>NC_136059.1:742573926-743280176 GCF_964261635.1 Lissotriton helveticus | reverse complement strand
TAAAAAAATAGTATTACATAAATATACAATATAGGATTTATTATAAAAAATGTTATATTTCATTGATATGGAAGTTAGCTATTAAAAAACCTATTAAATTCAATGAAAAAACATAGTTTTCACACCAGTTATAGTTAGGAATTAGCATTTAAAAAACCTATGAAATTCACTGAAAAAACCATAGGTTTCACACCAGTTATAGTTAGGAATTAGCATTTAAAAAACCTATTAAATTCACTGAAAAAAACATAGGTTTCACACCAGTTATAGTTAGCTGGAAATTTTACTCGCATAAAACTATTGAAATTCCCACGTTATAGTTAGTTGGACTCACTATAACTTGCGCGTGCAATGCACTGCTGATGACGTCACATATTACATCACTCATGACATGGTCAGTGACATCACTCATGACATCACTGATGACACCATCCTTGAGAATGTGAGTGATGTAATATGTGACATCATCAGCAGTGCATTGCACGCGCAAGTTATAGTGAGTCCAACTAACTATAACATGGGCATTTCAATGATTCTATGCGAGTAAAATTTCCAGCTAACTATAACTGGTGTGAAACCTATGGTTTTTTCAGTGAGAAAAAAAAATATATATATATTATTTTCAGGCTGCACCAAGGATCCCCACGCATGGTATTACAGCGCTCATCAAATTACCACGGTACTTACCGAACACTGCATCATGGTAGCTGTGGTTCTCATTTCGACCACAGCTGCGTTGGATTTTGAATGAGTCAGCTGACTCCCCACTCAGGGGAGGACCGGAACATTAAGGGAGGCGTGGTGTTTACCTGCATTTGTGAAGGGCGTCTGACGAAGGCACACTACGCCGAAATGCATTATGCCCAGCAAATCTGCATTAAAGATTCTTCCTAAGCCCCATGGTGTTCTCTGACCTCTTCTTTCCTGGAGGAGTCACGCTTGTTAATTTATCTTCGCGGCAGCTGGCAAGCCGCGGTTAGAGGACCCGCTCTACAATGAGGACTGTGTTCTTGCCGGATCCAGTGGCAACACTGCGTTTTGTTTCTCCGAGGTGTCGGATGTCGCAGTCCCGCCTCATCAACCAGGGCAAGCACACGGTCACCGCCAGCAGCGGCTTGTGACTTCACTTGGCAGTACTGTCACTGTATTGGTGCTGCATGGCCCGCTTTCATCCTGCTACATGAGGGAGAGCGTGTGGGGACCTAAGGATGACTCTCAGTTTATTTTCAAGCTGCACCAAGGATCCCCACACATGGTATTACAGCGCTCATCAAATTACCACGGTACTTACCGAACACTGCATCATGGTAGCTGTGGTTCTCATTTCGACCACAGCTGCGTTGGATTTTGAATGAGTCAGCTGACTCCCCACTCAGGGGAGGACCGGAAAATTAACGGAGGCGTGGTGTTTACCTGCATTTGTGAAGGGCGTCTGACGAAGGCACACTACGTCGAAATGCATTATGCCCAGCAAATCTGCATTAAAGATTCTTCCTAAACCCCATGGTGTCCTCTGACCTCTTCTTTCCTGGAGGGGTGGCGCTTGTTTATTTATCTTTGCGGCAGCTGGCAAGCCGCGGTTAGAGGACCCGCTCTACAATGAGGACTGTGTTCTTGCCGGATCCAGTGGCAACACTGCGTTTTGTTTCTCCGAGGTATTGGATGTCGCACTCCCGCCTCATCAACCAGGGCAAGCACACGGTCACTGCCAGGAGCGGCTTGTGACTTCACTTGGCAATACTGTCACTGTATTGGTGCTGCATGGCCCGCTTTCATCCTGCTACATGAGGGAGAGCGTGTGGGGACCTAAGGATGACTCTCAGTTTATTTTCAGGCTGCACCAAGGATCCCCACGCATGGTATTACAGCGCTCATCAAATTACCACGGTACTTACCGAACACTGCATCATGGTAGCTGTGGTTCTCATTTCGACCACAGCTGCGTTGGATTTTGAATGAGTCAGCTGACTCCCCACTCAGGGGAGGACCGGAACATTAAGGGAGGCGTGGTGTTTACCTGCATTTGTGAAGGGCGTCTGACGAAGGCACACTACGCCGAAATGCATTATGCCCAGAAAATCTGCATTAAAGATTCTTCCTAAGCCCCATGGTGTCCTCTGACCTCTTCTTTCCTGTAGGGGTAGCGCTTGTTTATTTATTTTTGCGGCAGCTGGCAAGCCACGGTTAGAGGACCCGCTCTACAATGAGGACTGTGTTCTTGCCGGATCCAGTGACAACACTGCGTTTTGTTTCTCCGAGGTATCGGATGTCGCAGTCCCACCTCATCAACCAGGGCAAGCACACGGTCACCGCCAGGAGCGGCTTGTGACTTCACTTGGCGGTACTGTCACTGTATTGGTGCTGCATGGCCCGCTTTCATCCTGCTACATGAGTGAGAGCGTGTGGGGACCTAAGGATGACTCTCAGTTTATTTTCAGGCTGCACCAAGGATCCCCACGCATGGTATTACAGCGCTCATCAAATTACCACGGTACTTACCAAACACTGCATCATGGTAGCTGTGGTTCTCATTTTGACCACAGCTGCGTTGGATTTTGAATGAGTCAGCTGACTCCCCACTCAGGGGAGGACCGGAACATTAAGGGAGGCATGGTGTTTACCTGCATTTGTGAAGGGCGTCTGACGAAGGCACACTACGCCGAAATGCATTATGCCCAGCAAATCTGCATTAAAGATTCTTCCTAAGCCCCATGGTGTCCTCTGACCTCTTCTTTCCTGGAGGGGTCGCGCTTGTTTATTTATCTTCGCGGCAGCTGGCAAGCCGCGGTTAGAGGACCCGCTCTACAATGAGGACTGTGTTCTTGCCGGATCCAGTGGCAACACTGCGTTTTGTTTCTCCGAGGTATCGGATGTCGCAGTCCCGCCTCATCAACCAGGGCAAGCACACGGTCACCGCCAGGAGCGGCTTGTGACTTCACTTGGCAGTACTGTCACTGTATTGGTGCTGCATGGCCCACTTTCATCCTGCTACATGAGGGAGAGCGTGTGGGGACCTAAGGATGACTCTCAGTTTATTTTCAGGCTGCACCAAGGATCCCCACGCATGGTATTACAGCGCTCATCAAATTACCACGGTACTTACCGAACACTGCATCATGGTAGCTGTGGTTCTCATTTCGACCACAGCTGCGTTGGATTTTGAATGAGTCAGCTGACTCCCCACTCAGGGGAGGACCGGAACATTAAGGGAGGCGTGGTGTTTACCTGCATTTGTGAAGGGCGTCTGACGAAGGCACACTACGCCGAAATGCATTATGCCCAGCAAATCTGCATTAAAGATTCTTCCTAAGCCCCATGGTGTCCTCTGACCTCTTCTTTCCTGGAGGGGTCGCGCTTGTTTATATATATATGTGGTCACAAAACGGTCTCAAAATACTAATTAAGTATGCAGCCAGTGATCGGGATAAACTGATATCTAGAATTGAAGAAATCTTGAAAGATCTGGACACCAGGGAGAATAAGGGAGAAATAGCCAATATGCTCAAAGACATCAAAAACAGACTTTTGAAAAACGAAGAAGAAATTAAAGAACGCAAGGCCATTACGTTTCAAAGAGATCGAAACGACTATATGAATGGGCGAATCTACACCTTCGCCAGAAAATTCGATAACATTAAAAGACAACAACTTTCAGCAACAGCAAGCGGGGTAGACATAACGCCCGCCACAAGTGGAACGGAGTACAGTACATCGATTGAATCGGATTCAGACAGTAACAGTTCATTGGGGGCAATGGGCCCGACCCCCAACCAGCACAAGAGCTAGCTTTTTTTCGTTTACAGCGCCTACAATCCTTACGACCACTGAGAACGCGGCAGGACTGGAACAAAGGCAAATTAAAAGACAAAAATCAAAAAGCAGACGAAGAAAGGACAGACGCTGGGGCAAACGGAGCCAAGAAGAAAGCGAAATCAAACTACAGAAAGAACAGGAAACGATAATGGGTGACGAACAAAACAGAAATTTGGATAATACAGTTATCAACCTAACAGATTTGGAGCTAACCACACAGGAAACTAGAATTCTATCCTTGGGACTTACATATTGTACAGCTACAAATTTTGACTATGCCCAAACAAGAATAGATTTGTTTCAATATATACGGAAATTAAAATTACAAAAACATTTCTGGAACTGTAACAGAAAAATCCTTGACAAAGAGACCGGCACTGGAACTGATAACATATTATCTATTGCTGATATGGCAACTCTAGGTGACATGAATGCACTGGAGTACGACGAATCATTAAGCCAATTGACGCCAGGGTAAATAGCGGACCAAACTAATTTGAACACACACCAAACGGTCACAACTCATTTTAAGCTCAAATCGGTGTTTATGCCTATCCTGCTGAAAGATGGTCTTGATTTATTTTCAGAAAACATAATAAAAGAACTGAAAGATCTATCACTAATGAGCACGAGGAAGTTTTGTACTAAAAATCAGAATCAAAGACAAGAATATAACGCACTGATGTTAAAAATAAAATCTAGAACAGACATTGTAGTGAGATGGTCTGATAAAGGTGGGAATATTGTGTTGTGGCCCCTCAAGATGTACAATGAGGAAGCATTGTGTCAACTACACGATCGCGAATGTTATTGCAGAGTGAGTCCCACCTTGATTGTTGGAATCCAAGAAAAGTACCATGCAGAACTATATAGGTGGAAAGGCATGGGGCTGATCAATAAGCAAGAATTTGACTTTTTGAAAAATGACTATCCTACCATGCCCCAATTATATTTGATACCTAAGGTGCATAAAAACCCTACACGACCTCCTGGGAGACCAATAATCTCGGCCATTGGCGGATTATTTGAAAACACGAGTACTTATGTGGACCATTTCCTACAACCTTATGTCAAAGACTTACCAGCCTATGTACAGGATAGTGGCGATTTCCTTAGAAAAGTGTATGAGTTTGACTGGAATGATGAATATGTATTCATGACTTTGGATGTGCAGTCTTTATATACAAGTATTCGCCATGCTGATGGCTTGAGAGCCTTAAAACATTACCTCGACAAGAGACCGATTTCATTGTACCAACACTCTTTAATGTTATTACAAATGGTGGAGTGGTGTTTGAATAACAATACTTTCCTTTTTGACAAACTGCATTACAAGCAGCTACAAGGTTCAGCTATGGGTACTTGCTTCTCCCCCAGTTATGCTAATCTGCATATGGGCTGGTGGGAGGAGCAAGTACTGGCAACCACGCAGGAGACCAAGATGAGAGAACACGTGATACTCTATAAACGCTATATAGATGATATCTTCATCTTATGGAAGGGGTCTGTTGAGAGTGCTGTAGCTTTTGCCACAGAAATAAATGACAATGCACTGAATTTGAAGTTCACATGTTCCACGAGCACAGATGCCATCCAATTCCTAGATTTAGAACTGTATGTAGAGCAGAACAGGATACAAACCAGAACATACAGAAAACCTACGGCAGGAAATGCTGTGCTTCATGCACAAAGTTTTCACCCGGTCAAACTCAAGGAGTCGATCCCCTACGCGGAATGTCTGCGTATGACCCGTAACTGCAGTACAGCAGCAGGTACGGACTTGGCAAAAGCCAATCTCTTTGAGAGGCTGGGCAAAAGAGGATACACAACATCTGCTTTGGCGAAGGCAGAACAGAAATGCAAAGAAAAGAACAGGAAAGATCTTTTATTTGTAACTAAAGAGGCAAATAAAGATAGTCAATTAAAGTCCACTGGTAACCTTCCTAGAATGATAACGGGATACAACACATATCACAACCATGTCAGGAGAATTTTGCAAAAGCACTGGCCACTTATACGCAATGACCCCGTAATAGGCCAATTGAATGGTAACACACCTTCAATAACATTCAGAAAGGCAAAGTCGATGCGAAGCCAATTGGTCTGTAATGCACCGGCGGTGGTCAATACTGTCGCATGGCCCCCAACCCAGAAAGGTTTCAAAAAATGCGCGAAATGTAAAGCCTGTAAACAAGGTATCAATACTAAAGAGGTGATAGTACCCTTTAGAAATAGACCTTACACGATCAGAGGCGGGTACTCTTGTAAGACAGAGTATGCTGTCTATGTACTTGTTTGCAGCTGTGGAAAGCTCTATGTAGGGAGTACCATCCATCAGGCACATGTCAGAATCCTACAACACATGCGAGCCATAAACAATGATGATCAAACGTACCCAGTGGCCAGACATATAAACAAGGTACATGAAGGCAACATAAAACATCTCTCCTATTATGTAATTGACAGTGTCCCTAAGAACCCTAGAGGAGGAAACCGCAGGTTAGCCCTTAGGCGCCTGGAATCTAGGTACATTATCTTGTTAGATTCCAAGATCCCGAATGGATTAAATTCGGATGAAGCGTTAACAGTACATCTATAATCCAGCGCAGTCTATTTCCTTAACTGAAACCCACTCTTTAAATACATCTGCAACTTCATTTATGTAAATACTTTGTTTTAGCTTAAAAATTTCCTTTATGCACACGTTATCTAACACATAATTACTTTAAGAAAGAGTACAGATCATACAATCTGGAAGCACAGACAGATATACTTAAGACCTGCTATTGATACAAAAAGACATGTATTTGGGTTGTTAGCGAGGCATTTATGCTGATATAGCCTTTACCGAAGATAATTCCCTTACTCCACTTGGAGATGAGGTCCGTTTTCTATTTGGGCTCAATGGATACGATTAACTGAGTTACACGTAATTTTTAGTGCTATGTATCCACTTAGGCACATGTAACTTTGAGTATGAGTGCTCTCTACTTAGAAGCAGCTCGTAGTTATAAATAGCCCTAAAACCCACAGTCTATCAATAGAATGTGATCAATTGCAAGTGATAATTTAACTCTGTGCGAGATTCCTTATAATTATTACTAAGTTTGATTAATGAGTTCGACATTATTTCACTCACGTTTGTACACTAGCGCTTGAATGTGACCTTTGCAATGTATGAGAATTGTAAAAATCGGCCTGTTTATAATTTTGGTTAGGCTGCTGATACAGTGTAACAAGAATATTACCCTCGAGACAAATGTGAAAAATGTAAAGAGTATTTTATACTGCAAGAACAATGAAGGTGATATACACAGGTAGAAGTGCGTTTAAACTCTTTTATGTCCATTATGTTTAGTAGAGTGACTCATGGTTACTATGGTGACGTGTTGAAATGCATAAAACATGTTAGCATTACCTTGTGCAGATGAAGTGAGCAAGGCGGAGGCTTCCGCCGAAACGCGTCTTTTTGCAGTTTCATGGAATAAACATTTTTCTTGAGTTGAAGATTCACGGTGTCAGTGCCTTCCGTAATTGATGTGGAGTTGGACTGGTAATCAATATATATATATATATATATATATATATATATATATATATATATATATATATATAGTTCCATATACAATCATTGTAATAATAACATATAACGAATGGTTTCATATCCAAGCAGCTTTATTTCACTTGCCCGACCTGCAGATAGATGAGCCGCCGTGTTTTCATTGCTTTTTTCCCATGTTGGCCTATTCAGTACCAGGGAATGCCTATCCAACCATCCATCATGCCCTCACCCAACCATCCAGCCATCCACACATCCATCCATCATGCATCCATCCACCCATCCATCCATCCACCCATCCATCATGCACCCACCACCCAGCCACCCATCCACCCACCCGACCACCCACCCATCCATCCATCCCTCCATTAATCCATCCATCCATCCATCCATCCACCCATCATCCAGTCATCCATCATGCACCCACCACCCAGCCACCCATCTATCCAACCTTCCACCCACCCAGCCATCCATCCACCCACCCATCCATCCATCCACCCATCCATCCATGCATCATGCATCCATCCACCCATCCATCTATCCACCTAACTATCATGCATCAATCACCCACCCATCCACCTACCCACCCACCCATCCATCCATCCAAATCCATCCATCCATCCATCCATCCATCCACCCACCCACACTTTTAGCCACCCATCCATTATGCACCCACCACCCAGCCACCCATCTATCCATCCATCCACCCTCCCAGCCATCCATTCACCCACCCATCCGCCCATCTATCCATGCATCATGCATCCATCCACCCATCCATCTATCTACCTATCTATCATGCATCAATCATCCACCCATTCATCCACCCACCCACCCATCCACCCATCTACCCATCCACCCATCCACCCACCCATCCATCCATCCATCCATCCATCCATGCACCACCCAGCCACCCACCCATCCATCTACCCATCCATCATGCACCCACCACCAAGCCAGCCAGCCATCCTTCCACCCATCCATCCACCCATCCATCATGCATCCATCACCAATCGTCACCATGAAACTTCTTCCAAAATTTCCCCATCCACCCATCCATCCACCCATCTATCCACACTTTTAGCCATCCATTCATCCATCCATCCATCGAGCCATCCACCCATCATGCATCCATCATGCATTCATCCATCTACAATTTTGGTGATGGATGCATGATGGATGGGTGGATGGGGTCAGGCAGACAATTCTGTGCGGCTTCAGGTCATTCTGGCATTATCCATGCGTTGTCATTGCTAGCGATGTAATCTCTAGCGATGTATATGTCATTGCAATGTTGGAGCATGCGTCCCGCTAGCATACGTTGTGAAGCCATCATCCAAACATCACTGTTCTCCACCCTAGTTAGATTAGGCGGGGTACTAAATATTAAAATACGCTTTAGACCATTTTCCCCACCCACCCATCCACCCATCCATCCATCCACACACCCATCCATCCACCCATCCATCCATCATACATCCATCCACCCATCCATCCATCCACTCATCTATCATGCATCAATCACTCACCCATCTATCCATCCATCCACCCACCCACCCACCCATCCATCCATCCATCCATCTATCCACACTTTTAGCCATCCATTCCTCCATCCATCCATCCATCCACTCATTGAGCCATTCACCCATCATGCATTCATCCTCAATTGTGGTAATCCGTGCATCCATCCACCCACCCATCCAATCAGCTTTATTTCACTTGCCGGACCTGCAGATAGATGAGCCGCCGTGTTTTCATTGTTTTTTCCCCGCATTGGCCCATTCAGTACCAGGGCATACCCATCCAACCATCCATCATGCCCTCAACCACCCACCCATCCATCCACCCATCCATCCATCATGCATCCATCCAACATCCCTTCATCCATAATGCACCCACCACCCAGCCACCCATCAACCCATCCATCCATCATGCACCCATCACCCAGCCACCCATCCACCCACTCACCCATCCATCCATCCATCCATCCACCATGCATCCATCCACCCAACCATCCATCCATCGTGCACCCACCACCCAGCCACCCATCCATCCATCCATCCACCCATCCATCCACCCATGAATCTATCATGCATCCATTCATCCACAATTTTGGTCATCCATACTGCGCACTCACATCAATATATGGGCATAAGCAAAAACAGGCGTCAGAGGCCATTTGCTGCCAGTTAGCCCACTGTCCGAGAGAGCCTCACCTGTGCAGCTTCAGCCACACACAAATCAACTCCTATGCATCACAAAATGTAAGAAGATGTAATCGGGGTCAGGCAGATGATTCTGTGCAGCTTCAGGTCTTTCCTGCATTTTTCACGCGTTGTCATCGCTAGCGATGTATATGGCATTGCGACGTTGTAGCATGGGTCCCGATAGCATGCGTTGTGAAGCCGGCCGCGATGTAAAAGTCGCGTTGCAATAGCACCGCGAAGCAATACATTTGTTGTAACAGGTTTTTCCCAGACAGATATGTCTATTTCACCAACCATGATGCTACTAGGGTTTGACGAGAATGTGCTAGAGATCGCGGGTCACCCGACCAATAATTTTGCCACTTCTGGCTTCGGGCCCATATACTTTACTTTATCATATACATTGATCAGGCGACCACACAATCTACTACCAATAATTGTGAGTTCCTTTTCGATTTATTTTCAGGAGTCTGTGGAGGAGTATCGATCACTTGTTCTGTCCCTGTCTGACCTTCTCCTTCGTCCTCAGTTTTGATGTGAATCTCAATGATCTGAGGGTCTTCGCCTGTGCCTTGCTCGACCTCTCTATTCCACTCTCTGTCTTCTCTTATTCGCTCTCTTGTTCTCAGTAGATCTCCAGTAAGATCGATTATGGGTATCCAATCCTCTGGCCAAATCCTCTGCAGCTCGTCATCAGCTACTTTCGGACCAACGTCTGTGGGATCCTCGGCAGTACTGGTGCTTGGCCATACTTCATCGGCTACTTCAGGACCAACGCCTAAAGGACCCTCAACGGGATTGGTGCTCGGCCGTCTGATATCAGCTACTTCAGGACCAACGTCTGTAGACCCCTCAGCTGGACAACCTTCAGCTCCAGGCTCCTCGTCTGGTATCACCTTCTTGGTATGGCTGGCATGGATCCACTTGGGAACGCCTGCACACTTCACTGCTGTCGTCGTTACCAGTATTACTTGGCGCTTTTTCCCCCACCTTGGCGCAAGGCAACTTGAACGAGTATGCTTCTTTATCTTAACCCAGTCACCAGGAACCAATTTGTGAACTGGAGTTGTCGGGTTGGCGACGGCGTCTGCCCCAATCTGGCGAGAGATAGAACGCACTTGGTCACCCAGTTGCTTGCAGTATTCAAGTACCAAATCATCAGAAATGCTTAACAGTTTGTATCCTGGTACCCATGCTTGTCTCATCACTCTTCCCATCAATATCTCATGGGGGCTCAGGCCTGTTCTTCGATCTGGAATGCTTCTGAGTCCCATCAGAACAAGAGGCAAGGCTTTTATCCAGTTCAAGCCAGTAGAATCACATATTTTTGCCAATCTATTTTTTATTGTACCGTTTATCTGTTCTACCACTCCAGAAGCCTCTGGATGATATGCACAGTGCAGCTTTTGTGTGATCCCAAATGCTGTACAAAGCTGGGCCAAAATTTCATTCTGAAAATGTCCGCCTCTATCTGAGTCAATAAAGACTGGAACCCCGAATCTAGGTATCAACTCTTTTAGTAGGAGCTTAGCTACTGTTATGGCGTCATTCTGTGTGGCAGGGTAAGCTTCCACCCATTTTGAAAATAAGCAGACAATGACAAGGACATATCTTTTTCCCTCACATCGTGGCATGGTAATGAAATCAATTTGTATTCTCACAAAGGGACCCCCTGATCTCCCAATTTTCATCAGTTCAACTTCTGTTTTCTTGCCAGCATTGAACTGCTGACATGTCAAGCACCTCTGGCAAAGGGACTCTGCTACCTTCCTGAATTTCTTGTTGTACCAAGTCTGTTGAAATACCAGAACCATGGCGTCCCTCCCAATGTGTGATCCCTCATGTATCAATCGAGCCATTGGGGCAAGCAGGTGTCTTGGTAACACAGGCATACCATTTGGGCCCACCATGACACCATCCTCACGTCTCGGTTTACAACCTTGTTCTTTCCATTTCTCTTTCTCTTCCCAGGGCTTCACATGCTGCCATTCTCTCACTTCATCCCAAGTAGGCACTTCTTCAAACATTCTAAGTTGGCAGCTGTTTCCAACCCCACCCCGATTGGGATTTATTCTCAGTCGATCCATAGCACATTGTTTTGCCACCCGATCAGCGAAATCATTTCCCAAAGATACAGGGTCAAGGCCCTTCTTATGAGCAACACATTTGACCACTGCCAATTCTTTTGGTAATTGGATTGCCTCTAAAAGGTCTTGGACAACTTTTCCATTCCGAATGGGGGTACATGAAGAAGTCAGGAATTCTCTTTGTAGCCATAATTGGCCAAAGTCATGCAAAACCCCGTAACAGTACTGACTATCAGTATACACTGTTACCTTTTTGTCTTTTCCCAATTTGCAAGCTCTTATCAGGGCGATCAATTCGGCTACTTGTGCAGACTTCACTCCAAATAGATAAGATGCTTCTTCAATTTTGCCTAACGTGACCACAGCATAGGCAGCACTTAGGCCTCCTAGTTCATGTCTTAAGCAGGAACCATCCACGAACCATTCTACATCATGCATAGGCAAAGGTGTTTCTTTAATGTCTGGGTGAGGTTTGGTACTGAACTCTGTCAGGTTAATGCAGTCATGCTCATTATCTCCCTTATCTTCCATTACCATTGAGTCAGGGAGTAGGGTGGCAGGGTTTAAAATGTTACATCGGGTAATAACGATATTTGCAGCACCCATGAGAATCCTCTCATATTTAGTCAGCCGACTAGGGGTGAGATACTGAGTTTTTGTACGAGTCAATAGGATCACAACTGCATGTGGAACATATACAGTTACAGGATGTCCCATAATGATAGACTCCCTTTGTTCTAAACTGGTGCAAGTTGCAGCTACTGCTTTTAGACATCCAGGTAGTCCAGCAGCCACTGGATCCAAAGTGGCAGAAAAATATGCCACAGGTCTTCTGGTCAACCCATGCTCCTGAGTCAGGACTGACAATGCACAATTGTCACGAGTGTCACAGAATAAGCCAAACTCCTTGGAGTAGTCAGGCATTCCCAGAGCAGGGGCTGTACACAGGCAATTTCGCAACTGTGTGAAAGCTGTCAGGCTCTCGTCATTCCATTCAACTGGGTCCTTTGCTCCTTTCTTTGTCATTTGTATCAAAGGCTTTGCAAGAACTGCAAATCCCACAATCCATTGCCTGCAATAACCTACAACTCCGAGGAACATTCTGATTTCTCTCTGAGTATGGGGTAACTGCATATTTTGAATTATTCTGACTCTCTCTGAGGTTACTTTTCTGATACCTTTTTCTATCTGGTGTCCCAGATATTTCACTGATTTCGAACAGAACTGTAATTTTTCAGGGGCCACTTTATGTCCCTTTTCACTCAGGTGATTCAGTAGGGCAATGGTGTCAACCACGCAATCCCTATGGCTTTTAGACGCCACCAATAGGTCGTCAATGTACTGTACCAAAACAGATTTTCCAGGTAAGACTAAAGTTTCAAGGCATTTTTTCAAGATCTGATTAAAGATAGAGGGGCTTTCTGTGTACCCCTGGGGGACCCTGTTCCAGACATACACGTTACTGTTGAAAGCAAATGAGAAAAGAAATTTGCTATCTGGATGCAATGGGATCGAAAAGAAAGCATGACATAGGTCTATCACAGTGAACCATTCAGCATCCCAGGGGATCTGATACAGAATCACTGCTGGATTCGGGACAATAGGGCAGCAAGGGACCACTATCTTGTTTACCTTTCTCAGGTCCTGCACTACTCGGTACTTGCCACTAGGCTTTTTAATGCCCATAATGGGTGAATTACACGGGCTACTCATTACTTCCTGTATGATGTTTGCTTCTAACAATTTTTGTACTTCAATAGCAACACCTGCTCTCTCTTCGGCACTCATTTTGTAAGGCTTAGTGTTAGGGTAAACTGCATTTTCTTTCATTGTTATCTGTATGGGATCTACGTTTTTCATCAACCCTACATCCTTTCCAGTAAAGTCCCACACTTCTGACTTCACTGTCTGCTGGAGTTCTTCAGGTAAGTCCTGTATAGTCATTCGTTTTATTTCTGAGTCAGGTCTAATTAACATTAGCTTGTAGATACCGTCTTCATCTGGTGTTTGAATTTCGACGCCCTTTGGTGTGCAAAAGATGGTACAATTCATTTTGCACAGCAAATCACGTCCCAGTAAATTTACCGGACTGGTATCACAGACAACAAATCTGTGCATTTGTTTAAAGTTTCCAATTGAGATCTCCATGGGTTCGGTAACAGGTGTACTAATCAATTGATTTGATACTCCTACTACTTCGATTGCTTCTCCCGAGAGGGATAGGTTTGGAACGTCCACTTTTCTCACAGTAGAACGGGTAGCACCAGTGTCCAATAGAAAGGTGACATCATTTCCATCAACCTTTCCTTCAATGTATGGCCCTGACTGATCTACCGGCAAAGAGGCGCCAAGTACGCACTCCTCGTCCTCCCCTCTCAGGCCCCGTCAGTATTGGTCATCACAGAAAAAGGTGTCGTTCAACAAATACTGCGAAGTTGCTGTATTTCTATCCTCATTGCCTCCCCAGACTTCTACATCATCACCCTGTGGTGACTTCCGTTTAAATATAGGCTTTGGCGCTCGAGGCACTTGAATCGTTTTTACCTGCTGCTGGGTCTTTCTTTGCTTTTTATTCTGCGTCTGTGGAATTAAATCAGGTGTTTGGGCATTATCAATCTGTAAATACGGACACTCGTCTCGCCAATGTCCAATTTCTCCGCACTGATGGCAGGGAAATTTCTTTTTGGCTTCCTCTCTACTCATTTTAGGTCGGGGCTTTCCTCCATTCCCTCCCCCAGGTCCTTGGCTCTGAGCCACTTTATTTAATTTACTCAGTTGCTTTTCCTGTTGTTCTGCGAGCTTTACTTGAGCCCACATCACCTTCTCCTTCAGGGCCTTTTTCTTTTCTGCCATTTCGTCCTCACAGTACTTTGCGTACCGTAGGACCTCATCTATCTTTTTGGTATGCCAACAGATTTTATTATCCTTTATCCACTGACAAATTTCGGGTCTTAAACCGTTTACAAACCTGTAAATGAAGTGGGTCATGTCCTTCATCTCGATGTTATCTATACCACTGTATGTTTTGAACACCTGCAACAGCCTTTCATAAAAAGAGTGCACTGTCTCGTCCCTTTCCTGCGTGGTTCTATCTATCTTGGTCCAATCAGTTTCCTTTGCAGGTACTTTTATTTTCAAATGTTGAATTACTTGTTCATACTTCCTCATCACTTCCTTTGATGGTTCCCCTGTCTTGTCATCTCTCGGGTATTCCTCACTAGGCCAGGCGATGGCTATTTTACACTCAGTCCACAGATCCACAGGGACCACTATGTCGAAGAACCCATCCAGGTCTTTCCATAGGCATTTCTGCACTTTTGCGAATCTTTCTAACTGCCGGTACCAATCGACTGGCTTTTCGCGTTATTTCGGAAAGTCATTTGTGAAGGACACAATATCCTGACGGGACCATGGGACGTGTACATATCTTCCCCCTGGCACTTCACGCATAGGGCATAACTGTTCTGGTTTGTCTGCTTCCTTTAGGACAAATTCGGGAGTTACCTGCCTAGACCTGGCCTCATCTTTCTTTCGAGCCCACCTAGCTTTCCACTTTTCCACATCTCCCCATTTCTGCAACACTGTCAATAGTTCTTTGACCTGTGCCTTTTTTCCTGACACATTCAGGTTTTCCAAATCTCTGTCTGAAAATTCTGCTCGGTATGGTTTCTGCAAGGGTTTCGATTTTGAAATGTCTATTCCCATACTAGCAGCAGTATCGGTCAATTTTTCATGAAGTACTCGGACATTTCGGGTAAGACTTTTGCACATAAACAACAGCTCTTCTTCCGAGTAGGTATTTAATCTGTCTAATCCTACGTTTCCTGCCATTAATTCTTCTATTTCTACTCTCAGTTTGTAGAGGTCTAAAGGTTTCGTTTGCGAAGTTTGTTTCTCTAATTCTTGACTCCATCTTTCAATTTCTTCAGGTGTGACCAAAGTGACACTTCTAGTACCTGAAGTCGATTCCATTTGAATCTCCCTTGCATTGAAAGGATTATGTCTTTTCTGCATTCTTTTCCCTGTATTTCTAATGGGCAGATCCATCAGTGAGACTTCAGATTCACATTCGCTCGTCTGTTCATCTACAATTAAGGGTTCTGGTCTGGACTGTGCTATTACAGGAGTAATTACTGGAGGTTTTGGACTTTCATGCCGATCCCCGTACAATGAAACTACGGGTCCGATTGTTACTGGGATTGTCAATGCTTCAGGACTGGTATTTAACTGGGTCATTTTCTGAACGATCTCAGCTCTCTGTTTTGCTAGAAACTCCCGCTCTTTTTCTTCCAGTAATCTCTCTATGGATTGGTCATGTAACACCTGCGGGGTTAGTGTGGGAGCATAACTTGGGGCAGTGGGATGAGTCTCACTAGGTCCTTCACCATAATTTGGTCTTGGGAATAAACTTCCTGTACCTAGGGATCTTCGTTCTTCCTCATACTGTGACTGTAATAACGGCATTCCTGAACTTGAGGGTCTCACCTCGCCTCCGTAGGGAGGTCGAGAACAAAAATCTCCTTCCCGGGAATATCCTGTCTCCCCACTAGCTGACATTCTGGGATAAATGTTTCTTGTATCCACTGGTCCTAGACTCTCGGTATAGGGAGGAATGTGGTAACCCCCTCCTACACTTGCGGACCCGATCTCTTCTGGTGGTGGAGGTCTTCGGGAAATATCTCCCGCACTTAAAGGTCGGTGTCCTTCATTATAAGGAGGCGGACTTCTCGTACATAGGTCATCTAATAATTCATCATCCGACTCTCCAATGGGTACCCAATGTTTAGATTTTTCCAACCGTTTCTGTCCCCCAGAAGGATCATCTGCTGGCATCATGGGAAACAATCCCTCCACTATCATGTTCTGCCTCCACTGTTTCATCTTTTTAGCTTGTGCTTCCTGTTTCAATTTTGGATAAAATTTAGTTAACCCTTCATCCATCCGTGGCTTATCCCTTTCGAAAGCCTCGATTTCCCATTCCTCTAGCGCTTCATACTGCGTTAATCTAGGTCTGGGATGTAAATCATTCATTCGGGTTCTCAAATTAAATAGAATTCTGCTGTTAAATGTTCCATCTAACGGAAAAGCCAACACTCCGTCATCTTTCGTGTATTCCACCCAATTCTCCAACCATACACATGTGTTGTACCCTTTATCGAACATCATGAAAGATGCGGGAGTATTTGGTTGCGGTATGACAACACCTTCTCTAGTTTTAATCGGCTTGTCCTTTTTGAAATAATTCTTCACCTTATTTACAAGAGATACTTTTCTCTTAGTTCCGTACATAATGTCGTTTTTAACTCCTTTCCACTGATCGTTCTCAAATCCCATATGCCGTGGATCAGGTCTGGTATGCGGTCTATACGAATGCCACATACGATTTTTACGAGTGATTTTGTTTACAAAACCACTTCCAATCCAAGTGCGTCTATTATTTTCGTGCGACCAATGAAATGCACGAGTTCAAATAATCTCGACCAATGGGTACGCGGCCCTTTCGTGAGACAATTCCCACGCTCCGGCGCTCGCCCCTCCTTTACAATACCAGCTCCGCTACCAGCCCGCTGCGTCTACCAATCCCAGCGCGGCACGGAGTGACGTCAGAGCAGCTTCGCTACTGACTCCCCCCTTCACAAGGTAACGGAAACTTTCTTTCTTTCTAAAGTGCTTAGTGCTTGGTTATTTTACAACGAATACACATTCGCCACCGTGCTCAAGTGTCTAGACAGGAAAGAATTTGTTTTGCTGCAAGTAAACTACTTCCATTTACTTTTCACTCACTACGGGTAGATCCCTTCTGCCTACCCTTCACACTAGCATTGGGGCACCTGCTACTTCCCTAGACTCATCCACTTCTCCGGGATCTATCTGAGACTAAGGTTTCCCCAGCGAACCCCTTTGCTTTCACGCAAGCTCCGATGAACCCGCTACTCTTCCGATGTGACCCTGACTAGGTTACGCCACAATGGGAATTTTGCCAATGAACCTCGTTACTAACATTTATTCAATCATATATTCAGAAAAAACCCTAGTTAGTGCTTTCAGTTCTGCCTAACCTGCACCAACTTTCCTTAAAACAGGTGACCTCAACGCGAATGGATTCTATTCACCATTTGCTATTCAATTCCCCGGGGATTCCTAACAACATGCAAGACGTTTTACGTACGAATGGATTAATACATATAACAGTATGATAAGAAGAATAACAATTTTAAAACATTTCATAATTTTTCAAAGTAAGGCATTTCCCGTGGGTGATCAATCCAGAGAAACACTTTTACTTTTAGCAGCAGTTTGTCATTTGAACTAGCAGCGTCCAACCTAGCTAACTTAACTAGTCCTACCTAACCTTTAACTAGTCCCTAACCATAACTCTGCTACCAGAAAATTACTGCTAGAGATCGCGGGTCACCCGACCAATAATTTTGCCACTTCTGGCTTCGGGCCCATATACTTTACTTTATCATATACATTGATCAGGCGACCACACAATCTACTACCAATAATTGTGAGTTCCTTTTCGATTTATTTTCAGTGTACCCAACTTACCATCAACCGTTATGGGTACCTATGACCACGATGGGTCAGGGAGCTAGCTGTAAAAGGAAAGGCAGCAAAATACACCATTCAAAATAATGACTTTACTTTTATAAAATGACCACGGACAACTGGAAGTTTTGAAAAGTTTATCTTAAATTCAAATAAGGGCAGTCATTACAGTTTTATCAAAAGAGTGCTAGTGCGACAGGGAACCCGCTAAGTGAGAGGAAAAAACTAAGATTAGGGGCAAAGTGAACACGCTATAAATCTGAGTTACTTTTAGTCAGTTTACGAGAGAAAAACCAAGACCATAACAGGAAATTGCAAACTGCAATACAGAAAATGATTTCTAAAAGGTAGGGTAACATAGGAACACGCTATGAAATCAAATGCAATTGACTTTATGAAATGCAATGGTTGCAGGAGAAAGCATGGAAAATTATCACGTGCAAAGGTATGTCTTTATTAAAGCAAAGACAGAAAAATAGAAAGGTGCAGTTTCAGAGTTTCAGAGCAATATTTACCTAGACTGGTGTGAAAACCAACCCTGGCCACGGGTCAGTTAAGGACAGGAAAACCCTCAAGGAAGGATAACCCTCAGTAGGACAGCAGGTGCAGAAATGGACACCCCAGGACAGGACAGGAAACCCAGATTCGGATCAGGACAGGACCACCAGGATACGACCAGCACCCGCAGTTTGGAAGCAACGCCTGCGCTCCACCCTCTCTGCAGCTATCGATCAGGACCCCGATTGGGTCAGCGAATTCCCAGAAAAAGTGCTCCGCCAGCACTTAAGGTTCAGTAAAACCTTCAGAGTCTATGGTCAAATTTCGGACAGAGAGCTCCGCAGCACCTCTGTATCAAGTCACCTATTGAGTGCGTTGGGTCAGTGACAGGTCAGCTATTCAGACAAATTCTCTAGCTAAACCTAGGCTAGTTATACTGTTTTGGGACAGGGTACCACCCCCCAAATGTTGCAAAGTGTCAGAATCCCCAATTTGGATTGGTCCTAAGGTAGGCTTTGGTTAACACACCAATCAGAATAGACTATTCTAAGGCCTAATTTGCATCCTAAGGTGCCGCCTAACAAGATTGGGGTTCCCACGAGAAGTCGCACGGAATACAATGCAAAAGAATACAATGTGTTACAATATAATACAATCTAGATGCTTCTGGCTGGGTGAAGGTGCACGTTCTCATGCAGGCTCTGCCAACAACATTCTTTGGCTTGGTTTCAATGCCATCTTCACCATCGATTGATTCTGCGCAGAAGTACCCTCCAAGATGGACTCCCAAGCCCCCATCACCCCTCAGTGCCGAGGATACATGAAAAGTAAGCGAAAACAAATTAATACATAGAAATAAATGAATGTATTACATGTCATGATTTCACACTACAGGTTTATCATTATAAAAATATTGCTAGGCATTATTGGTGAGTGCAACGAACAATTTCACAAGAGCAGCAGCACAAAGCTTCACCATGTTATCCGCGCATAGCCATCTTATTGCTTATTACGCATGCGCACCCTTTCCCTCCAAAACTATCTCTACACGGAGTCACGTGAGTGTGACTGACGCATGCGCAGAAGAGGAAAGTCAAGCAGCGGCCATTTTAGAAACACGGATTAATCGTATTAGTAAAACACATAGGCAAGCATCTCTATGATACCCACGCACATCCAAAATACATAAAATTAGTAAAACGAACAATTAAGTTACGAGATTATAATAGATTTTCGAGGTTCTTGAATTGAGCAAGTCGCGATGCGAAATCTTGCTCTATCAAATTCACAGCTTGAATTGACTAGGTATATTTTTGTTTTATGGCAACGGCAGTAGTCCGATTACTGTTTGCATTAAAATGGAAGGATGCTGACCCTCCGGAGTATCAGGCTTGGTATGCCAAATTGCATCACGTACATAACATAGAGATGGCACTGTATAAATGTAAAGGACGGAGGGCGATGAAAAGGGGCAGGCAAATTTGGGGTCCTTTGATGGATTAAGTTGGACATATAAAGCTTCCATGCACTCTCCAAAATGTGGCTTTAGGGCAGCATGAAACGCTTAATTAATACTGTACTGGTTAAAGAATGATATGGTTTTATGGATAGAAGGTATAGATGTATTTTTATCTGTAAACATTGCTTTTTCTAGGAAGAAATAAAAAGAAAAAAGAAGTCAGAAGGTATGACTGCCTCTGTGTGCACTCCTGCATGATGAAGTCATGGAGTCCTGGAAAGGCGGAACACTCAGACAGCAATAGGGAAGGTAACTTAAAAAAAATGATATGCAGCTGGTGCCTTAAGTATGTTTCATTGCACTTGAAAGCATTTGTGTGTGGTACTTGTTAACATGCGTGTGCTTTTTCAGGCGATGCCACATGTCTCAGAATCCTGATCCCCTCATATTCCTAATGCTTCTTAGAGACAGTGCACCTGTAGCGATTCCGAATTCATTCTTCGGTTTTGTTTTCAATGTGCCCTTGAAAAGCAATCAGCACATCCTGCCTTTAAAGGCCTTCCTAGAGGAACACATTCTAAAGGCATGGTTTATATCTGAAGTTTTAGCTTAAATGTGAGGGTAATGCTTAGTTCCAGAATGTGGTCAGCACCGCAGCCCCCATGGTTTGACAAAAGAGGGGGTACAATGGGAGCCACTGTGGGTGTCACCGGGCACTCGCTTGGGGAATCTTGTAAAAATACCATCACAGATGCCCAGGTATGGGTAAGAGGAGCCAGTGTGGTGATGGTGCTGATATTGGAATCATGGGCTCCGGGGTCCACTGATAGAGGGAGTGGACAAGGTGTTTCGGCCACAGGTCAGGTGAATAAAACAGAAAAAATAGGTACTCATCCTTTCCACTATAGAAAAAGAAGTCCCTTCTTCGAGCACTTTGAAAACACAAAACATAGGGTGGAGACATAGACCAAACACAACAGTGAAAAACAGAAGAGAAACAGCACATTAAATGAAACTTGGAACTTTCCAGTATTGACAAATCCTTAGGAGGGAATGCAGCAAATTCAACAGTCGGGAGGTGGAGTTGGTGAGGTGGGGGTCACCAGCCATCCTCCCTTCTGAGCACCACTCGGGAGGGCTCCCAGAGGGCTCCTCCTGGATTTCATCCTGGGATGCAGTGTGCCCTCACACACTCACACCCTGGGAGATGTGCAAAGGGGTGGCAGTCCCCCTCTTCTTGCCCTTGCCATGTCACCTGGTATGAGGGCTTCACAAGGTGCTCACCAGGACCTCAGCATCCTCAGGTGGTAGCAGCAGAGACGGGCCCCCCTCTCTTCTCCCGGTCTCTTCACTTTCTCTTTTGGTGTCTTCCATCACCTCCGCGGTGCTGGGTTTCCTGGAGGGGAGGGGGAGTTTTTCTGAGGTTGGATTGGCATGCAGAGACTATGCTCGGAATGCCTGCAGACTCCTGATGAATTGTTCTGTATGCAGGTCTCTTAATTGGACACAGTGTTTGTATTTGAGAACATTATGTGAAGTGTAATTTGATACTGGGTAGTGGGCCAAATTATTTTATTCTAGATCGATTGCCCCACAGCTCAAGTTATTTCTGCATTGTTTTGCTTATTCTTTGGCATTTACAGGCAGTAAATTTTTCTCTTTTCACAACTGGTGAGCAACGGTGTGCATGCGCTTGTAAACTCAATTCCTCCTTTGTTTGACAGAGGTTTTTTTGCCAAACTTGATACTCCAAGCCAAGCAAAGCACAGATTAGCAAAATTCTGCAATCTCCGCCGGTGGAACAAAGTTAAGCGCCCACCCCTAGTACTAAGCTCCGTATGTGGCATAGTCAATGGCAGTAACTGGGAGGCGAGATGCTGCAATTGATGATGAGACAGGGGTTAAGTAACCCAAAGATCGACAATGCTCTTCCTGTGGTCCAAGCAAACTACTTGTGCGTGCCACGTGTGTTGCAGTCAGAGTGTGTAACCAAGACTTAATGCATGTGGAGTCAAAGAGCAGACCCTGCCGCTGTTCAGAAGTTAATAACAACAAAAGCATTGCCAAGAAATCTACGTATCAGTGACCGAGAACCTGTTGGTCGTACTGTACATAAAGGTACCACACAGCTATGCAATATACAGTCATACGTAATACGGAGTTTTAATGCTCATAGCTAATACAACCTGGTATTCAAAGAGAAGCTATTAATAATAACAAATTGCAGGGTAACGTTACGAATAGAAAGTGGTGACAATAATAAAGAGAGCACAAAGAGATGCCAAAGGTTGTAACAGTTATTTACTCACCAGAATCTGAGTAAAGTGAGGTGGTAAGACTTCTGCGCCTGGCACCACAAGCCTGTCAAAGCACCAGGCTGTGCTGGTGACAATCCGAGGATGATCCAAAAGCCAGAATCCCTCAAGGCCTTAGAGATGGCTCAAATGAACATGTTCAAGATGAACAGCCTAGGGAGCTGGAGAGAGCTCCACCCTCGACGTCAGCTACTCCCATATATGGCTACAATGATACCGCTGTCTTGAAACCACCATCCTTCAATACAGCCAAAAAGCAAAATATTGGCAATAGATTGACTGCTTGGTTAGAGAATAGTGATGATTTCATTGATGCACTTGAAGAGATTGACAGCAAAAGTATTATCAAGTATCTCAACATTTTTCCTGTTGATAGTGTAAAAGAAGACATAAAGAACGTGCCGTAAACTGATGAAGTCACATATAGTTAGATTAAAGAAGCAATTGAATCCAATGCCAAATGTTGAATACGAACAATACATTTTCAACCAAGAATGCCAGAAAGTTGGTAAGACCATTAATGAGTTCGTGGAGAGACTCAACACATTCAAGCATTATAAGTTCAATGAATTTAATGATGAAGAAGCTATGTGTCTTAGAGTTATTAACGGATGCTTGTCAGATTCTTTCAGAAGATGAATGCAGAGAGAAATTCTTACTCTGGAGCGAGTGGTAATGGCTGACATAGCTGAAGAGCATGCTGATAGGCAAGCTATTGACATGGAGTCTGGGGTGCTCAGAACAACCATAATGAAAGTGAAAATTCAGCGAAAACAAAAGACCGAGGGACACAAAGTGATGTCTACATGTAAAAAGAAGTTGTGTTTTAGATGCAGATTTTTGTTTCCACACAGTGTTAAATGTCCCGCCCTTGAACAAATATGTGAAGTTGTGGAAAGGAGAACCATTTTGGGAATGTTAGCAAAGAAAAGGAAAAAGTAAGTGTGTCAATGTGCAAAGACAAAATGGCTGCCAGACATTTCAGAAGCAACATTCGAGGCACACCCTCAAGGCCAGGCGGTGACATTAGTTAAGACAAACCAACACTGAATGAAGTCGATCAACATCTAAATCATTGTCAAACAGTTCTTCTGTGTCAGTATCAAGTGAAAGTGAAGAAAATGATTGTGCCACGTTGACGTTTACCTTGGAAACGCATGCACATGTTGGTTTGGCCTCTTGTGAAGAAAAATGTCAGTCAAAGATAGATCGGCATGCCAAACCACCAAAGTCATTCAAACATTGTCCGAAGATTACACTATAAGTAATTGGTTGTTTGACTCCTTTCATTATCATCAGTAGTGCATTGATAAACATTACACCTGAAGAGGAATACAATGAATTATCTCCATTAACGCCTCTGAAAACCACAGTGTACACATGGGCTTCATTAACTCCTTTAAAAAGTCAAAGCACTCATCCATGTAGCGCAAGGCACAGTGTCAAGTGCCTGTCTACTCAGTTTTAGCACAGCTGTTGATATAAGACTGCTTTCCATGAATTACAACATGAATGTTCACCATGAAATAGTAAGTCAGTTCCCTTCATTAGTTCATGGTTTGGGAAAGCTTAAGACTATGAAAGTAAAGTTACATATTAATCAGGACATACGTCCTATTGCTCAAAGCTATATATCAATCGTTTTTCATTTGCAGGAAGCTGCTGAAAAATAACTTACATTTTTATTTAAGAATGTCATGTTTCAGAGCTCCACAGGTTCAGTGCTATGGGTTTCTACCATAAAAATAGTGCCTAGAAAGGACAGTGACTGAGCTTTACACATATGTTTTGACATGAATAAGGTAAACAACATCCAGGTCCACTCATGGTTGACATGATTATGCAGTTGAAAGGTGCAAAGATCTTCTCTCGCCTTGATTTAAATAAAGGTTATCATGAGTTGGAACTCAAACAAGATGACAAGTACATTACAACCTTTTCTACACATGTTGATCTGTTTCAATGCAAAAGAATAAGGGACTGATTTAGATTTCTGTGTATGGTTACTCTGTCACAACGGTGATGGATATCCCATCTGTCGAAATATAAATCCCATAGGATATAATGAGATTTATATTTCAGTAGATGGGATTTTCATTACCGTTGTGATGGAGTAACTCATCTTCCAAGATCCAAATCAGGCCCTAAATTTTGGTGTATCTTCCGGTGTAGAGCTGTTTCGAGATGTTGAGGTATCGTTCAAACTGTCATGGCTGAGTTCAGTTACAACGATGACATATTGGTTTTCGGAGCTACACAAAAAGAGCATTGTAAAGCTATTATGCATGTATGTCGTTTACATATTGAAGAAGTTTTGACTTTGAATGTAGACAATTGTGAGTTCCATAAGACAAATCTAAAGTTCTTTGTCCTTATCTTTTCTGATGGGAGCATGACTACTGAGCCTGCTAAAGTACAAGCTCTGTCATATGCTGATCCCAGCAGGATGTTTCAATGTTGCATTCATTTATTAGTAAGGGTGGGCGGAATTTGCGTAATCGCGTAACGCAACTCTTCACGAAAATGTCGTAAATCTTCGCAAACACGCGGTAATATCACGAAGAAGCAGAAGTTCTTTTCCCGCCTGTTCACGATATTTTCTGCCTGATCGCCTTGGAAATGTCTCACCAACTTGCCCATGCGGTCACCTATGGGCGAGGCCATCTTGTTTTCACTTGTCCCGCCCGCTCACAATGCTTATTTCCTGTTCCGGGTCGCGCAATGCATGCTCGCGCCCGTTCGTGGTACATATTTTCTGTTCGGGACCCCTTTTACGTGTACGCGCCGCTTTGTGCGTGCTCGGGGGAAAATATTGCGCAAACTTGCCCAGTCGGTCGCAAAGGGCACGGCCATCTTGTTTTTCACTCCATTGCTATGGTTCTGGGGCCTGCTTTTGAATCCTCCCTCTATCTTTTCAATCCTTTGTTTCTAGAAACTTTTTTTGGGATCTTTTTTATTTATTATCTCTCAGACTATTTTCCTGCTTCTATATTTTGGGTTTTTGTCTACTTTTTGTGTGTTTTAACTACTTTGTCACTCTTTTTCTATTGCCTGCTCTTTTCATTTCTTTCACTTACTTTTTTAAATTTTTTACCTTCTCTTTCCCGCCCCACCTACCCCAGAACCATGTCGGAAGGGCAAAGGGCTCAACGCCGGAGCCAGAACCATAACCGCCTTCCTTGCGGAAGGTGACCCCCACAAGGTATGCCTGCTTGAGCCTTATTTGGGGAGGTGAAGTTGTCAGGTGTCTGTTGTCAGGTGGATATTGTGAACAGCACTGTGCTGCAAAGCTTGTCAAACCAATTCCAGCACATCATGATGTAGTGCCGGTACAGCAATTCTTGCGAAATAGGACTGGCTGGGAACCTTCCATTTAGGGCAGATGGCTGACACACATTCAAGGAAACCCACCTCTTCCACAAATTAAAAAGGGAGAAGGTCCAGCAATAATATTTTAGCCAGCTTCGCATTGTACAACCGTGCTGTTGGGTGGTTGCGTTGGAACTGCCTCTCCAACCTAAGCATGCTCTCAATGGTAGGCTAGATTACTTTCCTTTGTGGTGCTGTTGTTTTCATTAACCCACTTAGGCTCAACGACGCACTTTGTTTCATTGCAGTACTCGGTCGACTTGGTGTCTCAGCCTGACTCTTACTGCGGTGCCACTGAGATGTTGCTGAGGAGGATGTGGGCGGTACCACTACACTACTGGGGATAGGGCTAGAAATGCCTCCCTCTTCTTCACCTTCCACCGCAATATTATCGTCCCCTGATTATTCATCCCCAACATCAATGGGTTGACTTTTTTTACTTTGTTGTAAGTGAAGTAGGTGATTTTCCCACACAATAGTATGGTGTATTTTGAGATGACTTGTTTGGCCTCCGGTACCATAGTTTGTACCAAGCTTACCCCGCCGAACACCTTGTCGACAAATACAGCATATAGCAATGTTCTCCTCCTTAGTGCTAACTGAGAAGAAGTCCCAAACTGGGGAGGAGAACTTTCTGGCGCTGCTAGATGTGCCATTTTCAATACCAGATGAACTGGAGGGCATGCTTGGAATGTGACTCTGTGCAGCTACACTGTCACTTCTACTACCACTACCTACTGAGATGGTTGAGCTGGATGTAGATCCCTGTCGGGCCTTTGAAAATATGGCAGCTGGAGGTCGTGGTGGTGTAACCTGTGTTGGTGGTATCCATGCTACATCGCGCTCAGCAGCAGCCTTTTTGGATAGGGTGATAATGTTGGTCTCCATCTTCTTTGGGGCGGAAGTGATGTGCGTGTTGAGGGGCTCATCAACATCAACATCATCCCCCTCTTGTACATCTAACTCCATAACTCTAAGTCTTTCTGGAACCTTCCTTTTCACAAGCATTGTCTTGTGGCGTGCATCACTCTCAGACTGAGCTGGTGGCTTCCAAGTGGCATCACGATCATCAGAAGTGGGGCTTGAAGAAGAAGATGATGGACTAAGCCTCCTTTTCCTTGCTGGTGGTCTGGAAGATAATAGATCTTCCGAAACAGTGGTTTGCTCCACTTTGTCTGCAGGAAGCTCGATTTCCTGAAATTCCCCTACTTCAGGAGCAACAACTACTATTGTGGGCTGTTCTTGCGGCTGCTGCTGTTCTTGCGGCTGCTGCTTATCTTGCAGCTGCTGCTGTTCTTGTGGCTGCTGCCGTTCTTGCGGCTGCTGCTGTCCTTGTGGCTGCTGCTGTTCTTGCGGCTGCTGCTGTTACGGCTGCTGCTGTTGTTGTTGCGACTGCTGCTGCACACTTATCTGCTGAGTTTCCGCCTGCGTTGATTGTGTACTACTTTACGATGATGACATTTCAACATCGCTGCTCGTTAGGAGACTGGCTACCTCTGTGACACTCAAGCTTGGGCCTAGGTTGGTGGGGTTGGACCGTTGGTGCGAAGATGCAGCTCCCAGCTTGGTTCTCGGACAACGCTGCTGCATCCGTAATTTTTGGGGTCCCCAAAAAAACATTGGCCGGCACTCCAGTGGTGGTTAGTGGCACTTCCTTTTTCTGTTCCTTCTTCTCACCAGCCACTTTCTTGGTACTGGACCTAATGCCTTTCTTTGGGGCCATCTTCTTCAGATGTCAGGCAGGACGCAGGTGCACAAGTTGTGGTCACGCGTGGACTTGATGCGCAGCAGGACTTTTGTGTGGCAGTACAACGGGTGATGATAATGACACCCTCTCCTCTGGCTTTTTGTTCACCTAAAAGCAAATAAGCCAGGAGAAGAATATCATGATGTGTTGCATTTGTTGTTATGGTTCAATTACTACTGTAGTAGTACAAACAAACAAAAGATAAAGTCTAGCCATTTCTGAGACTTTGTCAACAAGGGCTATGTTATACTACTGTGTACACACTACACTCTCAGGAAGGATAGGAAAGAGAATAAGAACCACCAAAATACAAGTGTAATGGAAATGGGGTGGACCCTGTTTGGCATTAAATTATTTGAGCATCACATCATTCATGGAGCCACTGCTGGCAAAGGGAATGGATGGATGGAAGTAGTAAGCCAATAGGAAAACCATGCAGGCCTATATGGCAAAAGCAGCACACTAATAACTCCCACCACAAAAAAAAGGGCACCAGCTACATGGACACTCACAAATCACAAGCAATAAACAGGAGGCCTGGGAAACACCATCAACTGACAAAAGGCCGATAAAACTGGGCAAAGGATGCATGCTAAAGCACACTTTTTTGCCTTTTTAACGCAATAAAATGCAAAAACGAAAATACACAGGCCAAAAAAAGGTCTGCAGGGTGCATGCATTGTACACCAACACACACCAGACACACACAACAAAGGCATTTCTTTAGGACACCCAACAACAGAAACCCCATCTCAAAAAAACACAATTCCCAACTCAATCCAATGCCATCCATGCCCTAAATGATGTCTAAATTTAATAGACCACACAGAAACACGTGTTTATTGCACCTGTGGCTACCTGCTCTGAGCCTACTAGATGAAAGCAGGCCTGTTGGCAGACAAGGCCAGACAAGCTTGCAGGCCTAAGCTTCAACATGGCCACAAGCCACATGGCTAGGCCCACCCAACTACAAGAAACAGAAGACAGACAATACACTGCAGGCCTATTGTAAAAAGCACACTGCCAGCCTTCGAAATAGCCACCAGTCTCATGGCCAGGCCTACCCACAACAAAAAGCCTCTCCACAAAGGAATAGCATGCACGCCTATATGGCAAAAGCAGGACACTAATAACTCCCACCACAAAAAAGGCCACCAGCCACATGGACACTCACAAATCACAAGCAACAAGCAGGAGGCCTGGGTAACACCATGAACTGACAAAAGGCCTATAAAAGCCAGGCAGAGGATGCATGATAAAGTACACACTGGTTTGCCTTTTTTAATGCAATGAAATGCAAAAAAAACTAAAATACAGAGGCCATAAAAAAGGAATGCAGGGTGCATGCATTGCACACCAACACACACCAGACACACACAACAAAGGCATTTCTTTAAGACACCCAACAACAGAAACCCCACCCCAAGAAAACACATTTCCCAACTCAATCCAATGCCATCCATGCCCTAAATGATGTCTAAATTCAACAGACCACACACAAACACGTGTTTAATGCACCTGTGGCTACCTGCGCTGAGCCTACTGGATGAAAGCAGGCCTGTTGGCAGACAAGGCCAGACAAGCTTGCAGGCCTAGGCTTCAAAATGGCCGCCAGACACATGGCCAGGCCCACCCAACTACAAGAAACAGAAGACAGACAATGCACTGCATGCCTATTTCAAAAAGCACACTGCCAGCCTTCAAAATGGCCACCAGCCTCATGGCCAGGCCTACCCACAACAAGAAGTCTAGGCCACAAAGGAATAGCATGCAGGCCTATATGGCAAAAGCAGGACACTAATAACTCCCACCACAAAAAAGACCACCAGCCACATGGACACTCACAAATCACAAGCAACAAGCAGGAGGCCTGGGAAACACCATGAACTGACAAAACCCCTATAAAAGCCAGGCAGAGGATGCACACTGGTTTGCCCTTTTTAATGCAATAACAAAAATACACAGGCCAAAAAAAGGTCTGCAGGGTGCATGCATTGCACACCAACACAGCAGACACACACAACAAAGGCATTTCTTAACCGCATCGCTGTGGCGGCTATTCTGCCGCAGCGCTAAAGGGGCGGGGTGGCCGCACGGCAGCCGCATGCTGGTGATGGAACCGCTCCGTCATCAGCCGCGGTTGGGCTGTGCTGATGACGGAGCAGTTCCGTCATGGCCCCACCCGCTCAATAGAACGCCCAGCGCAGGCGCAGAATCCGCGCCGCGCAGGAGCGGCGGCCGGGCCATGACGGAACTGCTCTGTCATCAGCACAGCGCCACCGCAGCTGATGACGGAGCGGTTCCGTCATCAGCATAGAAAGGGCTAAGACACTCAACAACAGAACCCCCCCAAAAAACACATTTCCCAATTTAATCCAATGCCATCCATGCCCTAAATGATGCTTGAAAATGAAATACATTCAACACACACCAAATGAACGGTTGATCATCATGCACCCACCCATGACTAGCTCTGGGCCTACTAACTACTACTACCCACAACAATTTAAAAAAAAAGAATGATAAGTAAAAAAAAATAATTGTAGTTGCAACAACTGCAATTCCCCCAATCAAACAGACACAACACAAGCTTACTTGTAAAATACCAAATTCAAAAATCCTCAAATCCAATGATAATGATGCAGCAGACAAAATGAGTGATCTTTCCAGCTCAAAATCCAAAGGCAGAATGAGCAGGAGATGAACAAAGCACTGGGAGGAGCCTGCTGGACAGGAACAGGAAGTTGGAAATTCTGTGGCACTTCCTCCCTCTCCCCCCATTTTAAAAAAGGACTCCTTGCACAAAAAGGGACAGCAAAACGTCAATCTGAGGAGTTTTTTTTATCCAAATGATCATTTACAGAAGGTTTCATGCTGCTAGAGATGATATTCTTCTCCAGATTGAAAATGTTACGTGTTCTAGTTCTCGAACTTCACCATACTTCCGCCATATGTCGATGACGCGTCCAAAATGACGTGTTCACGTTCTCACGCTCCCTGTCGTGTTGGATATGATGTGTTCACGTCCTCACGCTGTCGCTCGCGGTGGAGAATGACATGTTCAATATCTCATACTCTCGCGGTGCATGATTGTGCGTCGAATGACGTGATCGCTGACGCAAACTCTTGTGAGATATTGCAAACAGCTACCAACATCTCTTGGAGCACGCGACCGGATCACGAAAACTTGTCGGCGAACGCGGGGATCCCGGTAAGGCGATCGCGCACGTGAGAGCGGATTTTCAAGGCGCGAGCATGAAAAAATCGCCGCTATGCTGCGGATCCCGGAAATTTTGCCATTTTTGCGCCCTCCGCGGAATGCGAAAATGTCAAATCATCGCAATTTACGCGAGGGGACGGAATTTGATGCCCACCCCCATTTATTAGCATGGCCAGTTACTGTTCCAGATACATTCAAGAATTTGCCACTGTAAGTGCTACACTGAGAGACAACAAAAAAGTATGTTTCATTTCATTGGTGACATGAATGTGAGAAAAGCTTTAGGAAAATCAAGCAAGGCATAGAGAATGCTGATAAAATGGCCTAATTCAATCCAGAGCTTCATACAGAGGTTGTTGTTGACACTAGCCCAGTAGGGTTAGGAGTTATTCTTGCACAGCATAACTCAAAGGCATAATATGGTACTGCTGGGGGTCCTCCACTAAGGTGGAGGAGCATCGCCTCACTGCTCTATGAGCAGTTTAAAAAGGAAAACTAAAATGATAATAACCAATGTGATTATCATTTTAGGTTTCTGTTCCTGTTAACAGCCACGGCCAGTGCTGGTAAGAGTGGTGGGGTAGTAGGGCCAGGAGGGGGGGTTTCGATGAATGATGATGAGGGAAAATTAAATAAATAATTTTCCCTCGTCATCATCTGTCGAAATTCCCCCGGCATGGCCCACCCGGCCCTACCTGGTCCCACCACCAGGGAGAGGGGTAGCAAGCACCTTGGGCTGGCTAAACAGTCATGCACACTTTGCATGTTCCCCACCGGCTGTAATACACACCCTGGGTGGGGAACATCATAGGCTCCCACTCTCTCTCTGAGCGCTGAACCACGGTGCTCAGACAAATGACAACACTGCTGTAAAGCAGCATTGTGATTGGCTAGGGGAGTATAGGAGCCTGTGTGCTTCCTGGTTTGTGCTTCCCGCTGTCTACCGAGGATCAGAGAGAATCGAGAGGCGCCAGCCGGCTGGCCTGCAGGTAAGTGTTTAAAAAAGAGAAAATATACTTGACCCCATCCTCCCCCGCCATCCCTGTTAAGTGGAAGCCACCACTGTGCATTCCTGTATGGAAAAACTTTAAATCTGGTAACTGATCATCAAGCTTTACTGACTATATTTGGCAGCCAGAGGCTGTATTGCCTCCTTACATTGAACAATAGGACTACGGTTATAAGGGTACAACTACACAATATTCAGACAAAATATCAAAAATGGAATATCGACCTACAGAAATATTTGCAAGAACCTCGTTGACAAGAATATAGATTTTAAGGTAAATATTATTGATACAAAAAATATTGAGTGTTACTATAGAGTACAAAAATATCTATTTTGTTACTATAGATTTTAAAACTTGTTAATAATAATTAATTTCAAACATCTTTACGTATTTTACTATATATTTGTATTGTATATAATTTGTTTGCATTATACAGTTCATAAAATCTTTGTAGTTTTTACATTTAATTTTATTTAATTTAATATTCTTTTGTTGTTTTTAGTTCCATAGTGGGTTGTCTGTTTCATAGGTGTACAGGGTGGGAAGTATATTATTTGTAATTAAATAATAATCCATTTTTTCTTAATATTAATTATTGAATTGATAACTATTCATGTTAATTGTATATTTACATTTTTGTTGAATTGAAGTTTTAGGTTCGCGTTGTTGGTTTTGTATTATTCTAATTACTCATTTAATTGATAATTAATTTTGTGAATTGAGCAATATATTCATTTTTTTCTATTTTGTATACTGTTGTAGGGGTAAAGGGTTTGCAGAAAATGAATTATATGATTTAATTGATTTTAATGTATAATAATTATTTAAGCACTAATTAATTCTTCAAATTGTGTAATTAGGATATTGTTTGTGTTATATATCTGGTATGAATTTTATTTGTAGGGGTAAAGGGTGGGAATTTAAGTAAATATAATTACATTGTTAGTTAATTATTATTAATTGTTTAATTGATAATAACATTTGCAAATTATGTCATTATTATTTGTTTAATATATATACATACATTAGGTATGTGTTGTTTGTTTTGCAAGGATTAAGGGTGGAAAGGTAATTAAATATAATTATTTTACTATTAGGTAATTATTATCAATATTGCAATTGATAATTATGTAACTAAAATGTGTAAATATAATTAAAAATATATTTCTTAGATGTGTGTTGTGTAATTTTATAGGTATAGGGTAGAAAATATTGTGTTTATTGTTTGTTATTATTTTAGGTTTATAGGGCCTGATTATGATTCACCAAATCGGGTCGCACACTGCTTATACACCAGCGGGATGGCCTCTAAGGACCATGGTAATTGTAGTACCGTTTTCTGCGATGTATCTTCTTTCGAATTCTCGAGTATCTTCAAGTCTTCGCCATCCCAAATATTACCAGGTATAGTACCACACAAAGGCGCGCAGGTGCGGGGTCCCGAGCTCGTCAGCTCAAAGCTCCAAGGAGCATAAACATTCACCAAAATGGGGTCGCACACTGCTAGTACACCAGCGGGATCACCTGCGTGCCTTTGTGTGGTACTATACCTGGTAATATTTGGCAGCACACAGCAACCCCAGAAGATGGCCTAATCCCTGCTGACGAGGGGTAAATACCGCGAAACACGTGTACAGGGATGGCGAAGACTTGAAGATACTCGAGAATTCGAAAGAACATGCATCGCAGGAAACGGTACTACAATTACCATGGTCCTTAGGGGCGATCCCGCTGGAGTATAAGCAGTGTGCGACCCCATTTGGTGAATGTTTATGCTCCTTGGAGCCGCGGGCTGACGAGCTCGGGACCCCGCACCTGCTTGCCTTTGTGTGGTACTATACCTGGTAATATTTGGCAGCACACAGCAACCCCAGAAGATGGCCTAATCCCTGCTGACGAGGGGTAAATACCCTGAAACACGTGTACAGGGATGGCGAAGACTTGAAGATGCTCAAGAATTCAAAAGAAGATGCATCGCAGAGAACAGTACTACAGTTACCATGGTCCTTAGGGGTGATCCCGCTGGTGTACTAGCAGTGTGCGACCCCATTTTGGTGGCCTGATTATGATGTCGGTCAGACTACCGTCCGACCGCCGTCTTAGCGAGCACTTTCCAAACACTGAAGCTGGGAAACTTCTCCCCGCTGTATTACAAAGCAACCGTTGCTACGGCAGCAGCAGCGTACATATCCCCAAATATGTCACTGCAAATGTGTGCAAAATGCACACATGAAGAACATATGTTGGGATATGCCTTCTGCACCCAATACCCCATTGCTGGAGTGTGGCAGATTGTGCACAGTCCAGTCAATAGAGATGCATCCCGCAGAAAGACTTACCTGAATTCCAGCACCCACAGGATTATTTTAATCGGGGTTCGGCATCCATTGTAAAGGGGGGACCTGGAGGAAAGGATACACGGCGGTAACTGCTGGAGAGCAGTGGATTGGGGTATGTATGCATCCCAAATCCTTCATTTCCAATGACTTGAGACAGCCGGTTAGAACACCACGGTCGGTCGTTCAAAACCATTATATTCTGAACAGCGGTAGGAGATCCCTGTAATCCGGCAGTCAAACCAAGCGCTTCCGAAAAGACCTTCGACCATCCGAACTCCTTTGAGAGGATTTCAGAAGCCAGTCTGACCTGCATCATAATCAGGCCAATAGTTTGGTATTTTAATTATAATAATATTCATTGTATTAATGTATAATATGTACTAAATATTGTAATAAATATGTAATTTGTTTATTTTTTAAATAACATTATATATATATAATTTTCTATTTAAATATGTAAATATTTTGTTATTTAATAAAGTATTTAATTTTTTTAATATTTGGGTAAGTAAACTACTGTGTGTGTTCACCCTTCCGCAATCCAACACTACCCCAACTGTTGCACTGATTGGAGTTGGAATTGTAAATTTTCTCCCTCTACAATCCAAATCTTTCCCTCGTTTGCACTGAATGGAGTGGGAATATCGCATTTTAAACCTACAGAATCCAACACATTACCTACTGTTACACCAACTAAAGTGTGATTCATATTTTCCTTTCTTCAATCCAACATTTCCCTGCAATTGAACTGACTGGAGAGGGAATAGTAAATTACCCCTCCGCAATCCAGCAACACCCCTACTTTCCCCTTGGCTCTAGAGGGTCCTCGGGGGCTACAAAGCACTCCTTTTACTTCCAGTAAGGCCCACACAGCCGGATTGCTGCGAGGTCTTCAGAGGCCAAGCCCCCTTTCTCCACCACTCTGGAAATGCGTCTCCTGGTGCACCAATGTTTTCTGACTGGGATCCTCCTAAACAGGATCCCAGTCTCTGTGCTTCTTCTCTAAATTGGACACGGTGAATACTCAGGAACACCCCAGATTGGCTACTGATGTACCCTTGTATGCTCCTAATGTATGGTACTAAGGTACTCTCGGAATAGGTACATCAGGGGTTCCCCAAGGGTTGAAGCATGTATTATGCCAACCATGGGAGACCACTCAAATTGTGACTACAGGCCTGCAATTGCAGCCTGTGTAAGCGGGTGCTAGCACCACTTACAACAGATATAAGTTTCATAATATTTTAGGTCACTGCACTTAAAACTTATAAATCACCCCTAAAGCAAACCCTGACGGCATGGTGCTTGGTTATAATTTGAGGGTGCCACTGCCTGAAAAGGACAACCCTGCAATCCGCGCAGTCCATTCTCCCAGGTTGTAATTGCAACAGACATTACGATATATAGAATGGCCATGCATCATTACACAATGTCTAACTCTAAACAGTCTGTAACAAACCCTGTCGAGTTTGGTATCAAATATGCTGGAATCATACCCCTACACCGTAAATGCTGTTGGAGGTATGATTCCATGCACTGTAGAGCTCCTCCTGGAGGCCCTCAGTGCTCCCAATACAAGATTTTAGACCCACAGAGCAAACTATGGCGCTGCCGACCAGAGACACAATTTTTCCCTCCTGCTGCTGAGCCAAGCTCAAATAGGGGATGGCAGGACAATAGGTTTTCTGTCACAGAGAGGTGTGACCACTTCCCAGACAGGACTTAATGTATTGAGAAAAGGTGGGGGTGCTTGCCAGAACCACTAGACTGCTCTGAAGGGCACATTTGATGCCCTCCTTGCATATTCCTGTTGGAACTAGTTGAGGAAGCCATTGGCTCCCGCTCTGGCATGAAACTGGACAAAGGAAATGGGACTATCCTCCCCACTCCTTGGGAAGAGTCCCCCGATATGTCCCAACCCTGTCCTTAGGGTACTTAAGGACTTTCCTGTGGGTGGTTCCTTAGATTCTTCGTGGGACAAGATTCAGATCCAAAACAAAAGTATTCAGTTTGTACTAGTGACGTATGTGGAATATATATGTATTTTAGCTATTTTATAAATCATGCTAGTGAAAAAGAATAAATAGGGGGAGGCATACGTACATGGCATCTAAAAAATGTGTAATGTTTTTTCTAGGCGTATCGACCCCCAGTGCTGGGGTTAGCGCGGGGCAGGCGATGCCAGCCTGGAGGGAGCAGCGGATGCATCAGCTGCCACAGGGGTGGGTGAGGCAGCAGCAGTTGCGTGTGATGGTAACTTATTCCTATATTCCTTACTTATTGACAATAGTTACACACTTGCTGCAAGGGTGTATACAGTATGTTGAGAGAGACTAAGTTGTTGTGGACAAAGGTTGAAGAAGAAGACACCCTTTACTTAGCATTAGAGGCGAGCAATAGTATTAGCGGTGGGAGTAGTTGAGTAACTAATGGCCTCTTCAATCTGACTTCAACTCAGCTTGGAAAGTTTAATGGTGAAGACTAACAGTCAGACAACCTTGATGGATGAATTGTTCAAAAAGGGAAAGAAGGATGGAAGGAGGACGGACGGGCAAAATGTAAATATATATGACTGGCAGAGAAAGATGTATAGGTGGCTGATTGGAAGGAATCAGATGCATGGGTTGTTGAAGGATGGGTGGAAGGTGAAAGAAGAAAACATGCATGCCTGGGTGGATGAAACTGTATGGGAGATAGCAATAATCCTCTGGGATGTTTGATGGGTCAAACTTAAAGGCAAGCAAGGAAGGAAAGATGCATGGGAGGTGGTTTAAAAATAAATGTTTGTTCTTGTTAAAACAAACTAAGGTTTGTTGAGAGGTTTAGAAGAATGATAGACATGTGTACTTTGAATGGATGATGGCTGGATGGTATTGATCACATCATATTCATAGCATTGGTGGAGACTGTCACTGGATGAAGAGTTTTTGAATAGAATGTAAAAGGAACCGCGCCAGAGTAGCAAGCAAAGCCAAAGAGAATAGAAGTTGTATGTTCAGAATACTCCCTTGACTCACAGTAGTTTGCAAGCACAGCATATATTTTGTGTATGTTTGTTAGCAAGCGCCTCCCTCCGACTCCAATGCCCACTCACTACCTATGTGAATTTATTTTCAACTATTTCCACCTGCCATCGGTAGAATTCACTGGCCTATCGGCTGCATGGGTTGGTTACTAACCGGTTACACAATCAATCAAAACAAAGGCCCTCATGTCATCCCAAACATATATATAAGCAATGATCATTTTGAATAAGATATAATGTGCCTTGTTGTAGTAGGCAGGGTGAAAGTGAAATTGAGCAGTTGGCCTGGCCTATATGTAACAGAAAGTATGGCCAGTACCACCTATTATAGAAATAATGTTGTTGTTAAATGTTGTATACTTGTAAAGCTCACAGCTGCCCCAGCAAAGGGGCGTCCCGGCGCTGTATACCACTGGGGAACCCATCCTGGCTTTCCCTGTGAGATGGTGAAGACAAGCATCCCCGGCGCTGATGGGGCCGTAAGTGGAGATTAAGCAAGCTTTTGCCCAGAGTTGCTGAGTGGGATCCATGGTTAGAGTAGGCACCAAAACGAGAATTATCGAGTCCGCTGACCTTGGCCCAAGACCCTGCTGTGTCGGGAATTGAACCCTGGTCCCGGGCCGACCTCTGCTTCCGGGTCTGCCGCCTCTAACCAGTGAGCCACACCACTCCACTCCAATAAGATGATTGTGTAGTCAGCTTCCCCACCTGCAGAGTGCAGATAGTAGTAACTAAAAATAATGTGAGTCTGCGTCACAAGTATAATGTTTGTCTTGAGCGCAAGCTGACTGAGCTGATATGCCGGCTGCAACAAGGTTACTTAATTTAGCTAAACAAGAGAGAAGAAGAAAACTGGTGTACTCAAGTCCATACTTCCACAAATGGTATGTCATGTGCTTGCTGGTGCTACTTTGCCACTATGTGCAGAATTAATTTTGTGTTACTGTTTTGCTAACAGTATTACAATAGTCTTTTTTCTTTTTTGATATAGGTACTCCTTACCAACCAAAAACACCAGCCAGGAAGGAGTTGGCAGCCATGGCCTGGCGCCGGAAGATTGAGGCCATTCGGAATGAGTAGCAGCAGCTGGTGGCTCTGGCAGAGGAGGAGGCGGCAGCAGCTGCAACCTCTTCCAATGCCCCAGGCCACAGCCAGGCTCCTGCTCTACCCCCCTGTGGATGCAACTGCCGAGCCTTTAAGCGGAGTGTGCTTCTCTGAATGGCGTGCCTAGAAGAGCAGCTAAAAGAGGTCCTTAGGAGACAGCAAGCCCGCTGATAGACTGAGATCCCATTTGATTGCTCCTTTTTTATTCTTTTTTTGGTGGGTCGGCATTTGGCTACATTGGGGAGAAGTTGGGGTTTATATTTATTATGGACAATTTTGGAATTCAACATCATGGGCATTGTTTGGACTTTATCTTTTGTCTTTTGGGACAATGTTTGGCGTAATGGGAGAGGGGTGGGTCAGATGTTGTGGGATTCTTTACAATAGGTATTTTGTTAGGGGATCAAATTATATTTATACTTAAACTTTACATGTGATGTAATGTTTTGTGTGGGGGTTACTCTTTTAGGACAGACGGTTTCCTTCCTTTGCTGCTGCAATATATCTGCCAATTTTGTAATACACGAACAGATAGATGCAGTATTCGCACTGAGTGACTTGTCCTACTAATACTGTCAGTCTCTCCTCCTAGTCTATGCAGTCTGCCACTGAACTCGAGTGTGGGTGTGTGAATTAATTAACCAATTAATTTCCATTATTAATTATTCCTCCCCAAACTTCTTCACTTACCTTTGATTGATTTTTAAACTTAGGGCGAACAAAGAAAAACCAAAGGTGGTGATGGAAGGAGCGTTGACAATACAAACACTCACCCCCAGTCAACTGATCTGAGTTTAATCCATCACCGTTCTTTAGCTCACTCCGCCACCCCAGTTCAGACATGGCCATATGCAAATCAGTCTGACCCTGTGCCTCATGGGAACAGTCCAGCCCGAACTGCCAAGCCATGTCTTCCCTGGACTGGAATCAAGCTTCCCAGGACCGGTTTCTGGCATTACAGCCGTCTTCAGCCAGGCTTGCTTGACTCCAGTGGCAAAGTGAGCAAGGGACTCACGTCTGAGCATACCCTGCCAACTTAGGGTGAACAAAAAAAAAACAAAGGTGGTGATGGACGGAGCGTTGACAATACAAACACTCACCCCCAGTCAACTGATCTGGGTTTAATCCATCACCGTTCTTTAGCTCACTCCGCCACCCCAGTTCAGACATGGCCATATGCAAATCAGTCTGACCCTGTGCCTCATGGGAACAGTCCAGCCCGAACTGCCAAGCCATGTCTTCCCTGGACCGGAATCAAGCTTCCCAGGACCGGTTTCTGGCATTACAGCCGTCTTCAGCCGGGCTTGCTTGACTCCAGTGGGAAAGTGAGTAAGGGACTCACGTCTGAGCATACCCTGCCAACTTAGAGCGAACAAAGAAAAACCAAAGGTGGTGATGGACGGAACGTTGACAATACAAACACTCACCCCCAGTCAACTGATCTGGGTTTAATCCATCACCGTTCTTTAGCTCACTCCGCCACCCCAGTTCAGACATGGCCATATGCAAATCAGTCTGAACCTGTGCCTCATGGGAACAGTCCAGCCCGAACTGCCAAGCCATGTCTTCCCTGGACCGGAATCAAGCTTCCCAGGACCGGTTTCTGGCATTACAACCGTCTTCAGTTGGGCTTGCTTGACTCCAGTGGCAAAGTGAGCAAGGGACTCACGTCTGAGCATACCCTGCCAATTTAGGGCAAACAAAGAAAAACCAAAGGTGGTGATGGACGGAGCGTTGACAATACAAACACTCACCCCCAGTCAACTGATCTGGGTTTAATCCATCACCGTTCTTTAGCTCACTCCGCCACCCCAGTTCAGACATGGCCATATGCAAATCAGTCTGACCCTGTGCCTCATGAGAACAGTCCAGCCCGAACTGCCAAGCCATGTCTTCCCTGGACCGGAATCAAGCTTCCCAGGACCGGTTTCTGGCATTACAGCCCTCTTCAGCCGGGCTTCCTTGACTCCAGTGGCAAAGTGAGCAAGGGACTCACGTCTGAGCATACCCTGCCAACTTAGGGCAAACAAAGAAAAACCAAAGGTGGTGATCGACGGAGCGTTGACAATACAAACACTCACCCCCAGTCAACTAATCTGGGTTTAATCCATCACCGATCTTTAGCTCACTCCGCCACCCCAGTTCAGACATGGCCATATGCAAATCAGTCTGACCCTAAACCTCATGGGAACAGTCCAGCCCGAACTGCCAAGCCATGTCTTCCCTGGACTGGAATCAAGCTTCCCCGGACCGGTTTCTGGCATTACAGCCGTCTTCAGCCGGACTTGCTTGACTCCAGTGGCAAAGTGAGCAAGGGACTCACGTCTGAGCATACCTTGCCAACTTAGGGCGAACAAAGAAAAACCAAAGGTGGTGATGGACGGAGCGTTGACAATACAGGTGGCTGAGTGGGCTAAAGAATGGTGAAGGATTAAACCCAGATCAGTTGACTGGGGGTGAGTGTTTGATTTGCTCAAACGCTCCGTCCATCATCCCCTTTTGTATCGCTTTGTTCGCCCTAAGTGTGGCAGGGTATGCTCAGACGTGAGTCCCTTGCTCACTTGGCCACTGGATTCAAGATAGCCTGGCTGATGAGGATTATGAATCCGAAACCGGTCCCAGGATGCTTGTTTCCGGTCCATGGAAGACATGGCTTGGCAGTTCGGGCTGGACTGTTCCCATGAGGCACAGGGTCAGACTGATTTGCATATAGCCATGTCTGAAATAGGGTGGCTGAGTGGGCTAAAGAATGGTGATGGATTAAACCCAGATCAGTTGACTGGGGCTGAGTTTTTGATTTGCTCAAACGCTCCGTCCATCATCCCCTTTTGTATCGTTGTTGTTTAAACTTAGGCACAGCGATTGCTGGTTATAGTGAAGATGGTTTGGTTTCCCAAGATGCCGTGGTTGTGGTGATAGTAGTAGACACTGGCAGTAGCATTTGCAAAAAAAGAAAATGAGACACTTAGTAGCCTGAGAGACTCTGGGAGGAGTAGTAGAACGAAGTACAGTACAGTGCACAAGACTGCCAAACAATAATAATAATGCTGATTAGCAATGCTAAAGTAAAATATAACGTAATGGTGGCGGGGATAGCCTAGTACAACAAGTTACAACAAACTAGTTGAGCAGACTCACTCGACACAAGCTTAATCTTTAGTGCTGTGTAGGAGGATGATAAATCCAATCCATGCCGGCAATTAATTATGATGGATTAGGTTCCTTTGGACAAAAATTAACTTGAAATATACTGTACATGGGTGGGCAAGCAGAAGAAGATCCTCGCCCAGGCTTGAAGTTGAATCAGTGTTGCTTTCACCACATCTGCCCCAGCGTGTGATCAATTATTGGTGTACATTTAATTTAGTGACACCTCAATATAAATCACACAGCCCAGGGGAAGAGGGTTAGGGTTTGATGAATGGTTGGGAAGGGGAGGTAAAAGTTTGAAAAAGAAAAACACTACGCATGGACAAACAACAACACACAATCTTAGCAGACGACCATCCTATCCATAAAAATGTTAAGGGAGAAAAAGGAAATGCATGCATTATGATGATGACTTGGTGGTTAATGATAAGTAGTACTTACTAACTAGACCAGTAGACAGTAGAGGGCAGCAGTATATTATTAATTAGTATGCAATTTGCCATGCTTGTCTGCCCTCAGAGAGACCCAAATTACATACACTTTTAATTCTGTTGTACCAGGCTTACTTTTTAAAGCTAGCAAAGAAAATTGAAAAATAGTTGTAGGGATCTATTATAAGCAGAGAGCAAACAACAACAACACACAGTCATAACATTGAAGAGAAAAAATGAATCAAATTATTTGAAAGATGATGAATGTTGAAACTAAAGTGTTACTGTATGTTATCCTGGTCAAATTGGGAAGTTTCATCACAGCATTCCTCTTGGTCCTCCCTTCCATGGACGCTGCATCCGTCAATCTTGGGTGCCACTGCCTGCCTGGCGGATGCGGATTGGTAGGTGAGTGTGAATTGTTTTTCTCTGTATATCACAGGGTAAAGGCTAGCCTGTAAGTATAGATGGAAAAACAAAAGGAATTTTAAAAAATCAAGGAGAAAAAAAGCATAAATTGCGGAGGAGTGCAAACACTTTCAGAGTGGCATGGCTAAATCATGTCTACTCTGTTGTCTGTTTCCAGCATTAACCTACAACGGCAACAGGACATAGCAGGCCCACGGCCCACACTCAACCTCCACTAGGCTTAGATTTTGACTGAGGCAGACAGAGCACACATGTCACATATACAGCAACATAGAATTTTCCAAAGTAAGTAACTAAATCAATGGCTTGCACAATCATACCACCACCACTACTACACTTGTGACTCCACTCCACCACTACACAGACATAGGCATGTAGGCCTGCTGTGGTTGTTATTGACTTGTTTACCTTTTATGCCACTCAGAAAATGGCAGTTATTCCATCAATTTTCTCCGTTCCTACTGACTGACTGCGAAGATATTATGTCACTGTGGTCATCACCATGGTGTTGTCCAACTCAGTTTGCAGTGTATCAAGAGTGTCTAGATTCCATATTAAAAAATGCAATGGATCGGCCTGCAGTAGAAGTACAATTTTGTTATTAAAGAACAAGGAAAACATTGACTTGAGTCACTTTTAGTGTGTAGTTTAAATAGTACACACTGAATTCACTTCATGCACAACAAACAACAACAACACAAACACCAACCACTCAGAGTCAGCGTCCAATGCATGCCTTCATTACCTGTTCCTTGATCTCATCTTAAGTTAAGGGGCAGTCTCTCTCGGCTCGGAAAGGAGGATAGATAGTAGTCATCATGCTCCACTTCTCTTGGGGGGACTCGACAAAGCAATATTTTCTTGTACTGTATTCTCCATCTAATCATCATCTGGCTTGTGGGAAATTGATTTAGGGCGAGTCAGGAGGATGGAGCAGGCCTCAGAGGAGTGGACTTAAGTTAAATGCACAGAGCTGCAACTCAATTATGGCAATAAAAAGACTAGAAGACGGTGGTGATGGATTTGTTGTGAGTCAAGGTTTTGAACCAGAAAGACAGGTTAACCGCTCCACGTTTTTGGGTGAGAGACTGGTCCTTTTCACTGTTACAATGGCACCAGCAGCACTGAAAACACGCTCAAATAGTTTATCGCCAGCCTGCTGAGCACTGGCCATTGGCCCTTTTTCCCATACCAATACAGTAATATGTTTAAATCAATGTAGACCTTTGTTGGGTCATCCAGATAGCCCCGGACCATCTGCTCAATGTTCAGAGGTGCTCTACTTTGCTGAGCCTCTTTTGTCTTTTCATCAGCACTGGACCTAGCAAGCCCTTGCTGTAAATACCAATCCTGTGCCGATTTTACGGGGGCTGATGATCCGGTTCTTGCTGTTGTCAATAGTGTTGGTGACAGCTCTGAGCCAAACGCACTGCCCTCAGGCTCTGAAGTTGAACTTGATGCTGGATGCCCTGCTGCAGTACTTGTTGTTGGTTTGAGTAGTGGGCCTTTAATTACCAGCCGTTCATTTTCCAAGTCACTGGCTGCCTCGGCTATCCAAGTTGTGTACTGGGCAACATCCTCTTCCGAAAAAGAAATTAATGTCTTAGTGTTCTGTGCCGATTTGTACCGTCAATCCAGAATTGTGGCACAAATGTAATGTTTTTGTGAAACAATGAAAGTTTTCACCCTTGTATTTTCAGCTAAGCGACAAGATAAGCTCTTCACCAACTCATATGCTTCATTTTTTCCTCCACACCTGTGTACGTTTCAGATACATTCTTCAGCTGTTGCCCTAGCATGTGCAACAATGAGATAGCTTGGCCCATAGTACAGTCCTCCTGGCTGACTTCATGTGTGAAGAGCTTGAAGGGAAGAAGCATCTCTGTCAGGCATTTAACTAGGCCCCATCTGTAGGGTCATGCCTTTCACAGTCGCATCCCTTATTCTTTGCATGACATACTCATTTATTGGTCCGTACTGATCAAACAGGCGGTCAAGCATGTAATAAGTTGAGTTCCAACGTGTTGCCACCTCCTGGATGAGTGCTTTGACTGGCATTCTCTGCTCATGTTGAATGATCCTCGGCTGCTTCCATGCGTTAAAAAGAATGGCTGAAATGTGTGCATATTTCTTCTGCAGGTGGTTAGTAAGTTGCTGACTCAGGCTTCTTTTTTCAGAAAGTCTTGAACAATAATGGTAATGCAGTGTGCCAAACACAGGACCCTGAAAAAGCCACCATCCTGCATGGCCTTAACTATATTACTGCCATTATCTGTGACAGCAAAACCAATGTTAAGCTCTCATGGGTGCAGCCATTCAAAGACCTTGCTGTTAAACTCTTCCAAAACGTTTGCAGCAGTATGAGATTTATCCATGGCGAACATGGCTACAGTTGCATGTTTCCGAGTAGCATTAATCTCAGCAGTGTCAACAACACCTGCTTCAGATATCTTTTCTCTAACCTCCACAAAAGGGATCCAGTGTGCACTAATGCCCATGTAATCAGTGGCTTGGCAACTGGTCCACATGTCTGTTGTCAAGTAGATATTGTGAACAGCACTCTGCTGCAAATCTTGTCCAAAGCAATTCCAGAACATCGTGATGTAGTGCTGGAACAGCAACTCTGGCGAAATAGGACTGCATGTGAACCTTCCATTTGGCATATGACTACCACAAATTGAAGGATATTCATCCCTTCCACAAAAGAAAAAGGGAGAAGGCCAGCACTAACATTTTAGCCAGCCTCGCATTGTACAAACGTGCTGTTGGGTGGTTGCGTTTGTACTGCCCCTCCGACCTAAGCATGCTGTCAATGGTAGGTTGAACCCAGTTAGGCTCAACAACGCACTTTTTTTTCATTGCAGTACTCTGTTGCCTTGGTGTCTCAGCCTGACTCTTACTATGGTGCCACTAAGATGTTGCTGACTATTTGGGCAGTACCACTACACTGCTGGGGACTGAGCTAATTTGTGTACCGGAGAAAATGTCTCGCTCTTGGTCACCATCCACCATGATCATATCTTCTTCTACTTCTTCATGCCCACCAACAGCAAAGGGTGCAGTTTTACTTTTTTATACGCTAAGTAGGTGTGCCTCCCACTGGATCATGTGGAGTTTTTTCAGATGGGTTGTTTAGACTCTGGTACCCTAGTTTGTACCAAACTTACCCCGACTAACACCATGTCGACAAATTGAGCATATAGAAACATTTTCCTCCTTACTGCTGACCAAAAAGAAGTCCCAAACTGGGGTTGTGAACGTTCTTGTGCTGCTGGGGGTACCACTTGCAATGCCGGATGAACTGGAGGGTGTGCCTGGAATTTGACTCTGCAGTTACAGTACCACAACCTACTGAGGGGGTGGTTGAACTGGATGTTGGTCCCTGACGGGCATGTGCAAATGCAAATATGGAAGTTGGAGGTCATGTTGGTGTTACCTGTATTGGTGGGATCTGTGCCACATCCCTCACCGCAATTTGGGATCGGGTAATAATAATGTCGGTCTCCATCTCTACTGGGGCGGGAGTATTCTTCAAGATGACTGGCTCGTGGCCATCCTCCTCTTCTACATATCTGCTAAGAAAGGAAAAGGGCATAATACCATTTAATCACCAGGGCTGGGGGAAGAAGGTAGCACTATTTGCAGATGATCTGATGATGTTCACTAGCAATCTAACAAACTCTCTTGCCAAGATAGTTGAGATTTTGGAAAAGTATGGGGAAGTTTCCGGATATCTGGTAAATCAATCAAAATCAGAAATTCTTGAATGGAATAATAGCTCACATAATACAATGGTGAAAGAGAAAATAAGATACCTCTGGATAGACCTTACAACAAATATAGACAATATTGCAAGCATAAACTTTGACAGGGTACACAAAGAAGTAAGAAAGCTTCATAAAGTATGGGGGAGCTACCTTTGACCTTCATGGGTAGATCCAACATAATTAAAATGGCAATACTACCAAAGTTTACATCCATATTTAGCACAAATCCTCTGGAATTTAAGACAGAACAGATAAAAAAACTGCAAGGAGAATTAAGCAGCTTCATCTGGGTAGCTAAACAGGCAAGAATCGCCTGGAAGAAAATAAGGAAGAACAAGGAGCAAGGGGGCATTGCAAGCCCAGACATCAAGGAGTATTGTTGAGCCTTCCAATTTAAAAATATCAGAAAGCTACTGACCAACTTCAACTAATACCCCCTCTACCTGCTGGCCCTAGTAAGCACTAAGGAAGCCACTTTTATACCTATATAAAGTTTGGACACCCAAAGTACTTTAAAAAAGTAAAGCTGAAGATGCTCAAATCGGCAGCGAAACTGTGGTATCAGATGAGAAAAACACTGAAAATTCCACATTACAGCACGTATGCCACAATATGGGATTCCCCAGGTACACCTGAATGCCTTAGAGAAAGGCTAACAATGCCTTTAAGAGGAAATGACATTACAGAATGGGGCTAGCTATTGGAACACAACTTTATTGTAGAATGGGAAGTCCTAAAGGAAAGAACACAGGGTAAAATATCAAGATTTAAGTACTATCAGCTTACTAGCTGAGCAAAGAGTCAAAAGAATATTCAGGCTGGAGAGGGGAACATAGAGGAAACGATGCAAGGTAAAAAAAATATTGCAAAAGAAATAGTGTCCTGGTACTGGGCCTTAATGCAAGAAGGGGAAGAAAACTATAAAGTTCCAAGCGAGATTTGATGGAAAGAACTGCTGGATCTGGATATCCACTACAAATGGCAAGTATCTATAGCTACGTGTTGGAAAATTGTGAAATCTGCACCTCTGAGGAAAAATCATTTATATACCACCCTCAGAACATATTGGGCGCCAAAGAAATTGTCGAAGATCAATACCCAAAAAGGGAGGAGCTGCCCTAAATGCGGGGAAGTGGCTACGGATGACCTCCACATGTTTAGGCAGTGCCCCCAACTCGAGGAATTTTGGAGCGAGGCGGGTAAGACCATAGACAAGCAGTTGGGACAAAGGGTGAAGGTGAGTATTGATCTTGTTATTTTTGGGATAAGTCAACAGAACCCAGATGACCGAAAGTTGAGGAAAGATCAAGAAAGTATACTTTTTATGTTGATACTCTTAGCTAGAAGGGAGATATGTATTAAGTGGGTAAAAAATACGTCCCCAAAACAAAGTGAATGGTTGGCCTCAGTGCATAGAGTAAATAAACTAGACAGAGGGGGGAAGATGAGTAAAAGACACAAGTTCTGGAGCATTTGGGAAAATTATAAGCAAGTAAATTAAGAAATGCGTTTGAGCTGCACTGTCCAATCATTAGGCAATGCAATAAAGCTTTAAAGTGGCAACTTGAAGGAGTAGTCAGAGCGACTAGCTGCCCCAAGATCCAAATTGCACCAGAAATTGACAAAAAAGGGCCCAAAAAAAGGGAAAAAGGGGAAGAAGAAATTCTCCACGCATACTATGTGTCTACCCAGGAGAAATCCCTAGATTTGGATCAGATGCGATAAAGGGCCCCTGACACCTCCAATTTAAAAATATTGCTAAATGGAGAAAAAAAAGGCTTTCTGGAACCTTTTTTTTTCCTTAGCCTTGTCGGGTGGCATGCCTCACTCTCAGGCTGAGTTGGTGGGTTCCAAGTGGTATTTAGTTCATCAGAAGGGAGGCTTGAAGAAGAAGTTGATGGACTAACCCTCCTTTGCCTTGCTGAGGATCTGGAAGACAATGGATCTTCTGAAAGAGTGGCTTGCTCTTCTTCATCTGCAGGAAGCTTGATTTCCTGAAATGCCCCTACATCGGGAGGAACAACTACTATTGTGGGCTGTTGTTGCAGCTGTTGTTGCAGCAGTTGTTCCTGCTGCTGTTCCGGCTGTTTTTGCCCACTTATCTGCTGAGTTTACACCTGCGTGATTGGGTACTACTTTGTGATAATGACATTTAAACATCACTGCTCATTGGTGTTTGCGTAAGTAGACTGGCTACCTCTGTGACACTGATGGGCTTGGGCCTAGGTTAGTGGGGTGAGCCGGCTGATGCGGAGGTGCTGCTCCCAGCTTGGTGTCAGGTCCCAAATTCTTCGCAGAGGCAGAATCAATGCTAGCTCCTAGTGCCCCCTCCCCAGTGACGTCGCTTAAATAAGCAACGGCACCAGAGACGGGGAAAGGGGAATTGGACAGAAAAAGAGAGACACTCCAACGACAGCTGGCACCCACTTGTCCTGCTATGTTCGATTGAATCTTGGGACTGCACTGGGGTTCCTAATGCACAGAGGAAAGGAAGAATACATGCAACAACTCCTTGCTACTATTTCAGAATAACAATTCTAATACCAATCTATCCTACCAGCTGTCTACAGAGTCTTGCTTCTCTCTGTATGTGATTGTGAGTAGTTACCATGAAGAGATGGAACATTCCTTATACTACACTCTGAGGAACTTACGCTACCTTCTTCATTGGTGAGTTCTCTTGTAAGGAGTTTTCATCTTTAATATTCTGTAGATACAGTCTTAGTACTCTTGATGATGCGCGCAAAAAGGAACCAGGAAGGGAAAAGAGGAAGGAAAGATAAGGAAAGCGCAAAGGGAATTTCGGGTGCAAAGAGTACTTCGTAGCTCACACATGAGATGAAAAGAAATGTCTTACTTCAGCTTCAGACGCTTCAATGTTCGTTGTTGACGTTTCCAACTACCTCACCTCAACCACTGAACTGAAGGGAGATGGGTAGCTGTGTTTCTCCTTCACAGAACCAGAATTTTCTCGACCTTTTCGTAGGGAAACTGTTCAACAAGAATTTCCTTCAGGATAAAACTTTGACTGAAGAATGCGACTTCCAACTGCCTAGAAAATACCTGGAACGTTCTACTCACAACTGTTAAGTCGATAGACTCGAATGAGTAGTTCTTTGGAATTAAGGTGTCCTTGCACTCGCTTAATAGTGCTTGATAATTCTTTGGGAACGGTGTCTTAAACTACACCCTTGAAACTCTTTCTGAATCTTTACCTCAGAACGTGAGCGCACTTGGATAAACGGCCACTCACGACAAAAACTATTTTGAAGTGCGCAGAGCACTGCGCGCCCGCTCCTTAACTACACAGAAGACTAGAGCCACCCACTTCTTCAATTGCGGCAATAGCGGCGGCCATCTTGGAATTTCCATCTAACAGAGATTGAACCAGAGATTAACCATGCATGGCTTAACAATCACTCTGGATCTCTTCAGGACCGGTAAGGGCAGTGTTCCTTGCAAGGCACTAACAGTGTGACTCCTGACAGTACCCCCTCTCAAAGACCGAGTTATCGGTCTTGGCTTGGATGGGAATTGTGAATGAAAACGTTTAACCAACTGAGGGGCATGCACATTGTCCGCTAATTCCCAAGATCGTTCCTCAGGACCATATCCCTTCCAGTCAATCAGATAAAACAATCTGTTGGAACGAATCTTGGAGTCCAAAATTCCTTTAACCTCATACTCTGCATGTCCTTGAAGGAGAAGGGGTGGAGGAGGTTTTACGATTCTAACATGAGAGGAGGTTTTCTTCAATAGGGAGACATGAAAGACTGGGTGAATACTCATGTTAGGAGGAAGCCTTAATCTCACCGTAACAGGACCCAGGACCTTATCAATTACATATGGGCCTACAAAACGAGGCTGGAACTTCCTATTCCCTTTGAGACGCAAATGCTTTGTTGACAACCACACCGTATCTCCTGCCTGATAAGCTGGGGCTGGTTTTCGATGTCTATCTGCTCCCTGCTTGTACTTTTCTTTGGCCTTAATCAAGTTTTCTTCTGCAGACTTGTGAAGATGGGACATGTCCTTCAACAACTCCCCTACAGCTGGCACCCCGAGATCATCTTGAACTAGAAAAGGATTCGGATGCCTACCATAATTGAGATAGAAAGGGGAGTAACCGGTAGAGGCACTTTTGGCTTTATTACATGCAAATTCAGCCATCCACAACTGATCAGCCCACTCTCCTCCCTGATCCATAAGAAACATCCTCAAATATTGTTCTAATTCCTGATTTTGGCGCTCAGTTTGACCATCCGTCTCCGATGGTAGCTAGTAGAATACCTAGCCTCCACTCCTAACCCATGGAGAAATGCCTTCCAAAAATGGGAAATAAACTGATTTCAGCAGAATTCAATTTCCGTGAACGGAAGGCAACGGGATGCAATTGCCCTGTCTCCGGATGTCTCTGTGACAGAACCCCTCCAATGGCTTGGTCTGAAGCGTCTGCCTCTACAAAGAAAGGTTCAGCAGGATCCGCATGACGTAAGAGAGGTGCAGACGTGAAACTCTTTTTCAAGATAGAGAAGGCATTCTCAGCCTCAGAAGACCACTGAAATTTCACTCCTTTCTTGAGTAACCTTGTAATGGGCACAATCAACTGTGAAAAACCAGATATAAAACGGCGATAAAAGTTGACGAATCCCAGAAAACTCTGAATTTCTTTCACATCCTTTGGCGACGGCCAACTCTCAACTGCTCGTACCTTTCCAGGATCCATCATTACTCCTTGTGGAGACAACACAAAGCCCAGAAATTCCACTCGATTGGTGCTGAATACACATTTCTCTAATTTCACAAATAAATTATAAGTCTGCAAACGCCCCAACACTGTCTTCACATGTTCCGGATGCTCTTGAGGATTCTTAGAAAAGATCAAAATGTCATCTAAATAGATGACAGCAATCTTGTCAATCAAGTCTCCCATGATGTCGTTGATAAAATGCTGGAACACGGCAGGTGCATTACAAAGCCCAAAGGGCATCACGCAGTATTCAAACAGACCGAACTTAGTTCGAAAGGCCGTCTTCCACTCGTGGCCCTCCTTCATCCTGACCAGATGATATGCTCCACGCAAATCCAACTTGGTGAGAATTTGTGCATCTTTAATTTGATCAAGTAAAACCGAGATCAGAGGTAAGGGATATCGGTTCTTGATTGTGGCTCTGTTCAAGGCTCGGTAATCTATGCAGGTTCTAAAAGTTCCTTCTTCTTTCTTGGGAATGAAAAACAACGGGATGACACTGGGGACTGGGAAGGTCGAATGAATCCATTTGCCAAATAACGGTCTAAATATTCCTTCAAATATTGATTCTCTTTTTCTGTAAGCGCATAAATCCTACTGCAGGGAAGGACTGCCCCAGGTTCCAAGTCGATAGCACAGTCATACGGGCGATGGGGAGGCAATATCTCCGCTTCTTGTTCGCTAAAAACTTCCTTGAACTCTTGGTAATCCTCTGGAATTTCCATTGCTGATATCACACTGATAGATTGCCCTCCATGCGAAAGCAATTGGGACTGGGTCGGAACGGGACTTGGCAGATCCTTACAATAACAGTGTTCCTGGCAAAAAACAGATTGCATTTTAACAGTTCGGTTCTCCCAATCAATAGTTGGATTGTACAAAGTGAGCCACGGCAAGCCTAAAATCAGTTGAAACTGTGGCGCATCAATTAAATTAAATTGTACCTGTTCATGATGACCATCAGCCTGAAAAAGCTCCACTGGTTCGGTGTGACTTGTGATGGGGCCTGAGGACAGATTGGTCCCATCCACTGCTCTCACTGATTCACTCTTATCCTTCCTGATAGCTTGTATGCCCATTCGTCTTGCGTACTTAATATCGCAAAAATTGCCCGTGGCTCCCGAGTCCAACATAACCGCCACTCCGAAGATTTCTCTATCTCGAACTTTCAAGGTCAACTGCAAGATGAGATGAGGCATCAAGGTTTGCAAAGTGTTTAGGATTGAATTACTTTCTGGGATCGTCTTTTCCTCTTTCGCCATCAGAGTGACCCCCATTACTGATGGTTCATGGCGTTTCCCTTCATCTGAATCTTGGGTCTTTTTGGACATTCTTTAACAAAATGCCCCGGCATTCCACAGTACAAGCACAATCTTTTCACTCTTCTTTGCTCTTTCTCTTCTTTACTCAATGGACCACGGACTGCTCCAATCTGCATAGGTTCCACGTCGGAGTGTGTACTAACACTCTTGGTTACTTCAGTCTTGATTCTATCAAAGCAGAGGAAGCTTACCCGAAAATCTTTTTTCTTTTCGCCTTTCCTCTCCACACTCCGAAAGTCCAATTCCAGTACCAAATCCACCAACGCAGAGAGGTCCGTGGGTCGATTGGGAATCTGTGCTAAAGAATCCTTTAACTCATCACAAAGTCCTCGGTAAAACAAGGCTGCCCTCTTCTCTTCAGTAAGCATGGGCGTAAAATCTGTTCCGCTCGCGGATTTTGCGGATTTTCGGTAAATTCGCAATCCGCGAACTCTCGCGAACTTACCGAAAATTCGTAAATCCGTGCGAAGCGGATTTTTTTGCTTGGTCGCACTTGCCAACTAGAATACTATACAATTTCGCGGGAGTAAACACTTGCGAAAATGTAGATGCGGCGGGCAGCGACAATCTCGCAATTGCGAGATTGCAAAATTTGCAATTTCGCACAAGAAATCCACCAGCAGGCAGCATAAACCTTGAAAATTATGATTTTTATCAGAATAACTCCTCAGGTTGACATTTGCCTGCACATTTTTTTTCCAAGGAGTCCATTTTGGGGGGGGGGTGGGAGAAAGGAAGTGCCCCACAGTCTCCAACTTCCTGTTCCTGTCCAGCAGGCTCCTCTCAGTGCTTTCTTCATGTGCTGGTCACTTTGATTTGGATCTTGACCTGGAAGCACTCAGCAGGTGCAGAAGTTCAATCTTATCATTAGTAACCATTCCCTGTAGTGCCTGGAAGGATTACTTTTTGTGGATGCTGCTGGATATTTGGATGTTTGCAAAACTGAAAGCACTCAGCAGGTGCAAAAGTTCAATCTTATCATTAGTAACCATTCCCTGTAGTGCTTCCTGAGGGGCCCCTTCAGATTTCAGTTGCCTACTTGCAACTATTCTATGACCCTGCTCTGACCCTCACAGCAGGCTCAGAAAAAGCAATTACAGATAAGGAAGCAGGTTCCAGCCAGGAAGTTCAAATTCAGAAACACATTAATCAGCCCCTAATTCATTTATGTCAGTTGAGGCAGGGCAGGTGTGCTTTTCCACCCATAATCTACAGTGATGAACTAGAGGGTGGCATGGGTGAGCCAGAGGGTGGCATGGGTGAGCCAGAGGGTGGCAGTGGTGAAACAGAGGGTGGCAGTGGTGAAACAGAGGGTGCTGTGATGAACCAGATGTAGAAACAATATGTTCGCGACCGTTGCTACCCGAAAAGTAAGTACGCGTTTGCGAACTGGTACAAAATCCTCGCGAACTGGCAGAAATCCTTGCGAACACACAAAAAAAAAAATCCGCAAATTTGCGAGAGTTCGCGGATTTTGCGGATTGCGAATCCGTAAATACGCAATTTCGCGGATTGCCAATTCGCAAAATCCGCCCATGCTTACTCTTCAGGCCATTGAGTCTCAACAATCAGTTTGTTAAATTGAGCCAAATAAGTAATTAAGTCTCCAGACCCCTATCGCAGCTCTAGCAATTCATTATCAGTGGCCTGAGATATCCTCCTTCTATCAAAAATACGGAGAAACTCTGTCTTGAAATTATCGAAATTATGTAAGAAGGGGTCATCTCGTGTAACCAAAGGCATTGCCCAATTGGCAGCATCCCCTCCCAAGTATGACAAAACAAACGCCACTCTAGACTGAGCATCAGGAAACAGGGTAGGACGACACATAAAATGTAGGGAACATTGGGTTAAAAATAACTGGGCCTTTTAAGGGTCTCCATGAAAACGCTCTGGGGCTGCTAAGGGAATTAAAGGAGACACAGAATGAATAACTTGTGCTACTGTTCTAGGATCTGTCTCTGATGTCGCCTTACTAGTACTTGGGGAAGGACCCACAGGATCACTCATAGCCAACCCATCTACCTTCCGGGATAACAACATGGTTTCCTGACGAGAAACTAACAACTCCTGTTTCAAAGTCTTATTTTCTTCCCTAACTGCCCCTAAATCCCTCTGAATCCCTACTAACATTTCTCCTAGAGATTTTAAATTAAATTCTTCGACCATTCTGCCTGGGCGATTGAACCACTTGGGCACTTCAAACTGTCAGGTCCCAAATTCTTCGCAGAGGCAGAATCAATGCTAGCTCCCAGTGCCCCCTCCCCAGTGACGTGGCTTAAATAAGCAACGGCACCAGAGACGGGGAAAGGGGAATTGGACAGAAAAAGAGAGACACTCCAACGACAGCTGGCACCCACTTGTCCTGCTATGTTCGATTGAATCTTGGGACTGCACTGGGGTTCCTAATGCACAGAGGAAAGGAAGAATACATGCAACAACTCTTTGCTACTATTTCAGAATAACAATTCTAATACCAATCTATCCTACCAGCTGTCTTCAGAGTCTTGCTTCTCTCTGTATGTGATTGTGAGTAGTTACCATGAAGAGATGGGTTGTCCTGGGAGAGAGAGCATCATATTAAATAACTCTTACTTAAGGAACATTCCTTATACTACATTCTGAGGAACTTACGCTACCTTCTTCATTGGTGAGTTCTCTTGTAAGGAGTTTTCACTTTTAATATTCTGTAGATACAGTCTTAGTACTCTTGATGATGCGCGCAAAAAGGAACCAGGAAGGGAAAAGAGGAAGGAAAGATAAGGAAAGCGCAAAGGGAATTTCGGGTGCAAAGAGTACTTCGTAGCTCACACATGAGATGAATAGAAATGTCTTACTTCAGCTTCAGACGCTTCAATGTTCGTTGTTGACGTTTCCAACTACCTCACCTCAACCACTGAACTGAAGGGAGATGGGTAGCTGCGCTTCTCCTTCACAGAACCAGAATTTCCTCGACCTTTTCGTGGGGAAACTGTTCAACAAGAATTTCCTTCAGGATAAAACTTCGACTGAAGAATGCGACTTCCAACTGCCTAGAAAATACCTGGAACGTTCTACTCACAATTGTTAAGTCGATAGACTCGAACGAGTAGTTCTTTGGAATTAAGGTGTCCTTGCACTCGCTCAATAGTGCTTGATAATTCTTTGGGAACGGTGTCTTAAACTACACCCTTGAAACTCTTTCTGAATCTTTACCTCAGAACGTGAGCGCACTTGGATAAACGGCCACTCACGACAAAAACAATTTTGAAGTGCGCAGAGCACTGCGCGCCCGCTCCTTAACTACACAGAAGACTAGAGCCACCCACTTCTTCAATTGCGGCAATAGCGGCGGCCATCTTGGAATTTCCGTCTAACAGAGATTGAACCAGAGATTAACCATGCGTGGCTTAACAATCACTCTGGATCTCTTCAGGACCGGTAAGGGCAGTGTTCCTTGCAAGGCACTAACAGTGTGACTCCTGACACTTGGTCACCGGACACCGCTGATGAAGGCATCATTTTTTATTTCCCAAAAAACATATTGGCCGGCACACAAATCTTGGTAAGTGGCAGTGCCACTTCCTTCTTCTGTTCCTTCTTCTCACTGGAAACTTTCTTGGTACTGGAGGATCTGGTACCTTTCTTTGAGGCCATCTTCTTCCTTCTCATGTTAGCAGGTTAGCAGGTGGCAGGTGCACAAGTTGCAGAGATGTCTCTAGTAACACGTGGACATGACTTGGTGCGCAGCAGGACTTCTGTCTGGCAGTACAACGGGTGATGATGACACCTCCTCCTCAGTTTTTTTGTGCACCTAAAACAAATAAGCCAGGAGAAGAGCATCAGTGAAATGTTGCATTTGTTGTTGTGGTTCAATTACTACTAGTACAAACAAACAAATATAATGTATAACTTAGTGTGTGGTGGTCACACTTGTTAGTGTTATATTATTACATTTTATTAACTCAGTTTAAGCTATAAAAACATAACAGTGTAGCCATGGTATATTGTGTACACTCAGGAAGGATAGGAAAGAAGAACAACAAAAACAAAAATACAAATGTAATGGAAGTGGAACCTGTTTGGCATTAATTTGCTCATCACGTCATTCAGGGAGCTGAAGCTGGCAAACGGGATGGAAGCAGTAAGCAAAGAGGAACAAAGGAAATAGATGCAGGCCTATATGACAAAAGCAGCACACTACTAAACTGCCACCACAAAATGGCCACCAGCCACATGGTCACTCACAGTCACAACAAGCAGGAGACCTGGAAAACAATGAACTGAGGCTGGCCTATATGACCAGACAAAGGAGGCATGCTAAACAACACAGCTTTATTGCAAAAATGAAAATCCACAGGGCTAAAAAGGTTTGGGAAGTTACGCAACAACCACACCACACACACACACATCCGACAAAGGCATTTATTTAACACATACCAAAAAAAGTGAACTACCCCCCAAAAAACACATTTTGCAATTCAATCCAATGCCATCTATGCCCTAAATGATATTTAAATTCAACAGACACCACAGAAACAGTTGTTTCATTTCATGCACCCATGAGTAGCTCTGGGACTACTGGATGAATGGCCGCCAGCCACATGGCCAGGCCACACACAGCAACAAGAAAGGGAAGACAGACAATGCAGGCCAATGGCAAAAGCACCATGCCTGGCTTCAAAATGGCCACCAGTCACATGGCCAGGCCCATAATAACAAGTAAGGGGAGACAGACAATGAAGGCCTATGGCGAAAGCACACTGACTGGCTTCCAAATGGCCACTAGCCACATAGCCAGGCCCACAACAAGAAAGGGAAGACAGACAATGCAGGCCTATGGCAAAAGCACACTGACTGGCTTCAAAATGGCCACCAGCCACATGGCCAGGCCCACAACAACGAGATACCTAGGCCGAGAGGAACGAAGGAAAAACATGCAGGCCTATACTGCAAAAGCAGTACACTACTAAACTACCACCACAAAATGGCCACCAGCCACATGGTCACTCAGTCACAACAAGCAGTAGGCCTGGAAAACAATGAACTCAAGCAGGCCTATATGGCCAGACAAAGGAGGCTTGTTAAAAAGTACAGCTTTAATTGAAAGATGCAAAAATGAACATCCACAGGGCTAAAAAAAGGTGGAAAGTTATGCGACAACCACACCACACACAAACACAGATCAAACAAAGGCATTTATTAAACACACACCAACTGTCAGACTTTTAAAGGATACTCTTTTCGTAGCTGCACGGGAACAGAGATGCTTGCTCCCGAATCCACCCAAAGGCAGTAGCCTAGAGATCATATACTACGAGACTCCAAACTACTACCCCAGGGTGGAGGGGGAAATTGGATAAAATAATAAACAACAAGAAGAGATCCTCTTGGATGGCTCGGCTCGTCAGTCCGACCTGCAGACCGCTACTGGCTTGAACCCTGAGGGAACAAAATCCACGGTTAACCTTATACCTCTAACCCTCCTCTACCTTTTCCTATTATCCGTTCTAATTCTCACCTACCATGTCTCCCAAGAGTCTTGCCCTCTCTTCTATTTTTTTTGTAGGCACGGGAGGTGGCTGAGCTTCTTTCTAGTTTTATTTTCCTGTAATTCACAATTGTATTCCTGGTTAGTTTCTCTATACTCTCTACTAGCCTTTATATTTAAACTCTAACTCCTCCCACTCACTTCTTGCCTGTCCTACTGCTCCGCTATCCTAGGTGCCTTTCTCTGCTTTCCTGGATTCTTCTGCAAATAGTAAATACAAGCACACTATTGTTTTTATCTGATTACCTCCCTAGTCTAATGGTATTTTAATGTGTGTTTATCTAAAGAATTCTAACTTACTTATTGCCTCTCGTTTTATTCCTTGTTTATGTCCTCGTGTTTGTTTTAGACTAACTTCTGTTTTCTTTCTTCCTTTTCCTTAGGATATCTCTCACTGCCTGCTACAGCTTGTTTGCCTTTCTCTCTCTCTGTTCTTTTTCGTATTTTCAGATATGTCTAGGTAAGTATATACCTTGTTCTTTGACACGTTAATCTGTCTCAGTAAGTATTACACACAATTGTCACTTATCTTCGTATTCTGTTTTCTCCTTTCTTCTCAGAAATTCAGTTGTGCTCTGACGACCTCTGGTTATTTATTCTGCCGCTCTGGAACTTGTTCTCTCCTGCTGCCAAGGACGGCTGACGTCTCCGAGTCTTCCTGTCAGACGCTATGCTTCGATAAGTATTGCAAATATTTACTTCCTTAGGGATTTCGGGCTAACACGCGCTACCGGGAAACTAAGAAACGGGATTGAGGGACTTTACTAAGTTCCGTTTCTCACATAAATCTATATTCTCCTCACTAAAACTCCGAGCTCCAAAGAGACACTCCTTCTTCAGAAAATGCCGTTAGTGAAGTGCGCAGTCTTCTGTCATCGCGCGCCCCACCTGGACTCTGCTAGATTAGTTAAACACTGGACTGCTGACCGCGGCTCAAACCGGCGGCCATCTTAAGGTTCCGTCTTTTAACACTTTCAGATCAGGAACCCACAGTTGGTTTAATTTTAATTTGACAACGCCGCACATGGGTTATTGCAGCGACTTGCGGATTGAGGGTTCTGACACCAACAAAGTGAAATATCCCAAACAATACACATTTTGCAATTCGGTCCAATGCCATCCGTGTCCTAAATGATGTTTACACTCAACAGACACCACAGAAACAGTTGTTTCATGCACCCATGACTAGCTCTGGGCCTACTGGCTACCCACAATACATTTTTATAAAAATGATGAAAAGTAAAAAAAACTGTACTTGCAGCAACTGCAATGCCCCAATCAAACAAACAAAACCAACTTACTTGTGAAATCTCAAATCCAAAAGTCCTCAAATCCAAAAGTCCTCATATCCAAAAGTACTCAAATTCAAAAGTCCTCAAATCCAATGATATATGATGCAGCAGACACAAACAGTGATACTTCCAGCTCTAAATCCAAATTAAAAGTGAACAGGACATGGACAAAGCACTGCGAGGAGCATGCTGGACAGGAACAGGAAGTTGGAGACTCTGAGGCACTTCCTTCCTCTCCCAAAACAAAAGTAAAACAACAAAAAGTACTCCTTACACAAATAAGTTCAACCAAATGTCAATCTGAGGAGTTTTTTTTATCCAAATCATCATTTTGAGAAGGTTTTATGCTGCTTGAGTAATATTCTTCTCTACATTGCAAATTTTGCGTGTTCAGCATCAGAAGATTCACCAAACTTCCGCAGGATGTCCGATGACACATCCGAATAACTTGTTCGCGATCGCACACTCTTAGGGGATCAGATAGGGAAATTCATCAGCGAACGCAGTGATCCCGGTAAGATGCTACCAAGCACGCCTGAAAACGCATTTTAAAAAGTGCAAAGAAGGGAAAAACACATGGTGTGCATCGCAGGAGTTTTCGGTGCCAAATATCTGCAAACTCCACGAGCGGAGCGGATTTTATCACCCAGGGTTAAGGAGAACCCTATGAGATATGAAATAGGGTTAGAAAAGCGTCAACTGTTGTGTTCCCAAACAAGTGTTTCTTCAGAAGCATTTATCATGGAGGCTCATAATATGAATTTATATATGGTGTAATTAAGAAGCAACATATTGAGCCCTACTGGTACACTGTTTAGATTTTACCCTTGCAAAGGATTTCAAAGACAGGGTGGTATAACGCCAGCTTAAAGGGCATTGTTTTACTTTTGATTACAAAAAAGAGAGAATAGCTTCAGAACTAACAGAACCAGAGCTAACATGTTTTTTGTACTATGTGTTTCAATGTAATGTAATGTCAAAAATGTTTTGTTTGTTTTTGTGTATAATGAATGTCATTTAATGTTGTAAATGTAATTTGTATCTCCACATGATGTTATGCTCTGTTATGTTGAGGTTTACAATTTCGACCAACTAGTATGAAATATCAATGATAAATTTAGATAGAAAATAAAAAACGTATGGTCATATTGAGTGAACAGTGTGATCATGTTGAGAGTTGATTAATTGGTCCTTACTGATTAAGAGCCTAACCCTCGCTTGTTGTCAAACACTGACAAGTTAGCACCTTAGACCAAGCCAGCCTCCTACACCCCCCACCATATCTCGGAGGTCAGAGTTTTACTTGATTTCCCCCTTTTATAATTTTTAGCTTTTTTTGTGGGACTCTGCTTCAAGCCGAGTCCCAAGATGGCTGCCAACACTTCCGGGTTGAAGTGTTGGCAGCCACATTTTATTATGATCAGCGAGTCCACTGTAACTTTATTACCACTGTAACTACTCAATGGATTTGCATGCTTTCTGGACTAACATCTAGCTCTCTGGCAAATTTGTTGTCATTCCGTTCAGCAGTTCAGTCTGTAGTTGTGTTAAAAAAATGCATTTTGGGACCCCTATTTTTCTCAGCCCCCACATGACAGATCAACCCGAAACTTTCAGCTCAGCTGCTGAACCAAAAGGGGGAAGTTATGTGAAACGTTTGTAACAAATTCATCAAGCGGCACCAAAGTTATTGGCACATATAAAAATCCTTTTCCTAATGATACTTTGGTTCTAACTATAACTACCTACTAGCTCCCGCCAGTGGGTAATATATACAGATTTGTAAAAAAATTATATTTAATTTCTTTTTTCACAGAGAGGGTGCATTTTGCTTCTGATGGACTCCATAAAACTGTGATATAAGTGTAAGAGCAGAATGCACTTAAGGCGGTTTTTAATGTTGAGTTCGCAGTTACACGTAAGTAAATAAAGAAATATAATACTAGACTCCTTGTGTAACATTAGCAGTTGCCTAGGCAGATGAGGAAGCTACACTTTAGGTGAGCTCCAATTAATTTTTTTAAAGTTGCTATCTAATTTTGGTTCCCTGCACATCTTCACCATCCAATCAAATATGGTATTTTATATGTTGCTTGCTGTCCTTTATTTTAAATGCCTCCTATCTACAAAACTGTCTCATTCTGCTGCTGCCTTTTCCTGTGTGCTACTGTCTGGACTGTTGGGCATGGCTTTATGTTTTGGGCCAGAGAGTGCTAGAAAGAGTGGCATTGGCAGGGACCTAAGTTTACCAAATGTAAACATTGTTCGAGTTGGTCAAATAAGTTTAAAGTGGCATCAATTGATGTCTTTGGTTGAAAGCGATGCGGATTGCCAACATCTAAACCGCATGATTGTGTATTGTGGTGGCAATGACCTAGACATAATTACTGGGGTAGGACTTGAAATCCTAATGAGGATAGCTTAGGTAAATGAATCACACTTTCCCCACATTTTACCCTGGTGTTCTCCAACAATTGCCAAAGACAGATGTGGCAGTGGTCAACTGAATTTAGTCCACAGATAGAAAAATTCAAGAAGCATGGCTGTAAAACAGTTTCTTTATTTCTCTGAGACCACAACATGGGCTCTGTATACCACAACAACTTATGCTTTGATATGGGTGAAATATATCAAAAAGACTGAGTCCATTTCACAGATAGAGGCAAAACAATGTTCCTCTACAACCTGAAAGACTGCATACTGTTCTATGTTTAATTATCATCTACACATCATGAACACAATCCTTTTCTCAATCACTGGTTAGGTTTGTTTTCAAATCCTTTTGTTTAAATTCTCTTTTGGATCTGCAGATCCATCACAGATCCCCACCCAAAAGTACACATTCAATAAGGAACAGCAACACATTTTGGCTCCGCTACTGATCCACAGATCTGTTCACAAGCAAAAGCACTTATTCAAAACAACAACATATTTAATACACTGGACATGTGACTGGCTGCATGGGTATATGAGAGAGTATGCCAGTGTCTATGTGAGTGCATGAGTTAGTGTGTAGATCTGTGAGTGGTTATCTGAATGGCTGTATGGGTGTGTGAATGGTGGTGTGGGTCTGCGAGTAGATGGATGAGTGGTTTTGTGGTCTGTGACTGGGTATGTGAATATGTGATAGGGGCTATGAGTGGCTATATGGGTGTTTGATAGGTTGTGTGGGTGTTTTAGAGTGTTTTAATGTGTGAATGTCTCAGTGAATGTGTGAGTTTCTGTGTCCATTTCTGATTGGGTGTGTGAATGGGTTTGTGGGTCCAGTTTTTTGTGTCTGGGATTGGGTGTGTAAGTCTGTGAATGAGTGTGTGAGTGGCTGTGTGGGAGTGGGAGAAAGTATATAAGTAGGTCTGTGAGTGGATGTATTTTCTTTTAACTGGGCTCTGGATTCACTGAGCAGATTGCCTGTGTGAGTTGCTGTGTGGGCTTATGAGTGGGTGTGTGAATGGCTCTATGGGTGTGTGAGTGGATGTGTGAGGGCTTGTATGGGAGTATAAGTGGGTTTAAGTGAACGTATGGGTGTGTGAATGGGTCTGTAAGTAGTTGTATGGGTGTGTGAGTGGGTTTGTGAGTGGGTGTGTGAGTGGCTGTGTGGGTCTGTGATTGTATGTGTGAGTCTGTGATTAGATGTGTGAGTGGTTATGTGGGTCTGTTAGTGGATGTATGAGTGGCATATATGGGTGTGTGAGTGGTTGTGTGGGGTATAATGGGGTATATGAGTGTGATTGGGAGTGTGATTAGCTGTGTGGGTCTGTGAGTGGGTGTACAAGTGGTTTTGTGGGCCTGTGAGTGGGTGTGTGAGAAGCTGTATGAATGTGTGAGTGGTTGTGTGAGGGTGAGTGAGAGTTTCAGAGTGGGTCTGTGAGTGGGTGTGGGACTTTTTGGACCCTATTTTTTCTCAGTCGCCTGTTTGACAAATTATCCTGACATATTACAGATAGCATATTTGTTTTGAAAATGTAAACAGTGCCAAAGTTATTAGTAAAACATATATATATATATATATATATGTGTATATATATATATATAAAGCTCCAATTCTCAAAGTTTCATTAAGAATTACCGCACTCACAGCTGGGGAAGTGGCATACTTTTCTTTATTTTCAACAAACGCGTTTCGGCTGCAAGCCTTCATCAGTACCGATGACACCCCATAGATCGACATGTTAATAAAGTTTCTTTGTGTATATGCATAGACATCAAAAGAGGACAGGGACCACTCTAGAGAATAGCGCGCCATATTGGAATACACTCGTGTTTATCACTGCGAGTAAACCTTCAAATATTTACATTTATATAAACAGGCGTGCATTTATTATTCAATCCTGTATCATCACAGATTCTCATCAGAGTGGTAACCAAACCAAAATATTGCCGTGGATCAGCTTACCTCCCTACATTACACATCTGTTGGGAAAGACATAGCCACAGAGAATGTTACGCTAGGTTACAGCGCTATTACTACAATGCACTAAACACAATGCTTATAATTTGCAATTGCAGTAAGGCGTAAGATGTTTCTCCAAACGTAGATAAAATACCACGCTGACATGCCATTAGATTAATCAGCTGAGTTTCCAAAACATTATCTTTCTGCTGTACTTTATCCATAAATTCCTTTGCCGAAACATTTTGCAGATGTACACTTGTTTTCAATATGTGGTTTACTGCATAAGAAAGTCCAGACAAATCACTCTCAAACAAAAGATGAAACAAATATGGATTACATTGTGGAAATCTTGCATCTTCTGCATATAATCTTGATGTCCGGTATTCAGATGCAGGAATCTGCACATGGCGTTCATCATATCGTTCTCCTTTTCCTGTAGGAAACAACTGAGGGAAACAACAAGCTTCCAAGCTTTTTTCCCGTACACTAATGGGACTTCCTTTTGCTTCTTTCAGTGAAATAACTCTATAGCATTCCCCATCATTTCTTTGGAATGCAATGAATGAACACTGTACTGTTCGTAGATTTCTTCAGTTCTGGAGACATCCACTTTTTCAATTTGTCCAGATGGCAAGTCAGTATCTTCTTGTACAGTAATTTCTTCTTCTCCCACATAATTACATTGTATTACGTGAAAATCCAGCACTAATGTTAACAGAGTTGAACAGTGCTCTTTTGCATGGATCTGTATCAGATGTAACAAATGTTTGTGATGAAATTGAGATTAGTTACTTTGGTCCTCATGAAGACAGTGCAGAAAGTGAGAGATTAATAGAAGAAAATGTGGAAGAGAATGTAGGACAGTGCAGTGTAGAAAATTTTGAGCTAGAAATTATACCGTTTAAGGTGACCGCCCGCATTGAGAAATCTTGCTATGATGTGATCAAGCATTGGATTTTCCTCACTCGCGCTTGCCATTGTTGGCAAGCGAGGAACACAACTCTGCTCTACAAACTACACATGCTCTGCGAAGTGCAGAAAACTCTGCAAACTCTGCGAACGGAACAGAGTTCACTGCCCAGGCCTACTCTTGAGACTACCCTTAACCAATTTGTCAACACAGGAAAAGTCTCTTGGTCAGTGACTGACGCTACAATAGTCATGATTCCAAAAGACGAAAAAGACCATTCTTACTCAACAGGACTTCATAGTAATCCAACTTCATCATATAACTTGGTGTAGGGATCCACCCTGACTTAGCAGCCTTGATATAATATAATGAAACAAAAGCTTTCGACAAAGTTAAAGACTTACTAGCCTCCTGGACCCCGAAGCACATATCATGGAGGGGCAGAATGGGATCTTTAAAAATGATGATTACAGCTCTGATCAACTTTATTACTAGTATGTTCCATGTACGACTAGCAAACCATTTATTTTCTTCATTAAACAAAGTCATGTCAACCTTCCTGTGGGAACAACCAAAAATCTTATAGGAGTATCTTGAAGAAACTACGATCAGACTATAAAGATGGTGGATGCAAACTCCCAAATTGATGCAGTTACCAAACTGCCTATATTGCCATGCAAGGAACCACGTTTCCATCATGCCTCTACCCTCCAAACTTCTTGGTGCTGGATAGAAAAATATATCTCCTCCTCACATCATATAATTGCTACCTTCCCAGTGCCCGATTTGTACCAATAGACTCTTAACAAATACCAGATGTGGCCGGTCCATTGGGGCTGAGGGGCCACGCTCCCCCACCTTTTGCCCCTCACAAACAGTGTCTGACAGGCTGAACAAAGAGCAGCCTGACAGACACTGTTCATATTTAGGTCCGGGAGCCAGGAGCCAGACATGCACATTTAGCGCAAGTTCCTGGCTGCCTGAGTTGAACTTTACTGGGCTGAGGAAGTTACTGCTCCCGTGGGTGTGACCTCCTCAGCTAAGCAAAGGTCCCTAAGGCCCTGCCCTCGGTGACAAGGGGTAGAGTCACTGATTGCCTTGCACCTGGGCTTATCAGTTATTCCCTGAAGCGCCCAGGGTCGAGAGTCAATCGGTGACACTTCATCACAGAGGGGGGTGGGGTCAGCAGTTTCACTGACCACATCCCACGCTGTGATGAGGTTGGGACTGCTGCCTTCCCTCATTGGCTGACCTTAGGGAAGGCAGCAGTCCCAAGCCTTTTGGGACCTACACAGCAGATCTGCAAGTAAGTGTGTGTGTATTGTTTTTTTAATTAACCTCATCACTGCAGCGCGAATTCCGCTGCAGTGCTGAGCATTTCAATCGCGGGCGTGGTCATGACGGCTCCCGGCCGTCATCAGCACACGCCCACCGTGACTCATGATGGCCGGGAGCCGTCATCAGCGTCGAAGAGGTTAATGTTTGGTGCGAGCGTGCATGTATGAATGTTTGGTAATGAGTGTTGCGAGTGGATGTATTGGTTTGTGTGTGCGCGCGTGTGAATGCATGGCTGTGAATTTGTATGTATGTGTGTTTGTCCCTTTTGCCACCTCCCTCCTAAACTTACTGGCTGCCACTGACAAATACTAACAGACACAGCAAAGCGATTTTTCTCTTAGACAAAAAAGTTGACAGACATTATAACATGTTATTACTATGGAACTGTAAGAAGACTGACATTGGCTTTTTAACTGGGTGAAAAAGGTATCTCGCTAGTCAAAGATCTATGCTCGGATTTTAGGCCGTTTTCCTTCACTTAACGTCAGCACTTGAATAAACTTTTTAATTTTTACTTTTAAACCTTTCTAAAAATAAAATCAAAATTATCCAAATTGGGTCCTCCTAATAATTTGAAAGTAAGCTCTCCTATAGTGATAGTGATCGCCTCTTGTCATACTGCTTCCAAAAATACAAATCATTGACCTTTCAAACCGACAAAAATCTCTACTCTCCCAGCCAAATGGAGAATAGACTTTACAAATCGCCATGAGAACCCTCCAGATAAAGAAACGTGCTCCGACATATGCGCCTAAGCCTTTCAACACGAAATAAATTCTAGACACTTTACTTAGTGTCCTTACACGTGTTCAACAGACAAGTGTGCTATACTATAATCTTTTGATGTATTGCCATTCTGCTTTTAAACTCCATATGTTATACCCTAAAACGTTTATGTTTTGTTATGCGTTTTTTACTTTAAAAAATCTCAGTAAAACGATTTGAATTTTTAAAAAAGTATGCAATTATGCAAACAATGTTTTAACTCAACATATTCAAAAGGCAGGTGCATTATTCTACCAAACACGGGTGCCTTACCTTTCTTCTTAATTGTAAGATAGGTTTAGTCCAGGTCTTCTTCAGACCCCAAAAACTGTTGAGGAAGAAGATGTGAATGTTGATAGGGGTTTCACAGTAATCAGTTACTGAGAGCGAGGACATTTCAAACGTAGAGGAACACATTCGTATGCAGAGGAGACAGTATAGTATGGTTTTAAGTATTTCTATGTGTTATTCCGATTGTGATATGTATGGTTAAATAAAGATCAAGCCAGTAGAGGGAGGATTTTTCTTTACGTTTGTCATAGAGCAGGATAGGTCTGCTGAGGAATAGATACGTTTGTATACTACTGACCCCAAAATGATGCACAGCAGACCTATACTGCTACATCGCAGACTTAAAAAGTGACTTCTGGCATGAACATAGAAACATTATTGGTTGTTACAAAGGAACCTTATTTACAAATATATTGCAAAGGAATATAAATGCGCAGCATTAAGTCACCCGCAATCCGTTTTGCGAAAATTACGATTAATTATATCAAGCAAATAGAAACTGGAAGGTGCACTGCAGCTAGCAGATACACTTGCGATCGTGGCAGCCCCATTTACTATATTCCAAATTAGCACCTCTGTCATTCCCAAAAAAGTAATGAAAAAATTCCTGTCTATGTTTGTATTTATATTTGGATCTAAAACCAAGAAGTGTGCATCTTCTGCCATAGCATGGCCTTCGGTGCTTCTGTCAATAATGGACTGTGCAGCAAATAACTATCACCAGTAGATGTCACTGTGTAAACATTTGAGCATCCTCTCCTCTGAGTCATAAACTTCAACTCCACTCCAACTCCACTCCCCAAAGTTTTCACAGACCCATGCATGGACTTTAACCCTGCCATGGTCACTAGAGATACTAGCATGACGCAAATTATCCGCCTGCTCAATTAAACGGACTTGCTTCTGAGTACCTGGGAGAAATATATATATTTCTTACAGATCCTTTTCCAAATAACTGCCGGTCTCGGTTTTTGACAGACCATTATATGTTCAAGGCCTGCTCGTTTATCTACTTTTGCAATGCCGCCTTTATGATTGGAAAGGGATGCCAAAATGAATACAAACTAAATAGTGGTAAAGCCTTCGGAACTGCACATGAAAGTAGGGATTTATTTTGTAGCTCACTCTGACCTTATCACTAGATATATCTGCAGAGAAATAAATAGCCTGTGCGGACCAAAATGACCAATGGTTGCTTGAACGTCAACTATGAGACTACGGCCGTATTTTATCAGAATGTCTGCACCCAGCTCTCAGTGTCAATTACCTCCGTTTCTAGTCTGTCCCTTGTTGATAAATGTCAACGCCCGAAGTGCCATTTAGACTCTTCAATAAATAACTCACATTTATGTAATTATAACTGTGTGTACAGAATCCACGAACGAAAACAACGTGTTTCAGAATCATATTAAAGAGCTGTGGTACCTCCCTTTCAACCAGATTTTCTTAGTGAGTTTTCAGATTCCAGAAAATAGACTAAAAAAGTGCACTCCACAGCTGATAGTCGTTGGCAATCTAATTCAGTAATTGAAAATCCCAGCGGTTCCAAGGGAGCAATCAGAACTCTACAAAATTCTCTATTTTCGGGTTATGTTTTATATACGGTAGTGTGAGCTGCAAAATACATGGGTCAATACTGATGTCTGCATTTCAAATGAGAAAGTTGTCTTCTATTATCTTCTAACCCAGTCCCAGAGTGTGAAACCATTTCCTTTAAATTACATGTGTTTTGCCCTCTCTCTGGCTCCCTGCCGTCCCTGAAACAATGTGATGCAGAGCATGCAGCGAAAACATTTATTAGGCATAGGTTTGTGGGTATTGATATGCCATTATTTATCCGAGATAGCAGGAAGATCACCGGGGAATGACAAGCTTAATAGAATGGGGATGGAAAAATAGAACTGTAGTTTTAATTTATTTTACAAAAAACGCTTTCAAGGTTGCAAAGTTAGGAGATAAATGTAAGAATGAAACAAGATATGAAAATGTTTCCTCCGTTTTGATTTTTAAAGTTGTACCCGATGTCTTATGAATATTTAGTGAATATGTTTAACATCTGCAGCAATGTTTGTTTACATTTATAGTGCGTTATAATTATAAAAAATCTAGCAACCCCAATGAACACCCTATTTTTAAAATGTTAACATGCGGCCAGGTATCCAGAAAAAATGATTCTATTGCACTACAACTCATTTTATGCTCTTACAATGTGTAAGACGCGATCCCATGTTACTCACAAAAAGTATGTTCTCAAAAGAAATATGACAGAAAAAATTCTATGACTAATGTCAAAAAAAGAGATTAAGTTTGCCCTAGGAACTAAGAAAGATCGTCTCTTTAAGGAGGAGAACCCTCACTCACCCGAAGGTGACATGCTTCATCATCAAGTGTGGGCCTCAACTCTCCACCAAAAATATTTTTGAAAAGGAGCTGAGGTGTTTTCACTAGAGGGGATCAGGGGTCTTGATGAGTGACGGGCAGAGTGCAAAATGAAAAAAGTTTTTTGTTTGTGAAGAAGTTTAAACTGTCTCCAGGAAACCAAATAACTTTATTGGACAGTGTTCTCAGGTAGGATTAAAAATGTCCCCCTGTTAAGGGTCAACATGTTTCTGCCCTCTACTGACCCCTAACGTGGTTCATGGGCATTTGTCAGGACCAGAATCTGTACAGTCATTCTGCCTAATAACCATTTCAATTGTGTGCAGACAAGGACAAACGTTTATACTGGCCGTCAGAGATTGGTAGTCTGTTTATATATAGTATACGTACATCATCTCATCTCAAAAAGTAGAACAAAGACAAACAAATACAAGAAAATTATTCAATTTTGCAATACATGCATTGTATTATAGGAATGACAAAGGAAAGGAGAATAAACACTCTAGAGAATTTCTATATGCATATCCAGGTATCAACATAAATTACGGTTACCTGTTCAAAATCTTCCAATTACCTCTCTTCAGCCAAGGTACACACCACATGATACTCGGCTACAGGAAAAAAATGAAAAGAAAATACCCAGTAACACCATGATTCAAAAGAGCGACCATGGTATTGCAATTCAGTGTGCCCAGCCATGATTGACTTCCTAGAACTGTCAGACAGAAGAGAAGACAAGAACTACAAGCTTCTCATGATCTTACAGTGTGTCACTATTCACAAAGATTTGTGTTCAACTTCTTCAAGCATAAACATATAGAAACTATATTGTGCTGCAAGTGATAAACTAATCATATATTCAGTCCATTCCATCTAGGGCCGGACTGGGACCTGAAAGCAGCCTTGGCAAATTTTGCCAGACCAGCCCCCATCCGGCACGTAGCGAGCGAGCGCAGCTAGCAAGGCCGACAACTGTTAGGGGGTTTTGGAAAAAGACAGACCAAAATGGTGAATTTTACAGCACGTTTTCCATTACAAATTCAATTGTATCAACTTTCAAAGCACTGTAAATAGTAGATTATGACCTTAAAGAGCACCAGGTTACCCACCCAGTCACATCATGTACCCATAGACATTCTTTCAGAGAGCACCAAAAATAGATACGAGTAGTGAATCATAGAGAACAACGTAAAAGTGAGACCAGCCCCCACATGGTGTGTAGCGAGCAAGTGTAGCGAGTGAGCCCGAGGATTAAACTAAGGGGGTTTGGGGATTTTTTTTTTAAAAAGACAGACTGAAATGGTGAATCTTGCAACACAATTTCCATTACATATTCAATTGTATCAACTTTCAAAGCACTGTAAATAGATGATGACCTTAAAGAGCACCTGGTGACATATGTAGTAAAATGGAATATGTTTTGCCAGGTCAAAATGGCAGTTTTACAACTCCACAGGCAGACTGCAATGACAGGCCATGGCCTTGACACATGTTTAAATAGGCTACTTACGTGGGTGGCACAATAAGTATTGCTGGGTCACTAGCAGCATTTATTTTACTGTCCCTGGGTACATTAGGACCACATTTCTAGGGACATACAAGTAAATTAAATTTGCCAATTCGGTGTAAGCCAATTTTACCATGTTCAAAGGAAAGAGCGCAAGCACTTTAACGGTGGTAAAGTGCACTGAACCCTAAGAGCCAACAAAAACGGCCTTTTCTGATGTAATAAAGCAGATCAAACCTTAATTTATTTTGGATGAATTTGAGGCCGACAAGGACTTATCTAACCATGTCGCAGCAGTCAGTAACAATAATATGTATCTAAAAAAATACTTTACAAGGGAGGCCTGTGAAAGACTAGTGCTACAGCTAACCATCCTTGAAGAGCATCTCCTCATGAAGTCCCAGTATCATTTTGAATGTTTAACACAGGAGAGAGGTTACGGATGCATATTCTTTAAAGTTCTTTTAAAGTATTCTGAGTGTTATGTGAAGCAGATTAGTAGATACGCATGTCCATTTACTTTGAGGAGTTAATAATTGGCATACCCCACTGCCATTGTATCAGCAGAAAAATAGATACAGACCCTACAAACAACCATTTAGCCCAACCGTGAACATGAAGCATAGGTTGCCCTCAAGGGCACTTATGTGACAATTCACTTTTGTGACAACTTGTAGGACAATTTATGACAGGCATGTGTTTTACATGTGCATTGCATGTGCGCAGCATTTTGAATCTCAAAAGAAGAACCTGGAGGGGACTACGGAGAGATATCCCATTTAAATGGATGAATATATGGATGGATGGATGGATGGCTGAATGAATGGATAGATGGATGGATGGCTGAATGAATGGATATATGGATGGATAAATGAGCTTTGATGAGAGGACAAAGATGTCTGCGAAGGACATTGTAAGAGTTTTACCCGACAGCTTTGTCACCGTATATCTAAGATAAAGCCCTAGCAGATTCAAAATACAAACAGTGCACCATCATAAATTATATTCGCACGGCCTATGCACACATTGTGTTAATGGATTCAATTAAAAAATCTGGATTTACAATTCGACAGATCTGTTCCATATCCCACCCGTACAAAGCAGAATAAAAGCCTGGTAGCCATCTCCACTTCTTGTTAGGACCGACAGAATGCCTGCGTGCACCAAATCAAAAAATTTAATTATGATGATTGTCACATTGCCATGGTATTTAAAATGATCATTTGCCCTTAGAAGGGTAGACACTTCCTCTATGTCTACATGATCACCTGCTATCAGCATATACATCATTTTCTACCATCAACTAAGAAATCAGACGCGTCCCAACATATATCCCATATATGCATATCTGGGCAAAGATCGTTCAGGGTCTTCTATGCATATTAAAATATTATTCTAATTTAGCAAAATACTGTCTTCCTTTAGCAAAATACTGTCTTCCTTGGATGTCCCTTCACCAAAACAAGTGATCTACACAATAGCAGCAGACCCTTGCGACTGATTGTTCAATAACCTGTGTAAACAGAAGGGCCAGGAGAGGGCACTACTGCCTTAGTTGTGCCCCTTTGGATGGGGCAGGGGGAGGACAGACAAAGTCCTATTAACCCAGACCACTGCCCTGGTTTCCTTAGTGAGGACCCTCACATGCCTCTGAAAACGTTTACCAAAATTCATTCAGGCCTAGCTGGTAGTTGGAACAAAACCAGTGCATTGAGTCAAAGCCTTCTTAAAATCAAGACAAAGGCCTGCTCTGGGATCATTCCAGGGTGCCAATTAGACGTCTTAGTCTAGAGAGAGTGTCTCATACTACGACCGGGTACAAAGGCTACTACGGCGTTCTTGTCACTGTGTATCAGTGAGTCAGTGAGTGACTGAGCAGCTTCGCACAATCTAGTTGCTAGAATATTGTCCTAGATTTAGATTTTAGCTTCCAGGTTAGGTTAATGAAAGTGATGAGCCAACAGGAGGAGCATTGTGCTGGGGGCGTCCAGGATAACTAAAATTGTTGCAGCACATGAATCGTAAGGCAGTGTCCCTGCCTCCGTGGGCCGACCCCAGTGAGTGAAAACTGATGCTACCCATCCCGGCCCCCTCGTGTGACTCTAATCATCAGAGGTGCAGCTTGGGCGAAGCCAGAGATAGAATGCTGCACTGTGGCCTTCAGAATCACACTGGTTAAGAGTAGAAGCTGTCTATGTGTGTGACCTGATGTTGCCTCAATGCCTTTCCCTTCCGCTTCACCCAGAAACACAGTTTTGGCTGATTGAAGGGAGTTGATGTTTCTGGACGAAGAAGAAGGAAAAGGCATTGAGGCAACACCAGAATAGTGTACACATCATCATCGTCACTGCCGCTCCTCACGGATAGCCTAGAGCCAGGCCAGACACCGGGCAGTGGAGCATATCACAATTCACAGAGCACTGGCAACATTCAGGGGACCCTTAAATAGTGTTTATTATTTCATGGTACACCATGATAAACGTGTCATGTCACTGAAAAATGAAAGCAGCCAGATGCTTTGCTTATCTGGAAAATATGCTTTGTGTGGCATGTAAGTTAGAACTCTGCATTGCACGGTAATCGCCAAAGGGAAGGGATCGCCTGTACGCTGTCGGCAAGTGATGGTGCATAGCCGGTGAATTCCTTGTGTGTGGCTTGGCTAAGCGATAACACAGATTAAACATGCGTCCCTACACAGGGCGCATATCTTTGACATATTTAAATCCAAAGATACCAATATTTGTTGTTTCTGAGGGTAAATGGTAAAAATATCGATTCCAAAATATAGACAAACCAAAATATCGAGTCCAAAATATAGAATGGACAAAATATAGAATGGACAGAATATAGACATCAAAAATATCGTTTTGAAGGTAAGTAATGTAATATCGAATTTAAAAATATAGACAGTCAAAATATCGATGGACATAATATAGTTTATTAAAAAGATCGAATTTTTAATAATATCGAATTTTTTAAAGTGTTTTTTATGTTAGTATATGTGTGAAAAGTGTATATATTTTTGTAATTTATATTAAGTAATTAATTTTGTTATTTAATTATTGCGTAATTTAATTCTGTAGCGGGTTGTGGGTTTATAGGGTGGGAAGTAATTTAATTATAATTAATTAAATATGTTAATTAATTAATTGGTATTTATTTAGAATAAATTGATAATTAATTTTTAATTGGTAATTAAGTCTTAATTGATACTTATTTTTTATTAATTGATTAATTAATAAATATGTGAATGAAATTAATGTATTTTCTGTAGCAGGTTGTGGGTTTATAGGGGAATAGGGTGGGAAGTAATTTAATTATAATTAATTAAATATTTTAATTAATTAATTGGTATTTATTTAGAAAAAAAATTTAATTACTTTTTTATTGGTAATTAATTAATTCTTAATTGATAATTATTTTTTATTAATTGATTCATTGATAAATATGTGAATTAAATTAATTTATTTTCTGTAGCGGATTGTGGGTTTATAGAGGAATAGGGTGGGAAGGAATTTAATTATGAATAATTAAATATGTTAAATAATGTATTGGTATTTATTTTGAACAAATTGTTAATTCATTTTTAATTGATAAATAATTAATTCTTAATTGATAATTATTGTTTATTGATTGATTAATTGATAATTATGTGAATTATATTAATTTATTTTCACTAGAGTGGGAATAGTAAAATGTACCCCTATGCTATCCAACGCTTTCCGTACGGTTGCACTCTCTGGAGTAGGAATAGTATTTTTTACCTCTACGATATCCAACGCTTTCCCTACTGTTGCACTCTCTGGAGTGGGAATAGTAAATTTTACCCCTACGCTATCCAATGCTTTCCCTACAGTTGCACTCTCTGGAGTGGGAATAGTAATTTTTACCCCTACGCTATCCAACGCTTTCCCAACTGTTGCACTCTCTGCAGTGGGAATATTAATTTTTACCCCTACGCTATCCAACGCTTTCCCTACTGTTGCACTCTCTGGGTTGAAAATAGTCATTTTCTACCCCTACGCTATTCAACGCTTTCCCTACTGTTGCACTCTCTGGAGTGGGAATAGTAATTTTTACCCCTACGCTATCCAACGCTTTCCCTACTGTTGCACTCTCTGGAGTGGGAATAGTAATTTTTACCCCTACGCTATTCAACGCTTTCCCTACTGTTGCACTCTCTGGAGTGGGAATAGTAATTTTTACCCCTACGCTATCCAACGCTTTCCCTACTGTTGCATTCTCTGTTGTGGGAATAGTAATTCTTACCTCTACGCTATCCAACGCTTTCCAAACTGTTGCACTCTCTGGAGTGGGAATAGTAAATTGTACCCCTATGCTATCCAATGCTTTCCCGACTGTTGCACTCTCTGGAGTGGGAATAGTAATTTTTACCCCTACGCTATCCAACGCTTTCCCTACTGTTGCACTTTCTGGAGTGGGAATAGTAATTTTTACCCCTACGCTATCCAACGTTTTCCCTACAGTTGTACTCTCTGGAGTGGGAATAGTAATTTTTACCCCTGCGCTATCCAACGCTTTCCCTACTGTTGCACTCTCTGGAGTGGAAATAGTAGTTTTTACTCCTACGCTATCCAACGTTTTCCCTACTGTTGCACTCTCTGGAGTGGGAATAGTAATTGTTACATCTACGCTGTCCAACGCTTCCCCTACTATTGCACTCTCGGGAGTGGGAATACTAATTTTTACCCATACGCTGTCCAACGCTTTCCCTACTGTTGCACTGTTTGGAGTGGGAATAGTAATTTTTACTCCTACGCTATCCAACGTTTTCCCTACTGTTACACTTTCTGGAGTGGGAATAGTAAATGTTTACCCCTACGCTATCCAACGCTTTCCCCACTGTTGCACTCTGTGGAGGAGGAATAGTAATTTTTACCCCTACGCTATCCAACGTTTACCCTACTGTTGCACTCTCTCGAGTGGGAATAGTAATTTTTACCCCTGCGCTATCCAACGCTTTCCCTACTGTTTCACTCTCTGGAGTGGGAATAGTAATTTTTACCCCTACGCTATCCAACGCTTTCCCTACTGTTGCACTCTCTGGAGTGGGAATAGTAATTTTTACCCCTATACTATCCAACACTTTCCCCACTGTTGCACTCTCTGTTGTGGGAATAGTAATTTTTACCTCTACGCTATCCAACGCTTTACTTACTGTTGCACTCTCTGGAGTGGGAATAGTCATTTTTACCCCTACGCTATCCAACGCTTTCCCTACTGTTGCACTCTCTGGAGTGGGAATAGTAATTTTTACCCCTATGCTATTTAACGCTTTCCCTACTGTTGCACTCTCTGGAGTGGGAATAGTAATTTTACCCCTACGCTATCCAACGCTTTCCCTACTGTTGCATTCTCTGTTGTGGGAATAGTAATTCTTACCTCTATGCTATCCAACGCTTTCCAAACTGTTGCACTCTCTGGAGTGGGAATAGTAAATTGTACCCCTATGCTATCCAATGCTTTCCCGACTGTTGCACTCTCTGGAGTGGGAATAGTAATTTTTACCCCTACGCTATCCAACGCTTTCCCTACTGTTGCACTTTCTGGAGTGGGAATAGTCATTTTTACCCCTACGCTATCCAACGTTTTCCCTACTGTTGTACTCTCTGGAGTGGGAATAGTAATTTTTACCCCTGCGCTATCCAACGCTTTCCCTACTGTTGCACTCTCTGGAGTGGGAATAGTAGTTTTTACTCCTACGCTATCCAACGTTTTCCCTACTGTTGCACTCTCTGGAGTGGGAATAGTAATTTTTACACCTACGCTGTCCAACGCTTTCCCTACTATTGCACTCTCGGGAGTGGGAATACTAATTTTTACCCATACGCTATCCAACGCTTTCCCTACTGTTGCACTGTTTGGAGTGGGAATAGTAATTTTTACCCCTACGCTATCCAACGCTTTCCCTACTGTTACACTCTCTGGAGTGGGAATAGTAATTATTACCCCTACGCTATCCAATGTTTTCCCTACTGTTGCACTCTCTGGAGTGGGAATAGTAATTTTTACCCCTGCGCTATCCAACACTTTCTCTACTGTTGCACTGTTTGGAGTGGGAATAGTAATTTTTACCCCTACGCTATCCAACGCTTTCCCTACTGTTACACTCTCTGGAGTGGGAATAGTAATTTTTACCCCTACGCTATCCAACGCTTCCCCTACTGTTGCACTCTCTGGAGTGGGAATAGTACGTTTTACCCCTACGCTATCCAATGTTTTCCCTACTGTTGCACTCTCTGGAGTGGGAATAGTAATTTTTACCCCCACGCTATCCAATGCTTTCCCTACTGTTGCACTCTCTGGAATGGGAATAGTCATTTTTACCCCTACGCTATCCAACGCTTTCCCTACTGTTGCACTCTCTGGAGTGGGAATAGTAATTTTTACCCCTATGCTATCCAACGCTTTCCCTACTGTTGCACTCTCTGTTGTGGGAATAGTAATTTTTACATCTACGCTATTCAACGCTTTACTTACTGTTGCACTCTCTGGAGTGGGAATAGTAAATTGTACCCCTACGCTATCCAACGCTTTCCCTACTGTTGCACTCTCTGGAGTGGGAATAGTAATTTTTACCCCTACGCTATCCAACGCTTTCCCTACTGTTGCACTCTCTGGAGTGGGAATAGTAATTTTTACCCCTACGCTATAAAACGTTTTCCCTACTGTTGCACTCTCTGGAGTGGGAATAGTAATTTTTACCCCTGCGCTATCCAACGCTTTCCCCTCTGTTGCACTCTCGGGAGTGGGAATAGTAAATTTTTACCCCTACGCTATCCAACGCTTTCCCTACTGTTGCACTCTCTGGAGTGGGAATAGTAATTATTACCCCTACGCTATCCAATGTTTTCCCCACTGTTGCACTGTCTGGAGTGGGAATAGTAATTTTTACCCCTACGCTATCCAACGCTTTCCCTACTGTTGCACTCTCTGGAGTGGGAATAGTAATTTTTACCCCTACGCTATAAAACGTTTTCCCTACTGTTGCACTCTCTGGAGTGGGAATAGTAATTTTTACCCCTGCGCTATCCAACGCTTTCCCTACTGTTGCACTCTCGGGAGTGGGAATAGTACATTTTTACCCCTACGCTATCCAACGCTTTCCCTACTGTTGCACTCTCTGGAGTGGGAATAGTAATTTTTACCCCTACGCTATCCAACGCTTTCCCTACTGTTGCACTCTCTGGAGTGGGAATAGTAATTTTTACCCCTACGCTATAAAACGTTTTCCCTACTGTTGCACTCTCTGGAGTGGGAATAGTAATTTTTACCCCTGCGCTATCCAACGCTTTCCCTACTGTTGCACTCTCGGGAGTGGGAATAGTAATTATTACCCCTACGCTATCCAATGTTTTCCCCACTGTTGCACTCTCTGGAGTGGGAATAGTAATTTTTACCCCTGCGCTATCCAACGCTTTCCCTACTGTTGCACTCTCTGTTGTGGGAATAGTAATTCTTACCTCTATGCTATCAAACACTTTCCAAACTGTTGCACTCTCTGGAGTGGGAATAGTAAATTGTACCCCTACGCTATCCAATGCTTTCCCTACTGTTGCACTCTCTGGAGTGGAAATAGTAGTTTTTACTCCTACGCTATCCAACGTTTTCCCTACTGTTGCACTCTCTGGAGTGGGAATAGTAATTGTTACATCTACGCTGTCCAACGCTTCCCCTACTATTGCACTCTCGGGAGTGGGAATACTAATTTTTACCCATACGCTGTCCAACGCTTTCCCTACTGTTGCACTGTTTGGAGTGGGAATAGTAATTTTTACTCCTACGCTATCCAACGTTTTCCCTACTGTTACACTTTCTGGAGTGGGAATAGTAAATTTTTACCCCTACGCTATCCAACGCTTTCCCCACTGTTGCACTCTGTGGAGGAGGAATAGTAATTTTTACCCCTACGCTATCCAACGTTTTCCCTACTGTTGCACTCTCTCGAGTGGGAATAGTAATTTTTACCCCTGCGCTATCCAACGCTTTCCCTACTGTTTCACTCTCTGGAGTGGGAATAGTAATTTTTACCCCTACGCTATCCAACGCTTTCCCTACTGTTGCACTCTCTGGAGTGGGAATAGTAATTTTTACCCCTATACTATCCAACACTTTCCCCACTGTTGCACTCTCTGTTGTGGGAATAGTAATTTTTAGCTCTACGCTATCCAACGCTTTACTTACTGTTGCACTCTCTGGAGTGGGAATAGTCATTTTTACCCCTACGCTATCCAACGCTTTCCCTACTGTTGCACTCTCTGGAGTGGGAATAGTAATTTTTACCCCTACGCTATTTAACGCTTTCCCTACTGTTGCACTCTCTGGAGTGGGAATAGTAATTTTACCCCTACGCTATCCAACGCTTTCCCTACTGTTGCATTCTCTGTTGTGGGAATAGTAATTCTTACCTCTATGCTATCCATTGCTTTCCAAACTGTTGCACTCTCTGGAGTGGGAATAGTAAATTGTACCCCTATGCTATCCAATGCTTTCCCGACTGTTGCACTCTCTGGAGTGGGAATAGTAATTTTTACCCCTACGCTATCCAACGCTTTCCCTACTGTTGCACTTTCTGGAGTGGGAATAGTAATTTTTACCCCTACGCTATCCAACGTTTTCCCTACTGTTGTACTCTCTGGAGTGGGAATAGTAATTTTTACCCCTGCGCTATCCAACGCTTTCCCTACTGTTGCACTCTCTGGAGTGGGAATAGTAGTTTTTACTCCTACGCTATCCAACGTTTTCCCTACTGTTGCACTCTCTGGAGTGGGAATAGTAATTTTTACACCTACGCTGTCCAACGCTTTCCCTACTATTGCACTCTCAGGAGTGGGAATACTAATTTTTACCCTTTCGCTATCCAACGCTTTCCCTACTGTTGCACTGTTTGGAGTGGGAATAGTAATTTTTACTCCTACGCTATCCAACGTTTTCCCTACTGTTACACTCTCTGGAGTGGGAATAGTAAATTTTTACCCCTACGCTATCCAACGCTTTCCCCACTGTTGCACTCTGTGGAGGAGGAATAGTAATTTTTACCCCTACGCTATCCAACGTTTTCCCTACTGTTGCACTCTCTCGAGTGGGAATAGTAATTTTTACCCCTGCGCTATCCAACGCTTTCCCTACTGTTTCACTCTCTGGAGTGGGAATAGTAATTTTTACCCCTACGCTATCCAACGCTTTCCCTACTGTTGCACTCTCTGGAGTGGGAATAGTAATTTTTACCCCTATACTATCCAACGCTTTCCCCACTGTTGCACTCTCTGTTGTGGGAATAGTAATTTTTACCTCTACGCTATCCAACGCTTTACTTACTGTTGCACTCTCTGGAGTGGGAATAGTAAATTGTACCCCTACGCTATCCAACGCTTTCCCTACTGTTGCACTCTCTGGAGTGGGAATAGTAATTTTTACCCCTACGCTATCCAACGCTTTCCCTACTGTTGCACTCTCTGGAGTGGGAATAGTAATTTTTACCCCTACGCTATCCAACGTTTTCCCTACTGTTGCACTCTCTGGAGTGGGAAGAGTAATTTTTACCCCTGCGCTATCCAACGCTTTCCCTACTGTTGCACTCTCTGGAGTGGGAATAGTAATTTTTACTCCTATGCTAACCAACGCTTTCCCTACTGCTGCACTCTCTGGAGTGGGAATAGTTATTTTTACACCTACGCTATCCAACGCTTTCCCTACTGTTGCACTCTCGGGAGTGGGAATAGTAAATTTTTACCCCTACGCTATCCAACGCTTTCCTGACTGTTGCACTGTTTGGAGTGGGAATAGTAATTTTTACTCCTACGCTGTCCAACGTTTTCCCTACTGTTACACTCTCTGGAGTGGGAATAGTAATTTTTACCCCTACGCTATCCAACGCTTTCCCCACTGTTGCACTCTGTGGAGTAGGAATAGTAATTTTTACCCCTATGCTCTCCAACGTTTTCCCTACTGTTGCACTCTCTCGAGTGGGAATAGTAATTTTTACCCCTGCGCTATCCAACGCTTTCCCTACTGTTGCACTCTCTGGAGTGGGAATAGTAATTATTACCCCTACGCTATCCAATGTTTTCCCTACTGTTGCACTCTCTGGAGTGGGAATAGTAATTTTTACCCCTGCGCTATCCAACACTATCTCTACTGTTTCACTCTCTGGAGTGGGAATAGTAATTTTTACCCCTACGCTATCCAACGCTTCCCCTACTGTTGCACTCTCTGGAGTGGGAAAAGTACGTTTTACCCCTACGCTATCCAATGTTTTCCCTACTGTTGCACTCTCTGGAGTGGGAATAGTAATTTTTACCCCCACGCTATCCAATGCTTTCCCTACTGTTGCACTCTCTGGAATGGGAATAGTCATTTTTACCCCTACGCTATCCAACGCTTTCCCTACTGTTGCACTCTCTGGAGTGGGAATAGTAATTTTTACCCCTATGATATCCAACGCTTTCCCTACTGTTGCACTCTCTGTTGTGGGAATAGTAATTTTTACATCTACGCTATTCAACGCTTTACTTACTGTTGCACTCTCTGGAGTGGGAATAGTAAATTGTACCCCTACGCTATCCAACGCTTTTCCTACTGTTGCACTCTCTGGAGTGGGAATAGTAATTTTTACCCCTACGCTATCCAACGCTTTCCCTACTGTTGCACTCTCTGGAGTGGGAATAGTAATTTTTACCCCTACGCTATAAAACGTTTTCCCTACTGTTGCACTCTCTGGAGTGGGAATAGTAATTTTTACCCCTGCGCTATCCAACGCTTTCCCTACTGTTGCACTCTCGGGAGTGGGAATAGTACATTTTTACCCCTACGCTATCCAACGCTTTCCCTACTGTTGCACTCTCTGGAGTGGAAATAGTAATTATTACCCCTACGCTATCCAATGTTTTCCCCACTGTTGCACTCTCTGGAGTGGGAATAGTAATTTTTACCCCTGCGCTATCCAACGCTTTCCCTACTGTTGCACTCTCTGTTGTGGGAATAGTAATTCTTAACTCTATGCTATCAAACACTTTCCAAACTGTTGCACTCTCTGGAGTGGGAATAGTAAATTGTACCCCTACGCTATCCAATGCTTTCCCGACTGTTGCACTCTCTGGAGTGGGAATAGCAATTTTTACCCCTACGCTTTCCAACGCTTTCCCTACTGTTGCACTTTCTGGAGTGGGAATAGTAATTTTTACCCCTACGCTATCCAACGCTTTCCCTACTGTTGCACTCTCTGGAGTGGGAATAGTAATTTTTACCCCTACGCTATCCAACGCTTTCCCTACTGTTGCACTCTCTGGAGTGGGAATAGTAATTTTTACCCCTACGCTATCCAACACTTTCCCTACTGTTGCACTCTCTGGAGTGGGAATAGTAATTTTTACCCCTACGCTATCCAACGCTTTCCCTACTGTTGCACTCTCTGGAGTGGGAATAGTAATTTTTACCCCTACGCTATCCAACACTTTCCCTACTGTTGCACTCTCTGGAGTGGGAATAGTCAGTTTTTACCCCCACGCTATCCAACGCTTTCCCTACTGTTGCACTCTCTGGAATGGGAATAGTAATTTTTACCCCTGCGCTATCCAACGCTTTCCCTACTGTTTCACTCTCTGGAGTGGGAATAGTAATTTTTACCCCTACGCTATCCAACGCTTCCCCTACTGTTGCACTCTCTGGAGTGGGAATAGTACGTTTTACCCCTACGCTATCCAACGTTTTCCCTACTGTTGCACTCTCTGGAGTGGGAATAGTCAGTTTTTACCCCAACGCTATCCAACGCTTTCCCTACTGTTGCACTCTCTGGAATGGGAATAGTAATTTTTACCCCTACGCTATCCAACACTTTCCCTACTGTTGCACTCTCTGGAGTGGGAATAGTAATTTTTACCCCTATGCTATCCAACGCTTTCCCTACTGTTGCACTCTCTGTTGTGGGAATAGTAATTTTTACCTCTACGCTATCCAATGCTTTACTTACTGTTGCACTCTCTGGAGTGGGAATAGTAAATTGTACCCCTACACTATAACGCTTTCCCTACTGTTGCACTCTCTGGAGTGGGAATAGTAATTTTTACCCCTACGCTATCCAACGCGTTCCCTACTGTTGCACTCTCTGGAGTGGGAATAGTAATTTTTACTCCTACGCTATCCAACGTTTTCCCTACTGTTGCACTCTCTGGAGTAGGAATAGTAATTTTTACCCCTGCGCTATCCAACGCTTTCCCTACTGTTGCACTCTCGGGAGTGGGAATAGTACATTTTTACCCCTACGCTATCCAACGCTTTCCTGACTGTTGCACTGTTTGGAGTGGGAATAGTAATTTTTACTCCTACGCTGTCCAACGTTTTCCCTACTGTTAAACTCTCTGGAGTGGGAATAGTAATTTTTACCCCTACGCTATCCAACGCTTTCCCCACTGTTGCACTCTGTGGAGTAGGAATAGTAATTTTTACCCCTACGCTCTCCAACGTTTTCCCTACTGTTGCACTCTCTCGAGTGGGAATAGTAATTTTTACCCCTGCGTTATCCAACGCTTTCCCTACTGTTGCACTCTCTGGAGTGGGAATAGTAATTATTACTCCTACGCTATCCAATGTTTTCCCTACTGTTGCACTCTCTGGAGTGGGAATAGTAATTTTTACACCTACGCTGTCCAACGCTTTCCCTACTGTTGCACTCTCGGGAGTGGGAATAATAAGTTTTTACCCCTGCGCTATCCAACGCTTTCCCTACTGTTGCACTCTCTGTTGTGGGAATAGTAATTCTTACCTCTACGCTATCAAACGCTTTCCAAACTGTTGCACTCTCTGGAGTGGGAATAGTAAATTGTACCCCTACGCTATCCAATGCTTTCCCGACTGTTACACTCTCTGGAGTGGGAATAGCAATTTTTACCCCTACGCTATCCAACGCTTTCCCTACTGTTGCACTTTCTGGAGTGGGAATAGTAATTTCTACCCCTACGCTATCCAACGTTTTCCCTACTGTTGCACTCTCTGGAGTGGGAATAGTAATTATTACCCCTGCGCTATCCAACGCTTTTTCTACTGTTGCACTCTCTGGAGTGGGAATAATAATTTTTACTCCTACGCTATCCAACGTTTTCCCTACTGTTGCACTCTCTGGAGTGGGAATAGTAATTTTTACACCTACGCTGTCCAACGCTTTCCCTACTGTTGCACTCTTGGGAGTGGGAATAGTAATTTTTACCCATACGGTATCCAACGCTTTCCCTACTGTTGCACTGTTTGGAGTGGGAATAGTAATTTTTACTCCTACGCTATCCAACGTTTTCCCTACTGTTACACTCTCTGGAGTGGGAATAGTAAATTTTTACCCCTACGCTATCCAACGCTTTCCCCACTGTTGCACTCTGTGGAGTAGGAATAGTAATTTTTACCCCTACGCTATCCAACGTTTTCCCTACTGTTGCACTCTCTCGAGTGGGAATAGTATTTTTTACCCCTGCACTATCCAACGCTTTACCTTCTCTTTCACTCTCTGGAGTGGGAATAGTAATTTTTACCCCTACGCTATCCAACGCTTTCCCTACTGTTGCACTCTCTGGAGTGGGAATAGTAAATTGTACCCCTACGCTATCCAACGCTTTCCCTACTGTTGCACTTTCTGGAGTGGGAATAGTAAGTTTTTTACCCCTACGCTGTCCAACGCTTTCCCTACTGTTGCACTCTCGGGAGTGGGAATATTAATTTTTACCCATACGGTATCCAACGCTTTCCCTACTGTTGCACTGTTTGGAGTGGGAATAGTATTTTTTACCCCTTCACTATCCAACGCTTTACCTTCTCTTTCACTCTCTGGAGTGGGAATAGTAATTTTTACCCCTACGCTATCCAACGCTTTCCCTACTGTTGCACTCTCTGGAGTGGGAATAGTAATTTTTACCCCTACGCTATCCAACGCTTTCCCTACTGTTGCACTCTCTGGAGTGGGAATAGTAATTTTTACCCCTACGCTATCCAACGCTTTCCCTACTGTTGCACTCTCTGGAGTGGGAATAGTCATTTTTACCCCTACGCTATCCAACGCTTTCCCTACTGTTGCACTCTCTGGAGTGGGAATAGTAATTTTTACCCCTATGCTATCCAACGCTTTCCCTACTGTTGCACTCTCTGTTGTGGGAATAGTAATTTTTACCTCTACGCTATCCAACGCTTTACTTACTGTTGCACTCTCTGGAGTGGGAATAGTAAATTGTACCCCTACGCTATCCAACGCTTTCCCTACTGTTGCACTCTCTGGAGTGGGAATAGTAATTTTTACCCCTACGCTATCCAACGCTTTCCCTACTGTTGCACTCTCTGGAGTGGGAATAGTAATTTTTACCCCTACGCTATCCAACGCTTTCCCCACTGTTGCACTCTGTGGAGTAGGAATAGTGATTTTTACCCCTACGCTCTACAACGTTTTCCCTACTGTTGCACTCTCTCGAGTGGGATTAGTAATTTTTACACCTGCGCTATCCAACGCTTTCACTACTGTTGCACTCTCTGGAGTGGGAATAGTAATTATTACCCCTACGCTATCCAACGTTTTCCCTACTGTTGCACTCTCTGGAGTGGGAATAGTAATTTTTACCCCTATGCTATCCAACGCTTTCCCTACTGTTGCACTCTCTGTTGTGGGAATAGTAATTTTTACCTCTACGCTATCCAACGCTTTACTTACTGTTGCACTCTCTGGAGTGGGAATAGTACGTTTTACCCCTACGCTATCCAACGTTTTCCCTACTGTTGCACTCTCTGGAGTGGGAATAGTAATTTTTACCCCTACGCTATCCAACACCATCCCTACTGTTGCACTCTCTGGAGTGGGAATAGTCAGGATTTACCCCCACGCTATCCAACGCTTTCCCTACTGTTGCACTCTCTGGAATGGGAATAGTAATTTTTACCCCTGCGCTATCCAACGCTTTCCCTACTGTTTCACTCTCTGGAGTGGGAATAGTAATTTTTACCCCTACGCTATCCAACGCTTCCCCTACTGTTGCACTCTCTGGAGTGGGAATAGTACGCATTACCCCTACGCTATCCAACGTTTTCCCTACTGTTGCACTCTCTGGAGTGGGAATAGTCAGTTTTTACCCCCACGCTATCCAACGCTTTCCCTACTGTTGCACTCTCTGGAATGGGAATAGTAATTTTTACCCCTACGCTATCCAACACTTTCCCTACTGTTGCACTCTCTGGAGTGGGAATAGTAATTTTTACCCCTATGCTATCCAACGCTTTCCCTACTATTGCACTCTCTGTTGTGGGAATAGTAATTTTTACCTCTACGCTATCCAACGCTTTACTTACTGTTGCACTCTCTGGAGTGGGAATAGTAAATTGTACCCCTACGCTATCCAACGTTTTCTCTACTGTTGCACTCTCTGGAGTGGGAATAGTAATTTTTACACCTATGCTGTCCAACGCTTTCCCTACTGTTGCACTCTCGGGAGTGGGAATAGTAATTTTTACCCATACGGTATCCAACGCTTTCCCTACTGTTGCACTGTTTGGAGTGGGAATAGTAATTTTTATTCCTACGCTATCCAACATTTTCCCTACTGTTACACTCTCTGGAGTGGGAATAGTAAATTTTTACCCCTACGCTATCCAACGCTTTCCCCACTGTTGCACTCTGTGGAGTAGGAATAGTAATTTTTACCCCTACGCTATCCAACGTTTTCCCTACTGTTGCACTCTCTCGAGTGGGAATAGTATTTTTTACCCCTGCGCTATCCAACGCTTTACCTTCTCTTTCACTCTCTGGAGTGGGAATAGTAATTTTTACCCCTACGCTATCCAACGCATTCCCTACTGTTGCACTCCCTGGAGTGGGAATAGTAATTTTTACCCCTACGCTATCCAACGCTTTCCCTACTGTTGCACTCTCTGGATGGGGAATAGTCATTTTTACCCCTACGCTATCCAACGCTTTCCCTACTGTTGCACTCTCTCGAGTGGGAATAGTATTTTTTACCCCTATGCTATCCAACGCTTTCCCTACTGTTGCACTGTCTGTTGTGGGAATAGTAATTTTTACCTCTACGCTATCCAATGCTTTACTTACTGTTGCACTCTCTGGAGTGGGAATAGTAAATTGTACCCCTACGCTATCCAACGCTTTCCCTACTGTTGCACTCTCTGGAGTGGGATTAGTAATTTTTACCCCTACGCTATCCAACGCTTTCCCTACTGTTGCACTCTCTGGAGTGGGAATAGTAATTTTTACCCCTACGCTATCCAACGCTTTCCCCACTGTTGCACTCTGTGGAGTAGGAATAGTAATTTTTACCCCTACGCTCTCCAACGTTTTCCCTACTGTTGCACTCTCTCGAGTGGGAATAGTAATTTTTACACCTGCGCTATCCAACGCTTTCACTACTGTTGCACTCTCTGGAGTGGCAATAGTAAATATTACCCCTACGCTATCCAACATTTTCCCTACTGTTGCACTCTCTGGAGTGGGAATAGTAATTTTTACCCCTGCGCTATCCAGCGCTTTCCCTACTGTTGCACTCTCTGTTGTGGGAATAGTAATTCTTACCTCTCCGCCATCAAACGCTTTCCAAACTGTTGCACTCTCTGGAGTGGGAATAGTAAATTGTACCCCTACGCTATCCAATGCTTTCCCGACTGTTGCACTCTCTGGAGTGGGAATAGCAATTTTTACCCCTACGCTATCCAACGCTTTCCCTACTGTTGCACTTTCTGGAGTGGGAATAGTAATTTCTACCCCTACGCTATCCAACGTTTTCCCTACTGTTGCACTCTCTGGAGTGGGAATAGTAATTTTTACCCCTGCGCTATCCAACGCTTTCCCTACTGTTGCACTCTCTGGAGTGGGAATAGTAATTTTTACTCCTACGCTATCCAACGTTTTCCCTACTGTTGCACTCTCTGGAGTGGGAATAGTAATTTTTACACCTACGCTGTCCAACGCTTTCCCTACTGTTGCACTTTCGGGAGTGGGAATAGTAATTTTTACCCATACGGTATCCAACGCTTTCCCTACTGTTGCACTGTTTGGAGTGGGAATAGTAATTTTTACTCCTACACTATCCAACGTTTTCCCTTCTGTTACACTCTCTGGAGTGGGAATAGTAAATTTTTACCCCTACGCTATCCAACGCTTTCCCCACTGTTGCACTCTGTGGAGTAGGAATAGTAATTTTTATCCCTACGCTATCCAACGTTTTCCCTACTGTTGCACTCTCTCGATTGGGAATAGTATTTTTTACCCCTGCGCTATCCAACGCTTTCCCTACTCTTTCACTCTCTGGAGTGGGAATAGTAATTTTTACTCCTACGCTATCCAACGCTTTCCCTACTGTTGCACTCTCTGGAGTGGGAATAGTAATTTTTACCCCTACGCTATCCAACGCTTTCCCTACTGTTCCACTCTCTGTTGTGGGAATAATAATTTTTACCTCTACGCTATCCAACGCTTTACTTACTGTTGCACTCTCTGGAGTGGGAATAGTAAATTGTACCCCTACGCTATCCAACGCTTTCCCTACTGTTGCACTCTCTGGAGTGGAAATAGTAATTTTTACCCCTACGCTATCCAACGCTTTCCCTACTGTTGCACTCTCTGGAGTGGGAATAGTAATTTTTTACCCCTACGCTATCCAACGTTTTCCCTACTGTTGCACTCTCTGGAGTGGGAATAGTAATTTTTACCCCTGCGCTATCCAACGCTTTCCCTACTGTTGCACTCTCTGGAGTGGGAATAGTAATTTTTACTCCTACGCTATCCAACGTTTTCCCTACTGTTGCACTCTCTGAGGTGGGAATAGTCAGTTTTTACCCCCACGCAATCCAACGCTTTCCCTACTGTTGCACTCTCTGGAATGGGTATAGTAATGTTTACCCCTACGCTATCCAACACTTTCCCTACTGTTGCACTCTCTCGAGTGGGAATAGTAATTTTTACCCCTATGCTATCCAACGCTTTCCCTACTGTTGCACTCTCTGTTGTGGGAATAGTAATTTTTACCTCTACGCTATCCAACGCTTTACTTACTGTTGCACTCTCTGGAGTGGGAATAGTAAATTGTACCCCTACGCTATAACACTTTCCCTACTGTTGCACTCTCTGGAGTGGGAATAGTAATTTTTACCCCTATGCTATCCAACGCGTTCCCTACTGTTGCACTCTCTGGAGTGGGAATAGTAATTTTTACTCCTACGCTATCCAACGTTTTCCCTACTGTTGCACTCTCTGGAGTAGGAATAGTAATTTTTACCCCTGCGCTATCCAACGCTTTCCCTACTGTTGCACTCTCGGGAGTGGGAATAGTACATTTTTACCCCTACGCTATCCAACGCTTTCCTGACTGTTGCACTGTTTGGAGAGGGAATAGTAATTTTTACTCCTACTCTGTCCAACGTTTTCCCTACTGTTACACTCTCTGGAGTGGGAATAGTAATTTTTACCCCTACGCTATCCAACGCTTTCCCCACTGTTGCACTCTGTGGAGTAGGAATAGTAATTTTTACCCCTACGCTCTCCAACGTTTTCCCTACTGTTGCACTCTCTCGAGTGGGAATAGTAATTTTTACCCCTGCGTTATCCAACGCTTTCCCTACTGTTGCACTCTCTGGAGTGGGAATAGTAATTATTACCCCTACGCTATCCAATGTTTTCCCTACTGTTGCACTCTCTGGAGTGGGAATAGTAATTTTTACACCTACGCTGTCCAACGCTTTCCCTACTGTTGCACTATCGGGAGTGGGAATAGTAATTTTTACCCCTGCGCTATCCAACGCTTTCCCTACTGTTGCACTCTCTGTTGTGGGAATAGTAATTCTTACCTCTACGCTATCACACGCTTTCCAAACTGTTGCACTCTCTGGAGTGGGAATAGTAAATTGTACCCCTACGCTATCCAATGCTTTCCCGACTGTTACACTCTCTGGAGTGGGAATAGCAATTTTTACCCCAACGCTATCCAACGCTTTCCCTACTGTTGCACTTTCTGGAGTGGGAATAGTAATTTCTACCCCTACGCTATCCAACGTTTTCCCTACTGTTGCACTCTCTGGAGTGGGAATAGTAATTTTGACCCCTGCGCTATCCAACTCTTTTTCTACTGTTGCACTCTCTGGAGTGGGAATAGTAATTTTTACTCCTACGCTATCCAACGTTTTCCCTACTGTTGCACTCTCTGGAGTGGCAATAGTAATTTTTACACCTACGCTGTCCAACGCTTTCCCTACTGTTGCACTCTCGGGAGTGGGAAATATTAATTTTTACCCATACGGTATCCAACGCTTTCCCTACTGTTGCACTGTTTGGAGTGGGAATAGTAATTTTTACTCCTACGCTATCCAACGTTTTCCCTACTGTTACACTCTCTGGAGTGGGAATATTAAATTTTTACCCCTACGCTTTCCAACGCTTTCCCCACTGTTGCACTCTGTGGAGTAGGAATAGTAATTTTTACCCCTACGCTATCCAACGTTTTCCCTACTGTTGCACTCTCTCGAGTGGGAATAGTATTTTTTACCCCTGCACTATCCAACGCTTTACCTTCTCTTTCACTCTCTGGAGTTGGAATAGTAATTTTTACCCCTACGCTATCCAACGCTTTCCCTACTGTTGCACTCTCTGGAGTGGGAATAGTAATTTTTACCCCTACGCTATCCAACGCTTTCCCTACTGTTGCACTCTCTGGAGTGGGAATAGTAATTTTTACCCCTACGCTATCCAACGCTTTCCCTACTGTTGCACTCTCTGGAGTGGGAATAGTAATTTTTACCCCTACGCTATCCAACGCTTTCCCCACTGTTGCACTCTGTGGAGTAGGAATAGTAATTTTTACCCCTACGCTCTACAACGTTTTCCCTACTGTTGCACTCTCTCGAGTGGGATTAGTAATTTTTACACCTGCGCTATCCAACGCTTTCACTACTGTTGCACTCTCTGGAGTGGGAATAGTAATTATTACCCCTACGCTATCCAACGTTTTCCCTACTGTTGCACTCTCTGGAGTGGGAATAGTAATTTTTACCCCTATGCTATCCAACGCTTTCCCTACTGTTGCACTCTCTGTTGTGGGAATAGTAATTTTTACCTCTACGCTATCCAACGCTTTACTTACTGTTGCACTCTCTGGAGTGGGAATAGTACGTTTTACCCCTACGCTATCCAACGTTTTCCCTACTGTTGCACTCTCTGGAGTGGGAATAGTCAGTTTTTACCCCCACGCTATCCAACGCTTTCCCTACTGTTGCACTCTCTGGAATGGGAATAGTAATTTTTACCCCTGCGCTATCCAACGCTTTCCCTACTGTTTCACTCTCTGGAGTGGGAATAGTAATTTTTACCCCTACGCTATCCAACGCTTCCCCTACTGTTGCACTCTCTGGAGTGGGAATAGTACGTTTTACTCCTACGCTATCCAACGTTTTCCCTACTGTTGCACTCTCTGGAGTGGGAATAGTCAGTTTTTACCCCCACGCTATCCAACGCTTTCCCTACTGTTGCACTCTCTGGAATGGGAACAGTAATTTTTACCCCTACGCTATCCAACACTTTCCCTACTTTTGCACTCTCTGGAGTGGGAATAGTAATTTTTACCTCTATGCTATCCAACGCTTTCCCTACTGTTGCACTCTCTGTTGTGGGAATAGTAATTTTTACCTCTACGCTATCCAACGCTTTACTTACTGTTGCACTCTCTGGAGTGGGAATAGTAAATTGTACCCCTACGCTATCCAACGTTTTCCCTACTGTTGCACTCTCTGGAGTGGGAATAGTAATTTTTACACCTACGCTGTCCAACGCTTTCCCTACTGTTGCACTCTCGGGAGTGGGAATAGTAATTTTTACCCATACGGTATCCAACGCTTTCCCTACTGTTGCACTGTTTGGAGTGGGAATAGTAATTTTTACTCCTACGCTATCCAACGTTTTCCCTACTGTTACACTCTGTGGAGTAGGAATAGTAATTTTTACCCCTACGCTATCCAACGTTTTCCCTACTGTTGCACTCTCTCGAGTGGGAATAGTATTTTTTACCCCTGCGCTATCCAACGCTTTACCTTCTCTTTCACTCTCTGGAGTGGGAATAGTAATTTTTACCCCTACGCTATCCAACGCTTTCCCTACTGTTGCACTCCCTGGAGTGGGAATAGTAATTTTTACCCCTACGCTATCCAACGCTTTCCCTACTGTTGCACTCTATGGAGTGGGAATAGTCATTTTTACCCCTACGCTATCCAACGCTTTCCCTACTGTTGCACTCTCCCGAGTGGGAATAGTATTTTTTACCCCTATGCTATCCAACGCTTTCCCAACTGTTGCACTGTCTGTTGTGGGAATAGTAATTTTTACCTCTACGCTATCCAGTGCTTTACTTACTGTTGCACTCTCTGGAGTGGGAATAGTAAATTGTACCCCTAAGCTATCCAAGGCTTTCCCTACTGTTGCACTCTCTGGAGTGGGATTAGTAATTTTTACCCCTACGCTATCCAACGCTTTCCCCACTGTTGCACTCTGTGGAGTAGGTATAGTAATTTTTTACCCCTACGCTCTCCAACGTTTTACCTACTGTTGCACTCTCTCGAGTGGGAATAGTAATTATTACACCTGCGCTATCCAACGCTTTCCCTACTGTTGCACTCTCTGTTGTGGGAATAGTAATTCTTACCTCTCCGCTATCAAACGCTTTCCAAACTGTTGCACTCTCTGGAGTGGGAATAGTAAATTGTACCCCTACGCTATCCAATGCTTTCCCGACTGTTGCACTCTCTGGAGTGGGAATAGCAATTTTTAACCCTACGCTATCCAACGCTTTCCCTACTGTTGCACTTTCTGGAGTGGGAATAGTAATTTCTACCCCTATGCTATCCAACGTTTTCCCTACTGTTGCACTCTCTGGAGTGTGAATAGTAATTTTTACCCCTGCGCTATCCAACGCTTTCCCTACTGTTGCACTCTCTGGAGTGGGAATAGTAATTTTTACTCCTACGCTATCCAACGTTTTCCCTACTGTTGCACTCTCTGGAGTGGGAATAGTAATTTTTACACCTACGCTGTCCAACGCTTTCCCTACTGTTGCACTCTCGGGAGTGGGAATAGTAATTTTTACCCATACGGTATCCAACGCTTTCCCTACTGTTGCACTGTTTGGAGTGGGAATAGTAATTTTTACTCCTACACTATCCAACGTTTTCCCTACTGTTACACTCTCTGGAGTGGGAATAGTAAATTTTTACCCCTACGCTATCCAACGCTTTCCCCACTGTTGCACTCTGTGGAGTAGGAATAGTAATTTTTATCCCTATGCTATCCAACGTTTTCCCTACTGTTGCACTCTCTCGAGTGGGAATAGTATTTTTTACCCCTGCGCTATCCAACGCTTTCCCTACTCTTTCACTCTCTGGAGTGGGAATAGTAATTTTTACCCCTACGCTATCCAACGCTTTCCCTACTGTTGCACTCTCTGGAGTGGGAATAGTAAATTGTACCCCTAAGCTATCCAAGGCTTTCCCTACTGTTGCACTCTCTGGAGTGGGATTAGTAATTTTTACCCCTACGCTATCCAACGCTTTCCCTACTGTTGCACTCTCTGGAGTGGGAATAGTAATTTTTACCCCTACGCTATCCAACGCTTTCCCCACTGTTGCACTCTGTGGAGTAGGTATAGTATTTTTTACCCCTACGCTCTCCAACGTTTTACCTACTGTTGCACTCTCTCGAGTGGGAATAGTAATTATTACACCTGCGCTATCCAACGCTTTCCCTACTGTTGCACTCTCTGTTGTGGGAATAGTAATTCTTACCTCTCCGCTATCAAACGCTTTCCAAACTGTTGCACTCTCTGGAGTGGGAATAGTAAATTGTACCCCTACGCTATCCAATGCTTTCCCGACTGTTGCACTCTCTGGAGTGGGAATAGCAATTTTTAACCCTACGCTATCCAACGCTTTCCCTACTGTTGCACTTTCTGGAGTGGGAATAGTAATTTCTACCCCTATGCTATCCAACGTTTTCCCTACTGTTGCACTCTCTGGAGTGTGAATAGTAATTTTTACCCCTGCGCTATCCAACGCTTTCCCTACTGTTGCACTCTCTGGAGTGGGAATAGTAATTTTTACTCCTACGCTATCCAACGTTTTCCCTACTGTTGCACTCTCTGGAGTGGGAATAGTAATTTTTACACCTACGCTGTCCAACGCTTTCCCTACTGTTGCACTCTCGGGAGTGGGAATAGTAATTTTTACCCATACGGTATCCAACGCTTTCCCTACTGTTGCACTGTTTGGAGTGGGAATAGTAATTTTTACTCCTACACTATCCAACGTTTTCCCTACTGTTACACTCTCTGGAGTGGGAATAGTAAATTTTTACCCCTACGCTATCCAACGCTTTCCCCACTGTTGCACTCTGTGGAGTAGGAATAGTAATTTTTATCCCTATGCTATCCAACGTTTTCCCTACTGTTGCACTCTCTCGAGTGGGAATAGTATTTTTTACCCCTGCGCTATCCAACGCTTTCCCTACTCTTTCACTCTCTGGAGTGGGAATAGTAATTTTTACCCCTACGCTATCCAACGCTTTCCCTACTGTTGCACTCTCTGGAGTGGGAATAGTAATTTTTACCCCTACGCTATTCAACGCTTTCCCTACTGTTGCACTCTCTGTTGTGGGAATAATAATTTTTACCTCTACGCTATCCAACGCTTTACTTACTGTTGCACTCTCTGGAGTGGGAATAGTAAATTGTACCCCTACGCTATCCAACGCTTTCCCTACTGTTGCACTCTCTGGAGTGGGAATAGTAATTTTTTACCCCTACGCTATCCAACGTTTTCCCTACTGTTGCACTCTCTGGAGTGGGAATAGTAATTTTTACCCCTGCGCTATCCAACGCTTTCCCTACTGTTGCACTCTCTGGAGTGGGAATAGTAATTTTTACTCCTACGCTAACCAACGCTTTCCCTACTGTTGCACTCTCTGGAGTGGGAATAGTAATTTTTACACATACGCTATCCAACGCTTTCCCTACTGTTGCACTCTCGGAAGTGGGAATAGTACATTTTTACCCCTACACTATCCAACGCTTTCCTGACTGTTGCACTTTTTGGAGTGGGAATAGTAATTTTTACTCCTACGCTATCCAACGTTTTCCCTACTGTTGCACTCTCTGGAGTGGGAATAGTAATTTTTACCCCTACGCTATCCAACGCTTTCCCCACTGTTGCACTCTGTGGAGTAGGAATAGTAATTTTTACCCCTACGCTATCCAACGTTTTCCCTACTGTTGCACTCTCTCGAGTGGGAATAGTAATTTTTACCCCTGCGCTATCCAACGCTTTCCCTACTGTTGCACTCTCTGTAGTGGGAATAGTAATTATTACCCCTACGCTATCCAACGTTTTCCCTACTGTTGCACTCTCTGGAGTGGGAATAGTAATTTTACTCCTACGCTATCCAACGTTTTCCCTACTGTTGCACTCTCTGGAGTGGGAATAGTAATTTTTACACCTACGCTGTCCAACGCTTTCCCTACTGTTGCACTCTCGGGAGTGGGAATAGTAATTTTTACCCATACGGTATCCAACGCTTTCCCTATTGTTGCACTGTTTGGAGTGGGAATAGTAATTTTTACTCCTACACTATCCAACAGTTTCCCTACTGTTACACTCTCTGGAGTGGGAATAGTAAATTTTTACCCCTACACTATCCAACGCTTTCCCTACTGTTGCACTCTCTGGAGTGGGAATAGTAATTTTTACTCCTACGCTATCCAACGCTTTTCCTACTGTTGCACTCTCTGGAGTGGGAATAGTATTTTTTACCCCTGCGCTATCCAACGCTTTCCCTACTCTTTCACTCTCTGGTGTGGGAATAGTAATTGTTACCCCTACGCTATCCAACGCTTTCCCTACTGTTGCACTCTCTGGAGTGGGAATAGTAATTTTTACCCCTACGCTATCCAACGCTTTCCCTACCGTTGCACTGTTTGGAGTGGGAATAGTAATTTTTACTCCTACGCTATCCAACGCTTTCCCTACTGTTGCACTCTCTGGAGTGGGAATAGTAATTTTTACCCCTACGCTATCCAACGCTTTCCCTACTGTTGCACTCTCTGGAGTGGGAATAGTAATTTTTACCCCTTCACTATCCAACGCTTTCCCTACTGTTGCACTATTTGGAGTGGGAATAGTAATTTTTACCCCTACGCTATCCAACGCTGTCCCTACTGTTGCACTTCCAGGAGTGGGAATAGTAATTTTTACACCCCCCGCTATCCTACGGTAATAATATTGTGTATTTTTATTTAATAATATGTTAATATATATATATATGTTTTAACAGATATGATTGTATATTTTTTTATATAAGTTAAATTAGTTATTTAATATTTTAAGGTAATTTAAGTATTTTTAAGTATATTGTAGCTATTTATTTTTAATATTTTTTAAATTTTACATTAATTTTAAGAAATTTGATATTTTTATTATGTATATATATATATATAAATGATATTTTGGGGTCGATATTTTGGTACTTACCTGTTTGTAGATAGGAATTTGATATTTTGTCTGTCGATATTTTGGAATCTATATTTTGGGTAGTCTATATTTTGTCCCTCGATATTTAGTCAGTGATCCGTTCTGTGAGTGGTGGGGTGTGGTAATGTGGCAATGAGGCAGTTATGTACATTTTAAAAAACAAATCGATTCTCAAAAAACCCGTGATCAGGCATGGAAAAAAGTTACAAATCTTTAAAATGCCGCTATACTGTGGAAGATAAAAGAATGTGTGAGACTCTCCGGGGGATGGATTTCGTGGTAGTCAAATCGATTTTAAGGGACAAGTCTCTAATATACTAACAGGTATTAAAAAACATCACTAATAGTGGTGACTCACATAAATGGTGGATCACAATGATGGAGAGAGAACTCTTACACATGCAAAACCATCCGTGCAGGGAATCATTCACCACAGAATGAAGGCATCACCACGAGAACCAGCAGAGCTCCCACTGAAGTGCTGGCCTGTGGCCTCTCCTGGTTTGATGGCTGCTGCTTTCGATTTGCAATTTACGCACAAACCTGAGAGGGAAAAGCTTACCACCTTGCTCCGCCCTTGCTCACAATAAATTCACTGGGCTGTGGAACCGGGCCGGGGCCTACCGCCTTCCTCTCCCCCTTAGCCCCTTCTTACTGTAGTAACCTTGTGCTCACTTAGCCCTATTTCCTTGGCTGATATAGCCATAGCCATAACAGGCCAGCATTTCCCTGTATGTCCTTCTAGCAAGTTACTACTTCTCAACTCTTACACCGAGCATCCGACAGAACCGACCCGCTCAAAGGCATTATCCCCCTACATCCAAGCCTTCCTGCACACTGCCCCAGGTCTGTGTGTGGCCTTCACTCCACCACCTCCAAATGACACTTGAATCTGTGCCTTGCCATCTCCGGGTGTTTGTGTGCACCTGCATTGCCTTGATATACCCAGCCATACCGCATGTTAAAGCAGTCCTGACCGATCACACCTACCCCTGACCAGGACTTTTGCTTTTAGTTTCGAATCCGGGCCAGTCCAGACATTGCCCTGCCCCATGAATCAGGGATTGCAACAGTCAGTATGCAATTTAAACAACTGGATGGAGTGGACAGTCCTGACTAGACTCACCTGCAGACAGGGAGGCTAGTACCAATTACTTTTTGTGCCTTGCTCTTTTTCTCAGTCGTCTCTCTCTGGCCTCTGAGATCATGAAATGCCTGCCTCCTTGACCTCACCTCACCATCAAGCGCACCTTGCGCATGCCCGGCCCCAATGCGCATGATCATCATCCAAACCCCACCCTAAGGGGTGAACTAGACCTCGGTTTGCCGTGCACAGACGCGGGGGCCGGGCACGGTCGCCGAGCGTCGGGCCGAGACATCTGCGTACTGCATGGATCTGCAGCAGCAGGTGCATTTATTTAATATATTATTCATCATGAATAACCTAAATCGGACACGCCCTGTGCATGAGCACCGTGTGGTGCAGCACCAGCAGCATAGCATTAATTATGCAGATTTAGACTAGTTGATTAGTTGTGCTGCTACTGAACTAACTCGGGTCGGTCACGGACCAGGGTCCAACCGGCCCCTAGCAACAAAACAGGCCCCCTGTCACAAAACCGGCCCCTACCCCATCCAGCCTACCGGGGGATTGCTTGGTGCCCGGAATTCCATCCCAATCTCGAGAGATGAGCGTTAATGTGGGTGTTACAAAAAGCGGTTTGAAGATAGCATCTGTACAAACTAAACATCTATCAGAAATGCCAAGTCTTCAAATTGCCAAAGAAAGAGGGGTCAGAGCAGAACTGGAGAACTCACCCGATAGACAGTCCGAGGTCTCCTTTCGAGTGGATCCCGGCGAGAGAAATGCCAAAACCACTAGTGCTGCGAGAAATAGAAACAGACGGCATCAACAGTAGTCAAGGATGTCACGTGCCAGCCGGGTTCCTAAGTCGCGCACGTGCACATTTAATCCTGTATCATTGCGGTTATTTAAGGCAAGGCTGAAAGTGACGGGCCAATCTCAAAATCATCAAAAGAATAAAACAAAAAGAATAGTGATGCCCCAAAAGTTATCAGGTCTGCAAATGAAATAAAAACTATAATAATTTTCTCTTTATAACTTCAATAAAATACACAGAGGAGTTTGGTCCATCCATTATACCCTTTCCAACTCAGAAGGTATGCAATTGGCTATCACTATATTTATGTATCAAAGAAAAATTATTAGCATCCAGAGTCGTGTCAGCTAGTGTACGAATGTCAGAAGTGCAGAGTGTGTACAGGGAAGAGGTCAAAAGGGAAGCAGAACAAAATCATTTGATAATGTTATCTGCCCAGACTAGTCCAAGGAATCTCATCATTTAACCTCGGGGTGTCACAATGAAGTCTAAAAATCCACTTCTGCTCCCTCTGAAATAAAACAGATTTCTGCGGGCCCATCATCCTCACATAGAGAGGTTTATCAATGATAGCCCACCGGGCATCATTCGCTGAATGGCCCACACTAAAGCAGTGTTGTGTGAGTTTCTTATTATCTTTGTTGCATCTTATAGAGCTCTGATGATCAACTATTCTTCGTTTGACTTTGCGAGTGGTCATGCCCACATACATCAGCTCACAGGGACAAAACAACACATAAATAACTCCATCTGTATAACTTTTAGTCAAAATGTGTAATTCGTAATGTGTGTTCAGACCCAGGTCCATATAAGTCATGGGTGAAGTAAAAGGACAAACCGAACAAGTGCCACACGGGTAATGTCCTTTGGCTGGAGATCTGGACCATAAGATGTTCTGTCCTGACTGAATAGATTGCACACAGGGCGGGTATGTACCAGCATATCCCTAATACTCCCAGTAGCGGCTGGTGGTGGGAGTGCTGTGGGGCGGTGGGGCAGGGTGGAGTAGGAGCAGGGTGGGGGTAGTAAACTACGGCATACGGCCAAACAGAGGTAAGTAAACAAAAAAATAAATAACGTGAATTTCATTGCGTGCGCTGCATTGCCAAATGTGTAGGGGTGGGAGGAATTTGCGGAATCGGGTTACACAAATCTCCGCGAAACGGTAAAAATCTCCGTGAATACGCAGAAATTCTGAAAACACATGGAATTGCTTGTTCGCGATGCTTTTTTGCTGTTCGCAATTGCTGTTTGCGTGCTTGGGGGGAAATATCTCGCAAAAACATTTTGCAAAGTCGCAAGAAGCAGAATTTTGGGCAATTTCGCATTCTCCGTGGAACACAAAATTACCCAAATTCCGCAAATTCCCCTTGCGGAACAGAAATGGCCGCCCAGGCCTACAAATGTGATGCAGCGCAGACAACTAAATGTATTTTATTTAGTTATTTGTTTACTTACCTTCGTTGGCCCGTATTCCATAGTTTATTATTCCTCACCCTGCTCCACCCCCTCCCAGTCCCACCGCCCCGCAGCACTCCCACCACGAGCCGCTACTGAATACTCCTACTCTGCTTTAGGGCAAAGAAAGGTTTCGGTAGTTGGTTCGCACCAGTGCTCAAAATGGTCCATTTCCTTTTGATCGATTTCTTCACTATGTCTGTCTGATGACTATAGGTGTACACAGACTAAGCAATCCCTCAGACTCCTTGTGTATGTCTCAAGTACGGCTTCCCGATTGTTATTCCTTGCCCTTTTACATGATCTCTGTATCAATTCCATAGGTTATGCCCACTGAAATTACTGGGGACTTAGTTTATTCGCATGTTCCTTGAACTTGGTGACCTCTGTACAATTTCTCTTTAGCCTAAGGAATTAACCTACCGGGAGGTTGTGTCTGAGTGCATGTGGATGGAACCTAGCGAAACTCAATAACGAATTGCAATCCCTAGGCTTCTTATACAATTCGGAATAGATACCACCATTGTTAGGGTATAATCGTAAGCCCAAAAAGGGCAGAGGAACCTTAGTGGACTCACATGTGAATTTCAGACGCATTTCCATCCCACCACTCAAGATCAAGTAAGAAGGCTCATGATCTTCAATCAAAGGACCACGCCCCCCAAGCGTCTTCCTTCTCCATTCCTGCAGTTTGTCCCTGCATGTCGCAAATTTTTTGGGCCATTTTTGACCCTGCAGCAATTTCAAGAAGTCCAGTCTGTTTTTATTTAGATGCTTCCAGCTCCCTCTGTTGTGCTTTTGGGTCCAAAAGAGCCTCAAGGTTCTCTAGTGGGACATCTGTTGGTGGACACTCCCCCTACGCTAACTGAATCCCTGGGGCCTGTGCCAGGTCACATTCCAATGCAGGTTCATGATTTCCAGGTCCACACCAGTCCCCACCATGGCCAGTGCCAACTCTTCAGGTGCGAGCCAAGAAGCCAATTCCAGTGCTAGTATCTTACCTTGAGTCGTTGTAGGGTCGCTCCAGGCCTCGCTCAGCTATGAGATCATAAAGGTGCAACCAGTCAGTTTCCAATCAGATTCTAATCATCAAGCTGTGCCTCAACACCAGTACTTTCAGAGGCTAGGGACCTTATTTGGACCAGAGTCAGACTCACGGTATGCAAAACGATCCCCATAAGACTGATGATAACAGGAAAGCAGATAACTTGCTCCCACCTCACTATTCAGATAATAGGCTATTCCTGGTTTACAAAACAACAGTTAGATACATCCCCAAATGGTGAGCTTGACTTGGTACCAGGCCATCAAAGGAAAAAAGTGCATATGTCACAGCCGTTGTGTAGAAAGCAGCAGAAGGGCTTGATTTACAGTTACCTACAGTTAAAACTAAGGCAAACATGTTAACTGAGATCTTTTAACCATTATTGCCATTCAACAAGGCCTTTATGAAATACTTATAGTCACTTAACTCAAGGCTTGGTTGGAGCCTCCAGTTAGATAACATGTTGCGAGGTGACATAGGCTGGACCCCGGTCACCCTGAGTTACTGACAAGGGAACCTATACCTGAAACCCTTGTGGTAGAGGAATTCAACCACAAAAGGGTCTCCAGGTCGAGAGCTGACATGTGTTGATGGCTTTGGAAAGAGATTGTTCTCTTTGGCCAATCTCACCTTAAAATCCTAAAAGATGATGTGCCTTCTTAGCAGGTACATGCAGGTACATGCATTCTTAAAGTGATTGCATCCATTGGACAGGTAGCACTCAGACATCTCAGTTAAAGGGCTTATCATGGCCTCCATGTAACTTTTCGGCATAACTAACTTTAGGCCAGTGGTAGATGGTGAACACTATAGAGGAGACTACTGTAGCATCTACTCATTTTCCTGTTCCCTATATTTGAGCTACTGTCCTAATTAACACTCCACCTTATACTCTTGAGAAATCTTGGAATTCTGTTGGCACGGACACTAGGGAGAGTATAGTTTTTGTCTGGTTGAGAAGAGGGACTTTCTAGTCTCAGATGATGTAGACCTTTTCCCTCACTGACAACAAAAAACCTTGAAAAAAGCTCCTTATAGACAAAACACATGTTGGCTGCTAGAGCGAGTCAAGAATTGGGTGTTTTACAAGATTTGCGGGAGTGTTGAAATTTTTTACCGATGAACCATCAAGACATAGGAATTTGTCTAATTTGCTCTCAATAAAAATGTATCTAGTTTGCAGTATTGCGAGAGATCAGGACTTGCTTGTAGTGTCCCCCTACTTTCTATCCCTATTTTGACTACTGGGTGCTGGTTTTCTGACTCTGGCTCTTTCCTTGGCTCTTCTAACCAGACCCAGGGCCTGTGCTCTGATTAATAATATATGGTAATTTGGTATAATTACAAATAGCATTGAAAGTCCCCTGTACGTCCCTAGTATATAATAAGGCAAGGGGGATTAAAACTACGGATAAGTCCCTAGTAATTAAAAGGGCATGAAGCTTTAGAGTCCCAGTAGATTTCCTGCCCTGGAGTTGCACTACTGTTATGTTATTTTAATTTATGCTCAAATCACCCTAGAGGGGTATCTCGGTAGAAGACCAGGAGGACGGACATCGTGCAAAGAAACATTCTTAAAATAAGTAGGTCTTTAGCGCTTTCCTGAAATGGGAGTGATTTTCACAGGCGCGTAGTTGCAATAGCAGTTTGTTGCAAATGTGAAATGGCAAAGAAGGAGAACAATCTGCAACCTTACCTGGCCTTTCTGAACCAAGGGACTTTAAGCTTGGCTTTGTCACGAGATCTTAGAAGTCTAGGGGGTTGGTGTAAAGCAAAGTTTTGGAGGACAAATATGTGGGCCCTTGTCCATGTAGGGGTTATGGGTTAAGCAGTACATCTTGAAAATAATTGTGTTTCTCACAGGTAACCAATGTAGGGAATTAAGAAAAGGGGAAGTTGCTGTGCCAGGGGGTGGTTACAGACCAGATGTGTGGCGATGTTCTGAACTACCTGAAGTTTGGAGAGCAGATTCTCATTAATGGAGGGCAAGAGTGAGTTATCATTATCCAAACAGCTGATAACAAGCACCCAGACATGTTTTTTCTTGAGGAGGGGGTAAGAAGGGAAATACCCTTCTCAGCAACAACACCATTTAAAAGCAGGAACCTGTAATAGCTGAGGTTTGTTCTTTTGTGCCTGCTGCGAGTTTGTCAATACAAACACCATAGCTCCATGATGGTCTAACTGAGTTCAACTTGGTTCCTAAAATAAAAGTAACTAAGGTAATAATTTTGAAAAACATTGGTCTGGAGTTCGTCATTGAGTGTGTGTTCCTGGCTTGTATGAATGTGTACAACAAATGCATTCACACTACCCCCTGATAAGCTTAACTGCTCAGCCCAGCTACCACTAACATTGAGAGTAAGGTATTATCTACTATAACCTCTGGCATACTTTTGGGGACTCACTGGACTCTGTGCACACTATACCTCTTTTTGGTATAGTATATTCATATATATATACGTATATACATAGCCAGCTTCCTACACACAGCATAATTATGGAAGAGTTGCCAAGCAACTCAGATATGCTACCTGAAACAATAAGGAGAACAGGGACTGCCTTGCTAGAAACTTGCCTCAAGAAGGATTAAGGAGTGGATTACCTGCAAGCAACAGGTTAACTGAGCCTACCTACACCATTTCAACTAAGAAGTCCCATCCTGGGGTAAGTCCTGTGGACGTTTAAGGATTTGGCCAGGTGCATTGTGAGATTGCAGTCCCAACATCCCAAGGAACATCTCAGAGATTCCATATCCCTGGCTTAGTGTTGTGGAAACTTTAAAACCTCAAGAAGACCTATGGAAGAAGATCTTTGGTGAAGTTTGGGAACTTTTTGGTAAAAAGCTCCATATGAAGAATGACTCAACGCCAAGAGTCAAGCCGGCAACCTACAACTGCGACCCATCCTGGATTTCAGGTTTGATCTACTAAAAGCTCTGGAACTCCAGACTTTCAGGTTTTCACCAGGGCCTCTCAGAAAAGCAAGCCGATGAGGTTGATGTGACTCTAGCATGAAGAGGAGCCTCCCTTGACATTGACAGAAAAAGCTCTAGAAAAACTAAGTATGGGCTGAAAATCCGTTCCGCTCGCGGGATTTGTGAATTTTTGGAAATTGTCAAAGAAATCGCTATTTGCGAGTTAGCGGATTTTTTTTGCATGGTCTCGCTTCAAAAACACAATCTTGCGCGCGCAGCTCTGACACTGTGATTCTGAGTTTGCCGAGTTGTTTTCCTCCCGGTTTCCGTGTGCTGCGCCATTTTTGTTCTTGCTGCATGATTGCGCAAGACTTTTCGACCGTGAGTACGTCATAGCGTCCCGCCATCTTGCATGGGAGATTTTCAGAATGCAAATACGTCATAAGGGCCCACGTTCACACGCCGCGCAGCTGACATCCAGCAGGAGATTTGAACAGCTCGCTTTCCCGAAATAGCAAAAATTGCAATTCTGCACAAGAAATTTTTTGCTGGCAGCATAAACCTTCTGAAATTGATGATTTTGATCAGAATAACTCCTCAGATTGACATTTGGCTGCATTTTTTGTGCAAGGAGTCCATTTTTGGGGGGCTGGGAGGGAGGAAGTGCCCCACAGTCTCCAACTTCCTCTTCCTGTCCAGCAGGCTCCTCCCAGTGCTTTGTCCATGTCCTGGTCACTTTTCATTTGGATCTGGAGCTGGAAGGATTACTCTTTGTGGCTGCTGCTGGATATTTGTATTTGATGACTTTTTTGAGGATCACTTTTGGATTTGAGATTTTACAAGTAAGTTGGTGTTGTTTGTTTGGGGCATTACAGTTGCTGCAACTACAATTTAAAAACGTTTTCACAACTTTAAAAAAGATATATTGTGGGTACCCACAGTATCCAGTAGGCCCAGGGTTAGTCATGGGTGCATGATAAACTGTTTCTGTGAGTTTTGTTGAACTTAAATATCATTTATTGAGTAGGTCACTGTTATATGTGGAAGTTTTTTTAATGTTTGGGGTGCGTGTTAAAGCCACACTAGCCAGAAGGCCCAGGGGTAATCAGTGGTGCATGGGCCATGTCTTTCTGTGTGTTCTCTTGATTTTAAACATCATTTAGGGCATGGGTGCCATTGGATTGGGTTGATTTTTGTGTGTATTTTGATTTTTTGGGTGCTGTTGGGGCCTGGTCCAGGGCCTGGCCATGTGGGTGGGGCCATTTTGAGGCCTGGTCCAGGGCCTGGCCATGTGGGTGGGGGTCTAGGGGCCACTTTGAAGCCAGGCAGTGTGCTTTGTGCCATTACCCTGCAACCAGTCTGTCTTGCTTTCATCCAATATGCCCAGGGGTGGTCAACGGTGCATGGGCCAAGTCTTTCTGTGTGTTCTCTTGATTTTAAACATCATTTAGGGCATTGATGCCATTGGATTGGGGTGATTTTTTGTGTGTCTTTCGATTTTTTGGTTGTAGTTTGGGCCTGGTCCAGGGCATGGCCAAGTGGGTGGGGGTAATTTTGAGGCCTGGTCCAGGGCCTGGCCATGTGAGTGGGGGTCTAGGGGACATTTTGAAGCCAGGCAGTGTGCTTTGTGCCATAGGCCTGCAACCAGTCTGCCTTGCTTTCATCCATTATGCCCAGGGGTACTCTGTGTGGTCTCTCTTTTTTCTATTAATTTAAACATCCATTTTGGATTAGATTTGCAATTTTTATTTTGGGTCTTTCCATTTTTGGGTGTGTTGTGTTAATAATAATAAATGCCTAGTTGCAAATATTTATTGAAGCACGACATATGCAACATTTATTTAACTGATGTTCCTCTGGCTTCCTTTGCTTTAGGTGCACAAAGACTGACAAAATCATCCTCATCATCATCACTTGCTGTAGTGCCAGGAAGAAGTCCTGCTGCGGTGTGTGCGCAACGTCACGTGACGTCACGTGTGGTGGCCACAGACAACTCTGCAACTCGTGCAACAGCATCCTGCTGTTCTGACATCTGAAGAAGATGGCCCAAAGAAAGGTGGATGTAGCTCCTCTACCATGAAAGTTGCCAGTGCCACTGCCAGTAAGAAGGAGCAGAAGAAGCAAGTGGCGCCACTTACCAAGGAGACTGGTGTGCCAACAGACACTTTTTTTGGGGAAAAAAAACTACGCCTGCAGCAGCGGTGTCCCCCGGGGACCAAGCGGGGAGCAGCACCTCCGCTTCATTGGTCTCAGGGCCACCACGCCAAGTTAGGTCCAAGTCCATGAGTGCCGCAGAGGCAGCCTTTCTATTTGCTCTGTCACCATCGACCAGTGATGTTGGTGTTGACTCATCGCATAGTAGCATCCAAATAACGCAGGATGTAACTCATCTGACGAGTGTCCAACCACAGCCACAACAACAACCACAGGTGCAACAAGGAGAGGCGCAAGGAGAGGCACAAGGGGGGGCACAAGGGGAGGCGCAATGAGTGGCACTAGGAGTGGCACTAGGAGTGACGCAAGGAGTGGCGCAAGGAGTGGCGCAAGGAGTGGCGCAAGTAGAGGCACAAGTAGAGGTGCAAGTAGAGGCGCAAGTAGAGGCGCAAGTAGAGGCGCAAGTAGAGGCGCATGAAGAGGCGCATGGAGAGGCGCAAGTAGAGGCGCATGGAAAGGCGCATGGAGAAGCACAACTGCCCAAAATACTTGTTGCTCCAGAAGTAGGGGCACATTAGGAAATCGAGATTCAAGCGGAGGTATCATCCGAGCAGGACACTCATCCTGATGATCCATTGTCTTCCAGATCCCCAGCAAGAAAAAGGTCAAGGAGGGCTAGTACAAGTTCTTCTTCAAGCCCCCTTCCTTCTGATGATCTAGATCTTGATTGGAACCCACCAATGCAGTCTGAGAGGGAGGCACGCCATGAGCCGACAAAGGTAGCTAAAAGGAAGGTTCCCACAAGGCTTTCTCTTATGGGTGATGACCGCGAACAATAAGTAGAAGTGGTGTATTCTGCTGCTGATGAACAGTCTGACGATGACGACCCAGTCATCACAGTCGTCACTCCAGCCCCAACGGGCATGCAGCAGACAGACATTTTTACCCTATCCCGAACTGCTGCTGTGCAGGATGTGGGCAGCGTGGCACTGGTACCACCTCCAACACAGGTAACTACTACACCAACACGACCTACAGCTTCCATATTTTCTCGTCAGAAGGGCTGGCAGGGACCTCCATCCAGCTCAACCTCCATTACCTCAAGTAGTGGTGCTGTAAGTGCACAACAGAGTCAAATTCAGCCACGCCCATCCTCCACTTCATCTGGCATTGAAAGTAGCACCTCCACCACCACCAGAAATCTCCAGTCCCCAGTTTGGGACTTCTTTAGTATTAGCAAAAAGGCGGAAAACCTAGTCATTTGTTCGATTTGTAAACAAGTAGTTAGTCGGGGTAAGCTTGGTACCAACTATGGTACCGGAGGCCAGAGAGGTCATCTCAAAAAACATCACATTATCCAGTGGGAGGCGCACCTAAGTAACATCCGGAAAGCCAAAAGTACAAATCCAAATGTAGACATTGACATTGCATCTGATGACAAGGAGGAGCTGATCGTGCAGAGGGGTAGTGAATAACCGAGAGACATTTTTTCTGGTACACACAGTACCCCTGGCAGCAGCACTGCAGTGGTAGCGCCCACACCCTCCTCTACCCCAACAACATCAAGGAGGCACAGTAGTCTGGTAGAGACACCAATGCGAAAAAGTACATAAATGAGCCTAACTGGGTTGAAGAGGTCTGGATCCTCCTTATCACATATGAAAATGGTCCAGACCACCATCAGAAGCATATTTTGGTCGGAGGCGCCATTTGAATGCAACCACCCACCGACACGTCTTTATAATGCAATGCTGGCTAAAATGTTAGCACTGGACCTTCTCCCTGTTTCTTTTACGGAAGGGGTGGGTTTTCTAGAATTTATGGCAACATACTGCCCTAAATGGAAGGTTCCTAGCCAATCCTACTTTACCAGAGTTGCAGTTCCAGCACTACATCAAGATGTGCTGGAGGTGATTGGGGCAGCTTTGCAGAAGAGTGCTGTTCACACTATCCACCTGACAACAGACATGTGGACCAGTTGCCAAGCCCTTGATTATATGTGCATCACTGCACACTGGGTCTCTTTTGCAGGGGTTAGAGACAAAATATCTGCAGGTGTTGACAGTGCCACAATTTTTCAAGCTAGTCGGAAACATGCAACAGTAGCCATGTTTGCCATGGAGAAATCTTATACTGCAGTAAACATTTTGGAGGAGTTTAACAGTTTGGTCTTTAATTGGCTGCATCCAAGAAAGAGCATGATTGGTTATGTTGACACGGATAATGGCAGTAATATAGTTAGGGCCATGAATGATGGTGGCTATTTCCGAGTGCCCTGTTTGGCGCACAGTATTAACATTGTTGTTCAAGATTTCTTGAAAAAAGAAAACAAAGTCAGAAAGTTACTGACCACCTGCCGAAGAATCTACACACATTTCAGCCATTGTTTTAAGGCCCGGATGCAGCTGAGGATCATTCAACGTGTCTGTAGAGTGCCAGTCAGAGGACTCACCCATGAGGTGTGGTACTGAAAATTTTGGACCTGTGTCATAAACATCGTCGAATCATGACGATTCTGATATCAGCAGACCGAGAATGGCTAGTACACTATGCACAAGCATTTTCGTCATATTCAAATGACAGAATCACCCTGAAATCAGAGTTTTTGTCCTGAACCCTCGGGTTCCATTTTGTGAACGGCAGCCATTTTGTGATTGCCCTCACATAGGCAGATGACCTAGGCCAAGCGAGTCTTAAGGACACGTACACCTTCTTCTTTGACTTCTTTGTGACCTGGGCAAGCTGACTCCACTGCCCAAGGCCAAACCTATTCGACCAGTTCCTTTCCCAGTAGCTGATCAAGATTAAGCATGAAGGCACAGGAGATCGTAAACCTTTATTGCACACAACTATGTCTTATCTCACTCACACCTGTCTCTGCTCCTTCTTTATGGCCTGTTTACGATGGGGATGTGCCGGGTTTTTATTATGGGTTTCTGCAGCTTGTGTAAGAAGGAATGTTGGGTTTTTGCATGTTTGCAAAAGCTAGAACTGCTCCTTTCATTTTGTACTGAGTCATGTAACGCTAAAAACATATAAAAGGCCTCTGTTCTCTGTGTTCCTCAGACCACCTCATTCACTTGCTATGGCTTCTGGGTGACGTGGCCTCACTATGTTAAATTTAATAAAGATGTCTTTTCATATTACAGCTTCTCTGCCAAGTTTTTGTTATATTGGTAAGTATTCCCTGAGAACGAAAATTTTCAGAGTTCTTCAGAGGTGGGAACACGTTGGAACTCAACCTTCTACATGCTTGACCGTCTGTGTGAGCAGTGCTTGGTAATCAATGAGTATGTCTTTGCATGGGGTTCTTCTATGAAAGACATGAGGCTAGAGGTAGACATGCTTCGTCCATTTGAGGTCTTCACGCGTGAAGTCAGCAGGGAGGACTGTACTTTGGACAAAGCTATCCCATTGTTGTGCATGCTAGAGCACCAACTGAAGGCAGTGTCTTCAATGTTCAAAGATGACACGAACAAGCAAGACGCCGATCAGTTGGCGGAGAGCTTATTAACCCACCTACCTGACAATGCAAGGCTTAAAGGAATACATTGTGAACAACATTACATTTGTGCCACTATTCTGGATCCATGGTACAAAAAGGCTCTGGCCAGCAATACATTCATTCCTTTTAATGAAGCAGATGTTTCAAAGTACAAACATTGGCTAGCTCTGTCAGCCACTCGGTTCGAAAAAGAGTGGCAGGAAATTGAAGGAACCGGCAGAAGTACTACTGAGTCAGCAGGCCATCCGGCGTCAAGGTCCACTTCTGTGGCCAAAGGCAGTCACTTTCCCTCAGAGCCGCTACCGACACCAGCAACCGTATCATCATCATCCTCACCTGCACCAGGCCCAGCCATAATATTGTCGGAAGCGGATTGGATAACTCATCATGAGTTTGCTCGTTCCTGTATTGATGCAAAGACCTCAGATGGTACGCAAAGTTCAGCACTCCTGGATGACCTTGAATGGATGGTGCAGGCCTATCTGGATGACCCAACAGAGGTCTTCATTGATCACAACCCATTGCTGTATTGGTATGGGTAAAGGGGTCAATGGCCACTGATCACCAAGCTTGCTCTAAATTATTTGTCTTTCCCACTAGCAAGTGTGTCTTCTGAACGTGTTTTCAGTGCTGCTGGTGCCATTGTAATTTCAAAAAGGACCCTCCTCTTGCCCAAAAATATGGAGAGGTTAACAATGATCAAGATGAATCAGCACTTCATACCACCAGATTACAAAATACGTGAATCCACGCAGGAAGAAGAGGAGACCGACTTAGGTGACGGAAGTTCTTCTCTGTTAGCCGACCTACTCCCATTTCATTCCACAGAGTTTGAGGACGAGCTCTACTTCCCTGACACCTAGGCCTTTTATTCCTGTGTGTATTTCTTTGTTGTGCAACTTTTACCACAACAAAACTTTAATCACAACAAATCCATCAGCAGCACTCTCTTCGTCTTATTTCCTTATTGAAGGTGCCGCTGTCTGCATTCCTGAAGTTCAGAAGTTCACACAACTTAGTCATGCTCCTCTATCCTTCTCCCCCAGACTCCCCCTATCCATTTCCCTCAACGGGGATGGCTGGATTTACATGGAATCTAGAAACTGTTGCTTCGTAGACGCGTCCCCTCAAACGAAGTGGGACTGGAATTACTGACTATGCTGACTGTTACTTCTGAAATTGACACACCAGAGACTGCCCTGTGGCCCTTCAGATGCTGACAAAAAGTAGAACAGGTAATGTATGAATGAATGGTGAGATGGCAAGCACTGGACAACACTGGCTGTCTGGTTCTGATGAAAGCAATTGCTGTTTGTTTGTTGTGCATGAAATGAATCCTATGTGTTCTGTTATTATTTAATCTTTTACACACTAAATGTAACTCAAGTCAACTCTGTTTTTACCTTGTTTAATGCAAATTGTACTTCTACTGTAGGGGCAACTACATTGTATTGTTTAATATGGAAAATGTCCTTGGACTCACTGTGTGTAGACTGTGACTGCATGAACAACATTGAGTTTGCCAATACCATGATGATGATGCCTTGACAGTCTGCATTGCCCTGGCCTGCTGTGTGCTAATTCATATCCTGGAAACAGAGACCCAGAGTAGGCACTTTAGAAATGATGCATGTATGTAATACTGTAGACTATGAAAGTGAAAGTGTTATTTTTGAACTACACACTGTACCTTATGTTTTTCCTCCGGGGTGTCTTAATATCCATTCCCTTTCTGTTTTTCCAGCGACAATTAAAGGCCGGCACTTACACTGTGCAATGGGAAACACATTACTTACCATAGCAATTCCGCATCCGCCAGGCAGGCAGTGGATAGTGTGGTCACCAAGATTGATCGACGGAGCGCCCGATGGAATGGAGGAGTACCGCGAATAGGAGGAATAGCTGGATGCATGCAACTTCCAAATTTGACCAGGACAACTACAACATACAGTTACAGTATCCACTTCACTTGTCCTTATCTTTTAAATATTGTTATTGTTGCTTGTGAACTTCTATGAGTGTGCGACTCAGTGCGTTGGCTCTCTGCTTCAAATTCATCCCTAAGGCTATTTGATAAGTTTCTTTGCTATTTTTAAAACTAGTGTAATGTACTACTAAGTGTTTATTCTCTCTGAGAACAGATATGCAAGTGAAATTGCGTAATTCTTTCAGCCCTGTACTGTCTAATTGTTTAGTCCTAGTTAGTAAGTTGTAGTATAAGTAGTACTACTTTTCCATTAACCTAACCGTCCACTTTGCGAACAACTTCATGCATGCACTTCCTTTAAGTCCCTTGAAAGATTTATGGATATGGTCGTATCGTAGATTTGTTTTTTTTCATTTGTTGGTTCTCCATGCTGTGTTTTCTTTTTCTCTTTCCAAAAACCTTTCCCAAAAACCCCCATTCCCATCCATTTTTCAAACCCTAACCCTCTTCCCCCGGGCTGTGTGGTTTTCATTGAGGTGTGTGAGTAAATGACAGCAATATTTCCACACGCTTGCTGGGGAGGATAAGGTCAAAGCAACAGAAAATCAATTTAAAGGCAGGTGAAGGAATCCGAGGATATATTCCTATTCTGCTTGACACACACCCATGAGTATTTGCAAATCATTTCAGATTTTCATGTCTGCCATCGAGTGGATTCATCAACAACAACCTCCTCCTACATGTGACGAAAGTTTACACTGCTGTGTCCTTCAGTACTAGTTCTTGTAGTAGCCATAATCCGCACAACTACTAGTTAACTAAACTTTTGATTGAATACTTTAGCATTGCTTAGGCTACAATTTAATTTATGAAAAAACTACACTGGGTGTGGGCTTCCCACAGTAAGGCCAAGCCTCTCGATCACTAAACAACTACACAAAAGCCAGTACTGCAACTTCTATTTAAAAGACAACCTGAATTTCTGCACGCAAAGAATTAAACTAAGTGCGAGTTTGGACAACTTATCCGAATGAATCCCTTTTATTTGTCATGGAAGTTTCTCAAATGATTCGTTGGTTAAAGTTTACCAGAAAATTCACAACAATTATCAAAAACAGACAATACAAAATACAATTTTCATAAAAATGACATTTACATAAAAGTGCACATTAGTGGGGAAACAAAACATTCATACGTGATTGGTCTACATTCATATTCAAATCTCACACTCTCACACATACCATACATACACGAATCAATATTTACAATTTTGAATGTCACAAAATAATTTTTAGGAAAAAACACCAAAGCAATTTTGTTTGGTAAAATTGCAGAATTTCGCCGAATCAAGGAAAGCTATTTAGAGGATTGCATTCTTATGGTGTCAATAGGTGGTCTACGCGTTTCAAACCCCTAGCAGGTCGGGGGGGTTCTCATCAGGACCTCACAACTGTGGGAAAGAGAAATGAGATCGATGTCACTCAATGTGGGTAAAAACAGGCAGGGACTAGCTGCCACCCTCGAAAAGAGCCTCTTACCTTAGGTATGAGTGTGCACTACTAAGAAAGTAACCGGGCGATGACACACTAGAAAAAAAATTAACAACAACGACCAGTCACTCGGCCTGTGTGGACTAAACTTTAACCAACGAGTCAAGTCAAGTCAAGTCAAAACACACTTCATTCGATTAATAAAAATCATAAAAGTATACTATACAAATAAATAATGCCAAAGTTACATCAATACAATAAAAACAATTTAAAAGCAACTTTGCATAAAAACATCAATTCATTATTATTTCTTAAGAACACATTCTTATGGCATCATTATGTTATTTTCGCCAGTCTAATCTTCCTGCTTCTAATGGATGCTACGAAGAAATTAGCAACGCCAAACATGATCAGAGGGGATTCCATTAGTTGTAGATAGAGCAGTGATGGCTTAATTTGTAGGTAACCCTTATCTTTTAAAAGTGGGAGAATAAACTTTTTCCTGCCACTGGTATAAAAGGATTTACAACAAGGGGTGGTGATGGACAGAGTCTCTGAATTAAGCAGAATACTCTCACCCAGTCAAGAGATCAGGGCTAGATCCAACACCGTTTTTTACCTCATGGCACCATCCCAGTTTCAGAACCTGGCTGTATGCAAATTAGTCTGTCCCTGGCCCAGTGCATCATGGGAACAGGGCAGACCAGACTACAAAAGCCAATTCTTACACTGGGAAGGAAACAAGCTTCCGGGGACCGGTTTCTGGCATTTCAGCCTTTTTCGGCCCGGCTTGCTTGAATCCTGATGGTGCAATGAGCAAGGGACTCACATCTGAGTATACCCTTCCACGCTTAGGGTGGACAAAAATATTTACAAGAAGGGGTGGTGATGGACAGAGTCTCTGAATTAAGCAGAATACTCTCACCCAGTCAAGAGATCAGGGCTAGATCCAACACCGTTTTTTAGCTCATTGCACCATCCCCGTTTAAGAACCTGGCTGTATGCAAATTAGTCTGTCCCTGGCCCAGTGCATCATGGGAACAGGGCAGACCAGACTACAAAAGCCAATTCTTACACTGGGAAGGAAACAAGCTTCCGGGGACCGGTTTCTGGCATTTCAGCCTTCTTCGGCCCGGCTTGCTTGAATCCTGATGGTGCAATGAGCAAGGGACTCACATCTGAGTATACCCTTCCACGCTTAGGGTGGACAAAAATATTTACAACAAGGGGTGGTGATGGGCAGAGTCTCTGAATTAAGCAGAATACTCTCACCCAGTCAAGAGATCAGGGCTAGATCCAACACCGTTTTTTAGCTCATTGCACCATCCCAGTTTCAGAACCTGGCTGTATGCAAATTAGTCTGTCCCTGGCCCAGTGCATCATGGGAACAGGGCAGACCAGACTACAAAAGCCAATTCTTACACTGGGAAGGAAACAAACTTCCGGGGACCGGTTTCTGGCATTTCAGCCTTCTTCGGCCTGGCTTGCTTGAATCCTGATGGTGCAATGAGCAAGGGACTCACATCTGAGTATACCCTTCCACGCTTAGGGTGGACAAAAATATTTACAACAAGGAGTGGTGATGGACAGAGTCTCTGAATTAAGCAGAATACTCTCACCCAGTCAAGAGATCAGGGCTAGATCCAACACCGTTTTTTAGCTCATTGCACCATCCCAGTTTCAGAACCTGGCTGTATGCAAATTAGTCTGTCCCTGGCCCAGTGCATCATGGGAACAGGGCTGACCAGACTACAAAAGCCAATTTTTACACTGGGAAGGAAACAAGCTTCCGGGGACCGGTTTCTGGCATTTCAGCCTTCTTCGGCCCGGCTTGCTTGAATCCTGATGGTGCAATGAGCAAGGGACTCACATCTGAGTATACCCTTCCACGCTTAGGGTGGACAAAAATATTTACAACAAGGGGTGGTGATGGACAGAGTCTCTGAATTAAGCAGAATACTCTCACCCAGTCAAGAGATCAGGGCTAGATCCAACACCGTTTTTTAGCTCATTGCACCATCCCAGTTTCAGAACCTGGCTGTATGCAAATTAGTCTGTCCCTGGCCCAGTGCATCATGGGAACAGGGCAGACCAGACTACAAAAGCCAATTCTTACACTGGGAGGGAAACAAGCTTCCGGGGACCGGTTTCTGGCATTTCAGCCTTCTTCGGCCCGGCTTGCTTGAATCCTGATGGTGCAATGAGCAAGGGACTCACATCTGAGTATACCCTTCCACGCTTAGGGTGGACAAAAATATTTACAACAAGGGGTGGTGATGGACAGAGTCTCTGAATTAAGCAGAATACTCTCATCCAGTCAAGAGATCAGGGCTAGATCCAACACCGTTTTTTAGCTCATTGCACCATCCCAGTTTCAGAACCTGGCTGTATGCAAATTAGTCTGTCCCTGGCCCAGTGCATCATGGGAACAGGGCAGACCAGACTACAAAAGCCAATTCTTACACTGGGAAGGAAACAAGCTTCCGGGGACCGGTTTCTGGCATTTCAGCCTTCTTCGGCCCGGCTTGCTTGAATCCTGATGGTGCAATGAGCAAGGTACTCACATTTGAGTATACCCTTCCACGCTTAGGGTGGGCAAAAATATTTACAACAAGGGGTGGTGATGGACAGAGTCTCTGAATTAAGCAGAATACTCTCACCCAGTCAAGAGATCAGGGCTAGATCCAACACCGTTTTTTAGCTCATTGCACCATCCCAGTTTCAGAACCTGGCTGTATGCAAATTAGTCTGTCCCTGGCCCGGTGCATCATGGGAACAGGGCAGACCAGACTACAAAAGCCAATTCTTACACTGGGAAGGAAACAAGCTTCCGGGGACCGGTTTCTGGCATTTCAGCCTTCTTCGGCCCGGCTTGCATTAATCCTGATGGTGCAATGAGCAAGGGACTCACATCTGAGTATACCCTTCCACGCTTAGGGTGGACAAAAATATTTACAACAAGGGGTGGTGATGGACAGAGTCTCTGAATTAAGCAGAATACTCTCACCCAGTCAAGAGATCAGGCTAGATCCAACACCGTTTTTTAGCTCATTGCACCATCCCAGTTTCAGAACCTGGCTGTATGCAAATGAGTCTGTCCCTGGCCCAGTGCATCATGGGAACAGGGCAGACCAGACTACAAAAGCCAATTCTTACACTGGGAAGGAAACAAGCTTCCGGGGACCGGTTTCTGGCATTTCAGCCTTCTTCAGCCCGGTTTGCTTGAATCCTGATGGTGCAATGAGCAAGGGACTCACATCTGAGTATACCCTTCCACGCTTAGGGTGGACAAAAATATTTACAACAAGGGGTGGTGATGGACAGAGTCTCTGAATTAAGCAGAACACTCTCACCCAGTCAAGAGATCAGGGCTAGATCCAACACCGTTTTTTAGCTCATTGCACCATCCCAGTTTCAGAACCTGGCTGTATGCAAATTAGTCTGTCCCTGGCCCAGTGCATCATGGGAACAGGGCAGACCAGACTACAAAAGCCAATTCTTACACTGGGAAGGAAACAAGCTTCCGGGTACCGGTTTCTGGCATTTCAGCCTTCTTCGGCCCGGCTTGCTTGAATCCTGATGGTGCAATGAGCAAGGGACTCACATCTGAGTATACCCTTCCACGCTTAGGGTGGACAAAAATATTTACAACAAGGGGTGGTGATGGACAGAGTCTCTGAATTAAGCAGAACACTGGAATGATGGTTGAACAAGACCAAGTAGCTGGGCGCCTTGCGACAACTGAGGTGTTAAAAACATTTGTAAGAATTTTGGCCCAATATTTAGAGTTGGTCTTATATAAATTGGAGGGCACACCATCTGGGCCAGGGGCCTTATGGCCCGCAGTATCCTCTATCGCCTTCTCTACCTCCTCATTAGTGAAAAACAATGATGGCCCAATCGAATTAATCGAAGGGACCTCAAAGCTGTCAATCTCCAGACTACTCCCGTAGATTGCCTCAAAATGGTTTAACCAATCTCCTTCGGAGATATTTATTTCCAAAGCGCCATTCACAGCCCCGGAAAATAACGGGTTATTAACTATCACCCAAAATTTAGAGCTATCCCTTATGGTAGCCTTATCCATCAGTGCGGCCCAAGCATCCCTTTTAATTTCATTTTTTCGAGCCTGAACTGTGGATTTATATGCTTTCCTCAGCTGCACAACTTGCAGTTTATCCCGAGGAGACTTTTTCAAGGCCCTGATAAGCAAATTATGTGCTCTGGAGCAATTTTGATCAAACCATCCCTTGCCCAATGTATTCTTGGGGCGGGTTTTCACTGTGAGTTCTTTGTCTACTTGGGCACAAATTGTCTCAAAGGAGGCAATAACATCTCCTCCCTGACTTAAGGGGACAAAGCAGACGTTCAATCATCTCCTACTTTCAAGCTAATGGTATTAAAAAATTAATCTGGAATTAATTTATCCCACTTTAGTCTCCTCCCTTGATCCTTAGGTGTAGCCTCAAGTTCTGCTTTAGAAGCACTCTGTTTATTAAAAAGGATAAAAGTATGATCCAGTTCCAGTATCACAGGGTTGTGGTCACTGTACGTGGAGGGGACAGCATTATAGAAAGTTACATAGCCTAGAAGGCCAGGAGATAAAAATATATAATCTATAATAGATTTACTCTCCCTGGCTCTATATGTCACCACCCGGTCATTCCTATCAAGAAAGCCAGGTTCATACAGTTCCATAGTTGACAGGCAGTTCTCCAGTGCTTCCCCCTTTGCAGAATGTTCAAAGTGTTGGGGGGTTGAGTTAGGAGGACCATCCTCGTCAACAAACTGACTATTTAAATGACACAAATGAATATTAAAATCTCCCATCAAAATATAATAAACAAAAGTGGTTTGACTTTCCATATATACATTAAAAAATTTGACCAGTGCAAAAAGATGCTCATTTGGACTCTCCCCTACCATAGAGTTGTAAAAATTAATAAGTAGGAGGGTTGTGTTGTTAGTCAATCTGACTTCTACTATCAGGTGATTGGGGGAAGTGGAATCTAGCTTTTTTGCTGTACCTGCTAATTTCACCGACACCAGCAACATCAGACCGCCTCTGTCTCTACCTGCCGGAGAGCGGCAGGCAGGGACAAAGTATGATGTATAGCCAGTGACCCAGAACCTACACTCACTATCCCAGGTCTCTTGTAAGGCTACAATATCATACTCCTTCAGGAAATTTATCCAGACCTCATTGCCTCTTTTTGAGCATAACCCAGCAATATTCCAGCTTAGTATTTTGGCCGTCTCACACAACCCATCTTTGCTGATGGTGGCAGGTGGGTGCAACTTGGATGAGCCTTCCAGTCAATCTACCTCTTCTAACTGGGACAAAGGGGCGAATCTATTATGGAGGATCAGCCCCTCCCCGGACACTCTGCTAGCCATAGTATAGGGTTTAGATAATAGCCCTGGTTTATGAGTTGTCCAGCTGGACAGCCTGCGGCAGCCTGGGCTGGGCTATTGGGATTATGCCAATACCTCTCATCATTACTCCTACTCCTGGTTTGAGGTATTTTCTGCTGCCTGAAGCTAGTGTAAGGGCCAGGATAAAAAAAGCCCAGGGGGACAGCTCTTATAACCTCTTGTTCAGGATTTAAAGGTGAAGCGTCCCAAAACATACGTGAAGCCTCAGTAGGATTATTAAGGTTTACAATAAGGCAGTCACCCTTCAGATGTTTTTTTGTAGGGCCCAACCACCCACTCGTCTACCCATGATGATACTTGAGGAGATCGGTTTATCAACTGAACAGTTATCATTACACCAGTTTTTAATGGATGTTAACAGGGAATCAGGGGTTTCTGTCTCAACCTCCCCTAGCGGGGGGACATTCACCAGGATAGCAACTAAAGGTGAGGCTTCTGGTGGGAGGTTAATGGTGGGATGGTGGCCCGAGGCAATTGCCGTTGTAGTTGCCCGCCCTGTCCTTGTGTGGCAAGCAGGATTCTTAGGGGCTGTACCCAAGAGCGAACCCTTTGAGCCAATCCCTCCCTTGGGGGAAAGTGAATTACAATGTGGGGGGCAAGACATCCATCCTTAGTGAGAAGAGTCGAAATACATTTTTCCCCACTCCCATAATCACGGCGCTTTGGGGCCCCAGTTAATTGCTCAGGAGGAGTTGCTGTAAGAATCTTAGGTTGATCTTTAGGTAATAAAAAAGTGTTAAGACACTCACATTTTTTTAAGATCCCTGCCACACATTCATTCAAGGTGTCAATGATATCTTTAGCAATCGATGAAAGTACAGATTCCAATTTTTCCAAGAAAATGTTCACCACCATGTCTTTAATAGTTCATTCTAGATGAGCTATGGATTTTAAACCTTTTTCCCCTCGGGTAGTGTATCTCAGCCTTGATTTTCTATGAGGTTTCTTGACAAGTGTTATAGGAGGGACAACCTGTGTGGATTCGCTCAGGATTTCAAGGTTGGTACCAGTTCCAGTGTCGGGACTCAGAGGGATGGTGGGATCAGATGGAATTGGGATACTGGGGGGCTTGATTATAACCAACGGCTCCAATGGCACCTGTCTGGAAGGTGTATTACCATCACGCAACAAGATCTGTTCAGATGGTTTGTTAATATCCAACCCCAGTTCCCGTTCGGTGTTTTCTATTTCCTTATTAAGGACCCCTACAGCTGAAGTCAAATAGGAGATTATGCTTGCGGTTTTGCGAGGCATTTTAGCAATAGAGCTACCACCATTCAGAGAAGTTTTGTAGTTTCCGCTTACCCATGCTGAAATGCACTCCTTAGGGAATGGGCCCGTCCCGTCCCTTGCCGTCCCTGGAGGCGATGCCCGCGCGCGTCCTACGATGCGGGGGGAAGTGCTGTAATAAGTACGCCACCGGGCGTAATTCTCAGAGGTAAAGCTGCGTCCCCGCGAAACAGGGGACACTGGGAAATTAAGTTTGTTTCTGCCCGACCCCACTCGGCGGCCACGTGTGTTCTGCGGCGGCGGGGGCAAGCTGTGCTGAGTGAGGCAATGACCCCAAAGCTGGTGTGTTGGTCTCCCCTGTGAGTTTGCCCATTTAAAATGGCACACTCCCAGTTCTACTCCGTTATTTTTCCATTCATTCTACGTTCTTCCGTTGGAAAACAGTGTGGGGCACCACTGAGATGGAGGATTGGAGTTGTAGTACTCTGCCTCGCCACGGCCGCTATGCCGAAAGTACCTCAGTTTTGCAGAGAGCTAACTCTTCACTCCGCTGGGCTGAACTGCTTCAAACCACCAGTGCAATGTAGAAATGCATGCGACACTCTGGCACCCCAAAACTCCAAACGAGGCAACTCCGATACCAGAGGAGGCAGAGTGCACCGCCGGCGGAACCAAGCCCTCCAATGAAGAGCCAGCTCCACCTCAGCGCGCAAAAGCCTCTCAGTTCTTTACACAGCCGCCGGCCGCCGGAGCTTTGAGCGTCTCCGTCATCCTCTCTTCACACTTCTGCACCTCCAAAGCCTCCAGAACTGCCATGCTCAGCACCGCATCGTCCGTCTCAGCAGCCGATCCGAGAAATATTCAGGATACGAAAGAGCTCCCCTGAAAAACCATATCAAAAGTGGACTGTGACAGTGCGACAGCGGGGCAGACCCAAAGGACCCCAGGGGCACCACGAATAGTTTGAGAAACTTCCATGACAAATAAAAATGATTCATTCGGATAAGTTGTCCAAACTCACACTTAGTTTAATTTTTCGCGCGCAGAAATTCAGGTTGTCTTTTAAATAGAAGTTGCAGTACTGGCTTTTGTGTAGTTGTTTAACAATTTAATGAATGACACTGTTCTGTGTACTGTACTATCGTGCTGTTCTAACGCTCCTCTCAGGCCACTCAATGTTTCATTTCCTTTTTTTTCATATGCAGCTATTGCCAGTGTGTACCACTACTACTACCACCACAACAATGCCATTTAATCAATACAGGATTCTATTGCCAACCTTAATCGCCATTTGCCATACAGCCATCCCTGTGCCTAGCCCTATTCTCAAACACTAATGACAGGTAAGGTAAGCATTTTGTGGGGGGAAGAATAATGGAGTAGGAGGAGAGGGGAGACTGACGGTAGTAATAGTAAAGTAGTAGGACAATTGAATTCACAAACTCTGTCAGTGGCACTTTTGTAGAAATTTGGGCGATTACTTAGACAATTAGAATCAAGCAGCCAGTTAAGTTTCAGGAAAACAAACGTACAGTTGAGTTAACCCCACCCTGCCTCCCCCACAAAACATAAAACGTGTATGCTATGTTTCAGTAGAAAATGCATAATTTTGTTGTCCCTAACAAAAATAAACTATCCCGCAAGATCCAACCCACCCCCCTCCCTAAGCCCAACCAATGTCCATGAAATCAAATGGCCAGAAAGTCCAAAAACCCCAACGCCCAATTCCCACCCCCCAAAAGTCTATTAAAAAGGGGCAAGGGACAGTCTCTCTCCGCCTACTTCGGCCGGCGGTGTCCTGTGGCCAGGTGGTCGCGGAGCTCTCGGCAGAGGGCCTTGAGCAGGGCTTTCTGCCTCGACAGTTGGGCCACCTGCTGGTCAAAGTAGGCCACTCTCAGGGACAAACGGTGCATCCTTGCCTTGCAGGCACTGTGGGGGGCAGCTGTTGTTGTCGCTGCTCGGCGGCGGCGGGTGGCTGCCAGTACACGGCACTGTACGCTGGAGGATTGCGCTGACGGTATGACCCAGGGGCAGCGGAGGAGGATGCAGCTGTTGGCGATGTTGACTGCGATTCCTCCTCCTCCTGGGCCACCAGCGGCCGATATTCGGCGACAATTGCCTCCAGCTTCCGGCAACCTGGCCCGGAAAGCCAACTCCTTCGGAGATAGTTTAGAAGGAGTTTCTAGATGAAGAAAAATAAAAAATACTGTAACCAAGTCCAATACTCTTTAAGATTAACACAAAATAATTCAACAGAAAGTTGTGTCACAGAAGCACTAGCAACTTGCAAGCACAGTACATAACATTTGTGTGGCACGTATCTATCGAACCATCAATTTCGTCGGCCTCTGCGCTAACATTAGTGGAACTTTCAGGAATTCTACTTGCACTATATGGACTCACTACATTAGACTCAGACAGTACACCAGTCTTCTTCTCTCTTGTTTTGCGAAATTAGTACGTAAACTTGTGGAAGTCGGCATAATGCCAGCGCAGTCAGCTTGCACCCAAGAAAAACAGACGCAAGCCATGATGACGCAGACTTGCGTTACTGTTACAAGTCCAGTACATGCAGGTGGTGAAGCTCTTACTTTTCTATTACGGGTGGCACTGGCATACTCTGTTACAAGGGCTACTGCTCAATTAATTTAACTTTCACCCTGCCCCTGACTACTACAAATGGAAGATGAAGAAGATAATATGATCATCTATCCCTTCACAGGATATTTGCTTATATAAGGGATGACTTTACGTGCTTTGTTTTTATTGAGTGAACACCAATAGGACACACATGAATGACAGAGTTGAAAACAAATTATTAACAGAGGTAGTGAGTGGTCACCTTAATCACCGGAGGAAGGCACTGAGTTGTGACTTGATTTGATAATTATTTTTATTTTTTTTAAGTTTTCTATAGCTCTGGCTAGACCCGAGGGTATCAGAGCGCTTTACAGAGGATGGAGAGAAGACAAGTATAGAACCATAAAGCAAAATAGAATCATACATGTTCAGAGATTAAAAATTGTGTAGCGCCTAAGGTGCGACTTTGAGGTAGCGCGGTCATAGGTTCAGGGTGTGCTGTTGAGGTAGCGCAGTCCGGAGACTTTTTCGATTCATCGTATTCTCGATGCAAAGTCACAGTTAAATATTGGACTTCTTTGAGCCAGGGCTGCAAGTTAGAGACATGGGACATGCAAAGGAGTCAATGCGCGATGACAGGTGGCTGCCAGGCAGAGGCGTGTAAGTTACGTAATTGAGTTCGGGAATGCATGGTTGAGGTAGAGGATTTTTAGTTGGCTCCTGAATTCTGGAAAGGAGGGGGTAGTTTATTGTGTTTTTATCCAGGAGCCTAAACCAATATTCCTATTTTATGTCCTTGTCCGGTTATAATCAATACTATCCATACAACGGCATAATAATCATATCCATATTCAGTCGTAGCACATGCTGTCACATTAAGCAAGGCTACTTCCCCGGCCCCCCTAGAAAGCACGAGTTCTCTAAACAAACCAAACCTCCAGCAACCTGGGAAATCCCCCTTGCTTTTGTTTTGATTTCATCCTAGAACTCCTGTAAAGCACTGTAAGAACGGCCAGTTCTTAGTGACATCTTTATTGACGTCTTATGTCCAACCTTACGTCAAACCGGCACCTTTCAGGTATAAATATACCAACGTTGCCTTGAAGCAGAGCAGCTATCTACTTGCCCGAGAGCCCAGCTGATGCGAGAGCCCACGGACGCTGCCCCTCCTCTTTGACGCACTGAGAGAGACGCTGTCTTTTCTCCTGCCGAGAAATCCAGCTCCGGTGTTTCCAGATACCTTCGTGGGTTACTAGGATATCGAGTCCTGAGAGAGAGATACAAGACCTCCTGCTTTCTAATACCCAGGTACGGAGCTGACTAAAACATTAGAGAGAATTCTTGACTCAGATTCTTGGCAAAACCAACTTAACTTAAACTGCTACTTACTTACTCCTTCCCACATATTAGGAATAGGTCAGGTACACCGGGGTAGGCATATTTAGAAGCACCAGTTGAGTATGTTAGTCAATGTATTTAAGTATGTATATATTTTATCTATTTTAAAGTATCATATGGCTAAGAAACCATATCAATGCTTTTACAGTATTATTTCTTAATCCTCCTTTTACTGTACGCACTTTACTTTACGCTAAGTATTGCAATTGTGGCAATTCATTTCTCTTGTATGAGAAAGAAGACTGCTCAATAAATAACACCTTTTATTGAAAACGCCCGTCTCTCTTTTCTCTGCACTCTGGTGAAACTAAGTATGCACACTTGACTGAGTGAAATAGCTGTCTATTGTTTTCACACGACTCTAGAGATACACTCTTATTCTGAGGGAGAAAAGTTGTCATGTTATATGGTTGTCAGAAGTTAATCCCTTCTTGTCTATCCAGGGAGGTTAAACTCCTCCTCGTTTATTCGAGAAAGTTTCTAGTGACCTCTGAGCTAGCTGGCAAAAACTTAAGTCTAATATAGTCAGTAGAGACCTAGTCGAACTCAGTCCTACGTCTACACTGCTGAATATGTTATTCCAATGCGCAGAGCTTATTGGGAATATAGGAACTACACTACATGGCGCCCAACATTTGGTAAGGCGATAAATCTAACGCAAGACGTTAGAGTAAATCAGTCGTGCTTTTTCACACAGACCCTTTTCCCGTAAATACTCCAAAAGACGTCTGGAGTGGGTAAAAGGTTAAAATCCGCCAGAACTTAGTAGGAAGAGATTTCTATGTATAGTTTTTGGTTTAATCAACGTTGAAGGATACAGTGTTCCAAAAATATTGTGCACCTAATCTTTCTTTCATTGAAACTTGATCTGCAACGAAAACCTTTCTGTCAGTAAAAATGTCAGAAAGTGAAGACGAAAGGGAGGCAGCTAGAATAGCAGCTCGACTCCTAGCGGATGACACAAGTCTCCAAGAAAATGACCCGAGTGTTATAATCATTCTGGTCAACATAAGGAAAACTATAACTCTTAAACTTATAGAAAATGGACTAACACCGAGAGGTGGAATAGTCGTATTTGTAATTGAGGTCCATGAATATCGGCAGACAGAGGTATTCTATTCATGGATAAACTTTCCAGCAGCAAACGCTGTCACACACGGCTTCCTCTATTACAAAATAGAGGAACCTCCGGATGAATACACTCCTTTCGAGGAGGTTGAAATCCCATTCAAATACCAGGAGCACCTGCTCTGGTTTAAAGGCGCCCTAAAACATAATAATCACATCACCAGGCTCGGTCCACTAGGTAGACCAGGAGCAACGTGGCCGGTTCTAGCCAGCTACACACCATATCCAGACATTGAAAAAATTTCAGTACCAGAACTTTTAGCACAGCTAAAACAACTAATTAAAATTCATAGACAATTAGTCCAATATGTAATGCGGACTTTAACAGTCCAACCAGCTATTAACATTCCACAGCTGACCCCTCATCAGGGAAACACAAACAAAATCACACCACAGAACATACAATCCTGTCTTGGTAAAACACCCGCAAAACGGGAACAAATTCCATTCTGGTTAGCACAAAAAATCACTCAAATAGAGGCAGTATTTCCGGATACTACCCCTACTGAGAAACACAGAATTCTGACTATCTGCCTTCCAATGGGGATCGCACCACATGTGGAGGACTGTGACACTTGGGGCACAGTCTTTGCTTCCATTTACACTAAAACACATGGTGTTCCGTCCATGGCGGTAATACCAGATGTACTAAGACAGATTCAAAATGAATACGGTCCAGAACCTGCTTTAACTCTGGGAATGAAATTACTGAAAGACTTCAAGCAGGTCTCGGCTATATTATTAGCCAACATAAAAGGAGAAGCAGCATCCATGGCGATCCGCCAGAAATTGAAAGAAACAGATATAGCAGACGAACCAATTGAACAATCATAGAAAAATCCTATGAAGAACTAGGAAGAGATAGTTTGGGTGGGAAACCAGTAAAACCCCAACTAACTGAAAATCCTGAAAAGATATTTATTAAAAATAATCTAAACACTCCAAAAAAGAGCTGGGATGGAAATAAGCAATCCACTCCCAAAGAAAAAAGATTCCAGTCCAGAGGAAGGTCTCCTTGGCGGAGAGAAAGATCTCCGGACCAAGGACACAAGTCTCCCCAGAGGGAGCCCTCTGAGAAAAAATACAACCTTAGAGATAGGGATAAATTAAGAAAGCCTGATAGATATCAAGATATTAATACACGTCCCTCTCGATCTTTTCAGACTTCCTCGCAGAAATCGGAAAGAAGAGGACGGTCAGAACACAGGGAAGAGCACGTCAAGTCCAAAGACAAGGAACCTGCTCATCAAAGTAAAAAATTACAATTTCCAAAAAAGAAGGTAGCCAGTATTAAAGTAATCAAACATGCCGAGGATACTGAGGACACAACTGAAAAACGGAGAGTGGGCCCAGACAATGCTAGACAGCGCAGCAGAAGTGACAATAGCTCGCAAGATCCTGATGAATCATCTGGAGACAGTGGACACGAATGAATACATTCAGGTGGAAACTGCAGATACCAGAGTTATTTTGGGATAACCTTTCTAAAGGCTATGACATCCTTTTAGCTGAGAAAGACTGGCCACCAGAGTTTGTCAGGGAGTGCCCACATGGCGAAGAAATGATTATGCCTGCCTTCTCAAATCATATGCCAATACATAAAAAATATACATATGCAAGAAAATGGGCAGTAGCCCAAGCGCCTGCATTATATAAAAATCATGTAGGATTGGATGAGGACTCTCCTCCTCACAAAATCCAGTTAAAATGTCAACCAACTGCACAAAGGCAGTACCCAATTAAACAAGAAGCTAAAAAGCAAGTCAGGGAGATCTTAGATCAACTTGAATACCAAGGGGTGATTGAAACATGCACCTCTCAAATGAACAATCCTTTGTTTCCTGTCTCCAAGCCAGACGATTCATATCGTCTAGTGTTGGACTACAGACACCTTAATTCATGTTGCAAGACATTTGCAGTACAAAACTCACACAGTGCAGCACTAATGAATAACATCGTGCGTAAAAAATACAAGACAACATTAGATATCTCTAATGGATTCTTTTGTCAAAACATAGCACATGAAAGCAGGTATTTGACCGCTTTCTCAATAATGGGGTCACAGGAAAATTTCTGTCGACTCCCACAGGGATTCAAGAATAGCCCAGGATTATTCTCAGCAAGGGTAACAGAGTTACTACAAATATATGATGATGAGGCATTATCTTATGTCGATGACATCTATCTCACAGATGATGACTTGGAGACTCACTTGAAAGAGTAAACACCATAATACTTTGGTTTGCTGCAGAGGGTTACAAATTCAACTTTGAAAAGTCACGAATTGCCCATCTAACAGTCCTGTTTTTAGGATATGAATTATCAAGTGAAGGCAAAAGCCTAGTGGACAATTTCTTAGAAAAATTCGCTGTACTCCAAGCACCAAAAACGCTGAAGAATGTACAATCAATACTAGGTTTCCTGAATTTCGGAAGAACTTACATTCTAAATTATGCAGAGAGCGTTAAACCTCTCTATGAACTAATAAAACCTGATTTTAAACCAATCAATTGGACACAAAAACACACAGAAATTTTGAGATCATTGCAAACAGACATGTTAGCTAAAACAAAATTGCAAACTCGCGATAACACACGCAACCTTGTAATCCGAGTTATCCCAGGAAGATGCGGATTCACGTACCTGACCTCTAATGAGGGAGAAACTGTACCAATAGCTTACAAATCACATTTGTACACACAAGCTGACAAATCATACAGTCTTGCGGAAAATATTGTAAATGCGGTTCAAACAGCTGTAGCAAAAGAAAAAGCCCAAGCCGAAGGCAAAAGGATAACCGTCTTAACAGTAGAATCAGCTTTTGAGTCATTAACAAGCCCACGCAATTTAAGTACCGTGGCATTAGATCCAAAATGGATACAATGGGAAAATTCTCTTGCTACAGAAAAAGTGAAATACTATTTTGACCCGAACATGAAAAAACTGAAAGATCTAGCCTATGAAAAAGAATATCCTCTGCCAATCGAAATTCTGCCCCTACAACAGTACGCTTGTGTAATATATACAGACGGATATGCACAACCCTCAGTTTGGGGAAAGCAAACTTACAATGCTACGTGTGAGGTTGTAAATGCCGGTGGCACGGAGGTAAATTGAGACCACTGGTAGCAATGTCTCAATCTGTAAAAGACAATTCAGGTCAACAAACTGAATTAATAGCTTTAAAAATGGCGCTCGATATTGCCGATCGCGAATTCCCGACACTAATAGTGTGCGATTCGCATTCCTGCATCAAGTCTTACAATAATGACTTGCAGAACTGGGTTCAAAACTGTTACAAAGATGACACAGGTGCCACAATCAAGCAAAAATACGCTTTGGGAACAAGTAGTTCTTTTACAGAAAGAACTACAAAAGACTCACGTGATACATACACTGAGTCATCAGCGTGATGGCGTTCACGTTGCAGGGAATTCATTGGCTGACACAGCCACAGCGGAAGCAGCTCAACCGGCTTCCATAGCCACAAAAAAGCGTTCAGATAAATACATAGACGGGGAAACGATGCTGGCGATAAAAACGTCTTCAAAAGGCGACTGTGCAGCACTACCCGTGAACTATCCACTCAATTATACATACATAATAGATGCAAACTCCGTTCCTTTTGCTCGAATCCCTGGAGTGGGGGATAGAGTAATTCCAAACACGAACAGGAGAATCTTCTTTATTCAAGAAGCACACATGGGTGAGGGTCTAAGACACCAGACGATCAAGGAATCTCTGAAAGAATTACAATCAGAATACTGGTGGCCAGGGATGAGCTTGCAACAACACAAATTTGCAATGAGCTGTCCAAACTGCAACAGAGATCGCAGTGGCGAACCGGCCGGAGTAGTGCCAAGACCCCAATTAGAGAGCATAAGGCGATCTATACGCATGATCAAACAGGAAAAATGCGTCCCAATGTATATTATTTAAGACTAGAGTCACTAAAAATGTAGACCCCAGCGCTCGGCTGACACCAGAACTGTTATAAAAGATTTGCGAGTCTATATCGGCACATACGCAATTGGCATGCTACATTCTGACCAGGGTCCTGCTTTTAGCTCTCAAGCTTATAAGGAGGCCATGACCAGCATGGGCATTGCATTGCGGTACTCTTGTCCCTTCCATCCTGAGGGAAATGGGATTGTGGAAAGTAAAAACCGAGACATAAAGCAATCTATGACGGTAAGGGTACTAGGTTCGGGTGATGGGTGGGCCCAACATTTAACAAGTGTCCAATGTAGTCTTAATAATCTGTCAAGAAATTCTCTAAAAGGTTTCAGTTCGTACAAACTATTGTTCGGGACTAGAATGCATATTCAGGACTTAGATAGTCAGACTTCAGTGGTAGAAGAAAAATGCTTTGATATCAAAGATCGTTTGGCTATTTTACAGGACTTAAATGAAACAAGAAAAGACCTGAGCAACGTAAAGCTAAAACAGCAGCCAACAGCCACTGAAGATAAACCACCTGTCCCAGCAAGGCCTGTCTGGATTCCAAAAATTGGGGATCTGGTCAGAGGGAAGATCGCGGTGAAGAAGGAATTTGGGCCTTCTTACAGAAAAGCAGTACCTGTCTTAGCTGTCAGCGGAACAAGATCAGTTGTACTAACGCCCCTTGCTGGTAAAAAGGAGAACCGAGTTGTATCCATCGACCTGGTAAAACCACAATCATGTGGCCAATAATAAGTAGTAGGCCCAGTGGACTCCCAAGATGTAGCAGAACACCAAAACTTGCTACAATACAAGAGGTTCAAACTGAGAGACTAATCACATTTGATAAACCTACAGTGAATAAAAAAGGACTATGCAACATTGCCATGGAACTTGTGCCTCTTGAAACCCAAATTGCAACAGTTCGTCAAGAAACACCTGTCTACAACTATGTAGCCTCAGACTATGCTAATGAAACAAAGAAAATTCCAAAAGCAGATAAAAATCCGGAAGCGATTCCAACAATTGACAGAACTGCATCTGCCTACTTCATCAATTTCGATGACTTTTCTGAGGATCCAAGCGAACCTGAAGAAACGCCAACAACAAAAACGTTTAAAGACAAAGTAACAGAACTCTTTCATCAACTCAAAGAAACCTATCTGATTTCTCCATGGATTGAATTTTGGATTGTGTTAGGTGTACTTTTCCTCCTGCTTTGGCTCATCATGGTTCTTTGTTTTGGAAAATTCATTGAGGGAAAATACAGTACAATGGACACAGCAAGTCAGAACATCAACTTGGTCCTAAAGCCACACAAGTCATCTCACATCAAGAAAAGAGAACTATCATCAGTGAATGTCACAGCCAATCCAATACCCGGTGGGGTAGCATGGGACAAAACGGATTACGAAATCTATGGCCCGGTTGAGCTCTTGAAATATCCACATCAGTTAAAAATGTCATTAAGTGACTTCATAAAACCTAGTACATTCTCGGATGATTGGGACTTTGAAAGTATTAATGATTTGATGTCATATTTGGTTATGTCAGCAAAATTTACAGAACATGATTACTTACAGGGTTCATCAAATTATGAAGAAATGTACTGCTACAATCACTTTGCACATCATTACTTGCATAAATCTGCTCAACCTAGAAATGTTTTTAATTATAATCAATGGGAACATTGTGCAACTCCACCAAAAGGCAGTTCAAAAACATTTTTCGGGAAATTCCCGTACTTCTCAGGATTTAACATTAGTGATGCAGAAACGTTTTATTTCAAACTGTTAAATAAGACAGGGGTAAAAACAATGCTGACTAATACTAAATTGATCTATTCAGAAACATTTTATGAAAAAATGATTAAATTTGGTTTTGATTTCTGGAAAAACAACATTGAAACAAAAACCATTTGGGGTACAAAAGATTGGCAGGTCCAAGGTTTAGAAGCATTATTTAGAGCCTGCATGATCCCAGAACAAATTATATTCTTGAATGACTCAATTCAACAGACAACCTGTCTTGGCCTAGCCAAAATTAAAGACTTAAACACACCGTCTATTCCAAAGCCAACACCTGACAGTAATAGCACTACAGATGTTGAGATAGACACATCACATATTTTTAACCAAAACAGAACACATCCTGATTGGAAAAAATGGTTGATCTGGCCCACAGACACAAATCACTGTCAAGATAGATTCCTGAACAAAATACAGGGGTTCAAATTGACCAGGCCAGACCCTAGATACTCCCAGAGACAACATCCAGGGATAGTTACAACATACAGTGTAGGAAAACTCTGCATCGAATGGTTACAGAAATCCACACTGGCAGAAATTAAGCAACACTTGACTTTTTCTTAAAGACGGTGCTGACTTGCGTGATTTCATAATGGGACCACGCAAACAGCGTCAAAAACGTTTCATAGCGGCCGGTATATACGCAGCTTACAATGAAGCTTGGAAAGAAACGCAAATTGAAACAGCAGAAAAAATACGGGAAATTGACCGTATTCATTTGGAAAAATCTCTTTCTGTTGTGGACAATGGGTTAATGGCTCTGTCCTCCAGAATATATTCACTGGACAGTATTGTATCATCTGCTATTGATATAATAGAGCAGGACTTACTAATGTTACAACACGGTCAGTCCCAATTACGTTCTATTGTACAGCTTGGCTGGACGTTGCAAAATCTGTTTTCAGGCTACGTGCCCTGGTGTTTAATCAACACAACGTCATTATTCTCTATCTTTAACCTTACTGATACACAAATCAGTTTGGCACAAAAAGGAGCAAACTATACGATTCTGAGCATTGAAAAACTTGAGAGATTACCATTGACAATGTCAGAAAGACCTGTCATTGAATGGATAATACATGGAATAATAACAATTACGATAACAACTTTCCAATTTAAATACTGTCAAGAGTATATACCAGCGGGCCAGTATGAAAGGTTGGGTAAAGGTTACATTAAGTCATCATGGAAATTGCCTTACACACACATGTTATTGTGAAAAGAAACAGAATGTATTTCTTAGTGGATTGTAAACAACCACTAAGCGGTATACTTCTGTGTCAAAGTATTGACCTGCATGGGGCCTGTGAGGGGACTTCAAATAACCTTTCATGTCACCAGCATGGCACACCTGCAACACGAATAGAGCCATTCTTTAGACGACTTTCTAACGGGAGTTATATTCTAATAGTGGATCACAGCTGTTGTGGCATGGTGCCAGGAAAAGCTTATCTCATGAGCGTGAGTTCCATTGTCACTTGCTGTATGCAAGTATTGTATCCAAACACCACTCCAGACATGGAGGCAAAAATGTGTCCTTCTTTGAATATCTCTTCTATTCGAATTGATACTTTAAGCAGAATAAAGTCTGTCCTTTTACAGACAACGGTGCCCTTGACGTCATCAAAAGAAACGTATGATCTGCAAGTTGCAAGGACAACGGCAGAGATACATACCCTTTAATCAACAAATTGCCCCGTGCTTTTCGCAGAAATGCTAAACCAAATCCTAAATATGTCTGATACCAGTGGTATCCCACATGTATTTAAGACAATTTTTTCGGGACTGTTAACACCCTTTGAAATAGTTCTGAGCATTTTTCCTAATTTTGTCCATTCTGTCTTTGGCGGCCTACCACTTCTGTTGGGACTCATAGCAGGCATTTTATTTTTGATCCTTCTGCTTCGATATGGCAAGCCAAGTCACAGACAAGACTCCAGCAACGATGGAAGAAACAATCCTAGCTATACGCTATCGGGACCGCAGAACTAAAGTCCTTGGATTATCCCGGCTAAGAGATCTGAATATGACCTGGTTTCTGTCATTCAGACCCATCTGGCAGAATTGCATCTTACCTGTGCTTCGATGTATGCTATGCGGAGAAGAATGCATGTTGGACGTCTGTCTTACACTACCATCAGCAGTACCATTGGATACAGATACTTTGCTAAGTCCTGTAACGGCTCATGCATCATGTTGTCCCCAGCGGTTACCCATCCTGATGACGGCATTCATTGAGACTTCGCCACTACGATTAGGTGGTAGTGAAGTACGAGAGGAGAGCAACATCACCCAGGTACAACCGTCTGTGAGCATTGCTGATCCTGACATCGACGATAGCAATCATGCTCGAGACTGCTCAGTTGCGGCATTTTCGAACTTAATCGAACTTTCACCTGAAGCCGTAGACACCTTTTTTGCGAGTCTGTCTGAAATGATGTTCTCCCCTGAACAAAAAGAATAACTTTTAAGCAAACGAGCACACAGCGTTCCCTGAACTCTGAATTCGGCCTTCAGCTTTGATAAACAAAAGCTACTGAAAATATTTGGAACTATTTTTTCCCACTGAAAGCAAACTTATTTTTTTCTTCAATTCCAAAATATTTACCCTTTTTCCGGCACATGTACTCTGCTTAAAGTAGAACTATTCTTAGAGAACAGAGCTTCTATTTTTAGGAACTCTAGAGACAATATATTACCTCAGCCTCTAGCACATTTACAGCGACTGTATTTATATGTGATGGAATGGTTTCGACCTTCTTTTCTGTATTAAGAGCCATTTCATGTGTAAATTTCGCCAATCGTTCAGCTAATCATATATATGCATCGTTTTAACTGAATGATTACACTGCTTTAAAAGCGTACAGTACCAATATCATTTTCATGTATTTCGCATACACCATTTCAAATGCAAATGGGTGGCTTGTTTGAGATCTCTCTGCGGAATGTGCAGTTTGATTTTATTGAGGAGCTTCGGATTGAAGAAGGCGCTCTTAGTGGAGTTCTTGACGTGGTTCGTTATTGATAGTTTGTGGTCAAGGGTGATTCCAAGTGATTTTACCGAGTTAGTCAGAGTGAGATTCCCATTGAGGGCATCGATTGCTTTCACCCATTCAATGATTTGCTTGTTATCCTCATTGTTAAAGATGAGGAGGATCTCAGTTTTTCCTTGATTGAGATTGAGGTGGTTCGTTGCTAACTAGTCTTGGACTTCTCTGAAAGTGTTGTTGAGCCTTAGAATGGCATTAAAGGAGGAGGTTTCCAGGTAGTTCTGGGTGTCATCTGCATAGAGATGGAAAGGGATGTTGGCTTTTTCAGTATGGAGGTGAGGGGTACCATATATATGTTGAACAGTTGGGGGACACCTCTTGTCACGGGGCGAGGGTCGGATGTGAGGGATTTGATTTTAACTCTTTGGAAGCGAGTCTGAAAGAAGGAGGAGAACCATTGAAGGACCACGTCATCTGCATCTACTCGTTCTTTGAGGGCATTGATGAGCAGCCTGTGGTCTATCGTGTCAAAGGCTGCTGACAGGTCTAGGAGGATGAGTAGGCAACAACGATCTGAATCAAGGGAGTTGTGGATGTCATCCACTATGTTGAGGATTGCAGTTTCGGTGCTATAGCCTTTTCTAAAGCCTGATTGGTGATGGTCTAGTAGATTAATGTTGTCGATCTTGTTGTTTAGTTGGCGGAGCACACACTTTTCTAGAAAGGGAAGACTGGAGACTGGTCTGAAGTTATTCAGGTCATTAGTGTCTAGGCCTGGTTTCTTCAGAAGAGGTGTAATTTGGCCGACTTTGAGGCAGTCTGTTATGATGCCAGTTTTTAGGGAGCTGTTAATAATTTCACACCAGAATGAAGCAAGTGTGAGTTTCAGATCTTTGGCCATTTGGGATGGAATGGGTTCAAGGTTGTGCGATGAGGGTTTAGAACAGGAGATTAGATTGAGGATCTCGGCTTCGTGGATGTGGTCGAAGAAGGACCAGGTGATTGGGGGACGATCTCTAAAGGTGGTTTCTGTTGCTGTGAGGTCGTTATTACCAGAAGGATGAAAGTTGATGTCGAGAGACAGTTCGATCTTGGAGATTTTTTTGTTAAAGAAGTTTGCAAAGTTATCACATAGGGTTTTGGAGGGCTAGACGTGGATAGTAGATGGCTTGGGTGTTTGTTTTTTGATGATGTCAAAGAGTTCTCTTGGTCTGTTGTTTGCCTTGTCCAGCGGAGTACAAAAGAAGTTTGTTTTTTTGCTATTGATCTGCTTTTTGTACCTTCTTCTTGCTGCTTTGAGTTCCTCGCAGTGGCTGAGGGAGGGGTTCTATCTCCAATGATGTTCTATGGCTCTAAGATGTCTCCTTTCCTCGTTGAAGTCCTTGTTAAACCAGGTTCTGGAAGGGATGTTCCTAGGTTTTTTCTGTTTCAGGGGTGCTAATTGGTCTAGGATGGCGGACGTGGTTGTGTTGTAGTGTGAGGTCAGCTCAGCAGTTGAGAGGCCGTCCAAGCAGATTGGCAGGGTGGAGGCTATTCTTTCTTCTAGTTCAACTGTGTTGATCTGTGATTGGTTCCTAGAACATGTAGGGGGACTGCGATGGGTGGATGGCATAGGATCGGTTGTGTGAGGTGGAATAGGATTAGGTGATGATCTGACCAATCTACCGGAAGGATGTGATCTATAGTAATTGCATCATGTTGGGTGATGATGGCGTCCAGGATTGCCCCCTTGTTGTGGGTCTCTTTTGAGTAGTGTTGGGAAAGGTTGTTGGAATGTAGTAGCTCGTTTAGGGATTGTATTGTAGCATTGTTCTCGTCGTTCCAGTGAAGGTTGAGATCGCCTAGAATGAGGTTGTTGGTCTCTCGGAGAAAGCAGTGGGCGATCAGGTCTGACAGTTGTTCTGAGAACGTGGCGGTGTTACCAGGGGGATGGTATAGTAGGTGGCACTGCAATAGATTGTTGTTGGTGGTTTTGATGTTGGCAGTAAGGCATTCAAAGGAGTTGTATTTAAAAGTATCGGTTTCAACCACTGATAGGCTGTTGTTGTGATGATTGCCAGGCCGCCGCCTTTTTTTGGTCCTTCCTATCTTTATTGATGATGGTGAAGCCATGAGGAACAAGCATATCTAGGATAGGCGGGGAGGAGTCGTTTATCCAGGTCTCGATGATGAAGGCTACATCTATGTTATGGTTGAGGATGGATTCTGCCAGCTCTGTAGAATGTTTTGTGGCAGATCTGCAGTTTATGAGCAAGCAGTTGGTACGGGGAGACTCTTTTATTCTTGGTTCGGTAAGGATGGTGATGAGGGAGGCTGGGGGTCCGGGGAGTTTTGGGAGGGAGTGGTCACTTCTGAAACCGTTGATTACCTGGATAGTGGATTGTGGGTGGTGGGTGGAAGGGGTTGTGTAAGATGAGGCCAGCTCTCGCGCTTTTTCCAAGGACATGGCTTTCGCTGTTCTATTTGGTCTCCGTGCCTGGGAGGGGGAAGGGCAGGGTGGGTTGGCCGGGGGCGATGGTTTTGTTGGTCTGAGGTGTGTGGGGGTGGTGGAGAAGGTGGTGGAGTGGGTGGTTAGGGGAGGGTTGTGTAGTGTTGAGAGGTTGGTAAGGATAAGATTCATGATTTGTATTATAATATCGATTTGGTTTTCGATGCAGGTGAGGCGGCAGTGTGTCTCTTCCTGAGTGGGGGGTGTTGCTTCAGGGTAGTGTCTCTTTGGCGGGGAGAAGAGATGATAGAGTTGTGTTGTCTTTTGGTGTTAATTAGGTTGTCTGATTGGGTTGTGGTGTCTGATTGGGTTGTGTTCTGGGGTGGAGGAAGGGGGGATAGGATGAGGTAGTCGGTTATTCTTGAGGGGCAGTAGAGACCGGGGTTTGGGGCTGCTTGGGTGGTGGTCAGCATCGGGGGTAGTTCTGAAGGAAGTGCTGGGGTGGTGGGCGGGCCGTGTCTTTAGTTTCGGGGGGATTGGAGAGGTTTGGACAATAGTTACACAATATATGCTGTGCTTGAAAACTACGGTTAGTCAAGGGAGTATTCTGAAGAATTACAACTTCTACTTTCCTCGGCTTTGCTACTCTGGCACGGACGTGCGGTGTTACCTGCGCTTCAAAGTAACACTCTTAGTCTTCATCCAGTGACCGTCTACTCTACATACACCTATGCTATCTATGCGGAAAATCCCATCCAGTTATCCATCCATTCAAAGTAAATGTCAATCATTCTTCTTAATGGAAAACACTTACTTTTTCTCACTAAAAAACACCCTTTTTATTTGTTTTTTGGAAAGCCGCCAGCCATGCATCCGTGCTTGACTTGCATTTGAATTTGCACCAAAGGATATATTGCGCACACATACATTTTCTGTTTCACCCACCCAGGCAGTCCTCTTTTCTTTCTCCTTCCAACCATCCTTGCTTTAGCCTTCAACCTGCCATGCGTCAGATTCACAGTCAACTGTGCCTGCATTCAAAAACACGTACTTATTCAGTCATTGATTTGACTTGCTCGTCCTTCCTTACACACTTCTTTCCCTTTTCGTTCATCCCATCCATCAAGTTCATCTTTGATCTGACTTGGCTTCTCGATAAAACTTTCACAGCACTATGGAACACCTTGCCGGTGTCTCTGAGAAAGAACGTCAATCTGTTAGCTTTCAGGAAGGATTTCAAATCATGGCTATTTGTCCAGTAGTGCTCTTGTCCCATTTGCCTGTTTTCTTGTCCGTGTTAGGTCTGAAGCGCCGGGACACTCCTCGGAGTAGCTGAGCGCTATACAAAAACCCCCTAACATAACATAACATAACATAACAGCTGAGTTGAAATCAAATTTAGAGGAGGTCATTGGTTACTCGTCAACTCCTGCCACGAATGCTATTGCTAATGCGAAATCACGGGTGACTGTCTTCAGTTCTAAGTTCTACCTGGTTGACAAAAACTTTGTAAGTATTCTTAACAGTAAAGTGTACTTATACACCTCTGCAGCGAGCCTACTCTGCAAACTCAATAAGGAAGGAATATAATAGCTTAAGCTTACCACTGCCTGCCACCACCGTGGTATCCCCCACAGCAGTTCCTGCTGGCACCACATCCGCCCCTGGAGTGACCGCCTCCGCGCTTGCCCCGGCACTGGTGGTTGGCTGTTTCGATGGTGTTACGCCTAGAAAATACATGTGACATTTTTAGATGCCATACACCACTCCCTATTTTGTCTAGGAATTAAAAAATATGTTACTATAAACAAATTTAATTATTTGTGACTCTCTAGTCTAAACTAAAAATTGCCCTTTCGGAAGGGTAGTTTTTTTTTTATGCTTAACCATGATAAGAAGCTACGCTTTTTGGCACAACTGATAAATGCTTGCTTTTTAACATGCACCATTTTTCTCATTACAGACAGAAGCTTCCCTTCTACGAACAAGAGCCATATGTTATGCTAATCATCATCATCACCACCAGTACTTTTGTCTTTAAGTTCCAACCAGGTGAGGGGTCTCCCACAATTAATGTGTAAAATCAGCCAATGTTCAGTTTGACTTCACCGTTTACCTTATGTGAATGAATTTGATTGTAATACATGTTTTTATATAATGTACGATTGAAATGTAATGTACTGACTCTTGAGTACACACTAGCTTGTCTCAGTATAAGGCGATTGAAGGTTCAACTTCTGTTATGACTGAGGTATGTGGAAACTGGAAAGTCTAACTATCACCAATGCCCTATTTCTAGTCCATAGTTCTGTATGTGCAGAATAGTCCCTGCAACAGTAGTAATATGTCCTCATATCAAATCAAAAAGTAAACTAGTATCTTATTCTTGGTGTGCACTCAGTGCCTAGAGCTATTGCTGAATAGGAGTTTTGTTTAACACCTTTTTCCAACTGTGCAAGCTTAGCTTGCTACACAGACAGACTAATAATATAGTAGTAGCACAGAGAGTCATAGTAGAGGCAGGATAAGAATTTAGAAACAGTCTACAAGAAGATCAAAGACGATTTAGGAAAAAATTGAATTATGAGGAACGTTTGGAATAAATAGGTGCTGTAAAAGATAGGGAAGTATAATTATTTAATATTAACAGGAAAACTTACTGGGGCCAGCAGAGGAGCCCTCAGCGGACCTATTCTGGCCTTCCTGTTCCTGCTCCGACGGCGCTGCTACCTCCTCCTCTGTCCTCTTGCCCCTGGGGGAAACTGATGTACAACATGAAAGAAATACACAAACATAGATGATTGTTGTCAACCAAATCAAACATTTAAAAAAAACAATAACAAATTATATCGGGGAAATAGACAACAATTGCACTAAATTTATTGACCTATCTGATGTGGTCTACTAGGATATTAGTATTGCTGGATTCGCGGACCGTCTACTTGGAAAGTTTTGTAACTCACTAAACCAAATACAAAAGGTTCTACTAGGACTGGCAGGCAGCATCCTGCAGCACGCAAAGTGACAGACACAGTCCATCAGGATTGCAGCCCAGTAAAAAGTTTCCTACTAAATAACCAGTCATAATATACTCAAACTATCAATCCACCACCACTATCTCTTCTTAGTGGCAGCAGGAGTACAAAGGAAGGACTGGACTTGAGTCTCTAGTGGCTCTTTGGCGCCGTTTGATGAATCTTCAACAAATTGTGAAAACTAATGAGGCGCTCCGGTCAGCTCCTGTTTTGCAATGCAAAATATGACCACAACCTCCTCAGGGCAATGTTAATGATATGCAGGGGCACAGGCCCCCCACAGCACTGGGGACCGCCATCTCCCATGGCTTTTTATTAAAAAAAGCATTGGGGGCTCCTGCTCCATACGCTGTTCCAGGGACCATCACTTCCCTGGGGCATTCATTATTTATGGGCCGGGGGGCCTCATGTACCCCCCTAAGCCCTGGGGACTAGTACATCGCCTGGGCTTAAATTTCTTTAATAAAGTGTGGGGGTGGCTCCTGCCAGCTTTAGCAATGTCCTGGGGTGCCCACCCCCGGGACATGGCAGTTTGCCATGAGATGGCAGGAGAGCTGCTTTTTATTTTTAAATGTCTGGGCCCCAGGGGGATGGTGTCCCTGTGGTCGACATCAGGCAATGGAACTAGGGGGGCATCCATTATTTTTTTTTCTCTCGTAATAAGGGTCGCAACCCTGTCATGGCTCTCAACATGGCCCCCAGTGTAATGTTGCGGTGTATTCGTGGATCCACCTTAAATAAATAATTTAATAGTATATAATTCAGAAGGTAGTGTTGCATTTGTGAATTTTTTTATAGAGCTAATGAGATGATTAAGGTGAATATCCCATATATGAGAAATGAATAGCGTCTCCAAAAAGGAAATATGTCAAAGATGCAATTGAGGTTCAAAAATAGAAAACAATTGAAGAGAAACTTGAAAGCGTAAAGAAAAAGAAAATAGAAACTCTTGATGATATTGTAGGCATTGTGCATTTTCTGGATGTATGTACTGGTTATTTGACATCTACTCTCAATATACAACAAGATGCACAAGTATTTCTAAAGCTTATGCTTAGAGTATTAGAACATGAAGGAATATAGATTGAAAACATGTTTGGACCAAGTTACAGATGGGATCCTAAATGTGAAGAGTGTTTATTTACTTATACTACTCAAATACAAATAGACCGATTCATATACTTAACAATACCAGACTGCAAATCAGTACCTTTTAAAACATTGATAAAAACAGCCAAACAGGACATGAGATGTTCGCATTTTAAATCAGAGATGTTGTCAACATTACATACAGAAAAATTTGGAAAATATCTAATTTTAATGCTACAATTTTCTAGATCAAATGGAAGAAAATTGCAAAACAAAAAAAGCTTTTTTTTAATGCAAGTCAAATATCTATGAAAGATGCAGACAGAAAGTAGACAGGAGTGCAAACTATTAGTATTTATAATTAGTGTTTGGATTATTATTTGTGCTAATTGATATTACATTTGGAAAATTGAATTTCAAAGCAAATAGTTTATATATGTGTTGTCTATATTGTACCAGATGTAAATGAGAGTCTTGTATTTGAGATAAATAATAGAGTTAATGTAGATGAAGGATTTAAAAAAATTTAGATAGAAAAACAAATAGACATATTGAAAATGATGCTCTACGCTGATTTGTTTTTCTGCTACAAGCAATTTGATTATTTTGTCACTACTGTTCACCAACGATACTACATTGAAATCACTGTGTAAGTTGAAGTTAAGTGGAATCTGAGAAGAGCAAAAAAGGGAAACTGAAAATGTTATGTAATTCTAAATTTCCGATCTTAAGAATGTAGGGACCGATTTACAGAACTAATCTGAGACAAAATCCTAAACTTACTACTTCTGGTATGCACAGAAGGCACTTATGAATTTTGGTACTCACAGAAATCACTTACGACTCCTAACTTTATGTCTGCAGTCGGGCCTAAATCGCCGTACCTGGACAGTACTCATCGCACCCGGACCTTACTCTCCTGCTAGGGCCGTACTCTCCAGCTCGGGCCGTAATCTCCGATCCAGACCAGATAAAATGTAATCAATGGGTTGGAATGCAATTTTTACAAAAAGGAACATTAGGAATGTGTGATAATGGTAGAAGAGGTAATGAAAAATAGTTTTGGCAGGGAAAAGGGTATGGCCAGACACTGCATCATAACCCAGAAAAGTTTGCTCCTTTGTATCATGGTACAATTTGCTCTCCCCTCAGTGTTGACTGAAGTGCAAACACACCAGTCAACACCAAGGGCGCTCCCCATAATAACCTGGAAAAATGTTTAAAGTTTAATTATATGTTATTTGTTTCTAATATAAATAATGTTGAGCCTTTACACTATTTGAAAAGTATCCTCATGATGCTCATCCAATCAGCCTGGTAGTAACCTTTCACGTACACAGTACCCATGTACTCATCCATGCTCTCAAGCACAACTGATGCACTAATAGAATAACCCAGGCTTTACCCTTACATTCATCCTTTCACACAGGCACTACCAGTGCATTCATCCCATTCACCTAGGCAATACCTCTGCACCTATCCAATTACTCAGGCACTATTCTTGTTCTCAACAATTCACAAAGGCATTACCCATGCACTCATCTGTTCTCCCAGGAACTACCCATGCACTCATCCAATGACCCAAGCACTTCCTTTGCACTGATGCATTCACAGAGGCAGTCATGAGTGAGTGATGTAATATGTGATGTCATCAGCAGTGTATTGTAGGGGCACAAGGTATAGTTAGCTCAGCTAACTATTACGGCTGAATTTTCCTGGTTTTGTGAGAGTGAAATGTTAGCCTAACTATAATGCCCCTGAAACGTGGATTTTTCAGTGAATATCTAAGGTTTTTTAAATGCTAGTTCCTAACTATAACATTTTTCCCCGTCAATATATATATATATACGCCAAGGTGTATTGAAGAATGAATGGGTGTATGAGTTTCTGTATGGATGATTCAGTGGGTGCGTGACTGACTGTGTAAGTGAGTGATTATACATGTCTCACTGAATGTATGGGTGAGTGACTAATCGGTATGAATGTCTGTATCAGCCTATTAGTAAGTGGCTGCATTGGTTGGTGAGTAACTACCTTAGTGTCTATATGGGTTACTGATTGGTTGTCTGAGTACCTGTATGGGTGCCTGAGAATCTGTGTGGGGAGTGAGCGGGTGTTTGACTCCCTACATGGATATATGAGTGGAAGAACAACTGGGTGTAGGGTTGATGAGTGCTTGTGCAAAGGGCATTCTGGGTGAGTGAGTGTGCATTAGGCTGTGTCAGTGAGTAAATAGATATATCAGTGGCATATGGATGAGTAACTGCATATATGAGATGCAATATATATTGAGTGTTGGAGTATATAAGTGAATGCATTTGTGAGTGAGTGATTGGAAGAGTGGCTGTATGGATGAGTATGTGCTTGTATCTGTGACTTTATCGGAGAATAATTGTGTGTTAGTATGAATAGGTGAGATGGCGTGTGTATAAATGTATGGTGAGTGAGTGGTAGTGTGATTGACTCTTTGGGTGAGTGACTACATGTGTGAGCAGCTCTATGGGTGACTGAAGATGTGTGAGTGTCTGTATGGGTGTATGAGTAGATATGTCAGTTGCTGTATTGGTGAGTGGTTGGGTGTATGAGTGGATGTATGGGTGAGTGAGTGGATGTATGTGCGGACCTATGAATCAGGGGTATGTACGTAATGGTATTGGTGTGTCCATCGTTTCGAGAATGGTAGTTTGAAATTTGGATTGAGTACATGAAAGGTTATATTGGGGTGTGAGTAGATGCATCAGTGATTATGTGGATGATGTCATTTGAGATGTCATCAGTGATGTCCCTGACCATGTCATGAGTGATGTAATATGGGACATCATCAGCAGAACATTGTGGGAGCACGAGTTATAGTTTGGTCAGCTGACTATCACACCTGAATTTCACAGGTTTTGTATAAGCGAAATATCAGCCTAACTATATTGTTCATATAACCTGTTTTTTTCTGTGATTTCCTAGGGTTTTTTAAATTCTAATTCCTAACTTTAATGTCCCTGACACCTCTGTTTTTTTCAGTGAATTTTTAAGGTTTTTTAACTGCTAATTCCTAACTATAACGTCCCTGAAACCTTTGTTTTTTTGTGTGAATTTCTAAGGTTTTTTAGCTAGCAGTCGCTTTCGCAGAATGGCGGAGAAAGGGGTTGGGCCTCTAACCAGCTCTCAGGAATTCTGCTGCATAGGACTTACACGAGATACCAGGAGGGTCTCTGTGCACCCAAGGTCTCTCTGGAGTAAAGTAGACTTCATCCCCCAACCAGTAGTGCGCCATGAGGCCCATTTGCAGAGCAATGGAGAAAGGGGAGGATGTGCCCTCCAAAAACCTCTTAGCAATCCCACTGTGTGGGACTTACTGGAGGAAATAAGAGAGGTAGTTGGCCCCAAGGACGTTCTTGCAGGTCATCTACCCCTCATGCTACAACCAGTAAGTATCACACAGCAGGATTGCTGAGTTCTGATACCAGGCCAGGCCCCCTTTCTCTGCCACTCTGAAAATGCATCTCCTGGCATGCTTTTGGATGGGGGATGAACGAGTGTCCCCGGGGGCCAACTAGTCTTTCTGTTACCTCTTGTAAGATGGATTGCTGGAAGGTGGTCAGAGGCCATGCCCCTTTCTTCACCACTGTGCAAACATGCATCCTGGTGCACTACTGCTTGGGGGAAGAAGTCTACTTTAGTCCTTAGGCCCTCAGAGTGCAAAGGGACCTCATCGCCCCACCAGAAGTGCGCTGAGATGTGTGTTTGCAGAGTGGTAGAAAAAGGGGCATTGGCCTCCGACCACCTCTCAGCAATCCCACTGTGTGGGGCTTATTGAGGTAACAGGTGGGCTAGTTAGCCCCTAAGGCCCCTCAGCCCCTAAGGCCCCTCAGCAGGGAAGGAGACATCATTCCCAAACCAAGAATGCACCAAGAGGCTGGCTAGTTGCCAGCTTCCTTTTCTTTCTATTGTAGGAAGGGTGGATGTTTGGGCCGCCTCCCCTCCTAAGGTAGATTTTGGCTAAGGGACCTGATGCCCCAGGGCCAGGCCTTAATGTTTTACTTTCTTTTTTTTTAAATAGGTAGGGAGCCTGTGTGGCCACTGGCCGTTATATTGCCCCGGGAACCCCACTCCCCAGGGCATTGCCATATTGTTGGGGACCACGGGGGGAGCCTCAAGGCCCCCATGGTCTCTGCCAGCTCACCGGCTACTGTGGAAACCGGCATTGCTTTTGGGCAGAGGGAGCTGCTAATATGCAGCTCCCTCTGCCCAAAATCAATTCTGTTTCGCTTCATGGAAGCGAGAGCATTTTCAATGCTCTCACTTCCATGAAGCGAAGCAGAGTTTGCTATGGCATACTGCTAAGTCACGGAGGTGGGTAACCTAGGACCTTGCTGGAGCCTGCCCTGGGGAGGTGGTAGTTCCCAGGGCCATAGAGGGCTCCTGGAGGGGGCCTCAAAGCCACGCTCATCTACTTTTTAACCCCAGGGAGGTGGTGGTCCCCGGGGCCGGAGGTCTGCTAGGGACGCCTGTCTTTACTTAATTTGTACCCCAGGGAGGTGGCGGTTCCTGGGGCAGTGGGGCATGTGGACCCCCATATTTTAATTTAAATAGCCATGGGGAGGTGGTGGTCTCTGGGGCTGCATGGGAGGCTGGGGCACCCCATGCATTCTATCGCAAATATATCCCTGGGGAGGTGGTGGTCCCAGGGACAGTGAGGGACACGTGTCCCCCGCATTTTTGTAAATTGACCCAGGGAGGTTGCTATGTAAGTGGTATCGTGGGGGGGCAGAAGTTCCCCCATGCTTTCAACTTAAAAAGAAAGCCGTGGGGAGGTGGCACTCCCTAGGGCTTCGCATCTCATTTTAACATACACCCTGGGACCTGGCCCACCCAGGGACATCAAGGAAACACAGCGTGGGAGCTCACCCTTCATTTTTTAAAAACATTTTTAGCCTGATTCATGTATCCAATGTGAATCCTGCCAAAAAGTTTAAAAAATACTTTTTTGGGCCGAGGGGGTCCCTGTGGAACCTTGAGCAGGTCTAGGGTGTCAGTGTTTCTACCCTACCCCCTTTTCTTATTTTTTTCTTTTTTTTACCTTTTTCCTTATGACTCTATTTAACCAAGGCACAAGATGGCTGCCAACACTTCCTGGTTTGAAGAGTTGGCAGCCAATCAGATCTCAGGCACAAGATCAGAAGGGTTCACGGATCCTCCACGGCCATATTTGTATGTCTGAGAAATGGTAACATTTCTCAGCAATTACTGAACAGATTTACAACATTTAGCAAAAAGGGTGCACTCTGGACCAAGAGCTACGTTTTTGCTGCATTTAGTATCATTCCGTTCAGCAGTTTGGGCTGTAGCTGGGTCAACAGTTTTCTATGGAAAATATAAACACGGAGAAAAAGCATTTTGCGACCCTCCCTTTTTCTCGGCACCCACTTGACAGATCAGCCTGAAATATTAAGACAGCAGCTAAAGTGATAGGGCCATTAGTTTTGAAAGATTTGTCAAAAAGCGCCAAAGATATTGACAAAAGAAAAGAGACCTTTTGAATAGAAATAATGTCCTAAATATAACTACCTACTGGCGATCGCCAGTAGGTAATATATGTATATATTTATATATATTATTTCACTGAAAAAAACAAAGAGTATAGGGCTGTTATAGTTAGAGAATAGAATTAATGGACCGGAGAGATACATTGAAAACACAAAAGGTTACAGGGACGTTATAGTTAGGCTGATATTTCACTCATACAAAAGCAGAGAAATTTAGCTAACTATAACTCACGCCCCTGCAATGCACTGCTTATGACCTAACATATTACATCACTCATGACATGGTCAGTGACATTACGGATTTCAGTGAATTTCCAAGGTTTTTAAATGCTAATTCCTAACTATAACTTACCTGTAACCGTTTAATTTTTCAGGGAATTTCCACATTTTTTTAAGTAGCAATGGTCTTTGCAGAATGGTATGAAAAGGGGGCAGGCCTTCGACCAGCTTTCAAAAATCCAGCTGAGTAGGACTTATAGAAAGTACCAGGAGGGCTTCTTGGTCCCCATGGTGCTCTAGCATCCAAGACAACTTTATTCCCCAACCAGTAGTATGCCAGGAAAAATGTTTGCAGAGTGGTGCAGAAAGGGGGTGCGGCCTCCATAGACCTCTTAGCAAACTGACTGTGTGGAACTTGCTAGAGGTAACAAGAGGGATTCTTGGCCTCCAATTACCCTCAAAAGCCAAGGCGATTTTATCCCCCAACTAGCGCCAGCTGGTATGTTTGCAGAGTGATGGAGAAAGGACGTCCTTGATGATTATAAAGGTATTGTCTGTATGATTCCTGGTGTTTTAAAAAAAATGTAAAACACTTATATAGGCATATTTTACATAAGGTTCAGGTTAGCTATTCAGTAAGATACTAATTCAACTCCCCCCTATGTATTAATTTCTTGAAATAACTAAATCAAAAATGCATTTTCCTTCTTCACAGCAACACCAGTGGTCGCAATGACATCAGTAGTCACGAATACAAATGACAAAGTGAAAAGCAGATATATAGACATTTTTTATGCAAAGTTTGAGTCTAGCTCTTTAGTAACATATTGGTTTAACTTAATTTTGATAACAAATTTATAAAAAAAGAACATTTTAAAAAAATAAGTCAACATCTAAACTAACCCGCGGAGCTTGCGAAGTTTTGGTAACTTTGCGGTTCGCGTAGAGCGCAAAGTTACCGAATACTACGCAAACTACAGCGTAGAGTAGTTGTTTTTCTTCCTCACGCGCTTAATATAAGTTCTCGTGGGCGTGGTAATGACTTACCGTGATTCTGGGTTCGCCGACTAGATTTTCTATCCCGTTCCCGTGCACCACGAGGTTTGGAATCCGGTTGCATGATCCTGCGAGACTGTGCGAACACGAACACATCATTCGGACGCGCTATCTTCCTTCCAGCGGCAGTGTTGGTAAGAACGCATTCCCGAACACGCAGAAACTACAATCTGGCAAAGAATATCACTCGCGCACGATAAAACTTTCCAGAAATGATCATCATGGTCAGAAAAACTCCTCAGATTTTGATTTGGCTGTAGTCTTTTGTTCAATGAGTCTTTTTTTCTACTCTTTTCTTCAAGATCAAGGAAGTTCCCCTGAGTCTCCAACTTCCTGTTCCTGTCCAGCAGGCTCCTCCCAGGCTTTGTCCATGTGCTGTTCACTTTCATTCGGATTTGGAGCTGGAAGGATCACTTTTTTGCTGCATCATATCATTGGATTGGATTTATTGAGGACTTTTGGATTTGAGATTTTATTTCACAAGTAAGTTAGAGAATTGGTGTACATTTTTGTTTTATTGGGGTGTTTTTTACCTACAGTTTTCTGGACTTTTCATAGTTGTTAAAAATTATTGTTGTGGGTGGCCTGTACTTTCAGTTGGGGCCAAGATGTATTTCTTTGAAATTTCAGCCAGTAGGCGCAGAGGTACCCATGAGTCCAACTATGTTTCCGTGGTGTCTGTTGAATTCCAAGTTTTTAACATCATTGATGGCATTGGATTGAATTGAAAAATATGTTTTTTGGAGTGGAATTTCACTTTTTGGGTGTTTGTTAATTAAATAGGTGGTTTTCAGCCAATAGGTAACCCTAGGATTTCATATAGTGATAAAGGCCTGCTTGAGTTCATTGTATGTAGTTTCTTGTTATTGTGGGTGGCCTGGCCATGTGGTGGCTCCTATTTTGTGGGACCAGCCACGGTGCTTTTGCCATAGGCCTCCAAGCTTGTGGCCTACTCTGCCAAAAAACCCAGAGGTACTACTCACCATCAGTCATCTTGGGTGCATGAAAGTTAAACAACTGTTTTTGGGTTGTCTGTTGAATTTTAACATCATGTATGGCATGGATGGCTTTGGATTGAATTGCAAAATGTGTTTTTGGGGTGGAATTTCAGTTTTAGGATGTGTGTTAAATAAATAGGCCTTTTCTGCCAGTAGGTAACCCTAGGAGTTCAGCTCGTGTATTTTTGGTAACTCTGCACAGCGCATCAATGCGGACTTACAGTTTCTGTCTTCTTCGCAATCTCCCTTAGCCAATCTGCGGGTTCGTGCTCGTGATAACGACTTTTAGTACAGTTTGCGATGCCGAACACGCCGAATTTGCAATCTTGCAAACAATATCTCTCGAGCTGCATAAGACTTTCTCAAAAATTATGATTTTGTTCATTTTGCTAAAAAAAATCCCATGGTTGTCATTTGGTTGTATTTTTGGGAGCATGGAGTAATTTTTCTGTTTCTAAACTTTTTTTTAAATGAGGAAGGAAGTTCCCCAGAGACTCCAACTTCCTGTTCCTGTCCTTTGTATATACTTTCTTGTTATTTTGGGTCTGCTGACCATGTGGGTGGCGGCCACTTTGTAAGCCAATCATTGTGCTTTTACCATACGCCTGCATTGTCTGTCTTCTCTTTATTTTCTCTTTATTTTCATGTTGTTGTGGGTGGCCAGGCCATGTGGTGGCTGCCATTTTGTGGAACCATCCACTGTGCTTTTGCCATAGGCCTCAAAACTTGTGGCTTATTCTGCCAATAGACCCAGACTCCCAGAGGTACTCATCAGGAGTGCCTGAAGCAACTGTTTCTATGTTGTCTGTTGAATTTAAACATAATTTAGGGCATGGATGGCATTGGATTGAATTCTGAAATGTGGTTTTTGGGGTGTAGTTAACTTTTTGGATGTGTGTTAATAAATGGCTTTGTTGCATGTGTATGTGTTGTTGTTGTGTAACTTTCCAACCTTTTTAGCCATGCAGATTTTCTTTTTTGAATTAAAGCTGTGTTGTGTAACAGGCATCCTTTGTCTGGCCATATAGGGATATAGGCCTGCTTGAGTTCATTGTGTGTACTTTCTTGTTATTGTGGGTGAGCTGACCATGTGGGTGGTGGCCGTTTTGTGAAGCCAGGCATTGTGCTTTTCTTATAGGCCTGCATTGTCTGTCTTTTATTCCTTTTCTTTTTTGTGAGTGCCTAGTCATGTGGCGGCGGCCATTTTGTGGGATCAGCCACTGTGCTTTTGTCATAGGCCTCCAAGCTTGTGGCCTACTCTGTCAGTAGGCACAGAGGTACTACTCAGAGTCATCATCAGTCATCATGGGTACATGAAAGTTAAACAACTGTTTTTATGTTGTCTGTTGAATTTTTAACATCATATATGGTATAGATGGTTTGGAATGAATTGCAAAATGTGTTTTTTGGGGTGGAATTTCAGTTTTTGGATGTGTGTTAAATAAATAGGGCTTTTCTACCAGTAGGTAACCCTAGTAGTTTGGCCTGCGTAGTTTTGGTAACTCTGCACAGCGCAGACTTACAGTTTTTGTCTTCTTTGCGAGCTCAATCTACGTGTTCGCGCATGCGATAACGACTTTTTGTACAGTTCGCGATGATGAACACACCGAATTTGCAATCTGGCAGACAATATCTCTCGAGCTGCATAAAACCTTATTGAAAATGATGATTTTGTTCATTTTGCTAAAAAAACTCCTCTGGTTGTCTTTTGGTTGTAGATTTTGGAGCATGGAGTCATTTTTCTGTTTAAAATTTTTTTTTTTAAGAGGAAGGAAGTTTACCAGAGACTCCACCTTCCTGTTCCTGTCCTTTGTATATACTTTCTTGTTATTTTGGGTGGGCTGACCATGTGGGGGCAGCCATTTTGTGAAGCCAAGCATTGTGCTTTTGCCATATGCCTGCATTGTCTGTCTTCTCTTTCTTTTCATGTTGCTGTGGTTTGCCAGGATATGTGGTGGCGGCCATTTTGTGGGACCATCCGCGGTGATTTTGCCATAGGCCTCCAAACTTTTGGCGTATTCTGCCAGTAGGCCCAGACTCCTAGAGGTACTCATCACGGGTGCTTGAAGCAACTGTTTCTTTGTTGTCTGTTGAATTTAAACATCATTTAGGGAATCGATGGCATTGGATTGAATTCTGAAATGTGGTTTTTGGGGTGTAGTTAACTTTTTGGATGTGTGTTAATAAATGCCTTTGTTGCATGTGTATGTTTTGTTGTTGTGTAACCTTCCAACCTTTTTAGCCATGCAGATTTTCTTTTTTGCATTAAAGCTGTGTTGTGTAACAGGCATCCTTTGTCTGGCCATATAGGGATATAGGCCTGCTTGAGTTCATTGCATTCCAGGCCTTGCCCTTGTGCCTGTGATGAGTGACCGTGTGGCTGTGGGCCATTTTGTGGTGGTAGTAGTAGTGTGCTGTTTTTGCCATATATGCCTGTGTGTCTTTCCATTGTTCCTCTTGGCTTACTGCTTCTATCCCCATTGCCAGCTGCAGGTCCCTGAGGCTGCATCCATCCCACATGATGCACAAATTAAGGCCAAACAGGTTCCACTTCCACTACATTTGTAGTTTTGTTCTTTGCTACTCTTTCTCTTCCTGAGTATACAGAGTACACTAGTAGTAGTTAAAATAAAATCACAACAAATTCCACGTTTGACTGATGTTCTTCAGGCTTTTTTGCTTTTAGGTACACAAAAGACTGAGGAGGAGGTGTCTGTCATCATCGTCCATTGTACTGCCAGACAGACGTCCTGTTGTTGTTTGCGACGTGACGTGTGGTGTGACCTGACCAGACATCTCTGCAACTTGTGCATCTGAGTGCTGCTGACATCTGAAGAAGAAGATGGGCCCAAAGAAAGCAGGTACCAGGTCCTCCAAGACCAAGAAAGTTGCTGAGAAGAATGAACAACAGAAGAAGGAAGTGACACTTAAGTCTGGTGTTGACCCCAACACCTTTTTTGGGAAACCAAAAATGATGCCTTCAGCAGCAGTGTCTGGGGGCAAGCTGGGGGCAGCACCTCCACATCAGTGGGCCCAATCCACCAACCCAGGCCCAAGCAGATGAGTGTGGAAGAGGTAGCCAACCTAATGGTGGAAAGCAGTGATGCTGAGCCTGACCTAAACTTATCGTTTTCTCAAAGTAGTACACAATCAATGCAGGAGGGAACACAGCAGATACGTTGTGAACAATAACAGCCACAACCACTGCTCGCAATAGTAGTTGTTGTTCCACCCAAAGGAGGGGCATTTCAGGAAATTGAGCCTCATGCAGAGGAAGAAGAAGAGGAAGCCACTCATTCAGGAGATCCACTGTCTTTCAAATCCCCAGCAAGGTTAGTCTTGTTAGTCCATCGAGTTTTTCACCAAGCATCCCTTCTGATGATCTAGATGTAACTTGGGAGCCACAACAATCTGAGCATGAGAGGGAGACACATCCTAAGACCAGGCTAGGGAAAAGGAAACTTCCAGAGAGCCTTAGACTTATGGAGGTCGATGTAGAACAGCAGGATAATGATTATGAGCCAGTCATCACGAACAACACTCCCGGCCCGAGGACATTGAGACCAACATTATTACCCTATCCAGAATGGCTGCGACTAGTAGGGATGTAGCACACATACCTCCAACATAGGTAACACCAACATGACCTCCAGCTTCCATATTTACATTAGCAAAGGGCCGGCAGCGTCCTACATCCAGCACAAGCATCACCTCAGCAGACGTAGGTAGTCGTACTGCATAGCCACAGAGTCAAATTCAACAAACACCCTCCAGTTCATCTGGCATTGGAAGTGGCATCTCAAGCAGGAGTCAAAAGTTAAGCTCCCCAGTGTGGGACTTCTTTACGCTTAGTGAAAAGGAGGAGATCATTGCTGTATGCTCCAATTGTCATATCTCTGTTAGTCGTGGTAAGATTGGTACAAACTATGGTACCGGAGGCCAAATTACCCATCTGAAAAAACACCACGCAATCAACTGGGAGGACCACCTTCGTCACAGAAAAACTGGAACCATTGATGTTGGTGGGGATAAACGAGTAGAAGGTCCGCTCACGGTGGAACAGGAAGAAGAAGAAGAGGGAGACATTCTCTCTGGTAGTGATACACAAAGTAGCCCTGTCCCCAGCACTGCAGTGATACCGCCCACATACTCAGCATCAGCAACATCTCAGTGGCACAAGAGTAAGAGAGGAGTACTGCAATGCAAAAAAGTGCTGCGTCAAGCCAAACAGAAAGGAATACCACACAGCCTACCATTCTTGGCATTTTTACCAGGCAGGAGGGACAGTATGAACGCAACCACCCAATAGCACATTTGTATAATGCGAAGCTGGCTAAAATGTTAGCACTGGACCTTTTCCCTTTTTCTTTTGTTGAAGGGGTGGATTTTCTGGAATTTGTGACAACCATCTACCCAAAATGGAAGCTTCCCAGCCGCTACTATTTCACCAGAGTTGCTGTTCCAGCACTACATCACGATGTGCTGGAATTGCTTGGAAAAGCCTTAAAGCAGAGTGCTGTTCAGATTATCCACCTGACAACAGACATGTGGACCTGTTGCCAAGCCATTGATTACATGTGCATCACTGTACACTGGATCTCTTTTTTGGGTGTTAGAGAAAAGATATCTGCAGGTGTTGACACTGCTGAGATTTGAAATAACACTCCCAAACATGCAACTGTAGCCATATTTGCTAAGGAGAAATATCATACTGCTGCAAACATTTTGGATGAGTTTAACAGCAAGGTGTTTCAGTGGCTGTGACCAAGAGGGCTTAGCATTCGTTTTGTTGCCAGGGAAAATGGCAGTAATGTAGTTAGGGCCATGAAAGATGGTGGCTTTTTCAGGGTCCCGTGATTGGCACACTGCATTAACATTGTTGTTCAAGACTTTCTGAAAATGAAAGCAAAGTCAGCAACTTATTGACCACCTGCAGAAGAATATGCACACATTTTAACCATTCTTTTAAAGCCCGGAAGCAGCTGAGGGTCATTCAACGTGAGCATAAAATGCCAGTTAAAACACTCATCCAGGAGGAGCCAACACGTTGGAACTCAACTTATTACATGCTTGATTATCTGTTTGAGCAGTACATACCACTTAATGCTTATGTCATGACGAGAAGATTAGGAGATCCTACTGTGAAAGCCATGACCTTTGAGATGGGCCAATGGGACCTCATTAAATGCCTGATGGAGATGCTACTTCCTTTTGAGGTCTTCACGCGTGAAGTCAGCAGGGAAGACTGTACTACGGGCCAAGCTATCCCATTGTTGTACATGCTAGAGCAACAGCTGAAGGAGGTGTCTGAAATGTACGAAGGTGTGGATGACAAAATAGACGCATGTTATTTGGCGGACGCCTTAGCCGTTCGCTAATCTGAAAATACAAGGATTCAAAATAAGATTGTGTCACATCGACATGACATTGCTGCCACAATTTTGGATCCACGGTACAAATTATTTCTGAACAGTAATGCAGTAATTCCTTTTTCAAAGTGGATTTTGCCAAGTACAAAACTTGGATAGCTGAGGAAGCAACTGATTTAGAAAACGAATGGCTCTTAATTAGAGGACCTTCCACCCAGGACAGAGCAAGTACTACAGGGCATCCAGAGTCAAGTTCTACTTCAGAGCATGAGAGCAGTGTGTTTGCCTCCCAGCAGTCACCAACACTACCAATAATAACATCAACAACAGCACCAACAGGATCATCAGCCACATCAAACAAAATGGTAACTGATTGGTTTCTACGGAAAGGAATGGGTAAGTCCATTGCTGATGCAAAGTCAATAGAGGTCAAGAAAATCAGACCTCCCATGAACATTGAGCGGATAGTCCAGGCCTATCTGGATGACACACCAGAGGTATTCATGGAGCAAAGCCCATTGGTGTATTGACATGGGAAAAGAAGCCAATGGCCAGTGCTCAGCAGGCTGGTGATAAAGTGTCTGGTTTGCCCTGTCGCAAGTGTCTCTTCTGAGCGTGTTTTCAGTGCTGCTGGTGCCATTGTAACTGTGAAAAGGACCAGTCTCTCCCCCCAAAAAGTGGAGAGGTTAACCATGATCAAAATGAATCAGCACTTTATACCACCGGAGTACAAAATACATGAATCACAGCAGGAAGAGGAGAGCAACTCCGAAGACATAAGTAGTGGGTTACATGACCTACTTCTGTCCGAACCACCAGAGTTTGAGGACAAGCTCCTCTTCCCTGACAACTAGGCTTTCAAATTGTTACTTTCTTCCTTCCTTTATTTGTGTCTGTATCTGTTTTTCTGGTTCAAATCAAATCACAACAAATCCATCACCACGTCTCCTATTTTTATTTACCTGTTGGAGTTGCACATCTGTGCATTTAACTGTCCATTCCACTCCTCAGAGTCCTGCTCCATCTTCCTGACTCGCCCTAAATACATTTCCATCAAGCCAGACATTGGATGGAGATGGAGAATAGTACAATAAATGTTGCCTCTAAAAGTCTCTCCATAAGAAGTGGAGCGTACGTGACAATAGCTATCTTCTGTTTTGTTTCTGAGCCGAAACTGTCCTAAGGCTACCGCCTCTGTCTGTAGGCATCCACAACTCTTCACTGTCAGAACTTGAGCAGGCATCCAAAGTAAACTCATCACTGTCAGAAGGCTCGGCATGTGATCTGACAGCTAAAGAGAAGGGCAAGACAGGTATGATTAACTCTGAGCGAATATGCATGAAGTCAAACTATACTAGTTAATCTACAAAGTAAAAGTGACTCAAGTGACAGTCAATGTTTCCTTGTTATTTAATAACCACATTGTACTCCTACTATTGCAGGTGCAGTCTGAACTTAATTGGAGTCACTCACTACAGACTGAGTTGGTGTTGAACAACACGTACACGTACCACACCATGATGATGATGACCATACTATCTTTGCACGCAGTCAGTCAGTTAGATCGGAGATGATTGATGGAATAACTGCATTTCATGAACTGGCATAAAGGTAGACACAACAATTCAACAAGAACCAGAGCAGACAGATGCTACCTGTCTGTGTAGTGGTGGAGTCGAATAGTGGTATGACTGACAGTGGCGCATTGATTTAGTCACTTGATTTGGAAAATGCTAGGTTGCTGTATATGCCTTTTGTCTGGCTCTGTCAAAATTTAAGGGAAATGGAGGTTGGGTCACGGCCTGTTCTGTTGTTGTAGGTTGATGCTGTGTAAATACTAGAGTAGACACAATGCATCCAAGCCGCCTCAGTCTGAAAGTGTTCTCGCTCAAGAGTCTTGTCTTCTTGCACTACACCGTAATTGATGCTTTTTTAAAATTCATTTATTTTTCAATACCCCTTTTGTTTTTACATCTACACTTACAGGCCGGCTTTTACCCAGTGCTATTATACTGGGAGCCACAACTCACACTTACCTTACCAATCCGCATCAGACAGGCAGTGGCACCCAAGAACGATTTGCAGAGTGTCCATGGAAGGGAGGACCAAGATGAATGACGAAATGCAACTCCACAATTGGACCTGGATAATACAGTAACTTTGGTATCATATTCATAATTCGTCTTTTAAATAATTTGATTCTTTTTCTCTCTTCAATCATTATGACCGTGTGTTGTTGTATTGTTGTTTGTTTGCTAATTGATTCATACAACTATTTTTTAATTCTCTTTGCTAGCTTTATAAGTAAGCCCAGTACAGCAGGTAATTGAGGTCTCTCTGAGGGCATACAGGCAAAGCAAATTTCATATAATACTGCTGCCCTGCACTGTCTTATTGTGTAGTAGTAGTTAGTAAGTACTACTCATTAACCATCAAGTTATCTTCATCATGCATGCATTTCCTTTTTCTCCCTTTATAGATTTATTGGATAGAGGATCATTGTCATCTTCAAAGATTGTGTTTTACTTTTGTTGTGTCCTTGCCTACTGTTTTTCTTTGTCAAACCTTTCCCCAAACCCCCTTCCCATCCATTCATCAAACTCCAACCCTCTTCCCCCGGGCTGTGTGATATATATTGAGGTGTGATGTGACTACATTAAATATACACCAACAATTGATCACACGCTTGCTGGGGCAGATGTGGTGAAAGCAACACTAATTCAATTTCAGGACAGGGCAAGTATCTTCTTCTGCTTGCCCACCCATGCTCAGTCTATGTTCAAGCCAATTTGTTCTCCAAAGGGACCCACCGAATTCATCATAATTAATTGTCGGCATTGATTGGATTCATATTCAAATTCAACATCCTACCAGACAGCAGTAAAGTTTACAAATTACGATTGTCTTAAGTCACTCGCTTGACACAACCACAGTTTATTATAACTACTTAACTTCTTGTACTAGGCTGTCCCCACCACCATCATGTTTTATTTTACTTTAGAAGTTGTAATAATATTTGTTTGTCAGTCTTCTTCTGTACTGTACTTTACTTCGTTCTACTACTCCTCCCACACTCTCTCTCAGGCAAGTGACTGTCTCTTTTGTTTGTTTGCAAATGCTAGTGCCAGTGTCTACTACTATCACCACAATCATGGCATCTTTTCCATTCTCTTGGGAAACCATGCAGCCATTGCTGTGCCGAACTTAATCATCATCAACCACAGGTAAAAAAAGTTTGCTGGGAGGTATAATGGACTAGGAGGAGTGACTGACGGTACTAGTAGGACAAATATTACTCAGTGAGGGGTACCGCATCTATCTGTTTGAGTGTTACAAAATTGGCAGTTTTTTTAAATCCAACACTGGCTGCTGCCCTGCAGCAGCAAGGAAAGTTAGGAAACCATGTGACATAAATAAATTTATAAAACAGTAACCCCCCACAAAACATTAACAATCGTATATGTAAGTACAAATAAATAAAATGTATTTCCCTAAACAAAAATAAACTATCCCACGCCTGACTCACCCCTCTCCCTAACCCCAACCAATGTCCAAATCGAAAAAAGTCCAAACAATGTCAGAAAGTCAGAAACCCCAACACCCAATTCCCACCCAGCAACAAAAGTAATAGAAAAAGGGCAATTTAACGGGGTCCTTCTACATTCGGAGGGGTTTAAGTGTTTGACTACCATGATCTTTATACGCTCCTCTAACTGCTCCTCTAGCTGTGCCACCAGGAAGAGAATTTGGGGGCGAAATGCCCTGCACTTCCATTTGCATCCATGGGGGGGGCAGCAGTGCTTGAAAATATGCGGCAGTGGGCGGCTGCCTGACCGCGATGCCGTACCACTGGAGGCGGGGCCTGGCTGGGGCCCGGGTCTTTGGAAGAGGCTGCAGCTGCTGCCACCTCCTCCTCCTCCTCCTCTGTCTGAGCCACAAGCCAGCGGTATTCTTCGCAGATGGCCTCCAGTTTCCGGCGCCTGGCCCTGGCTGCCAACTCCTTCCGCGTTGGGTTTTCATGGGAAGGAGGATCTATAAAGAAGGAAACAGAATTGTAACCAATACTCTTAGCAAAACAGTAACACAAAATTGATTCAACACATAGTGGCACAGTAGTACTTGCAAGAGCAGTACATAACATTTGTGGTAAGTACCAATCCTCCCACTTCCTCGGCCTCTAACATTTGTTGGAGTATTTGTCAGGCATTATACTTGCCCTAGTACTATGGACTCCTGTACACAGAACACTAGTCTTTTTCTTATCTCTGGTTTAGCTAAATTACATAACCTTTTTTTGCCGGCATTCCAGCTCAGCCATCTAAGCTTGCATCCAAGACCAACATACGAGTCAATACGCAGACTCCCGTTACTTTTATTTACTACTGTCTGCAGGTGGGGAAGCTTGTATTTTTCAATTACGGGTGGCACTGGCCATACTCTAACACAAAAGAAAGGGAGGTAGAGGGAAGAAATGGGCATAGGTTCACCCTCCAAAATTATGTAAGTCACAAGAGATCTCTGGGCAACAGAAATCGAGAGCCTAGCTACTAACTATAGTCCTATTCACAACATTCAATGGGGTTGGAATAGTGTGTATAGTGGTAGAAAAAGAGAAATGCTCTTTTTCTTGTTGTCCCCTCACTCACCAGGGTTGCCCCACGGTGACATGCTTCATCATTGGGGCCATCCCAGTCCGCTGCGGACTGGGGCGTGCTACGACTTGGGAATTACGTAGGAGCACTTTTAATTCTTGACTATGTGTGGTGCGAAGGTAGTGATGTGATGGAGTGGGGTTATGTGTAAATTGTTAAAATTACCTGCCTAGTAAGCTTTAAATAGTTTATTCTTGCTTCCAGGTGGTAGAGTTAAAACCGGGGTTCAAGTATTAGGATACCCAAAAGGCAATGTATTTAGGTGTACCTATCAACTCCTGTCAACATGTTTCGTGCATCCCCCAAGCACTTCCTCAGGACTACACAGGGACCAGCCCTGTGTTCGCCACTCCTAAAAGACGCTGCAATGAGCTAAATGGTGAAAGATGCTGCATCCAAAATTAATGCATGCAAACAGTACCTAAGTAACCAAATGAATCATGTGGTTCATGTGGTAGGGCCTAGCTGCGCCCCACGGACTCGGAGGGTTTCAGTATCCCGGCAATTTGCCAACTGGATACCTCCCTCGTTTGCACCTACTCGCGCGTCTCCAGTCCGAATGCCGGGATACTGAAACCCTCCGAGTCCATTTGGTTTAGCTCATTGCAGCAAGTCGTAGCATGCCCCAGTCCGCAGCGGACTGGGATGGCCCCAATGATGAAGCATGTCACCGTGGGGCAACCCTGGTGAGAGAGGGGACAACAAGAAAAAGAGCATTTCTCTTTTTCTACCACTATACACACTATTCCAACCCCATTGAATGTTGTGAATAGGACTAGAGTTAGTAGCTAGGCTCTCGATTTCTGTTGCCCAGAGATCTCTTGTGACTTACTGGCCATACTCTCTCTGTTACATGAAGGACAATTGCTCAATTTCACTTTCACTCTGCCATGGCTACTACAACAAGGCAGATGAATATTATATATCTGATCCAATGATCATTGCTTATATATGGAACAACGACATACCAGTACAGTAGCGGTCAGTGGTGTGAGTGCTCCCGGGTAGTGATGTGGGAGGGGGAGGGGCAGGGTGGGGAGTAGTAAACTATGGATTGCGAACAATTACTGGTAAGTAAACATATAAATAAATAAAACAAATTTAGTTGCACGCACTGCATTCATTATCCATAGTTTACTACCTCCACTCTGCCCCTAACCCTCCCCACATCACCTCCTGCCAGCACTTCCACCACTTCCACCACCTACCTCGACTGCATAAGGTACTTTGTTCATTGATTGTGTAATCAACAGATAGGCCACCCTTTGCAGGCTGGCTGACACAATTACAAATAAATTAACATAGGTAGGAAGTGGTCCTCGGAGTCAGAGGAAGGCGCTTGATAATAAATAATATTTATATGATGTGCTTGCAAACTACTGAGTCAACTGTATTCTCAAAATACTACTTTTATATATTCCCCTCTGCTTTGCTACTCTGGCGAAGTTTCTTTTACATTCTCTTCAAAGTAAGACTCTGCATCCAGTGACAGTCTCCAACTATGATGTCGATGATGAATACATCCAGACATCCATGCATTAAAAGTAAATGTCTATCATTCTTTTTTATTTATTGCTTAACAAACCTGAGCTGTTTTAACCAACAACCAAACATGCGTCCACTCCTTCCTTCCTTCCTTGCCTTGGCTTTGAGTTTGACCCAAACACCGCTGATGATTCTTGCTATCCAGTATCCACCCATAGTGTGTTGCCCACCGTGGCAGGCATCTACTTTCACCTTCCACCCATCCTTCAACAACCCATGCATCTGATACCTATCAGTCACCTGCATGCTGCTTCCAAAGTATCCTTCTCTGCTAGTCAAATTACATCTCGCCCGTCCTTCCTCCTTCCACCCTTCTTTCCCTTTTTGTTCAACACATCCGACAAGGTCATCTGATCTGACTTTTAGTCTTCTCCATAAAACTTTCACAGCTGAGTTGGAGTCAGATAGGAAAGGCCATTGGTTACTCAACTCACGCTGGTAATGCTATTGCTAATGCATTGGTAATGCTAAGAAAAGGGTGTCTTCTTCAACCATTGTATATTGTTTACTACAACTTCAAGTTCATACTTAATTAATAAGTCTCACAGTACAGTGAGTGAAGTGTTCCCCTTCCAGCTAGTAGTAATGCCAATAAGTAATGAATATAACTTACCACCGCCTAGCACTGCTGCTGGCTCCCCCCTGGAGCTCCTGCAGGTGCCGCATCTCCTGCGCCCTCTCGAATGGTAGCATCGCCATGGCTGCTGGCCTCGCCAGCACTGTCGGTTAGTACTGGTAGTACGCCTAGAAAAAAAAGAAAACATTTTTAGATGCCTGTACACCTCCCCCTATTTTATTCATTTTTACTAGGAAGATTGAAAAAACTGCTAATAGTACAACATACATCATCACTAGTCTAAATTGCGTACTAGAGTAGAGTCAGTAGACAGACATTAGTAGTATTATGGTTCCTAAGGTCATCTCTACTCCTATTCTACTCTTTGGAAAGTTAGCCTGAGCCATGTAACCATTTTAGATTCATGTCTACTCTTTTGCGCATGTTACCCCACAGCTTGTTGTGCAGTAAGACGCCTTTGAGGCCACATGAGTGTAGCGTACAAGTGAAGAGGTAAAAAAACAAGCCACTTTTTTTATGGAGTTCGGTTAGTCCCTATTGCTTAGCCATAATGTTACACTTTTTGCCATGACTGCGAAATGCTTGCATAATTGCATTATACTGTCTAACGTGTACCTTTTTTCTCATAATAGCCAGAAGATTCCCTTCTACAAACCAGAGATTTCCAGAGCTTGTGATGCATGTAACCAGTATTTCTACGTTCAGTGGTGAGGGGTCTCCCAGAGTTCACACAGATCTTTTTTCTTCTATCATGCACTTGTAACAAATATTTACTGTTTTAATCTTAAGCATTTTGATGTTGGAGCTGGCTGTAGCAATTTCATAGAACAACGTACAAAGCTTCCTATTTGAAACTAAATAAACCTTTTGAACTTACACATAGACTTTGTGGTATCTGGTGTGGTGTTGTGGACTTACACCAGTGAGTGAGCAAAAGGGTGTTATGTTCTGGGTTGTGTAATCATTGGGTATCCGGTGTGAGGGTTCGGGACCTAATTAGACACTATAACTAGTCGGTCAGGGGATTGTGGGTTCTGAGTTCTGACTGAGGTGTGAGTAAGGTCCAACCTCCCAATACCAACATCCTATTTTCTTGTGCATAGTTCTGTATGTGGCTGTGGAGAATCCCCACAGCAGTAGTAGTATGTACTACTGTCCTAACAAAAGTAGTAGTCAAACATCTGGTTGGGTATTTTGTTGGTGGGAATTGTAAAAAGCCTTGAGATTAAAGAGGACAACTCAAAGGACAGGACCCAGTGGCTAGAGCTATTGGTCAATCTGAGCTTTATTCAAAAGAAAACCTTAAATAAAGAGTGGCCAACTGGACAAGCTTATCTACAGACAGACTAATAGTAGTAGTACAGAGAGTCATAGGAGAGGCAGTTAGAAGGAACTTAAAGGCAGGGATAACCAGAGTTTGGAAACGGATAGTCAAGGCCAAAGAAGCTTTTGTATAAAATTGAATTAGGAAGTGGAACCGTAATTAATAGTTTGGAAAAGATAAAGTGCAGTAAAAGTTAGGGAAATATAATTGTTAATATAACCACTGGAGGACTTACTGGGGCCAGCAGCAGGGCCCTTGGTAGAGGAGCGGTCCTCTGGTGGTTGTCCCGCCGACTCGGACCCCGTTTTCTTGCCTCTGGGTGGTATTGATCATGTAAGAAATAATAAAGAAAGAGACAAACATTAATGAGTGTTGTGAAACAAATAAATCATTTAAAAAATGCTCAAAACACATTTTAGGAAACAACAATTGCAATAAAATTGACCTATCTAATCAGATCAACTACTGGCTTGCAGGATTCACGGACCGTCTACTTATTTATGAACACTAATCAAATGTTCCATAATCATTCTGATTCCAGAATACTAACGAAGCCTAAGTACAACCTGACCTAGACCACCTATTCCAGACGGGCCAATTGTTCAGTAAGTCTGCATTTCCATTTTATTTTTGCCTTTAAAAATGCAAAGATTTATTTATTTTGAAAGTTTTATAGAGCGCTGACAAGACCCTTGCGGTTATCAGAGCGCTTTACAGTCAGTGTGTATAGGCATATCAAACATTAAAGATAAGCAGGACCATAAAATATAGCATAAGAAAGCTTAACAAACAAAAGGACAAATCAAACATTAAAGATGAGCAGGACCATAATAAATAGCAGCAAAAAGCATAACAGACAAAAGGACAAATCAGAGGAGGACAATAGAGCAAACTGAACATATAAAAAGCAAAGCAGTGAGGTGCAGAGCAAGGGCGATACATATGAATCATGGTAATGGCAAAATATTGATTAGGTTGATAAGTATGATGAATGGAATGGAGGTTCTCACAGACACATGAGGCTATGTTTACATACATTTTGCCATAAGGATGCCTTTTACCTCCAGTTTGAAAGAAGAGGTGGAGGGGTTCAGTCTTATTTCTGGTGGAAGGGCATTCGATATCCTGGGTGCCATTCCTGAAAAGGATCAATTATACGTTTTTTTCTTGTTGAATTTTTGTGGTTTCAGAAGGAGGTTTTCCGCACTTCTTGTTGATCTTGTCCCTCCAGATATTGCGAGTTTTTGTGTGAGATAGCTAGGTGCATTATGATATAGGGCCTTGTGCATCATGCAAGCTATTTTCAGGTGGATTATGGCTTCAAACGTGGCAGCCAGTTTAAAGATTTTAGGTCCGGGGAGATGTGGGCCCTTCTTTTCGAGCCAGTGATGAGTCTTGCTCCCGCGTTGGTAGAGGCTCTTAGAGGAGCTGTAGTGGCTTTGCGAAGACCGCATAGCGAGACATTTCCATAGTCCAGCCATGGTAGAACTAGAGCCTGAACCGCCATCTTGAAGTCATTGGGAGGTAGGAAGGGCTTCAGCTTCCTTAGTGTATTAATCTGAAAGGTTGCTCCCTTTGTTGCATTACTAATATGTTTCTGCATATTGAGGTTACAGTCCAGAGTTATACCCAGTGATTTCGCAGAATCAACGATTGTTGGTTGAACATTGAGTGCTGTAAGGTATTTGATCAAGTTGTGCATTGTGGGGACTTTGGCGGGTGGGGCAATAAGGAGGAATTCAGTTTTTAAAGTATTCAGTTTAGGTGATTCTCTGCCAGCCATGTTTGGGTGGTCTTAAGAGTATTGTTAAGCAACCTAATGTCGTCCAAGGTGTTGATCTTGAGGTACAGTTGGGTATCGTCGGCATACATGTGAAATTGTACGTTGGATGTTTATAACAGATCGACGAGTGGTTCCATGAATAGGTTGAAGAGTGTAAGGGATAGAGAGGAACCTTGTGGGACTCCTAGCGTAACTGGAACAGGTTTGGACAGGGTGTTGTTGACCTTGAATTTTTGAGTCCGGTTTTGCAGAAAAGAGGTAAACCATTTTAGCACTGACCCTGAGAGACCCATTCTGTGTTTCAACAGATCTATCAAGTGCATGTGTTTGACCGAATCGAACACTAAGCAGAGGTCTAGTAGGATAAGGAGGCATGCTTCATTTTGATCAAGTATTTGAAGTGCATCATCAATGATGTGTGTCATGGCTGATTCCGCGCTGTGGTTTGCACGGAAGCCGGATTGGTGTTTGTTTAGGAGGTTGAAGTGATCGATATGTTTTGTCAGTTGGTGTTGAACACATTTTTACAGAAGTTTGGCCAAGGTGGGAATATTGGAGATTGGGCGGTAGATGTTTAGGTCCGTGGGGTCAGCTGTGGCTTTCTTAAGGACGGGAGATACCTGCCCTACCTTTAGGGAGTCAGGGATGCAACCTTGTAGAAGTGAACTGTTGATGATCTTGGTCCAGAGAGGTAGTAGCAACGGGGTAAGATCTTTAACCGCATTTGCGGGGAGAGGGTCAGTGAGGTGATTAGAAGGCTTCAGGGCATTGAGAAATTTGCCTATAGCGTCTTCAGAATAGGTGTAATGGTATTACCATGCCGCGTCGTTTTTTAGAGTAAACTTTGATGGGATTTGTTGTGATGCAATTGGGGGTAGAGGGGAGGTTTTGGTGAGCGGGCAAGAGTGGGAGATTAGGTCCTTTAGGAGATCTTTCTTGATGTTCTCAGTCTTTAGGTTAAAGTAGTTAGAAAAGTCCTCACATGTGGGTTAGTTCTTGTGGCCGTTGAGGTTGGTCCTTAGATTGAGTTTTGATTCATTCAAAAAGTTTTTTTGCTCGATTTCTTGCCTGATCAAGTTGTGGGCTGAAGAAGTCTGCTTTAGTGTGCTTGTCCTTTCGATAGTAAGCATTTCTCTTTTTTTTAGAGTCATAAGGAGCTTGGCGGAAGGGACTGATCTTCAGTTGCGTTTGGCAGTTCTGAGAGAACGTCTGTCCCCATTAAGGAGACCGTTGAACCAGGGTTTAGAGTCTTTTGTGGAGACTCTCTTTAGTTTAGGGGAGAAAATGTGTTAATTATCGAAGTCATGGAGTTGAGGTAGTGGTTGGTGAGATCAATTACTTTGGAAGTTCCAGCTGGGGTTAGCAGTAGATTCCGGCTAGAAGTGGGTAACATGTTTGGGTTGAGATTTTTCCAATCTCTGTTCCATACTTTCGGTTTTGTGACTTGGGCCGAATTCAGTTTTACTGTTTCCTTGATGAAGAATGTGATGATGTGATGGTCAGACCAATCACAAGGGAGGATCGACTCCAAATGGGTGGAATCACTCTTAGAGATTATTAAGTCTAAAATTTCGCCTTCATTGTGTGTAGGGCTGTTGCACAATTGGTTGAGGCCTAAGGCCTTGAGGAAGTTTTTGAGGCTGTTGACCACTGTATCGTTGAGGTCATTCCAGTGGAGGTGAAAGTCACCCAGGAAAATGTGTGTATTTCGTCGACCAGTATGTGTTGCGATCAGATCCATGAGGTGTTCTGTGAATAGGAGGTTGTCACCAGGTGGGTGATAGATCATGCGTAGCGAGCAGACAGGTTTACCATTAATGTTGATGTTGAGGCTTATGTATTCACAAGAAGGGAGTACCGAGGAGACAGCTCTGTTTACGGTGATGTTGCTCTGGTGTATGCATGCAATACCTCCTACAATCTTACCAGTCCTGTCTAGTTTGATGACGTCATAGTTAAGGGTACTAGGATGTCTATGAGGGGCGAGGAAGATTCTGTAAGCCATGTTTCAGTGAGAATTATGAGGTCAAGATCAGTAGAGGTAATGAGGTTGGCTATGTCAGTGGCGTGTTCCGAGGCCGATCTGCAATTCAGGAGTGTGCATTTAAGACGGGGGGTGACGGGGGAAGGATAGGTTATGAGAGGGTACTGATTTCCACCTGAGAGCATTGTGTTTGGGGGTGCTATGGGGGTGAGTAGGGGACTTGCTAGGTATATTGGTTCTGTAGGATCTTGAGAGCCATGGATGACTCGATAGCATCACTTTAAAAGCGTGGAGATCCTGTTTGATTAAATGAAGTGTGGTCATGATCTCATCTAATCTAGTGTCTGGTGTAGTTATGATGGGGAGGTGATGAAATGAGTGGGTTTGTCTGGGGTGTCAGCTGGTTGGGTGTATGGGCTGGTGCAGGGGAGCGTGAGTTAGAATGTGCAGATGTGTGTGTGTGTGGTAGGGATGGTGATGTAAGTGACTGAATAGAGGGTTTGTCATGTTGGTGGGCAGATGTGTGATGTGTGGTAGGAGGCATTGGTTGTTCAGAGGGTGGACTGATGTCTGAGAAATCGAGGGGTGAACAGAGGAGTGCACTTTTCACAGTCCTTGAAACGTGTGTTATTGTGAGTAGGGGAAGAGGTGAGGGGGGAGAGAGTAGTGGAGGGTGTGTTAGGAGGGTGAGCTATGGTGGTTCCCGTAGTGGGTTCCGTTGCTAATGGGGATAAGTATATAGAAAAGGTCATGTTAGGGGGGCATAGGTTGAGCTGTAGGGAGTCGATGTTGGTTTTGGTGTTGTGAGGTGTGGCTAGGGAAGAGCGACAGCTGATGAGGGAAGGGATAGAGGAGGAAGAGGGGTGGGGAGCTATGGTCAAGCCTAGAGTGGTATCCGTAGATATGTGAGGTGCGAAAGTGGTCTCAGTGATGATGGGGAGGGGAGCGTGAGATGTTTCGATGCAGTGCTGCTAGATGTATAAGTGGGGTAGCCGGGGTAGTGGAAGCGGATAAATCTGAAGCCTGTGATGGTTGGGAGGGAGGGTTGGGGGGAGCCAAAGCGGGATAGGGCTATAGCACCCTGAATAGTGTTGGTGTGGGTGGGTAGTGAGGCAGTTTGCGGATTGTCCACTTGTTCTTTAATGATGGGGAAGATGTTATCTAGGAGGTTTAAACTACGGTCAGTGGCTTCGATGAGTATAGTACCATTGTTATAGATACTGATTGTTGCTGTAGTATGAAAGAGTTGGGAAGGGGCAATATAAATAGCTAGACCATGTGCCGATTTTCTTGAGGAAGAAATCGGAAAAGTGGCTAGGAGTACTTTCCTTCATTGTGCCCTCCATTTTGTGTGGAAGATGATGTCAATGGTTGAGTATCTGTTGCGTGGTGAGAAGTAGGGATCAGTGAAGAGATTTACAGGTTGTGATTTGATGAAATTGTGTTTGAACTGTTTGGCCGATTTGTTTGAGAGGCCAGGGGGATAGATGATGTTGTGTGTGTGTGTGAGTGCCTGTGAGTTCCATGGTATGTGTGGGTGGGTAGGTGAGGATGATAAGGCACCAGAGAGACGCTGGAACGCTGGGACCTGGAGGGGTCCAGTGAGGGAGTTAGGGGAGGAGGGAAAATAGACGGAAATAAGACGGTCAGATACAACAGATGAGAATAGTTACTAATTGGCTAGGGGGATATGGGGGTATGGAAGAAGATGACATTAAATATGAAAAGTGTGCCTTGGGCGTCTGGTGGCATTGCAGAGAAGAGAGAGGAGGGGGAAGCTTAGGGCGGGTGGCCGGATGCGGTGGAGGTTAGAGAGGGCAAAAAAGTGAGGGAGGGAGACGTAAGTCAATTAAGGGTCAAGGTGTCTAGAGGCTAGAGCAATGAGGGTAAGGCAGGCTAAGATGGCTGACTTCTTCGAAGCAAATAATGTGATGGAAGTTTGGGCGGTCTGAATAGTGAGGGAGGGGGATGTAGGTTGATTATGGGTTAAGGTTTCCAGAAGCTAGAGCAAAGAGGGTAGGTCAGGCTTGTCGTGTATTTCTATAGGTTCTGAATCGATCCCCCTATTCCTGACCCTATTCTGGTTAAACTACCTAGCTAGTTAACTAACAGTCAGCCCATGAGGCAAGAAATCCCCCATGATGCAGATACCGTTATCTGACGCAGTCACACTACGGCACAGGAACGTGTTATCTGATTAGGTCATAACGCTTGAGATCTAATTAGACAAGCGACATTCCTCCAGCCCCTGATAAGGCATACGACGTTCTCATAACAAATCAAACCTATGACAACCTGGAAAATCCGTGCGGCCATTGTTTTGATTTCACAGAGAACTTTTGCAAAAGAATGTACTAACGAGCAAGTCGTATGACATCTTTATTGACGTACCTATGTCCATCCTTACGTCAATCTCGGCACCTTTAAGGTATAAATATTGCCGACCTTGCCCTATGCAAACACACGCGTGGTGACAAGACGGAGCAGCCATACTTGCCGAAGCCGAGAGCAGAAGCAGACCCCGCAGGCAGCAGCCCCGCCTTCCTGACGCGCTGAGAGACGCGCTGCTATCTCAAGCCGAGAGACCCAGCACCGGCGCTTCTGGGCAGCCCTCGCAGGCAGCCTGGAATATCGAGAGCAGAGAAAGAGATACCATTCCTCATTCATCCTAAATTCCAGGTACAGAACTGAATAACCCCTCCTAGAGAATTCTTTAGTTATTCACTTGGCAAAAACAAACTTAACTTAAACTGTAACTTTCTATTCCCGCCCACGCATTAGACTTAGGTCAGGTACACGGGGTAGGCGTATCTAGAAACACCAGTTGAGTACGTTTAGTCAAATGTATATGTGTATGTAAATATATTTTAATCATTTTAAACATCATATGGCTCAGAAACCATATCAATGTTTTTACAGTATTATTTTATACTATTGCTTTTAATGTATGCACTTTACTTAACTATAAGTATTGCAATAATATCGATCCATTTCTCTTGTACGAGAAAAGAGACTGATCAATAAATAACATCTTTTATTGAACACGCCCGTCTCTTCCTTTTCTCTACATTCTGATGAGACTAAGAATGCACGTACTGACTGAGTAAAATAATTGCCTTGTGCTCACACGACTCATGAGATTGACTCTTGATTAGGGGAGAGCAAAGTTGTCATGTTCTATGGTTGTCAGAAACTAAATCCCTTCTTGTCTAATCAGGGGAGTTAATTCCTTCCTTGAACATTCGAGAAAGTTTCTAGCGAACTCTGAGCTTAGCTGGCAAACCCAAAAATTAAGTCTAGTATCGACAGTAGTAGACCTAGTTAACGTCTGGTCTAGGCCTTTACTGCTGTAGGTACTATTCCAATGCGCAGAGCCTATTGGGAAAATAGGAGCTACACTACATGGCGCCCAACGCGTTTGGAAAGGGCGATAAAACTAACGTAAGACATTTACAGTAACTCAGTCGTGCTTTCTCACTCAGACCCCTTTTCCCAAATACTCCAAAGACGTCTGGAGTGGGTGAAAGGTTATTATATCCTCCAAAACCTCGCAGGAGGGAACTCCTATGTATGGTTCTTGGTCTAGTCAACGTTGAAGGATAAAACAGTTCCAGAATATTGTGCATCTAATCTCTATTTCCATAAGAAACCTGATCTGCAAACAAACATAATACCATCCTGTCTGTAAAATGGCAGAGAGTGATGATGAAAGAGAGGCAATTAGATTAGCTACTGAAATAGCAGATGCTGATGCTACCATGCAAACAGCAGACCCGGATATAATACTCATCCAGGTCGCCAAAAGGAGATCTATAACCTTAAAACTTATAGAAAATGGACTGACACCTAGAGGTGGCACAGTCATATTCGTAATTGAGGCACACGAATATCGGCAGACAGAGGTATACTATACATGGATACATTTTCCAGCAGCAAATGCTGTAACAAAGTACTTCCACTATTACAAAGTAGAGGAACCTCCTGAAACGTACACTCCTTTCGAGGAGGTGGAAGTACCACTCAAATTCCAAGAGCATTTGCTCTTATTTGATGGCGCCCTAAAACATAACAATCACATTACAAGGCTCGGTCCTTTAGGAAGACCAGGAGCAACGTGGCCGGTCCTAGCCGGATACACACCACATCCAGACATCGAAAGAATGCCTGCAGCAGAGCTGTTAATACAGCTAAAACAACTACTAAAAATTCATAGACAATTAGTTCAGTATGTAATGCGGACTTCAACAATTCAGCCAGCGATTAAACTACCACAGCTGACCCCTCACCAGGGGAACACAAATAAAATTACACCACAGAACATCCAATCCTGCCTAGGTAAAGTTCCAGCTAAACGGGAACAAATACCATTCTGGTTGGCACAGAAAATTACCCAAATAGAGGCGGTGTTTCCTGACACCACCCCATTAGAAAAACACAGGATTCTGACTATATGTCTCCCAATGGGAATCGCACCACACATTGAGGACTGTGACACTTGGGGTACAGTCTTTGCTTCCATCTATACAAAAACGCACGGTGTTCCATCCATTTCGGTGATACCAGATGTGCTAAAACAAATTCAAGATGAATACGGTCCAGAACCTGCTTTAACTCTTGGTATGAAATTACTGAAAGACTTCAAGCAGGTCTCGGCTATATTATTAGCCAACATAAAAGGTGAAGCAGCAAACGTGGCGATCCGCCAGAGGTTAAAAGAGACAGATATAGCAGACCAACCAGCTGAAATTGCCAGAATCATAGAAAAATCCTATGAAGAACTAGGCAGAGATAGTCTAGGTGGAATACCAGTAAAACCGCAACTGACTACAAGTCCAGAAAAAATGTTTTTTAATAATAATAATAATTCACCAAAAAAGAACTGGGATGGGAACAAACAATCCAATCCTAAAGAAAAGAAATTCCAGTCCAGAGGAAGGTCTCCTAGGCGAAGAGAGAAATCTCCAAACCCGAGACAAAGGTCACCCCAGAGTGAACCCTCTGGGAATAGATATAACCTTAGAAATAGGGATAATATTAAAAAACCTGATAGATATCAAGACATTGATACACGTCCCTCTCAATCTTTTCAGAATTCCTCGCAGAAATCGGAAAGAAGAGGACGATCAGAAGAGCACGCCAAGTCCAAAGACAAGGAACCTGCTCAACTGAAAAAGAAATCACAATTTCCAAAAAAGAAGGTAGCCAGTATCAAGGTAGTTAACAATGCCGAGAATACTGAGGACACAACTGAAAAACGGAGAGTGGGCTCAGACAATGCTAGACAGCGCAGCAGAGGTGAGCATAGCTCGCAAAGTCCTTATGAATCATCTGGAGACAGTGGACACGAATGAATACCTTCAAGTGGAAACTGCAGATACCAGAGTTAGCAAGCCCCACAAAATATACGAGATAACATTACGTATAGAGGGAGATAAGACTAGGAAAATAAGGGGACTATTTTGGGATAACCTCTCCAAGGGTTATGACATCCTTCTAGCTGAAAAAGACTGGCCACCAGAGTTTGTCAGGGAGTGCCCTCATGGCGAAGAAGTAATTATGCCTGCCTTCTCGAATCAAATGCCGATTCATAAAAAATATACACTTGCTAGAAAGTGGGCAGTGGCCTTAGCACCTGCTTTATATAAAAATCATGTAGGATGGGATGAGGATTCTCCTCCTCACAAAATCCAGTTAAAATCACAACCAACTGCACAAAGGCAGTACCCAATTAAGCAAGAAGCTAAAAAACAAGTAAATGAAATACTAGATCAGCTAGAATACCAGGGGGTGATTGAAACTTGCACCTCACAAATGAACAATCCTTTGTTTCCGGTCTCCAAACCAGACAATTCATATCGCCTAGTTTTGGATTACCGACACCTTAACACATGTTGCAAAACTTTTGCAGTGCAAAACTCACACAGTGCTGCACTAATGAATAACATAGTGCGCAAAAAATACAAAACAACCTTGGACATCTCCAATGGATTCTTTTGTCAAAACATAGCACCAGAGAGCAGATATTTAACAGCTTTCTCAGTAAATGGCACTCAAAAACAATTCTGTCGGTTAGCCCAGGGGTACAAGAACAGCCCGGGGGTATTCTCAGCGAGAGTAACAGAATTACTACAACTATATGATGATGAAGCATTATCTTATGTCGATGACATTTACTTAACAGATGATGACTTGGAGACTCACTTGAAAAGAGTGAACACCATAATACTTGGTTTCGCTGCAGAGGGTTACAAATTCAACTTCAAAAAGTCCAGAATTGCCCATCTGACGGTCCTATTCTTAGGATATGAGCTATCAAGTGAAGGTAAAAGCCTGGCAGACAATTTCCTAGAGAAATGTGCCGTTATCCAAGCTCCTAAAACACTAAAAAACCTACAGTCAATTTTAGGCTTCCTAAATTTCGGAAGAACATACATTGCAAATTACGCAGAAAGGGTAAAACCCCTTTACGATCTAATTAAACCAGACTTTAAAAGATCCAGTTGGACTCAAACACACACAGAAATTTTGAGATCCTTACAAACAGACATGCTAATTAAGACAAAATTAGAAACCCGTGATAATACACGCAACCTTGTGATCCGAGTCATCCCAGGGAGATGCGGATTCACATACCTGACCTCTAATGAGGGAGAAAAGGTACCAATTGCATTCAAATCACACTTGTACTCAAAAGCTGAACAGAGATTCAGCAACAAAGGAAAAATTGTTCAAGCAGTTCAAACCGCAATAGCTAGAGAAAAAGACATAGCTGACGGTAGACATATCACAGTCAGAACAGCTGAATCAGCCTTTGAGGCATTAACAACACCGTGTAATTTACCATCAACAACATTGGATCCAGAATGGATAGAATGGGTGAATTCAATCACAACGGACAAAGTATACTACTACTTTGATCCAGAACTAGAAGAATTAAAAAATCTACAATATGAAAAGACGTATCCTCTGCCAATCGACATTCTGCCTCTACGACATTACGCCTGTGTAATCTATACAGACGGACATGCTCAACCCTCCGTTTGGGGAGAACATGCATACAATCCCACATGTGAGATCACAAAAGAAGTGTGGCGCGGAGGTAAACTAAGACCTCTATTAACAAAATCACACTCAGTAGAAACTAATTCAGAACTACAAACTGAAATAATAGCTTTGAAAATGGCGCTAGATAATGCGGATCGCGAATTCCCGACACTTATAGTGTCAGATTCATATTTCTGCGTCAAAGCATATAACAAGGATTTGCAGACATGGATTCAGAACGGTTACAAAGATGACACAGATGCACCAATAAAGCAGAGACTTCTCTGGGAACAAGTAGCTCTTTTGAAAAAAGAACTACCAAAGACTCACGTGACTCACTCACTGAGTCATCAGCGTGATGGCGTTCACGTTGTAGGGAATTCATTGGCTGAAACAGCCGCAGCGGCAGCCAGTAAACCGGCTCCCGTAGATCGAAAAAAGCGTACATTAAAATACATTGACGGTGAAACATTGCTGGCGGTGAAAACGTCATCAAAAGGCGACTGCTCAGCGTTACCGATCAACTATCCACTCAATTATACATACATAATCGATGCAAACTCCGTCCCTTTTGCTCGAATCCCTGGAGTGGGGGATAGAGTGATTCCAAACATGGACAGGAGACACTTGTTAATCGCAGACGCACACATGGGCGAGGGTCTCAGACACCTTAAATTAAAAGATTCTCTGGAAGAATTACAATCACGGTACTGGTGGCCAGGCATGAGCCTGCACTACACCATGTTTGTAAAAAACTGCCCAAACTGCAACAGAGATCGCAGTGGGGAGAGAAGCAGTTTAATACCTCGTCGTATCAAGGCAGATAATATTACCAACAAAAAGAATGGCTTGCGATTAACATACACAGGCTAGTTCCACTTATAATGTAGATCCACAGCACTCGGCTGACGTCCGGACTGTTATACAAGATTTGCGAGTCTAAATGGCATATACGCTAAGAGCATGCTACGTTCGACCATTTTTTTTTTCACTCAGGCAATCCAGCCTGGGGGGGGAAAGAATGGCCAAATGAGCACAGCCCAGCGGGAATCTTCTCACTTCCTTCCTGAGGGTATGGGATGGTGTAAAGAAAAAACCAAGGCAGAAAGCAATCTATAATGGAAAGGACATTAGGTTCGGGAGCTGGGTGGGTCAAACATCTAATAAGTGTCCAACGTAGTCTACATAACTTGCCAAGAAATTCTCTGAAGGGATTCAGTCCGTACGAATTATTATTCGGAACTAGGATGTTGATCTCTGACCTTGATAGTCAGACTTCAGTGGTAATAGAAAAAACCTTTGATGTCAAAGACCGTTTGGCTATTTTGCAGGACTTAAACAAAACAAGAAAAGACCTGAGCAACATACAGTTGAAACAACAGCCAACAACCACTGAAGAATCACCACCTGTCCCAGCAAGACCTGTCTGGATTCCAAAAGTCGGGGATCTAGTCAGGGAGAAGATCGCGGTAAAGAAGGAATTTGGGCCTTCTTACAGAAAAGCAGTTCCTGTCTTGTCTGTCAACGGGACAAGATCAGTTGTACTACCGCCACTTGCTGGAAAAAAGGAGAACCGAGTTGTATCCATCGACCTGGTAAAACCACAACATGTGGCCGATAACAAACAGCAGGCCAAGTGGACTCCCAATAAGTAGCAGAACACCAAGGTTTGCTACCAGTACAGAGGTCCTAACAAAGAGGCTCATCACATTCGAAACGCCTAAAGAAGAACAACAAGGACTATGCAACAATGCAATAGAACTCAGACCTCTGAAAACCCAAATAAAGACATTTAGCAGAGACACACCAATCTACAATGAAGTTCCAAGTGAAAATGCAAGAAACAAAAATCCTGAACCAATTGGAACAATTGACAGAACTGCATCTGGTTACTTCATCAACTTCGATGATTCCTCTGAAGGTTTCAGCGAACAAAAGACACAGCCATCATCAAAATCCTTTAAAGACAAAGCTAAGGAACTTTTGAAACAACTGAAAGAAACATATCTGGTTACTCCATGGATTGAATTTTGGGTGGGTTTTGGTGCATTTATCCTCATACTTTGGCTCATCATGGTATTTACCTTGGGACGCTTCATTGAGGGAAAATATGCTAAAATGGACACAGCAAGTCAGAACATCAACTTGGTCCTCAAACCACACACATCTTCACACGTCGAGAAACGAGAACTTTCTTCAGAACTTTCTTCAGCCAACTTCACAGCAATTCCAATACCTGGTGGGGTAGCCTGGGACAACACTGACTATGAAATTTATGGTCCGGTCGAGATCCTGAAATATCCACACCAAATCAAGATCTCCTTGAGTGACTTTGCAAAACCAAACTCATTTGCTGATGATTGGGACTTTGAAAGTATAAACAATATGATGTCTGACTTAGTAATGTCTGCTAAATTTACAAAACATGATTATTTGCAAGGTTCTACAAATTATGATAGTATGTATTGCTATAACCATTATGGTAACCATTTCTTGCATAAATCTGCACAACCTAGACATGTTTTAAATTATAATCAATGGGAACATTGTGCTACACCTCCAAAAGGGAGCTCTAGAACCGTTTATGACAAATATTCATATTTTTCAGGTTTTAACATAACTAATGCTGAAACATTTTATTACAAATTGTCAAACAAGACAGGGATGAAAACCATGATAACCAACACAAAATTGATATATTCAGATTCATTCTTTGAAAAAATGAATACATTTGGATTTGATTATTGGGACAAAAATGTTGATTTGAAAAGTGTTTGGGGTACAAAAGAATGGCAAGTACAGGGTATAGAAGCTTTGTTTAGAGCCTGCATGATCCCAGAACAAATGATATTTTTAAATGACACTGTTCAACAAACCACCTGTCTTGGCTTAGCCAAAATCAAAGATTTAAATAACCTGTCTATTCCAAAGCCAACAATGTTTAGCAATAACTCTGATACAGATGAAGAAATAGACATAAGCCATATACTTAACCAAAACAGAACACATCCTGATTGGAAACAATGGTTGATCTGGCCCACAGATACAAATAACTGTCAAGATAGATTCCTGAATAAAACACAGGGTTTCAAAATGACCAGGCCAGACCCTAGATATCCTCAAAGACATCACCCAGGGATAATAACAACCTACAGTGTGGGCAAATTATGCCTTCAATGGCTACAAACGTCCACACTGCCTGAAATTTAGCAACACCTAACTTTACTTACTGATGGTGCTGACTTGCGTGATTTCATACTGGGACCACGCAAACAGCGTCAAAAGCGTTTCATAGCAGCCTCTGTATATGCAGCATACAATGAGGCCTGGAAGGTTACTCAAATTGAAACAGCAGAGAGAATACGTGAAATTGATCGTATTAATTTGGAAAAATCACTTTCTGTAGTGGACAATGGGTTAATGACTCTGTCCTCCAGAATATTTTCATTGGACAGCATTGTGTCTTCAGCAATCGATATATTATCGCAAGACTTACTGTTATTACAACATGGTCAGTCACAATTGCGCTCTATTGTACAGCTTGGCTGGACGTTACAAAATCTGCGTTCAGGCTATGTGCCTTGGCGTTTAATCAACACAACGTCACTATTCCAAATCTTTAACCTTACTGATAGACAAATCGGTATGGCGCAGAAGGGTGCTGATTATACAATCTTGAGCATTGAAAAACTAGAAAGATTACCAATGACAATGTCAGAACGACCTGTCAGTGAATGGATAATCCACGGAATCATAAATATTCCAATCTCAACCTTCAGGTTTCAATACTGCCAAAAATATATACAGGCTGGCATGTACGAGAAATTGGGAAAGGGGTACCTTAAAACAACTTGGAACCTGCCCTATTCACATGCATGTGTCAGTAACAAAGGACAGAAAGTGTTTCTTAGTGGCAACAATTGTGCTATGTCACTAAGCGGCACGCTTCTGTGTAACGGTATTAGTTTGCACGGAGCCTGTGAAGGGAATTCATACAACCTTTCATGTCACCAGCAAGGCGCACCTGCAACTGAAATAGAACCATTCTTTCAAAGACTCTATAATGGGAGTTACATTCTTATTGTAGACCGCAGATGTTGTAGTCTTATGCCCGGGACTCCTTATCTCGTCACCACATCGGCGAAGGTCAAGTGCTGTGGACGTTCTTTGTTCCCCAGCTCCTTACCAGACAGGGAGGCAAGGGCATGGCCCGGTTTGAAAATTACTTCTATTCGAATAGACACTTTAAGCAGAATGAAAACAGTGCTTCTTCAGACGCCTACAAGGCTCACGTCATCGAAAGAAACGTATGATCTACAAGTCGCAAGGACGACTGCAGATATACATACATTATTATCAACTAATTCCCCCGTACATTTCGCGGAAATCCTGAGCGAAATCTTAAATATTTCTGATACCACTGGGGTCTCAAAGGTATTTAAGACAGTATTTTCGATGGCATTAACACCATTCAAAGCCATACTGGGTATTTTTCCAGATTTCGTCCATTCGATTTTTTGGCGGACTTCCCCTGATCCTGGGACTAATTGCAGGAATCCTATTCCTAGTCCTTATTTTTCGTTATGGCAACCCATGTCACAGATCAAACTCTCGCGACAATGGAAGATACGATCCTAGCCATTGGATACCGGGACCGGATATCAAAAATCCTGGGACTCTCCCGGCTTAGAGACCTAAACATGACTTGGTTTCTATCATTTCGACCAATGTGGCAAAGTTGTGTTTTACCTGTACTAAGGTGTCTGCTATGCGGAGAAGAATGCGTGTTAGACACCTGTCTGACGCTACAATCGGATGCGCCGGTGGATGCAGATACACTGTTGGTTCCTACCAAGGTTCACGCACTGTGCTGCCCTCAAAGGCTGCCAATTCTGATGACGGCATTCCTGGAATCTTCACCACTGCGATTGAAGAGTAGTGAAGTTCAAGATGAAAGCAGCATCGAACAGGTACGACCTTCTGTCAGCAAGGCAAATCAGAATGTCAATGGAGACAATCATGCACACGAATGCATGGTTACCCCTATTTCCGACTTAGTGGAACTTTCCCATGAAGCTGTTGACAGTTTTTTCGAAAGCCTGAATGATATGATGTTCTCTCCGGAACAGAAATAGAGACTTTTGAGTAAACTCGCACACGGCGTTCCCTGAATTCGGCCTTCAACCTTTAAAAATAAAGTCACATGAAAAATTACAATCCAGTTCACGGACAGCAACTTTTTTCAGCAAGCCCTTAAAATATTTTTCTACATATTTTTTTCCGGGACACTGATCTTCTGCTTAAAGTAAGAAACTATTCCTAGAGAACTAAGATTTCTATTTTAGATACTTTATATAGACTTTAGCTGCCCGCTGGTATGTTCACAAATATTTTATTATGTGATGAAATGGTCTCGACCTTCCTTTCTGTATAGCTATATTAAGAGCCATTTCATGTGTATTTCTCATATACCAAAAAGCAATAATGCATTACAATGCGTGTTTACTTTTGCATTTAATTCATAGCTTAAGTGCGTACAATATATATGACTGCAATTTTTCAGTATATTTGAAAATTTCGAAATGCATTTATGTATTTTGGGGTGGTAAGGTATACACTATACTCTATAGTATGTTGTACTATGTTATACTATGCATAGATGAGTAGATATGACCATAGTTAGCGTGGAGTGGGTGTCGTGTATTTCTATAGGTTCTGAATCGATCCCCCTATTCCTGACCCTATTCTGGTTAAACTACCTAGCTAGTTAACTAACAGTCAGCCCATGAGGCAAGAAATCCCCCATGATGCAGATACCGTTATCTGACGCAGTCACACTACGGCACAGGAACGTGTTATCTGATTAGGTCATAACGCTTGAGATCTAATTAGACAAGCGACATTCCTCCAGCCCCTGATAAGGCATACGACGTTCTCATAACAAATCAAACCTATGACAACCTGGAAAATCCGTGCGGCCATTGTTTTGATTTCACAGAGAACTTTTGCAAAAGAATGTACTAACGAGCAAGTCGTATGACATCTTTATTGACGTACCTATGTCCATCCTTACGTCAATCTCGGCACCTTTAAGGTATAAATATTGCCGACCTTTCCCTATGCAAACACACGCGTGGTGACAAGACGGAGCAGCCATACTTGCCGAAGCCGAGAGCAGAAGCAGACCCCGCAGGCAGCAGCCCCGCCTTCCTGACGCGCTGAGAGACGCGCTGCTATCTCAAGCCGAGAGACCCAGCACCGGCGCTTCTGGGCAGCCCTCGCAGGCAGCCTGGAATATCGAGAGCAGAGAAAGAGATACCATTCCTCATTCATCCTAAATTCCAGGTACAGAACTGAATAACCCCTCCTAGAGAATTCTTTAGTTATTCACTTGGCAAAAACAAACTTAACTTAAACTGTAACTTTGTATTCCCGCCCACGCATTAGACTTAGGTCAGGTACACGGGGTAGGCGTATCTAGAAACACCAGTTGAGTACGTTTAGTCAAATGTATATGTGTATGTAAATATATTTTAATCATTTTAAACATCATATGGCTCAGAAACCATATCAATGTTTTTACAGTATTATTTTATACTATTGCTTCTAATGTATGCACTTTACTTAACTATAAGTATTGCAATAATATCGATCCATTTCTCTTGTACGAGAAAAGAGACTGATCAATAAATAACATCTTTTATTGAACACGCCCGTCTCTTCCTTTTCTCTACATTCTGATGAGACTAAGAATGCACGTACTGACTGAGTAAAATAATTGCCTTGTGCTCACACGACTCATGAGATTGACTCTTGATTAGGGGAGAGCAAAGTTGTCATGTTCTATGGTTTTCAGAAACTAAATCCCTTCTTGTCTAATCAGGGGAGTTAATTCCTTCCTTGAACATTCGAGAAAGTTTCTAGCGAACTCTGAGCTTAGCTGGCAAACCCAAAAATTAAGTCTAGTATCGACAGTAGTAGACCTAGTTAACGTCTGGTCTAGGCCTTTACTGCTGTAGGTACTATTCCAATGCGCAGAGCCTATTGGGAAAATAGGAGCTACACTACAGGCTAAGATGGGCTACTTCTAGAAGCAAATAATGTGGTGGAAGTTTGGGCGGTCTGAATAATGAGGGAGGGGAATGGAGGTCGATTAGGGGCTAGAGTGTCCAGAGGCTAGTGCACTGAGGGTATGTCAGGCTAGGTGGCCGACTTCTTAGAAGCAAAATACTAGGTAGTCCTCTGTTAGTTTCCTTTCGGGAGAAAAAGTAAGTCAGGCTGAGATGTCCGACTTCTTAGAAGGAAATACTAGGTAGTCCTCTGTTAGATTCCTTTCAAGAAGAGAAGTTAGACAGGCTAAGATGGCCGATTTCTTAGAAGAAGATACTAGTTAGTCCTCTGTTAGTTTCCTTTAAAGAGGAAAAGTTAGCCCACAGCCATTTTAGGAGGTGTGAAAAACACTGGTTCGCTAGTGAAAAGGTCGATTGGTGAAAAATGAACAGAAATAACAGTAGAAGGAGAACAAAAATAGCACGAAATTACAAATACCTTGCATGCATAAATTTGGTTCATACACCAAATTGTTGGTTGGTTGTGTCCGATGTTGTTCTGCTACTGACTGACAATGCTAAGCCTACCACTCACTAAACAAACTACAAAAGGTTCTACGGAGGACAGGGGTAAGCAGCATTCAGTGACAGAGGAGGCATCATGCAGACCGTAAAGAATATTAACTAATACTAGTAAACCTAGTATCCATCCACCACTATTTCATAGAAGCACAATGGAAAGACTAGACTCTCTCTAGCAATAGCAGTAACTAACTTCAGTTCTCTAAAGTAAACTCTTACATTAATCAGCCCAAGCTAGCACAAAGTTGCAAATAAGTAAGAGTAGCACCGAGCACCTGTGTCCTACAATCAAAGAAGATTTTGAAACTGCAATGCAATGATACATAATACTTATACTACTATATATTAGCTAATCACCAAGCCCCATGACCTCGACACCTAGCAGGCTCAACAGGTCCTGCTCCCGGTCCAGGATGTCTGACCACCGATGGGCCAGCTAGTTGTGGGCACGCTGGATCCCTGAGCAGCGAAACACTGCCTGACCCACCTTCGCCCACTGCGGTGATGCTCCTGGGTAGGGTACCCGGAGCCTGGCCTGCCGCCTGCTGCCAAGGTCAAGGAGAGGTGGCACTGGATAAAAAAACAAGGGCGGCCACCTCTGCCTCGCCAAAAAGCTGCCTGGACTGCTGCCCTGCAGGATGTACGTTGTTACAACGCATGCTTTTACCACGCATGCTTTTACAACGCAGGTTTTTCAACGCAAGTCGTTACAACGACTTGCGTTGGGTGGTGCTGGATAGTGAATAGTTGAATTTACTATTCCAACTCCAGTCCCCGTGGATAGTAGCGAAGGTGTTGGATAGTAAATTAAACTATTACCTGTCATAGAGCGCCCCCAGCGCAATTCGTTGTAATGACTTGCGTTGAAAAACCTGCGTTGTAAAGGCACTGCGTGGTAAACGTTGCGTCGTAAAGGATGTTTCCCCATGCAGGGCGCATTCTGCCACAGGCAGCTGGCTCTTGGGCTAGAATCCTGTTCGGGACCAAATAAACAAAAACTGCACATTACCACAAAACTTTTCTATGTCTGCCACACTACCATGCAAAAGAGCTATATTCATTTCTTCTAAACATAAAGCAGGAGCTTCCACATAATACAGCTTCCTATCTAAAGTTCACATTGTTGAGTGGTGTAACTTATTTGTGTTTTACACTTCCCCTTGGCAAGGTACATAGAAATGTTCCTAATATATCAATAGATTGATGTCTAATACAAGAAACACTATTACAATACCATTTGTATAGAGTGCCCTGAATGCACCTCCCTTTTACCTCTTCTGCAATAACTTCTTCTACATTTCTCGGTACCATTACTTTTTTTGCTGTAGGAGTACCGTTCTACATTTCACAACATTGTCCTTTAATCAATAGCATGAACTAATTTGTTATCTTGGAGATAGCTTTCTTCATTAAAGAAGCGCTCTGTCCAAGAAGTATGTATCCATTTTGCACTAAAATATTTACCACATTTACTTCTATTCAATAACCTTTTCTTCTGGTTTTCTATCCTTATGCACAACACTATTTTGTCAAGAGTCTTGATTCTATTTAGAATCAAAATGAAAAGCTTCCTCTTCAAAGCAAAGGCCTTATCAACTACTTTCTCAGTTCATTCTTTCTGTTTCACTGCATCTCTCTTTCTACACTTTTTTAAATGTAACACTAAATTTACAAGGCTGAATCTATGTAATCAATATAACATTTGCACAGAACGTATGCGGGAATCTAAATACCCACTTACAACCCAGCAGTCATTGAAATAATGAAGCAAACACTGACACTGAAGAAACATTATGTAGAGTTCAATTGTAGTAAACCTATCACCCATATTGTCTAAAGACTACAGATTTCTCAGTACAACTTGTAGAAACATGGGTAATGTGGTTGAACACATCACTGATCCTTGGATGATAGACTGAGTGCATGGGTAGTGCCAGGGTGATTCCGTGTCTGCATACTTACTGTCTGGGTGTTTGGATAAGAGCATGAGTAGAGCCTGAATGATTTGACAAGTGCATGACTAATGCTTCAATAATTCAATGTGTTTACATATTGCAGCGCCAGGGTACCCGTGGGGCGTTTGTTGCTCTTAATATATACAATACAATACATGCATAAATACTAGGTGGATGATTACATGAGCGCAACTCTAGTGCCTGGATGATTGCAAGAGTGTATATATAGTATATAGGTGATGTATGCACCGCACACAGATTAAGCACATGCAGAGCACCTAGCCTATTGGATGAGTGGATGAATAGCGTTTCAGCGATTGGATACTGCCCATTTCTTTTTGGTTGACTGAACAGGTAGTGCCTGGATGCTTGCATAACTATATGGGTAGTACCTGAAGAATTGAATAAGTGCATCATTAGTGCCTGGCTAATTACATGAGTGCATGACTAGTGTCTGAGTGCCTACATGATTCCATTGTTAAAACTTGAGATATTGGATGAAAGTAAGTATACTGCTGGGGTGATTGTATTAGTGCAAGACTATTGGCTCGATAATTAAATGGCTGCATTGGTACTGCGTGGGTGATAGATTTACTACATTGGTACTCTCTACATAATTACATGAATACATGAGTAGAACCTGCGTGTTTCTTCAGTACACGTGTGTGCCTCAGTATTTCAATGACTGCATGGGTTGTAAGTGGGTGTTTGGATGACTGCATAGGTTCTGGCAGCTATTGTAAAGATTGCATAAGCCAATAGTTAATACCTATGGGATTAGATGAATGTATAGATAGTGCCTGTGTGGTAAATAAATAATTAATTACCGGTACTATTTTTCTATGCATAAAATAAAACAGATAGCTCAATAAATAAGAGGCAGGATCCGGGGTATCTGAGTCGAACAGGCTTTAATCAGGCATAAGGGAAGGGACAGGATCGGAACAGCCTGAAATAGAATGGCATGGAATGGCAGCTGCAACGTTTCATCAACATTACATAGTATATATAGGAAAATATTACAATTGCATTGAATACAGTAGGCGTAACAAGTGACAAACGTAAGATAAGAACAAATGGGCGTACAAAGAAGGCGTGTACGTAGACATGTGATGAAGACGTCACAGAAGTGTCATAAATGGGTGGATACATGGAGGGGGCTACCTGGGCAGCTGGAACCTTTAACCTACTGGTGCACGCAAACGGGCCATGACGTGTAACTAGGGAGAGCTGGGGGCTCTGACTTCTGCACTAGAAGAGGAGACTAAAGTCTAAGATGTCAGGACGACATGTACCTATAGCATATCTGGTATCTGGTGTTTGGAGAACATGTTGATAGAATCTAAAAGTCATCAGAGCAAAGGCTACTTGACACTAAGGCTGGTGCATGCATATATTCTTCATGTATTGCGTGTGCTATGAATCTTCTATGGATATTAATACAGTAATTCACTTGCATGGAGACAGGAAGACTAGACTATAGCTGAAGATGTTTATGCGGTTCGTTAGCTTAGGAATGTGAAGACGGAGAGCTGAACTGATAACTGTAGGCATAACATATTCTTGGCAGACAGGCAGGCAGAGCCAGGCCGGGCACCGCGCTGCGCGGCAAGAAGTAAGCGAAGGGTCAGGGATGCGGGAGGGGCTGCATCGCTCCTCAGAGTGGTTTCAGGAGACTGGAGCTTGAATCTGGTGTTCAGGCCCTTTGAGGCCTAGAAACGGGGACAATTCGATAAGTCTAACGGGCATAATGTAAAACGTTGGCAACATAGGCCTAGAAGCCTAATTCACGTTGCTTTCACGGGGACCGGATAACTGACATACTAACGTTGGACACAACTATAATTGCGTCTTTAATCGATCATAAGGGGATATATGCATATCGATCATGTACATATAACATAGGATGGGGAACACGTAGGCACACATGACAAGGCAAAATTAAATTTTCCTCACCTGCATAGTTCAATGGTTACATAATTTCTGCTAGCCCGGTTGCCAGAGTTGCCGAGACACCTCCTTTGGAATGGTAGCTGTTTTGCGCTCTATAAATGGCTGTTTTATTATTATTATTATTAGTATTAACATTATTATTATTATTACATGTGTAGTGTATGGGTAACTGAATTACTCAATGGATAGTGAATCACTGATTTGATGACTCCCTGAGTAGAGGCTGGGTAATTGCATGAGTGCCTGAATACTATCTGACTGACTAAGAAAGTACCTTCATTGCTGTTAGATACATAACATTTGTCAATATATCTCTGACTCTTTATTTATCTCCTTCTGTCAGTATCAAACTATGGGGCATATTATCAAGGTATTTATCCCCGCTTTTTTGGCTTTAAAAGCCAAGAAACCGGAGATAATTATCTCCCTATCAGCAACAGGGTGCTAACACGCAAATCCGCATGTTAGCACCCTTTTTCTATACGCTCCCCCTTGCATCTCTAATGAGATGCAAAGGGGGCGTTCCAGAGTAAATAATAGGAGAAATGTTTTTAAGCGACATTTCTCCTATTATCAAGGATTTCGCTAACCCGGTTAGTGATAAAAAAAGCAGTGCTAACCGCGGTTAGCACTGCTTTTTTTACACCTGCTATTTTCCTGACTTAGCCATGATATCCTATGGAAGGTGGATATCATGGCTAAGTTTGTGAGCCCCTATCATCAAGCTAACTCCAAACTTCGAGAGATTATCGTTGGTTTTCCAGTGATAATCTCTCATTTGGCAGTTAGCGTGAGGATTTTTATCACCTCTGAGATAAACCTTGCTAATAGCAAGTTATCTCGCGATAATTTCCGGCGATGCTTAGCGTTAAAAAATTCGTTGCTAAGCCTCGTTAGCGTTAAATATCGCTAATCGTTGGTAATATGCCCCTATATGTTTTACTGTATAGATGCTTTTCCTTTGAGCTATGTGTGAGTTAAATTTAGATATCACACTTGATATAAAATTTCATACATGGCTCTCTAGAAACATACATTGATTTGTTACTGAACGTGCACATGCATCAGTAAGTTTCTAAAATGGAAACAACCTTCTGCTTCTAAAACATATATTAAGCATATCTCAAACAAACATTACGCTCGAAATTAACCTAGCAATAGAACTCTTGAGGCATTCTGCACTATTAATCCTTCTCAATTTAAACAGACCATTTTAAAAGAAAAACACTACCCTCACCATATACATGAAATTTTCATCAGCCTTTCTGTACATAGATCACTACGTAAACATATATGCGATATCTTAATAGATGTCAATTTTCAAGACATCTTTCCACAAATATCTATCGCTCTGCATATTTAAATAAACTCAAACGTCCCACCGTACATATAGCTATCTGCAACCACATGAACCATATCTCACCATCTAAGCATATGCAAAGCTGTCATATAAGTTAAAAACCACATTGACAAACACTTCCCAATATATACCTAACACGAATTACTTCTTTTTAATTCATTGACAGGCGGACAACATGTTCTCATCTTTAATTTCTCACTACACCATTCCTGTTTAATAATGTTACTAAAAGTACTAGAACTCCAAGGATGCAAATAGCAGATGTATGTATGTGGAGTTTAACTTGTAATGTTAGTATGTGTGGAGGTACCAGTTTGAAATGGTAGTGCCTGCAAGCTGGATTCTTTGCACGTATATAATCCTAGGTTGTAATTGGGGCATATATCTTTTATTAATAAGTGTAATCTGTGCTGGACTGGCTGTAGAGGGCACAAGGTGTTTCCCAGGTAGGCCGCCAGGGTGGGGGCCGGTCTTGGGCCCCTGCAGGGCAGTTTTTGTTACCGGGGTAAGGCAATGTTGGCCCCCTGTAACAAAATCGTCCTAAACCGGCCCTTGTAAACAGCTTGGCTGCACCCCCTCAGCCCCCCAGGGGGCTGACCGAGCAGTTTGCCAGGGCCGGTTAGGGTTCCCAGTCCAGCCCTGACTGTAATTAGTATAGTCTATGTGAAGTGAAAGTGCTAAAATGTAGTATCAGAATGCCAGGGTACTTGATTGTCTATACCAATCAGGCCCATGTGTTGTCCTCTTTGTGTTTGTGCCCGGTTTTAGGCATGTATAAGTATGAGAAATATACATTTAAATCTATTCAAAGTAAAACCTCCTTGGTCAATGGGCTTTTCATCGCCACATGAAGTGTTATTGAGTTTCACATATTATTTCCACGTTTTATGTCTTGAAAATTGTATATCGACTGGAGAAATTGCAACTCTTGCGAGGTCGGTGGTAATCTTACCGGTAAGGCAGCTTCTGTGAAAGTAGAAAAACTCTAATGAAGATGCTTAAAGAGTTTCAGGAAAATAATTTACATTTTAAACTCCCAACAGGCCGAGTATAACAAATGCCTTTATGAACTTTGAAAACTCTTCCTTTTGCATGATAAGTAGGGCTTTTGCATGACCTTATTGAATTCATTATTTCTCTTTAATGGAGAAAAGTATTTCAATTGCAGGCACTGTTTTGTTTCCCCTAGATACATTTTACCTTGGACATTGGCTGACAGCTTTATTACATACAGAAATTAAACTTGGACCATAGAGCATATTGTAAAAGTGTACAAACTCTCAAACTTTTACTTGGCTTTTTGCAGAGCAGAACAGAGGCAGTCATGTTAGCTTCCAGGGATAATAGTCTAAGACATTTATAGACTTGCCAATAAAAATGCAATTTCGTATTCATTCGAAATCTTACCGTACTTTCTCTTTGGGAGAGCTGCTAATGTTCCAGCTCTGAAAAAGGATGGTGCCAAACAGCCTTTTACAAATTTGTTTCCAATGTTTATAATGCCCTTATCACCAAAATTGTTTGATAGTAGTGGGAGAAATACAATTTAAATAGCCTCAGTACCTGAAACAAAAGTCAATCTGTCTTCATTTCTTTCTCTCGGCAGCCATTTTAACTGTTGCACGTGGTGTTCTGTTTGTCATGAATCCGCTCTCAATCTAATAAGTATAGACAAGAACGCATTCAGCATTGTAAATCATGCTATAATCTGTTGAGCGACGCATCAAAACATCACAGATCCTTTCCTAATGGGTACCAATTAGGTAGGTATGACTTTATTGTTAGAAAATCAACCAGGCTGCCCCCTCCCTCAGCCTAGTGGGAGTGGGATGGAGTCTACTTCATTTTTCAACAAAAGACAGCAAATGAAGACATTAACCCCTAACTATGGTAGAAAGGAGGGGGAGCACAAATAGCATATTCACTCAACTACCTTTTACTGACGGTGACAAGAAGTAGAACTAAACAATGTCAAGAGGGAAATCTCTTCACGTACTTCTATATATGTTGCGTTGTTAGGAGCATATAAAAAAGAATTGGTTACTGTACCTTAACTGAATAAGACTTTGAATCCCAAGAAAGTCATGCAGCGTTGTTCTGTCTAGCGGCAGATATACAGGCCCCTTGCGCCACCCATGTGTCACTTTTTGTGAGGCACATTTTACTGCCACATATTTACAAAGACAGGGAAAGCCACCCTGCGTGGCTTTTCCTGCCCTTGTAAATATGGCCCCTTGGCACGCAGCACTGTGCGTGAGTGATGCATTCCATTAGTGTTGCTGTTCCCAGGCAACAACAATGGAACAAGGGACATTTCCACATTTACGAAAAATCATAAATATGGAAATGCGTCTGAATGCTACTCCTCCCCAGGGGAGTATAGGGAGGTGCAATGAGGAGAAATGTATTAATTTCTCCTCATTGTTTTCCTCTTTCTATGCGTGTACAGGAAGGTGTCCCTTCCTGCACGTAAACAATCAGTAAAACAATGACGTTTTCCAAGTTCTATGCGTGCTAATGCGGCACACATAGAAGTTGGAAAATGCCATTTCTGATTGTTTATATGCTGGGAGGGTAAACAATCTCACACCGACGCAGGCATCCTTGCACCATGGTGCAAGGGTGCAAGGATGCCTGCGCCGGTGCATGGCAGCAGTTTGTGCACCGGCACAGGGGGAAGTGCAGAGATGTGACATATTGTTGTCAATATGTCTGATCCCTGTGCTTTGAACGTGACTCAGTGTGACACAGCCAAATGGCTTGTGGCATGCACTGAGTAACTTTCCATGTAAGTATGCCCCCTAGTCTCACTTCACTTTCTGTTTTCAATACTTCAATTCATCTTCTGTCACATACCTTTTTGACATTGGCAGAAATCATTGTTTGCCTTTGCCTTCAGAACAATTACAGTGCAGGAATGTTTTTAGCAATGCATAATTGTAAGGACTAAATGAATGAATGGATGAATGAATAATGAATTTATTGTGTGGTTACTTAAAACCATTACAGTATATAAAAACTTGTAGCAAAAAGAAAGTGCAAGTCATTATTAAACATCTGAATAAAAAAAATAAGCTCATAGGAGTTTTGACTTTACCGTAAGAGGGATATAGGCGGTATAGTCCAAGGGGTCTATTATGATGTTGGGCGGATCACCACCGCCCGCATGGCAGTGGTGATACGCCCAACATTAACTCCCGCCCACCTCCCATTTCCCCCTGCCATATTATGATTGCAGGAGGTACCGCGTCGGATGGGAAGACTGTCCTCCACTTTTCCACCCAGTTGATGAGTCGACCGGGTGGAAAAGGGTTGAATATGGTGGCGGTGTCTGCTAGACACCGCCATTCATATTAGCATGCATGCTGGATTCAGCCTTTCTGTGGCAGTGTTGGCACCATGGAAGGCCATGCAGATTTCGCAGTTGGGGGCCCGTTGCAAGCCTGGATGTTGGAAGGCACATGGGGGGTACCTATGGTACCCTCCTGCATTTGCATGCACAACTTAGCAAGAACCACGCGGTGCCAGCCACGTTGTGCATGCAAATGCACAGTGTGCCTCCAAAACATTAAGGCGGGCGTGCTGTGTGCACCGCCCACCACAATGATGAGGATGGGGGATGCCACCTCCACCGTGACGGTGAAATCCTAATTGCCGGTGCGTGACAGCCGCACCACTGGTCCCAGCATCTGCTATCCTAATAGGCCCCTTAATGTTAAAAGAGAAACATCGGAACAGAATTAGAGCTCAAAGGTCTCCATAATAAAATCAACTGTTTAGGGGTGAATTGTACCTCTGGGAGGGTAACCCTGGTATTCTGGAGCAACCAGGTTGTTCGTCAGACTCTGCTTCAAACCGACTTGTCTTTCAAAAGTGTGTGAGTGTGGTGTACCAATTTGACAAAGTTGACCATGTTCTTTGCAATGCCCAAAGTGTAGAGCTGACGGATGACCTCCCATGCTCTACAGGTGCCCTGTTGAAGAAGGATGGGTCTGAGGTCAATTCTACAGGCTTGCCACAAGAATGAACAGCATAACAAAATGTATGCAAGGGACTCCCTTTTATAATGACAAATATGACAGTCTGTAATGTCTGCCTGTGCTTTCCAAGATGGATATAGTTCTTTTAAAGGGAGCGGATGTAGTCGTGCTGCTAAGATCCGATGTAATGCTTGTCTCCCAATGGCCTGCATGAGGTGAGGCTTATGAGTATGCAAGATCTGAGGGAGACAAAGGGTTTCATGAAAATCTCTCGCTGTTAAGGATTCCATGTCCAAAACGCGAGAGCGGGAGCGTAATTGCCTTTTTTATTGTTGTTCTAATGGTTGTGTACTTGATTACGTTGGGATCCCAGTTCTCAATCGCCTCTTGAAGAAGATCTTTGGCTATGGTAAGACTGGCAGACCATGGATTACTCGGTTTTAGAAAGATGGATTTTATGAGAGCCTTCATAGAATTCTTAGGGGCTGCCACTGTTAAGTAAAAGTATTTTGCAAAGGCGGCCAGCTTTTCAAATTTTTGTTGGTTGAGGTTGAATTAGAGGCAGATCAACATGTTTCTTGTACAGGCTGGTAAGTCTGGGTGCATCCCTACCACGGGGGTAGTTCCTTGTCCATCAAAAACTATTTATTTTATTGGAATTGTTGCATCACAATTCAGTTGATTTAATTACCAATCTTTTTGTAATTCAATTCCCAGAATATATTGCATCATTCACATAGTTCTTAATTATCCCAATGCATTTTGGCAGGATTGACTTCATTTGGGGATATTCTGAAAAGAATGAATGTGTTACTGTGAGTGTTGCGCTAATAATTCGAAGATCACAAAAATGATGTTGGTCAATCGGTGCAGTGGCGATTAAATCCATGCCAATGGGGTAGTAGCGGTAGTGAAATTAGCAAGGGCGGTATCTAAACGTGCTTGGTAAATTAGTCCTTGACGATCCTAACATTGTGTATTTTGTAATAAATGTTGGTTTGGGAGTGACAAAAAACGGCCTCAAGAAAAACAAAAGGAAGTGAAAGTAATGTCGGGTGAACAAGGCTCGACCATCGATGCTGTGATTTAGAAAGTCCCATGCTACTATAGCGGAAACATAGGGGACGTGTGCGCAGCGTGTAAAATCTCAATCGTTAACGTGGTGGTTTACAGATAACAGTGCCATGTTGCATGAAAGTGCTATGCCGGTTTAAATAACGTGGTGCTGTTGGATAACCCAACGTTTACTAGAAAAGATTAGCCGGCGGCGGTGTGGATCCTTACCGAGTGGCTAAGATGAAGACAGGCGTTATGCGTCTCCTGGCGTGTGCGAAGTATCCCGGCAAATGTTTTCGGATGTGTGGAGAAGTCAAAAGAATGTACCCGTTTGTAGAATAGACAGGAAAAGCGTCTGTCTGATGGTAGCTAGTGTGACTAGCGGTTGAATAATGTTAACAATGTTATGCAACCTTTTGATGGCCCGTTAATTTAGAATGTGTGACGAAACACGAAAGAACACAGTTATGTAATGGGCAGAAGCCGGCAGGTGACAAGTGGTGTTAATAAAGTTGCATAAGTGAAATACCTGTGAGGAATTCATGGAGAGAGGAGATAATGGGCCTCCCTCAGTCACATTCACGACGTTGCCATTATCACTGTAGATAACATCATATACGCTACCAGATACTATTGCTGTTTTCTGCACCAGGATTATCACCAGGATTATCACCACTCCTCGCGGAACCCGCTTCGCGGGTCCCGCATCGTCGCTGCTGCATTCTACGGACACTGGGACCTTACCTGGGTGATTGACAGGGCTGCAGGGCTGCGAGCGCTGGGACCGGGACTCGATATCCCAGGAGTACCGGCAACCCCGAGGCCGCCACACCCGGCCTGCTCTCCCTGATCGCCCGGCCCAACCCTCACATCATTTAAAGCTCTGTTTGCCGTTTTGTACTTGGGACGCTACCAGAGACTATTGCTGTTTTCTGCACCAGGATTATCACCACTCCTCACGGAACCCGCTTCGCGGGTCCCGCATCATCGCTGCTGCATTCTACAGACACTGGGACCTTACCTGGGTGATTGACAGGGCTGCAGGGCTGCAAGCGCTGGGACTGGGACTCGATATCCCAGGAGTCCCGGCAACCCCGAGGCCGCCACACCCGGCCCGCTCTCCCTGATCGCCCCGCCCAACCCTTACACCATTTAAAGCTCTGTTTGCCGTTTTGTACTTGGGACGCTACCAGAGACTATTGCTGTTTTCTGCACCAGGATTATCACCACTCCTCGCGGAACCCGCTTCGCGGGTCCCGCATCGTTGCTGCTGCATTCTACGGACACTGGGACCTTACCTGGGTGATTGACAGGGCTGCAGGGCTGCGAGCGCTGGGACCGGGACTCGATATCCCAGGAGTCCCGGCAACCCCGAGGCCGCCACACCCGGCCCGCTCTCCCTGATCGCCCCGCCCAACCCCCAACCTATTTAAGTACTTGAAATCCCCGCTGCGCGGGAGCGCCCGGGCCCTCTGAGGCCCTCTTAGGCCAGAGGAGGCTGGGCTGGGCCTACCCTCTTACCTCCGCTAGCGTTTCCCACGTGTGGCCCCTGATCAATTGATGGACATGGCCCAGATTCCCGAGGTTGCCACCACTGACAAGTCGGGGGGGTCTAGAAACGGAACACTGGACAATTATTTCTCCAGGGTATCGTCTGAGGGTGATAGGGAAAACCTGTTGGCAGAGCGTAGGGCTGAGCGCCGACGCTCGGTCAAAGGCTTGAAAAATAGGTTGCTTGTAGACCCCACTCCCTACTTCACTGCCCAGGAGGGAGGAAGCCCAAGTAGTAGTAATGAAGATCTATTATCAATGGATAGTGTCCCACTGCTGCTGCGGGACTCTACCCCCATTCTTGGTGTTTCTACTGACCAGATTGTAAGTGCTTCCCCCCCTTCAATTCCAAGCTGTATGGCTGTCGACTTAACTACCCAGACCCCCACTTGTGTTAAGCTGTTAAGGATGAAGCCGAAGCATCCAGCTTTGGCGAAAACCCATGGCCCACCCCCTAGCAAAACAAGACAGAAGATGGGGGGTGGGCTGTCTAAATCTAAAATTAGCCACTCTGATTTTGGCAAATCTTCAAAGCCCACTAATAAACCTGCCCCTAGCACTCCCACTACCTGTCACGGATATTAATATCACTGAGCCTGATCCAGTCCCTGTGGAGACACAATTGAATGTAGTACCCCTCACAATTCCACAGGGAAATTTGGAATATTTAATCAGATCTCTCCTTCAGCCTATTTTAGAGAGTTTAAAAAGGGTGGAGATTACACTTACGATCCTAGAGACCGCCATAAGTAGTAAGGTTATTTCTCCTAAGGCCCAGGTATGCGTGGCTGCTCCGCCCGCAACCTTGGTTATGTTACCTTCTACAAATGTCCCTAAAGCTCCATCCCAAATCACTAAAGCCAATCCACAGCCTTCTAGTAGGGGCAACCCTACTCAGCAAAAGCTACAGCCTCAAAAGCCGGTAGGAGTTCCGGTTAGTGAACTGCCAAGGGGTTTGGCAATGGTTCCCACAGGGAACACTCGGGAGGAACGGGGAAGTGCTAGACACACTAGAGCCACAGTGAATAAAGGGCCACAAGTGGAACTACCTCCACAAGCTGTGCCTTTTGTAGTTGTCCTAACGGGGGTTCCATCACTACCAGACAATAAGAGAGAAGGGTTTGCCCAGCTGAAGAACAAAATCATGCATTGGCTGGGTACATATAGACCCATCTCACACAATATCGACGGTGAGATAGTGCACGTTAGGCGACTCAACTGGCTGGGCAGTAGATGTAAAGACATTGAGGGCGATTTGGTGGTAGTTAATTTTAGAGACCCGCGTGCAGTGGATTACATATTAAATTGGCCCTTGGGAAGTGGTGACCACTGCATTACCCCACGGGCCCTGACATACTTTTACCCTAGATCTTTGGTATTCCCCCCATCTTTTTCAAATGGGCTGATCCCCACCCGTTTAAATCCCCTGCCATTATATAATACTAGGCATGTACTTCTCGGTCATTACCCTGCACAGGTGGACGAGCCCTTCGGGTGGAATACTGTACCCCCGAGATATAACAGGAACATCAGCAGGAGAATGGACCATTTGAGACCCTTTACACCTTTGGAGTCAGGGAATAGGTTTTCCGTGCTATCCGGCATGGAAGACTGCGATTGAAGATCACAGTTGAGGGCATATATGGGTGGTCGTTCATCTGATACCAGCTTAGGGGGTGTAGTTCAAGTGTCTTCAAGTGAAGCCAGTTCTCTTGATACAGGGAAATTTGAGCCTATATTAGCCAATCTCACAGTTAGTAGTGTAACCACAGCTACCACAGAGGTATTGTGTCCGGGCTCCAAGGTTGGCAAAAATGTAACCCTAAATCTAACTAAACAGGTGGAGGACAGCCCAAAGCCCATTGCTTGGGGGAGGAGTGGGAACAAGCGGGCCCCTGATGTGTCTGCTTCAGGTTATAGGGTTGTTCATTTGTTATCCTGGAATGTGGCGGGGCTAAAAAGGAAGATGGCTTTACCGGAATGGCACACTTTCATTGGGAAGTTCGATGTGTGTCTGTTCCAAGAGACTTGGAGCTTGTCTCCATTACATAAATCAGGGTATTCAACCTTCTTCTCCCCCGCCTCAAGCTGTGGGAAGGGCAGGCCAGCGGGAGGATTGTTGGCCTGGATTAAAACTGATTTGAACTGGGAAGTTGTTAGTCACAATTCAGCATGTACGGATATCCTACATCTCTCAATTAGGGGACAAAATGAGGTGAGCAGGTTTGATTTATTCAATGTCTACTCCAGAGGGACACCGGGGGACACAGCCTCACCCACACTATCGTGTTTAGATCTGGCACTAGCCAATTGCCCTCCATCATCTAAAATTATAGTGGGTGGGGATTTTAACTGTACATTCGAGCCCCTTAGCGGGGATGATCCCTTGGGCATTGAGTAGGAAGATTCTAGATGGTCCATTCCATCCCTGTCTCTAGCCCCAATTAGAAAATGGTCAGCAAGGGCAATACAAATTAATGCCCTTACCAGGGAACATAACCTAAGAGCATTGAACGGTAGGACTATGTCCGACCGTGCTGGCGCAATGACTTTTAACAGGCTTACTGGTCCGTCAAGAATCGACTATATCTTATTGGACGTTAAAATATGGAGGGATCTGGTAGACATGGAGGTGGTACCCACACAGGACAGTGATCACAATCCCCTTTGTACCAAGCTAAGGTGGGGCATCTTAAATGGATGTGTGAAGAGCGCTCCCTTGAGGACAACCAATGAGGTTATCCCTTACAATGGTAACTGAAGGCTGAAATGGGACAAGGCCCAACTGCAGGAAGACCAACTTGTGAGTAAGTCACATGTGGCAGATCTGATCGCAGAATTGGGGGCCCTGGAACTGGGAAGGGGAAATGCCCAGGAATCACCTTTCGTTTTTGCCACTGCATACAAAAACACAATAGAAGAAGTAGGCCATCATTTTCATCATTTTCTATCCAAGGGGAAAAGAGGAAGACTAAATAAGTCTCCTTCCATATCCAGCAAACCTTGGTACAAGGTTCAGTGCAGGGGAAAAAGGAAAGAGCTAACAGTTGCCCTGCTAAAAAAAGATCCCTCACTAGTTAGAGCGGCTAGGAAGGATTATGCAAGGGTAATGGTATTGGCCAAACGAGACTGGGAAGAACAACACTGGAAGGATCTTAACTCTGCAGTTAGTAAGAGGAATTCGATGCTGTTTTGGGAGCTTATTAATAAAGCTAGGCAGAAGAGCTCTCAACCACTAGCTACCCATATAACAAGCCAACAATGGTTCTCCCATTTTTCAGCACTGTACGGTGGAGCTGAAGAACACTCTTGTCCCCCCTTAGACCCAGTGAGAAGGGACCAACTCCCATTAGTGCTTGAGGATCCATTTTCACCCTCGGAGTTAGTAGTGGCAATTAGGCATTTGACCCCGGGGAAGGCGGCGGGACCGGATGGGATCCCAGGGGACCTCCTGTTAGAAGATCCTATTGCTTGGGCCAAACTTATCGCCCTTATAATGAACTTGATTGCCAAGGGACACCCTGTGCCTGACTCTTGGAAGGGGGCCGAGGTGGTCACCGTGTTTAAAAAGGGGGCTAGAGATGACCCTGCCAACTACAGACCAATCAGTCTGATAGATGTGATCCAGAAGGTGGTTGGCAGGGTCATTATCTCTAGTGTGGGAACATGGATGGAAGAAGAACATGTCCTCTCCTACTTTCAAGCTGGATTCCGCCAAAAGGTAGGCACGATGGACCAGGTCTTTCATTTTTTTGCCATCTATTGGAAATCTGTAACCATCAACAAGGGTAGTCTCTACCTCGCCTTCATAGATCTCAAGATGGCATTTTACCTGGTCCCTCGAGCAAGGCTGTGGGCCACGCTAGAGAAGATGGGCTTTCCTGGGTCTCTTCTGGGTTTGATTGTAAAGCTCCACGAGGGGAACTATGCGAGGATTAGATGGGGCACCCAGGGACAGCTGACAGATAGGGTGCCCATGAGGAGTGGAGTCCGCCAGGGCTGTGTTATGGCGCCGACCCTCTTTTCTCTCTTTGTGAGCGGTGTGGTGGACCATCTGAGAGAGGAAGATGCAGACGCACCAACCCTGGCGGGGGAAAAAACACCTACTCTACTCTTCGCGGATGATACCATACTGATCTCCAAATCCCCCGTGGGACTCCAAAAACTTTTGCACCATTTTAGTACCTTTTGTACGGATAGAGGTCTTACCATCAACACCTCCAAAACTAAGCTTATGGCCCTCTCTCCCTCTAAAAGATTTAGGAACAACTTCACGCTCAATGGGACACCTCTGGAGCTGGTAGATTCCTTTGACTATTTGGGGGTTCGGGTCAATAGTCGGATGAACTGGAATAACCATCTGGCCAAAATGTTATTGAGCCATAAAAGAGTATCAGGGGTGACCTTGAGAGAATACCGGGAATCGTTGAGTAAACCTGTGGCACCGGCTCTGGCAATTTATGAGGGACAGATTTTACCGGCCGCCCAATACGGCTCTGAGCCGTGGGGGTTTGAGAATGTCTCGGAGTTAGTCATAGCTGAAAATAAATTCTTGAGGGACCTGGTGGCTCTCCCAGTCTCAACTCTGCTAATCCCTCTACGGCTAGATTTAGGCAGGCGCTCCTTTAAAGACTTAGTGCGACGCCACCCCCTAAATTAGTGATGAAGAAACTCTACTGGGACTGGGTTCAGGCAGAGGCAATGCGTAGTGGCGCAGGGGGCTTGCTCACGGAGCGGTTCATAGAGTTTAAAGGGTCAAGAAAACTGGAATCCTTCTTAGACCTTATATCAAAGCCTCTGGATAGAGCACTTTACTTAAAATTTAGGTATGGGACCCTCCCGGTGCATGACTTCACCTCGGGGTGGACCAACGTCGGTGGGTTGTCGAACTCTTGCCCTTGTTGTGCTGCCCCGAATGAGTCTGTGGCGCACTTCCTCTTTGCTTGCCCCGCATATAAAGTTGCCAGGAAGGTTTGGCTAAAACCCTTATGTAGGGGGTTGGGTTTCAGATGCCACAAAATGGCCCTACGAGTTCTTAGCACAGATACGTCCTCCACCCTTATGGTATGTGGGGTAGCTAAATATTTGGGTAGTGCATGGCTGACACGTATGAGGAGGACGAAGCCCCGCCCCACCCGGCTTAACACCTAGCCGGCCTCTGGCAGGATACTTGATGGTACCTTTGGTTTGGTTAAAAGGTACCCTACCATTATGCACGGGGATAGTTCTGTGAGATCTCATGCATATTTGGCTGTTGGGTCTCAACACATTGTGTGTACTGTATATTATGCACACTATTGATGGAATTTTATTGTATGAAGTATTAATTTATGTATTTTAATTCAAAAATGTATGGCATATATTGTATACTTTTATGGTGAAATTTTTACCGAATAAAGTTATTTCACGATCATATATATGAAATATCTCCTCTCTCATGAATTCCTCACAGGTATTTAAGTTATTTTCTGCAACTTTATTAACACCACTTGTTGGGCAGTCTAAAGTGGCATATAATTTGCATAGAGCATTTTCCCTTTCTGTCGCAGTTTTTGAAGGTGGACCCGTGGTTGGTTGGTCTCACTGAGCCTGGCCCCGAGATAGTCATAACTTTGTACACAGTCCAAATTCAAGGGGCCCAGCCACCACTTAATAAGTTTTTTCTTTGGGTGACAGCTAAAAATCACAATTTTGGATCTACTTGCATTTGCTACAAGCTCGTTCTTGGCATTATATTCCGACAAAGCGGTGAGGGCTTTTCTGGAGGCCTATTTTGGTGTGGTCCAAAAGAACGAAGACATCGGCATACTGCATCAGATGGATATTTGTTTCCGTTTTTACGCATAGCTGGAGATGCTTCATGCAGTGCTATGTCAAGGTCGGCGGTGTACAAGTTAAAAAGCATGAAAAACATCCCTGTTTTAGCCACCGCTCTGTGGCAATTTTCTCTGTGGCGAACTCCCTGGAGAGTTTAACCCTTACGCAGGTCCGAGAGTACAGGGATCTAATGGCTCGTAGTAATTTCTGGCAGATGTTCCACTGTGCCAATTTCTGCCAGAGGATGCTGTGGACTACCCCATTGAAGGCTACAGAGTAGTCGATGAAACGGATAAAGAGTGGAGGGGAGCGATGGGCTACGCCTTGTTGGGCTAAGTATAACAGGGCTAGGACGTTATCTACTGTTGACCCCCCCTGGTCTGAACCCCATCTAGTAAAATGGCAGCAGAGCTTCAGTGTGAACACAATCAGCCAATTTCTGCAGGAGTGTGCTTGATTGGTTGAAACAGTGAGCCCCTCCAGGAATCCGGGACATCCTCCAGAAGCCTGTATTCTTCATATAGCAATGAAAGATTTGAGAGCCAGAAATCTATATTCTCCCTGAAATGGGAGCCGGGCAGCCAATTAGGGTCGGGAGCTTTATTTGCATAATCTTGTTTAGTACAGTAGAAAAAACTGCCTCACTTGGAAGTGTAGAATCCACCGGTGGCCCAAAGGACTCCGCTCTGATGTTGTCTGCCTTCCTCAGTGGGGTTGGTCCGTTTAGATAAATAGCTTTCTGGTCGATGGTATATAGAAACTTCACATGAGCTACCCATGTATCCGCTGCAACTGAGTTCTCCCTGCTGGACAGCCTCATTTTGGGTTCCTACAGGCTTGTGTGTTGGTTCTTAAACCCTGTGGACATCGTTGGGACTATTTGCGCCTTGACAAATCGTTGTACCAACTAAATCTGGCCTTAGCTGACTACTGGAGAGCTTTAGAGGGAGTGGGTACCCGATTTGATCAGGCCAAGCCAAAACAGAATGGAGGCTGGATGAAACATCTGTCTATGTTCCACCCAGGATTGTAGTCAGCCCGATATTGACCCATATGGTGTGTGTTTCGGTGGCCATACAGCATCCATTTGAGGCCTGTGTATTCAACCTTTAGGACTGCCATGCTGGTTTGTCATTCTTCTGCAATGGGCAATGTTTACCTGCTGCTCTCTTCATTGACGATTGTGTATAGCTTCCCCATCTTCTGTGCTGTAGAGATTGTAGAGTTTTTGTTTGGTTCACTGACAAAACATCATCACCCAAAACATCCCCATACCACAATATGGAGTCATAAATATAGATGTCAAAAATATCGACATCCTATATCTATAAAGGTAAGTACAAAAATATTAAAACAAAAATATCGATGACATAAACATAGATGTAAAAAACATCTTTTTTTATATATATGAAATAAAATAATAAATAATACAGATTTTAAATAATACACTTAATTCAACAACATAAATAGATTTAATATACATTTTAGCAAAAATAACAAATTAACTAACCTAATAAAAAGCAAAACACATGTATATGTAAAATTATTATATATATTTACCGTAAAACAATTAATAAACTATTAAATTAAATATATTTTATCATTTTAAAAATATATAAAAAGGTAACAAGTATATATATACATATACCAATAACATAAAACTGATGTTAAAAAACATTCTATAAGTAATTAAAGCATTCAATTATTTAAAAATATTTAAACTTACATTTCCCACTTTAATCAATGCAACAGTAGGGAAAGTGTTGGATAGCGGAGGGGTAAAAATTGCTATTCCCACTCCAGTGAGTATAACAGTAGGGATAGTGTTGGATAGTGGAGGGATAACATTTACTATTCCCACTCCATTGAGTGCAACAGTAGGGAAAGTGTTGGATAGCAGAGGGATAAAAATTACTTTTCCCATTCCAATAAGTGCAACAGTGGAGAAAGTGTTGGATAGCGGTGGGGTAAAAATGACTATTCCCACTCCAGTCAGTGCAACAGTAGGGAAAATGTTGGATAGCGGAGGGGTAATAATTACTATTCCCACTCCAGACAGTGCAACAGTTGGGAAAGTGTTGGATAGCGCAGAGGTAAAAATTACTATTTCCACTCCAGTGAGTTTTGCAGTAGGGAAAGTGTTGGATTGCAGAGGGATAAAAATTACTTTTCCCACTCCAGTGAGTTTTGCAGTAGGGAAAGTGTTGGGTTGCAGAGGGATAAAAATTAATATTCCCACTACAGTTAATTCAAAATTAAAAACAAACATATCCGCACAGAGTCTACTACACACAAATGTGGTTGTGGAGGGCGGGTTTGTTTTCCTCCCTGGTGTGTCTCAGTTGTAACAGGAAGGATGGTACACTGATGCACACAGTCTGGCAGTGACTTTCCCTGGATCGGTTTTGGAGGGGGGTCTACTCTTGCTTGTTAGAGGTTTAGGGCTGGGATCTTCCCCACTCGCCGAAACTGGCTCTATTGCATGTCCTGGAAAGGATATGTGGTAACTTCTATAAATGCCATTCATTACTGTTGGGTCTTACATTGGCAAAGAGGGACATAGCGAGGGTGTGGAAGGCTCTGAGGCCCCCACTGTAGCCACATGGAAGAATGGCCTGGACTTCTGTATGGGTTTTGAAAAGTCTATTTGTATTGACAGGGGGTGCCCTTAAAAACATTTCAAAATATGGAAGAGGTGGGCAGACTATCGGAGATTGCTTCTATTCGAATAGATCTGTTTAGAGTGGATGAACGGTGCAATGGGGAGGGGAGTTAGATTGCTACTGAATTCCTTTAAGGTTTTTATTCGGTAATTGACATTCATTCCTATGGGCCTCCAGGCCCTAGGAATGAATGGCAATTACCGATTCGGTAAATACAGATTCTGTAAATACCAAATCTTAACGATTCGGTAATTTTTACCAATTTTTTATCCACATAGCATTTACCGATTTGAAAATACCGAATCGGTAAAAATCCGGTATTTTCGAATCGGTAAATTTCAATTACCTACATCTAGCCCTTTATGGATTACTCTTCTAGCCACAGTACTGGATCCTAGATTCAGTCCTGGGACATCTCCTGTAAACAGTTGAGTAAAAGCGTTCTGGTTACAGTAGTGATTTTTAAGGAATATTATTGTATTTTAAAAGTTGACACAAATTTTTCACATACAGTCACCAATGTTATCCTATGAGAGGAAATTCATTTAGCAGGTAAGTAGTGTTATTGTTACTGTTTCTTACTTTGTGGTGGATCCCGGATCCAGCACTGTTGCATCTCCTGTAAACAGTTCAAAGAATGCGTTTAAGTCATACAGGCAATTTTTAAGGAATATTTTTAGTTTGTGAAAATAGACACTTAGAAACTTTTCTGGTGAAAAGCAGACAATGGATTCCTATGGAAGGAAAAAAAGTTACTGGTAAGTATGTTTAGAATTACTTTTCAGGATCAGTACTGGGCTCAAAGATGCAACACTGAGGTCTTTCCTGATAACAGGTGAGTAAATAGGAATTCTTGGTTCGGCTGATTTTAGGAGACTATTTCAAAGTTCCAAAACTTCACACTTTGAAGAATTTCCAAGTGAAAACAGTCGATCTTAGCCTATGGAATGAAATTCAAGTTACTGGTAAGTATGGTTAGAATTACTTTTCAGGATCAGTACTGGGCTCAAAGATGCAGCACTGAGGTCTCTCCTGATAACGGGTGAATTAATCGGAATTCGTTTTTTGGCTGATTTTAGGTGAATATGTTAAAGTTCCAAAACTCCACACTTAGAAGAATTTCCAAGTGAAACCAGTCAATGTTACCCTTTAGTAGGAAATTCACTAAGAAGGTAAGTAGTGTTATAGTCACTTTTTCTTACTCAGTGGTGGATCCTGGATCCAGCACTGGTACATCTCCTGTAAACAGTTGAAAGAATGTATTTAAGTCATACAGGCAATTTTTAAGGAATATTTGTTGTTTGTGAAAATCGACACTTTGAAACTTTCCATGTGAAAACCAGACAATGGATTCCTATGGAAGGAAATACAAGTTACTGGTAAGTTTGGTTAGAATTACTTTTCTGGATAAGTACTGGGCTCAAAGTTGCAGCACTGCGGTCACTCCTGAGAACAGGTGAGTACATCGGAATTCGTAGTTCTGCTGATTTTATAGGAATATTTTAAAGTTCCAAAACTCCACACTTAGAAAAATATCCAAGTGAAACCTGTCAATGTTAGCCTATCGAAGGAAATTCAAGTTACTGGTAAGTACGGTTAGAATGACTTTTTATGATCAGTACTGGGCTCAAAGATGCAGCACTGAGGTCTCTCCTGATAACAGGTGAGTAAATAGGAATTCGTAGTTCCACTGATTTTAGAGGAATATTTGTACGTCTCAAAAATAGAAACGTAGAAACTTTTCTGGTGAAAACCACACAATGGATTCCTATGGAAAGAAATACAAGTTACTGGTAAATACGGTTAGAATTATTTTTCAGGCTCAGTACTAGGCTCAAAGAAGCAGCACTGAGGTATCTCCTGATAACAGGTGAGTAAATCGGAATTCGTAGTTCGGCTGATTTTAGAGGAATATTTTTAATTTCCAACAGTCCACACTTAGAAGAATTTTCAAGTGAAAGCAGTCAATGTTAGCCTAAGGAAGGAATTTCAAGTAACTGGTAAGTACGGTTAAAATTACTTTTTAGGATCAATACTGGGCTCAAAGTTGCAGCACTGAGGTCACACCTGATAATAGGTGAGTAAATCGGAAGCAGGTTTCCTGTTCTCGCTTCAGTGAAGAGCAAAGCAATTTGCAATGGCAGGGTAGGAGCCGCGAGGCTCCTGCCCTGCCATTGCCAACAGTAGTGTCCCGGGGTGGCACCCCAGGACACTGCAGGAGCCGGCCCTGGGGGGGGGGTGTCCCCAGGGCCTGTACAAGGCTCCCACGTTTGTTTGAAGCCCCGGGGGTGGCGGCCCCGGGGCTGGGGGGACCTGAGAGCCCCCTCCCAAATTAAATAAGCCCCGGGGGGTGGCGGTCCCTGGGGCTGGGGGGGCCTGAGAGCCCCCACACCCAAATTGAATACGCCCCGGGGTGGCGGTCCCCGGGGCTGGGGGGGGCCAAAATTGGCACTGGGTTTAAAAACAAGATGCATTTTTGGGCCCTTGTGGGACCCCCTGAGCAGGACTAGGGGTCAGGGTGTATCTACCCTGCCCCCTTTTCCATTTCGAAACGTTTGTTTTTGGTTTCTTGTGCCTCGGTTCTACGATGGCTGTCAACACTTCTGATTTTGATAGTTGTCAGCCAATTAGCATTCAGCTTGTGCACTGCAGGGTGCCTGTAGGCTGCGCTTAGGGTACGCAGACTATCCGCGGATCCTCCACTCCCATAGATATATACGCACTTTTAAATGTCATTTATTTTCTCAGGAACTACTGAATGGGTTTACACCAAATAAGCAAAAGGCACGAGTCTAAGCCAAGGACTACCTCTTTGCCAAATTTGGTGTAATTCCGTTCGGGCTGTAGCTGTGGCTAAAAGTCCTATGGAAAATTGCATGGGGAAAACGTGTTTTGGGACCCTCTTTTTTCTCAACCCCTGCTTGATGAATCATCATGAAACTTTTAGGATAGGAGCGGACCGCAGCTGGCCGAAAGTCTGGAAAATTTCATGCAGATTTGTCAATCGGCGCCAAAGTTATTACAAATAGAATGTTGCTTTTTTTTAAAAAAATGTTTTGCTTTTGCAGAGTTTTATATAGCGCGAACTAGAACCGAACCGAATCAGTTATCAGAGCGCTTTACATAGCACCAGTTACGTTACATGAGGACACACTTTCATTTTAGGCGCGGATTTCCTATGGATAATAGGTCCTAACTATAACTATCTACTGGCAACCGCCAGCAGATAATATATTTATACAAACATATATATATATGGAATAAACAAGCAATATACAGAACTCCTCTGTGTGGTGTCCTCCCTTTTCGCAGGCAAACTGTGTGTTTGATATTGAGCGGCCTGCCTGAGCCGCGGTGAAGGACCCTGCTGCGCGGTGCGCAGTCCTGCTTGGATGTTATGAGACGTTCGAGCCATTGGGGCAGATGAGTGCGTTCCATCGGTACAAGCGGCAGCACAGGGCACAGCTTTCCAGGTGCAGACCCACTTGGGATTTTAATTTCGTGGGTGTTAGAACACAGCATCTTACATCAAGATCAAAGCCCACACTACGATGACCAGCAGGCCTCAGGAGAGGTGCTGCCCATGGGCGGAGTTACAGTGGCCATCTGGTGAGCGAAACAGCTGTTCCTAATCTCCACAACGCCTGCACTCCATGATTAAGTGCTCTCACATAGCACGAAACACGTCGGAGGGGCGAAAAGAACTTGCGGTGGTTGCTGTTCGCTGTGTGTGCCTCCGAGGAATAAACAAGCAATATACAGAACTCCTCTGTGTGGTGTCCTCCCTTTTCGCAGGCAAACTGTGTGTTTGATATTGAGCGGCCTGCCTGAGCCGCGGTGAAGGACCCTGCTGCGCGGTGCGCAGTCCTGCTTGGATGTTATGAGACGTTCGAGCCATTGGGGCAGATGAGTGCGTTCCATCGGTACAAGCGGCAGCACAGGGCACAGCTTTCCAGGTGCAGACCCACTTGGGATTTTAATTTCGTGGGTGTTAGAACACAGCATCTTACATCAAGATCAAAGCCCACACTACGATGACCAGTAGGCCTCAGGAGAGGCGCCGCCCATGGGCGGAGTTACAGTGGCCATCTGGTGAGCGAAACAGCTGTTCCTAATCTCCACAACGCCTGCACTCCATGATTAAGTGCTCTCACGTAGCACGAAACGCGTCGGAGGGGCGAAAAGAACTTGCGGTTGTTGCTGTTTGCTGTGTGTGCCTCCGAGGAATAAACACGCAATATACAGAACTCCACTGTGTGGTGTCCTCCCTTTTCGCAGGCAAACTGTGTGTTTGATATTGAGCGGCCTGCCTGAGCCGCGGTGAAGGACCCTGCTGCACGGTGCGCAGTCCTGCTTGGATGTTATGAGACGTTCGAGCCATTGGGGCAGATGAGTGCGTTCCATCGGTACAAGCGGCAGCACAGGGCACAGCTTTCCAGGTGCAGACCCACTTGGGATTTTATTTCGTGGGTGTTAGAACACAGCATCTTACATCAAGATCAAAGCCCACACTACGATGACCAGCAGGCCTCAGGAGAGGTGCCGCCCATGGGCGGAGTTACAGTGGCCATCTGGTGAGCGAAACAGCTGTTCCTAATCTCCACAACGCCTGCACTCCATGATTAAGTGCTCTCACATAGCACGAAACGCGTCGGAGGGGCGAAAAGAACTTGCGGTGGTTGCTGTTCGCTGTGTGTGCCTCCGAGGAATAAACAAGCAATATACAGAACTCCTCTTTGTGGTGTCCTCCCTTTTCGCAGGCAAACTGTGTGTTTGATATTGAGCGGCCTGCCTGAGCCGCGGTGAAGGACCCTGCTGCGCGGTGCGCAGTCCTGCTTGGATGTTATGAGACGTTCGAGCCATTGGGGCAGATGAGTGCGTTCCATCGGTACAAGCGGCAGCACAGGGCACAGCTTTCCAGGTGCAGACCCACTTGGGATTTTAAAATTCGTGGGTGTTAGAACACAGCATCTTACATCAAGATCAAAGCCCACACTACGATGACCAGCAAGCCTCAGGAGAGGCGCCGCCCATGGGCGGAGTTACAGTGGCCATCTGGTGAGCGAAACAGCTGTTCCTAATCTCCACAACGCCTGCACTCCATGATTAAGTGCTCTCACATAGCACGAAACGCATCGGAGGGGCGAAAAGAACTTGCGGTGGTTGCTGTTCGCTGTGTGTGCCTCTGAGGAATAAACAAGCAATATACAGAACTCCTCTGTGTGGTGTCCTCCCTTTTCGCAGGCAAACTGTGTGTTTGATATTGAGCGGCCTGCCTGAGCCGCGGTGAAGGACCCTGCTGCGCGGTGCGCAGTCCTGCTTGGATGTTATGAGACGTTCGAGCCATTGGGGCAGATGAGTGCGTTCCATCGGTACAAGCGGCAGCACAGGGCACAGCTTTCCAGGTGCAGACCCACTTGGGATTTTAATTTCGTGGGTGTTAGAACACAGCATCTTACATCAAGATCAAAGCCCACACTACGATGACCAGCAGGCCTCAGGAGAGGCGCCGCCCATGGGCAGAGTTACAGTGGCCATCTGGTGAGCGAAACAGCTGTTCCTAATCTCCACAACGCCTGCACTCCATGATTAAGTGCTTTCACATAGCACGAAACGCGTCGGAGGGGCGAAAAGAACTTGCGGTGGTTGCTGTTCGCTGTGTGTGCCTCCGAGGAATAAACAAGCAATATACAGAACTCCTCTGTGTGGTGTCCTCCCTTTTCGCAGGCAAACTGTGTGTTTGATATTGAGCGGCCTGCCTGAGCCGCGGTGAAGGACCCTGCTGCGCGGTGCGCAGTCCTGCTTGGATGTTATGAGACGTTCGAGCCATTGGGGCAGATGAGTGCGTTACATCGGGACAAGCGGCAGCACAGGGCACAGCTTTCCAGGTGCAGACTCACTTGGGATTTTAATTTCGTGGGTGTTAGAACACAGCATCTTACATCAAGATCAAAGCCCACATTACGATGACCAGCAGGCCTCAGGAGAGGCGCCGCCCATGGGCGGAGTTACAGTGGCCATCTGGTGAGCGAAACAGCTGTTCCTAATCTCCACAACGCCTGCACTCCATGATTAAGTGCTCTCACATAGCACGAAACGCGTCGGAGGGGTGAAAAGAACTTGCGGTGGTTGCTGTTCGCTGTGTGTGCCTCCGAGGAATAAACAAGCAATATACAGAACTCCTCTGTGTGGTGTCCTCCCTTTTTGCAGGCAAACTGTGTGTTTGATATTGAGCGGCCTGCCTGAGCCGCGGTGAAGGACCCTGCTGCGCGGTGCGCAGTCCTGCTTGGATGTTATGAGACGTTTGAGCCATTGGGGCAGATGAGTGCGTTCCATCTGTACAAGCGGCAGCACAGGGCACACCTTTCCAGGTGCAGACCCACTTGGGATTTTAATTTCGTGGGTGTTAGAACACAGCATCTTACATCAAGATCAAAGCCCACACTACGATGACCAGCAGGCCTCAGGAGAGGCGCCGCCCATGGGCGGAGTTACAGTGGCCATCTGGTGAGCGAAACAGCTGTTCCTAATCTCCACAACGCCTGCACTCCATGATTAAGTGCTCTCACATAGCACGAAACGCGTCGGAGGAGCGAAAAGAACTTGCGGTGGTTGCTGTTCGCTGTGTGTGCCTCCGAGGAATAAACAAGCAATATACAGAACTCCTCTGTGTGGTGTCCTCCCTTTTCGCAGGCAAACTGTGTGTTTGATATTGAGCGGCCTGCCTGAGCCGCGGTGAAGGACCCTGCTGCGCGGTGCGCAGTCCTGCTTGGATGTTATGAGACGTTCGAGCCATTGGGGCAGATGAGTGCGTTCCATCGGTACAAGCGGCAGCACAGGGCACAGCTTTCCAGGTGCAGACCCACTTGGGATTTTAATTTCATGGGTGTTAGAACACAGCATCTTACATCAAGATCAAAGCCCACACTACGATGACCAGCAGGCCTCAGGAGAGGCGCCGCCCATGGGCGGAGTTACAGTGGCCATCTGGTGAGCGAAACAGCTGTTCCTAATCTCCACAACGCCTGCACTCCATGATTAAGTGCTCTCACATAGCACGAAACGCGTCGGAGGGGCGAAAAGAACTTGCGGTGGTTGCTGTTCGCTGTGTGTGCCTCCGAGGAATAAACAAGCAATATACAGAACTCCTCTGTGTGGTGTCCTCCCTTTTCGCAGGCAAACTGTGTGTTTGATATATATATATATTCACTGAAAAAACCATAGGTTATAGACCATATATAGTTAGGAATTAGCATTTAAAAAACCTTATTTTACTCACACAAAACCATTGAAATTCCATATATAGTTAGTTGCACTAACTATATATCGCGCACCCGCAATCCACTGCTGATCATGTCACATATTACATCATTCATGACATGGTCAGTGACATCACTGATGACATCACTGATGACATCTCAAATGACATCACTGATGACATCACTGATGACGTCATCCAGTGACTGTATAATTCTGTAAAGTTAAAATATGTCTTACATATTGAAGAATGAATGGATGTATAAGTGTCTTGATGAAGGATTTAGTAGGGGCCTGGCTGACTGTATGAGTGACTGATTAAATGTGTCTCACTGAGTGCATGGGTTAGTGACTAAACTGTCTTAATTTGTGCATCATTATGTCTGTTGTTCTGTAAACTGCTGTATGTGTTGATCAGTAGCTATATGATTAACTGTATGGGTTATTGATTGGTTGCCCAAGCATTTGTATGGGAGACTGAGTGTGTGTGTGGGTGGCTGGGAGGTGTATGACTCTCTGCATAGATGTGTGAGCAGTTGATTGACTAGATGTATGGGTTCAAAAGTGCATGTGGAAACAGCTGTATGGGCGGTTGACTGTGTGCATGAGTGTATTGGTGAGTGAATGGATATCTCAGTGCTACATGTCAAAGTAAGTACATATGTAAAACACAGTACATGTGAGAGTTGACATATATAAATAACTGTGCATAAGAGCCAGTGAATGTGTGAGTGGCTGTATGGATCATTGTGAACTTGTATCCAGGATTGTATAAGTGAGTAAATATGTTTTAGTATATGTTTGAATAAGTAAGGTGTGTATAACTGTATAGTTGAGGAAATGGAGGTGTGATTGATTCTTTGCATGACTGACTAAGTGTCTGAGTAACTCCATGGATGAGTGACAGTCTATGAGTGTCTGTTTACACTGAGTGTATCTAAGGTTATATTAGAGTCTGAAGAGGTTCATCGTATTATCACATGAATGATGTCATCAGTGATGTGATCAGTAATGTCAAATGAGATGTCATCAGTGATGTCATCAGTGATGTCATTTGAGATGTCATCAGTGATGTCATTTGAGATGTCATCAGTGATGTCATCAGTGATGTCATTTGAGATGTCATCAGTGATGTCATCAGTGATGTCACTGACCATGTCATGAATGATGTAATATGTGACATGATCAGCAGTGGATTGCGGGTGCGCGATATATAGTTAGTGCAACTAACCATATATGGAATTTCAATGGTTTTGTGTGAGTAAAATAAGGTTTTTTAAATGCTAATTCCTAACTATATATGGTCTATAACCTATGGTTTTTTCAGTGAATTTTCAAGGTTTTGTAAATGCTAATTCCTAACTATATATGGTCTATAACCTATGTTTTTTTCAATGAATTTCATTGGTTTTTTAAAAGCTAATATCTATAGCTGTAAAATTTATTCTTCTTTAAATCCAAAAATATATTTTATATGTTTATTAATAATTTTTTTTAATATTTTTTTTGTTTCGCTCCCGGTCCGCGAACCGGGAAGCTTCCCGTTAGCTCAATTTGATTCCGCGATCCGGTCCGCGAACCGGTAAGAAATCAACATAGTGACGGTATCGCGTTGCCGCGTAATGCGTCTTATGACGTACTGCGTTAGCGCACCCGGAAGTGCCCCGGGGCGCGGACCGAGGCGCGAAACGCAACTCCCCGGAAGCGATCCGCGGCGCGAAAGCGCGACGTATCGCGTTGCCGCGAAATGCGTCTTGTGACGTATCGCGTTAGCGCACCCGGAAGTGTCCCGGGGCGCGGACCGAGGCGCGAAGCGCAGCGAACCGGAAGCTAACCGGGGAGCGTTCCGCAGCGCGTAACATGAGCGTTAGAGGTCATGTGACTTGTTAATAAAACTTTTCATTGGTTCATTTCACTTTTAGTTTCATAATTATGGAAGGCTAGGTCAGGTGACCTAAAAATAACACTTTTCATTGGTTGAGAAGTATTGTTTTTTCCAAATGATGAAAACCCCTCCTTCTTTCCTCACTCTGACTTTCATTATTGTGAGAGGAAGACCTATTTTGCTTCTTGGAAGACCTATTTTGGTTGTGTGAAAATGGCTTCATTGATTGCTGCAGCTGGTGCACCCCCACCACCACCTCCACCTCCTCATGGGAAGAGAGGACCACCTCCCCAGGTGGTTACCAACACTGAGGAGGAAGGGGGGAGGAGCCTAGCTCGCGACCGAGATGGCCGCGCTTTAGCTCGGCTCCGTTCGCCCGCCTGTGTTTTTCACATTTATCCTGCATTTATCCTGCCCCGGGAAGCCCTCCTTGCTGTGTGGTACTACTACGACGCACTGCAGGCACTTACCGCTTGTTCCGGTTGTCCTGGCTGCTGTGGGTCCGGTGCGGTGCCCCCGACCATTCCCGGGACTCGAGAGCGGACTGGCCTGGTTCTTCGTCCCGGCTCCTGGGCCGGATGCAGCCTGCGGGCTTGCCCTTCGGGGCGCACTTGAGGTGATCAGAGGGCCGCTGTTCGTGTGAACCGGAGGTTCCTGGCTGAGAGACTCCTGTGTGGCGGCGGCCTTGGATGGTGACGCTGCCCTTCATTATTGGGGTTCCTCGTGTGTTCAGCTTCCTCCCCCTTTGTTCTCCGGTCCGGCCATTTTGTTCTTTGCCGCCCGGACTCGGAGATCGGGACTGGCGACATTGGGGCGCCGGCGAATCCCCTTCTTCTGGTGGCCCCCCTTCCTGTCCGGGGTGTTCTTCTGCCTGTCGGCGGGACTTCATCTGCTTGACTGCCGCCCCGGCGGAGGTTGTTGGCCGCGCGGCCTGTTCGGGCTCTCAAGATGGCGACCAACCCCATTTGTTTGGGCCGGGCCCGGACGAGCACTGGGGGCCCGCCGCAAGGCCCGGGTGTCGGATACTGTGAAGGTTTTCCTGCACTTAAGGGGATCTTCAACATCCTGCTATCCTGGCGGCTCTCGGTGGCCGCGCCACTCCTGGCTCCGGAGACGGTTCCTCACTGCGGGCCTCCCGGGCCCCCACGACCGGATGAGGCATTGATATCGCGGGGTGTGGCTGGTACTCTCCTGGCGGACTCGGTCCCGGCCGCCGCCCCGGAGGTGCGTAACCTGATGGCGCCTTCTCCTCCTGTGCTGCCTCCTCTGCCCTTGGCCCGGGAGCTGAATTTTGTTTTGCCGGACTTTCATGATTCTCCTGGTCCCTCTCAATCACCACCGCCCGATGACGTCTCCTGTGCCGGCCCGGATGGGTCGGTTTTTATGGATATATCCTTGGAACTGTGCCTGCATCGTTTGCTACAATCTGTGATTTTCCTGGATCTTCCGTGCTATTGTTCCTGTGACTTTTTTGGACTGCCGTTGGACTCTCCTGCTGCCTGCCTTCTGTTCTTTCTGGCAGGGTCCTCGTTGGATCGGACCCTTATTGCTTTGGATAAAAAGGGTCAGGGCTGATGAAAACTAACTCTTATATGCGGTAGCTCATGAACGGCTTGGATGATCTCTGTGTCCTGATATGGTTCTGTGTACCTGGTTAGTGCTCCTGGACTTTGGCCTGATACTCTTTGGCTTCCCGAGGACTTGGACCTTTAACCCGGGCGGGTGGATGGGTGCGTTTACTCCTGTCTTTGGCCCTCCCCCGTGTGTATGTTTGTATGTCTTTACTCCCTTCTTTCCTTCCCTTCCTTCCCCCCCCCCTTTTTTTGTCTTTTAATTCCAACTTTTCTTGCTCCACTATATTTCGGGTTCTACTTAGGGCGACAGGCACGCTGCGGGGGGGGTAGGCCGTAGCCTTCTGCAGGGGTGCAGGGTGGGCTTAAGGGTGGGTGGGGGGGGTCTGTTTGTGTCGGGGGGTCTTTTTCCCCCCTTATTTTCCCCTTTTTTGTTCTATGGCTCTTGTGTATTCACTTTTTCGGGACTCTGTCACCTCGTATCTCCCCCGGGGGTTTTCTGTCCTTCTTCCGGTGTGTGGCTGATTGTGGTTCGCTGCCTATTCTGGTATCGTGTTTCTGTTACATCGCATGCCGGTTTTATTGTCCTGTTTTTCCCCCTGGGGGTGCATGATCTGGCGAGTGTTCCTTTTGTTGTCTTTTTCTCCCTCTTTCCCTTCCTCCTTTATGGAGGTTCCCTTTTTCCGTTGGGGTGCGTATTGCGTAGTCTTTGTGATGGGGCTTTTTGACCACGTCTTCTTTGTTCGGGTAGGGGCGGAGGTGAGTGAGCTCGATTGACTGTTGCCACTGTCGCTATTTGATGGTCTGATTCTGTTTCTGTCCTTTGCTAGATTTGATTATATGGTTTCATTTTCTTACGTTGTGTCTATAAAATGGCGGCTTGCCACGGTCCCTCCCTTGTACTCTCATATACGGCCCGTTATTTCTTTGGTCCCCTCCCCGTGCTAGAAAATTAACCTTTATTATCCTGCTCTTGCTGAACGCTCGATGGTTTTTATTGCTTCACCAGTGCTCCTGATGTTATATCCTGTGCAGAACTTCTTTTTGTATGCTGGTTATTTGACCATTCTGTTCTGGCCAGCCCGTGTGGTTGTAGGCCAGTATTTGTGAGCTTTCGTTGTTCAATAAAGGTTTTTAAAAAAAAAAAAAAAAAAAAAAAAAAACACTGAGGAGGAAGATGAAGAAATGGATGAGGAGGGAGAACAACCACAATTCCTGGAAGAGTTGCCCCGGGTTTCAAGAAAGAAAGCCAGTTTCATCTGGCAGTTTTTTTCCATCCCTCCTGGCCAAAAAAAGGTCAATGCCAGGTACGCAACATGCCTCATATGCAAGGAACAATTGTCCAGAGGGACGGACAAAAAATACAGTTATGGTAATCACACCATGCATAGGCACATGACGAGGAAACATCCCCTAAATTACAGCCGGGCGGAATTAAGGGATATGATGGACAATCCTAGAGCAACTCCTGTGGCGAGATCAACAACATCGGTTTCTTTAACACCAGAGGAGGCACGGGAAACTGTGCCAAATATCCAACCAAATTTTGGGAATATGATACATTTATGTATGCGCTGTCGTGCATTATTAGCTTGTGGCAACATGAGCATCAATGCACTCAACCTTGCATATGAACACCATGATTGCCCTAACCGCCCCCAGTAATTTTTTTTTGCTCCTGTTGAGCCCTTTTCAACGCCTGTTGTTTGTTGTTTCCCCCCCCAAAAAAACCAAAAAAAATATCAAATCGTTCAAAAAATACAAAAAAAACAAAAAATGTTCAAAAAATACAAAAAAAATATAAAACAACAAAAATATTTAAAAAAAAGTTCTTTTCAGAACTACCTTCCCTTTCAAAAAAAATTGCTACAATGTTTAGCACTCTGGCAAGCTCTATTTCTTTTGGTTCGCTCCCGGGTTAGCTTCCCGGTACGCGGACCGGGAGCTAACCAAAAAATTTTTTTTTTTTTTTAAAAAGTGTAAGTATAAGGAAAGTAAACAGAGAGTGATGTTAAAAGAAAGACAGCTATAGGGAGTAAAGAAGAGATACTGTTTAATAGATCTATTTACCGAAGAAAAGACAGAAGAGGGTATAATTGTGAAAAACAAAATAGATAACGAAGTGAAAGAAAAACAAGCATTGGCATAGCCAATAGATCTCGCCTTTGGGACCTTCTAAGTATTTAGTTATGCAGCATAATATCCTTGGTGCAGCAACATCAACTGTTGCATGTCTAAACACGTATAAGGTCCCAAAAGCGAGACCTATTGTCTATGCCAATGCTTGTTTCTTAAGTAGAATTGCAATATGTCTGACTCTTCCATGTGAAAAGATCTTATCTTGTGCTATAAAGATTGCTAAAGTCTCGACAGAGAACAGGCTAGGCTGTAAGTAGGGTAAATTGCGCTTGGTGATCTGTTTGAGGGAGCGTCTGCTTTGCCTGGTGTCTTTGGAGAGCAATTTTGATTGTTATACTGGACAATATAGCCCTAATGTAAATAACATAGGGGCATATTATCAACATAGGCAATAAAAGTTTTGCAGCTTTTATCGGCAGAAATGTGTCGCTAAAGCTGCTTTTGCGGCAGAAAACTGCCGCTAAAGCCGCTTTTGCACCAGTTTTCTGCCAATAAAAAGAGCAATAATTTTATTGGCTGTATTCATAATATGCCACTTAGTGTGCTTCAACTACACAGAGAAAGCATTATGAACAAATAGTGATACAGTGATCAGTCAAAGACACTAAGAGTAATAGAGATGGAGTGAGTGAACAAGAGTGAGGAACTATGAGAAGAGAGGGACTGAGAAAAAGAGTGGAAGGAGTTGAGTAAGTATGTAATAGAGAAAGGAATGAGGGAAGTAGCAAAGGCAGGAAACTGAGGATTAAAGAAATGAAGCAGTGGAACTAATAGTAGTTCAATGTGATAGAAATGTAACGAAAAGAGTACAAAATATTTACCTTATAATTGTCGTTAAATTACTCACTTTTTGTTTTTATACTTTCAATCTGTGAAAGAGAGAACAAACATTAGAAAAATATAAAAACATGTATTAAAAAATTACAAAAGACAAGGGCAAAGATTGAAGGACAAACAGTTTTTCAACAACTTTGACACTTACAGAAGCTACACAGTCCTAAAGATATACATTTTAAACTAACACTATCTTGATGCAGATGAAGTGAGGCCTATATTAAAACATGGTGCATATTTTGCATTGCTGTTGTTTCAGAAAAGTGTTGCAAGACACTAAAATTTTAAATAATTGCTTCAGAATGCCAATAAGATCCAGAGTTTTGTTTCAGGTGAGGCCTACTCAGGGTTGCAGATGAAAATTTCGAGTTGTTGAAGAGAATAGAGGACATAATACATGTGAAGGTCTACCAATGAAGTGAGTCATGTCCACTGCAAACTTCAACAAAGTCCAAACCTCCTATGTTTCCCTGGACAGACCTAAACTTGATCTGCACAATGTGATTCGTAATGATAGGAAACACAGGTGATGTAATTGAAATACATGCAATTTATTTTGCTCATTTCACAATCACATCACTTGTGTTTCCTTTGCTTAGGTATCTCATTGTGCAGGTGTAGTCTAGCATATGAAAGAATACGCAGAAGTGCAGCACTGCATGCAACAACTTTGACACTTACAGAAGCCTCACCTTCTCCATGCCTCCTACACAGTTCTACATATACATCATAAATGCAAACAGTACAGAATTAATTATACATGTTAAATGGTTTATTTTTGCTGTTCTCAGAATGTATCAAAATTCACTAAAAACAGTGCCTTGAAGGTATTCATCATGTAACAGCGGGGAAAAAACAACACAATCAAAATGATTGTGTTTAAAAAACCCATACAACATCAGAAATCAAAAATCAGAACACCTTAAAGTTAACTTACTTTCCATGACGTCCAAGGATGTCCTATGAACAGCTTACACTCTTTTGTGCTGTTATTACTTTCAGCCCGCCACTTTCTGAAAGAAAATCTCCATCGTTTTTAAAAACATGTTACATACAATAAATGACTTCTTGCTCTCTACCACAAGATTCCACAAGGCCAAATCTTGTCAGAGCCATGTATAACTCTTGGATTTCTTGTTAGCCAATCCCGTCTTTTCACATTTCCGCAACTTTCAGAATTAAAATGTTGAAGATCATTTTCACAATCCTGGAATAGTAATATCTTCCCCTTCTTGCTCAGTCATGTTCTACTTTTCCTATGACACTGCTACAAGCAGACTTACACTACCTCTATGACTACTACAATTATTTAATTCTCTACATCACTTTTAATCACAAAGCAATGTAAAACAGTAGACAGCATTGCAGACTTACATTCCCTCTACTCCATGTTTTGATTGGCTGCTTCAATTAGCTTATAAAAAGAAACAGTTTTTCTGAACTCATTCAAAGTGCACTTATTTCTCCATGATGTCCAGTCTTGTGGTTAGAATTTATGTCTCTGAACTACACTTATCCTCAAGGCCAAATAGTGTAGAAGCCATTAGAACTTCTTGAAATTCCACAGAACACATCCCGAAATTATCTCCCTAAAATTTTGGTTTTAAAAACACCAGGTAAGAGTTTTTAAGGTCATACGGCAATTTTTTGGGGAAAATTAAAACAGAATCATTGCAGAATGACCAGCCATTTCTAGACTTTAAATAAGCTGTGTAATGTCCTGATGTTATTGAAGGGCCGTCATGATATATAATTGCTGTAGTTACAAAAGTCCTTCCTGATATTGACAACTGCGAAGCTACAAATTTTTTTATTAAAGTTGTCAATTTTGTTCCATCAGGCCTACACCGTTGGAACATTAAAATGACGTACTGGCCATATGTTCGTATAAATAATGTGGACGTCATTTCAGATTTACATTGGCTACACTCCATGTTGTGATTAGCAGCTTTTACTAGCTTATTAAAGGAGACTGATTTACTGTCTGGCAAAGTTAAATATATAAATCTTTCTGAGTCTACACTAGTAGTACTTGATACCATACAGTTCTCGCAGTCATGCTGCCATTGATAAGAAAGCCCAAACAGCTGATCTACATCTACACCTTCAGCATGTAATACATCAAGCATATACATTAAAAACTCCTGACAATCTTGCTGAATATTTTGAGAGAATTGTGTTTGGCCTGAACATCTGTCTAACAGATTTCGAATTTCAGACACACTTTCTATGTTTCTTCTATCAGTGGTACATTTCTCTAACACAGAATTTAACAAACTGCAATATCTTTGATCAGAATTGACCACAATCTCTTCTTTTACATTTTTTAGAGAAAACAAAACATTAATTACTACATTAGCATAGCAGTTGACACCAGAACTGTTTTCAAACTGAAAACCAACAACATCTTCAACAGAATCCTTTTTGTTTCTGCTTGTAATTTTAGGTTCATTGACTTTTTGTCTTTTTGCTACAACCTCCCCAGTATTGTTCTCATTTCTTCGTTTCCGGCCTACCACACGTTTCTCAAACAAAGGAAACTGAGGCAAATGTGGCGCATACTCTCTTCTTAACCTATTGTATTCCTTAACACAATCTAGATCTGCACAAATGTTTGTGACATCACACTCAATCAAGTACAATCCCGATAAAGTTCTAACTCGTGACAATGCCACATATGCCATACCCTACTTGAACACAGAACTGCCAATATTCACCAATGCACTGTCTACACTTAAACCTTGCGATTTATGGATTGTCACCGCATATGCCAAGCAAACAGGAAACTGCTTACGGCGAACATATAAGTCTTTTACAAGCAAAAATCTAGCAGAACAACGAGCAATTAGCTGTACTTCCTCAATGCCATCAAATGTAATTTTTAAAAATTCAATTCCATCTCTATTTCTGTATTTCACAAAATCAACAACATTACCCATTGATCCATTTACCAGACCTCTTTCAACATGTAAATTCCTTCTTAAAATTATACGGCAGTTCAAGCACACATTCAGAGTCTTTTCAAAACCTGCAGTTTTAGATATACTCTTCTCTAATGAATCCAATTTTGTTTTCAGATTCTCAGACAAAATAATTGTTGATCCCATATGCTCTACTCTATCAATAGCTTCCAGTTTCACAATCTCTTGCTTTTCTAAATGCAACATTTTGTTGTTAAATTTGGCACATTCTGCAAGAGTTGGCATCAAACATATTCCAGATTTCTTTTCAGTAATTTTCTGAAAAATATTCTCAGGCACAACATCTTGTTCTGGATATAAATTTGACAGTAATCGTGCATGTAAAACTTCTTTGCCATGCTCGGTCACTTTTTCAATTCTAACATCTTGTAGAATAGTCTTGTAAACTTCATCCTTCGCCTGACGCATATTTTCATGCAGTTCAGCATAATTGAAGTTTAACCATATATTGACGTTGCCAATGCTGCCTAGGCACTTCCTGGTATCTTCATGCGTGAGCATTTTGAACACAGGTTGCCCTTTCACTGGTGTCAGCTGCAGAAGATCTCCGAAAACAATGATGTGTTTGCCACCAAATAACACATCATACTCTGTTTTGAGAACTTCTTACATCCTCAAATGCACAAAGGCAAGCATGACATTGGAAACCATGATTACTTCGTCAATGATAAGAAGTTTCATTTTCCTCAAGATTCTTGAAACTTCAAAACAAGCATCTCCAGATAGCTTGTGATATTCTAATTTGTTGTCATGCTCCACTGGCAGCATCAGTAAACGATGTAAAGTAATCCCTTTAATATTATGTGCTGCCAGTCCAGTTGGAGCAGTGACAACACAAGACAGCGATGACTCTGTCCTTTCCTGCAAATAGCATGAAATTGCTTTAATGAGGAAACTTTTTCCAGTTCCCGCTTCTCCACTCACGTACAGTCGGACAGGCTTCAACGACGTACATGAGCACTCTTTCTTATCATGACTTAATCCATGATCAATTTGCATGGTAACTTCGTCATATATTTTCCTCTGCTCAACGTTGAGTTGCCTTTCCAACTCTTCTAAGTTAACCGCATCCTCTTGAGCATGTGCCATGGCTCTTTCCACTTCATTCATAGCAGTGGCAGCTTCATTTTCGATAACAGGTCCTCCTAGTGGATCCTGACTCAATGAAGCAGAACTCTGACTGTCCTGAGAACTGTCTCTGGCAATCTCGGCTGCAATCGTTGCTTCCTGCTCAATTTCCGCATTCAACATTTCTACATATTTGGGAAAAGCAGGACATTCTATGGTCTCCTTGGCGGCATTGAAAGAGTCTTCATAACAGAGAAAATCTCCAAGCAGTTCCTCTTCTGCACGCCAAGGCTTGAAAAGTTGCAAAAGTGCTAAATAGAAAAACTCCTTTTTTTCAGGAGATTCGCCACTCAATTTTCGATGGTTTACCAAGTGACATTTTCTTTGCTTGACCAGACATCCCTCACTTCCTATTACAGCATACACTCCTTTCTCAGTATCTTCTTTGATGTTCCTCTTGAATATGTAATTTTGCAGAACCTCATACAGACAAACATTCTCGAGGTGACTGCTTCGATTTGGATAATATGTATCCAACATGTTTGTCTTCAAAATGTCGGTACTGTTTGGCTCCTTTTCCGCCAAATACTCAATTTCCCGCACAGGTTTGAGAACTCGATTACGCGTTGCAGCAAGACCAAGACTCGCCCAAACGATACTCCTGGACTTGGCATAGAGACTTGCTGAAGACAACCGGTCAGAACATTCGTACGCTCCGATTTCTCGATGCGACAACATCTTCAGACTGAAACTGTACAACTTCTTGCTGAGGCTCTTTTCATGGGAAATGTCCTCCCACATATCCTTCAATTCTGTCTTCTCTTTTTTGGTGATGTAAGACGTCACATACCGAGCCACAGCCATACAGTTATCAGCCACAAACTGTATATCCATGTTAGCATTCCACATGGACAAAATCACCGGGTTGTAGTCGTTGATGTACTTGGACTCTTCGTTCCTCTTGTAAGTGTTTTTAGGTGATTTCTTCATGACATTGTGTCGCAACGACGACATCAAACTGTTTACTCTTCCTTTAGAAATCACCGGTCGTGGAAAGCCGAAACGACATTTAGAGTAGAACTTGTCTTTGTTTCGGAATTTACGACGGCAGTACTTTCCACATCGATGGCTTTGGAAACGCAGAACTTTTTCTCTTAGGCTTTTCTTCTCCTTTGCGTTTGGAACAGCACACGTAGAATACTGTTGGATGAAACTCATCACTGAGTCTTCTGGATCCGTTCCAAATTTAGGTGCATCCTTGATCCACAGCAACATATGTATATGAGGAGCACCTCTTGCTTGGTACTCCTTTCTCCAGAAGAAATCCAACACCTCTCCAAGAGGTGGATTCTTCTTATTCATGATGAAAGACATCATAGCTTCAAATCTATGATTGAAGTACCTACATACATTGACTGGATCCAAAGAGCACAGTTCTCCGGGTGTCTTCAATTCGATGTTATCTACGTTAGCATTTGCCTCTCGTAGAAATTGAAGTAAGTCTTCCCAGCCATACTCGGCACAGCTCAGAGTGAGGAACCATGTGGGAGTACCTAAGTTCCTCAGCATACATTTTAAATCACCATGACGACGGTACCAGTACTCATTAGTACCACGCTGACACGCCATGAGATTAATCAGGTGAGAATCCAAAATACTATCTTGGACATTGACTTTATCCATAAAATCACTTGCCGAGATGTTTTGCATGTGTATACCACTTTTCAAGATGTGGTTCACTGCATATGACAGTCCAGACAGATCGCTTTCAAACAGGAGATGAAACAAATAAGGAATGCATTGTCGAAACCTAGCATCTCCTGCATACAATCGCAAAGTCCGGTATTCAGAAGCAGGAATTTGATGAGGTCGCTCATCATATCTTCCTCCCTGACCTGTTGGAAAAAGCTGTGGGAAACACCGAGCTTCCAAACTTTCCTCCCAAACACTAATGGGACTCCCTTTGGCTTGTTTCATTTGAAACAACTCAATAGCATTCCCCATGACTTCCTTGGAATGCAAAGGATGAACACTATAATGTTCATATATTTCTTCACTAGTAGAGGGTTCTACTTTCTCAATTTGACCAGCACACAAATCGCTATCCTCTTCCTCACTTACTTCCTCTTCTGCAACATATACATTCTTATAGTATTTATTATTTTTTTCAAATACAATGTTGCCTTTTTAACTTTCCTAACATCTACTAAATCTTGCCATATTTTCTTATTCTTTGTCGGAACCCCATTAACTAAGATAACCAGAGGTTCCTCTTCCACTTTTTCTACTCCAATTGTGTTAATGTTTTTCTTGAAATCTAGAGGCAAATAAACAACTCTTCCCTTTAATCCTCTCTGTAAATCTGATGGAGGCAATTTCCCTGTCTTTGGCTCCATTCTTACAATAGCCTGAAAGGGATGGATACTTTGAATCAAAATAGATTCATAAGTATTTAAGTCCTTCAATTCAGAAGGAATCTCAACCAATTCCAGATTATTATGAACTGCTCTAGCAGGCATCTGGTTTTGTTTTAATTTGTTACAACAATAAGTACACACACGTTGATCCAATCCCAAATCAAAACAATTTTCTACCATCAAGTATGTTGCAAAATCCTTCCATTCACTATTATTTTCCCTTTCACTTTTTGCATATAAATCCACTAACTTAGTCTGATTCTTATAATAAGTGCGTCGACAACACACACAATTGAAATTAGGCCTCTCACTTGATTTCACGTCAAACGTCGCAATTTCCCTCTGGAAATTATCTGTACTGGAAACCTGTACACTATCTTCCACATGACCCTCTACTTCTTGCTCAATTTCAACATTCTCCTCTTTACTTCCAAAGTAACAAAACTCCATTTCTTCACATATATTCTTCACATCTATTTCAGAACCATGCAAAAGAGCAGCGCATAATTGTTTCAGCATAATTGCTGGACTCTTAGCATAATACAACATTCTAACTAATTTCCTCACTTTGTTATGATGCACTGCTAGCATCCTGAAATGATGAAAAACACTCTGGCATACTCTCCTGGAAAGACAGGCCAGTGAATGACCATGCAAACCTGTCACTTCTCTTACTCTGCAAGGATCTAATTCTTGCAACAACATCATTTTCTGCTTCAAACTTTTTTTGTTAAATGACCGTACAAAATCACAAAGCAAATTGATGGAATCCTGTCGCACACTGCAAATACTACTACACTTCCAGGTGTACACAGGACCCTTAGCACGTCTTCCTAAAACCTCATTACCTAACACCTCTTCTGCCTCTGTTGTCACAAGTTTTTCTTTTTCAACTGGACAACCATCTTTCACTTCATAAGCACGACCACTGGTGTCAACTGCATGCACCAAATCATTATCCTGGAAATAACTCTCCTCATTAAAAAATGCCTCACAGCTTGAACTATGCATCCATTCTCCAGAAAAAACTTCACAAAAATTACTACGATTAACTATTCTCTTCGATCTACTATTTCTTTTGAAATCAAAAATTGCCTTGTTTAGCTTCCTAATTCTATTGATTATCAAAATAAATAACTTACGTTTAATTTCAAATGCCTGATCAATAACTTTCTCAACTTTTTTTTTTCTCTTATAAAAAACTAGTTTCTGTTGACCTTTCTTAATATTTTTTAACAAATTGCCAATTATCCTGTTGCGGAACATTCGTTTACGAATCTCCCTAAACTGTTGTTTCCTTCTACTATCATGCACAGATTTATCTCTTGCTCTAGCAGTAACATTTTTCATTGTCCTTTTCTTTCCATTTGATTTCCTTCTCGTTTTATGGACTGAAACATTTTCTGTAGTAATATTTTTTTTAATACAAATATTTCTTATGAAATATTTAGAGCTCTTACCCGGTGCTTTCTTCGTGGCTTGAGAAATCTTTTTGTTAGAGGACTGCTGCGTTTTTTTTTTCACCTGCTGTCTTTGACGTTTTGCAGCCTTTATCTGTCTTTGTATTGTAGGCATGGTGAAATCTTGAAATGATCTGCAGTTGAATCTGTGGAAAAATATAATAAAAAATGTTATTAAACATTATTACCAAACAGTAAATCAGTAACAGTGATCAAAAACTTAACACACTACTTGACATTTTAATTTGAAGATGTTTTAGTCATTGGCAATTTTACAATACAGAAATACCAGAAAAGAAATGACATTTATATTTATGTTACCTATGCTATTTTATATGTGAATCTGATCTAATTTTATGAGCATATTTTAATATTTTATTGAAGACACTACACATAACCTGTTTTTGAAGGTGTCTTTATTTTTAAATTAAACGGTTTACCTTTTTACTTTTTATTGATTATAAATTTTAAAAATAAATGTTTATATTTCCAAAGGCTCAAGCAGGTCAGCTTCCCATCCTATATCATATAATTCGGACAAATCTGCATCCTCATCACGCTCTTCTTCATCCTCAGGATTTAAATCATCCAAAGGATCAACATCCACTGATGTTTCAATTACAAGTTCAATGATGAGGTCAAAATCAACTGATTGCAGATTGTCGCTCATGTTGAGGTTGTCTTTATCTTTAAAGAAAGATAACAACAATGAGATGTTGCAGAGTAAGAGACAAATCTCACAGATTATAATAGTAAAATTGTTTAACAAGATTAACATTTTGCAGCTATTATTTAGCCATGTCTAGCAATGCTGAGCAGGTGAAGCCTATGTCTAATTTTCCACTGAACAGGACTCATCTCTTCTTAACCTTGGATAAGCCTCACGACTCTGTGTCCCCTGCACATACTTAAATGTTAAAGGGCAGATTTATATTAAATGGCACATCCCCAGGCATGCACCAGTTAACGTGCACCACTGCTCTGCCACCCATGGTGTGCCGCATTTACAATCAGATAGGAGAAAGCTGCGTCAAAACCCTGCGCCTGCTTGAAGCTGGCATAGGTCTTGACGCAGCATTGTGGAGATGGGGCACCCCTGAGCCTTGCTGGAGCTGCATCGCACTTGCGATACAACTCCAGCAATGCGCCACCTTTACGGCACAGATGCGTCACGCATCTGTGCCGTTTTTGCCCCATGCTGCGCCGCATTGTAAATGCAGCACACCATGGGTGGCGGAACAGCGGCGCAGGATGACTGTCACATCCCTGGTGATGCGCCAGTCATCATAAATCTATCCCTAAGCTTCTTATCTTGTTACAGATGAACTGCCATATGTATCATCAAAATATTTTACATTTTCTAAATAGCGAATTTTAAGGAATAAATAGCGATTCTTTACCATTCCTAATTTGCGATGAGCAAATTGCTAATTGCAAGTTACCCATTCATTTCCATGGGCTAGGAGGCTCATAGGAATAAAGGTTTAATTTGCGATTAGCAATTTGCTCATCACAAATTAGGAATTTTTCCAAGGGTGCAGGGGTGTCTCAAGAACACCCTGCTGCACCCCTGAAAAACAAATTTGGGGGCATATGGCACACATACATGCCCTAAGGGCATGTGTTGGCGTCATATGGCACCTTTTGTTTTTTTGAAAGAAAGCTTTTTGAAAAGAATTCACAAATTACCACCAATTTACCACAATAGTTTCCAAATCCTTAATGTCATTTTTTACATAGTTTTTGTTTGATACATTGCATTTAAGTAGTCACAAAATTTGCAAATCCTTCAGTGCAATTGCAAAATAAGGAATAGCAAATTTTGCTACTCCTTATTTTGCATCAAACTTGTTTGATACATACCATTTGTCTAATTAACATTCGCAAAGGCCGAAATTCGTAGAATTTTGATCTTTGCAAATGCTAATTAGCTTGATACATATGGCCCCAAGTGAGGCCTGTCTTGCGACATGGTGCATCTTTTGCATCACTGCTGCTTGGGTTTTATGTGGTACGTTTTTTTTACACCATGACATATCTGCCTAAATGCATCAATTTGTAATGTTGTCGCCTCATAGCAAATCTTTTGCACCACCGCTGCATCATAAAAGTGACGCACAGTGGCACAAAAGAGGCATACACCTATCATAAATCTGTCCCTAGCATTTTAAATGATTAATCCAGGATGACAATAAAGTGTGTCCTATCCAGAGGTTTGTTTAAGGTGAGGCCTACTCAGGATTGCAGATTAAAGTTACGCTTGATGAAGAATACAGAGGAGATAATACATGTAAAGCTCTACCAATGAAGTAAGTGATGTCTACTTCATTGCGCCAGTCACCATAAATGAATCCATAAGCTTCTTATCTTGTTAGACATCAACCGCCATATGTATCATATACCTATTTTGCATTTCCAAAAAAGCGAATTTTAAGGAATAAATAGCGATTCTTTACCATTCCAAATTTGCGATGAGAAAATTGCTAATTGCAAATTACCCATTCATTTCCATGGGCTAGGAGGCTCATATAAATGAAGGTGCAATTTGCGATTAACAATTTGCTCATCACAAATTAGGAATTTATTCCAAAGGTGCAGGGGTGTCTCAAGAACACCCTGCTGCACCCCTAAAAAAGAAATTTGGGGGCATATGGCGCACATAAATTTTAACAACATTCCTTTACCTCAACAACGATTTTCAAATCATAACTTCAAAACACTACACATGGGAAAATTACTTAAATTGTCCTTAAGACACATAAAAGCGTTTTTTGATTGGCTTTCCTGCATGGTAGGGTCACTCTTAACATGGCTATGTAACACAAACATTCAAAATCTAAATTTTCCATGCACATGTGGGAGCATATTTACAAGCAATTTGCGCCACAGAGAAATGTCTTACACTAAAATGAGAAAAATAACATCAGGGACAGTCAATTGCCTTATAAAGAACCGTACACCATTATGTCCTTGTCATGAATTTAAAAACAATTCCTTTTCCCCAAAAACGATTTTCAAATCATAATTTCAAAACACTGCACATGAGAAAATGACTTAAAATGTCATTAAAACACATGAAAGCGTTTTTTGATTGCCTTTCGAGCATGGTTGGGTCACTTTTAACATGGCTATGTAACACAAACATTCAAAATCAAAATTTTCCATGCACATGTGGAAGCATATTTACAAGCAATTTGCGCCACAGAGAAAGGTCTTACACTAAAATGAGAAAAATAACATCAGGGACAGTCAATTGCCTTATAAAGAAGCATACACCATTATGTCCTTGTCATGAATTTAAAAACAATTCCTTTTCCCCAAAAACGATTTTCAAATCATAATTTCTAAACACTGCACATGGGAAAATGACTTAAAATGTCATTAAAACACATGAAAGCGTTTTTTGATTGGCTTTCCTGCTTGGTAGGGTCACTCTTAACATGGCTATGTAACACAAACATTCAAAATCAAAATTTTCCATACACATGTGAGAGCATATTTACAAGCAATTTGCGCCACATAAATCATAATTTTCTCCTTAAAGCACACTATTCTCTATCTAAATTAAAGAAATATTTTCTCACCTTAGCAAATACTTTGAGTTTGAAAACAGTCTCAGAAACACACCAATTTGTCTTCAGCAGAGCAAAAGGTATGCACTCCAGAGTCTGCAGCTATCAAAAGCACAGAAATGCTGTAATTCTTCACACATATTTCTCATGTCACCCAATCAAAACTCTTCCCTCACTTTTTTTCAAATGAAAACCCTTCCCCCTCTGCCCTTTCTGCCTATTTTCCATAGCAACCACCTCCTGGAATACCTCTGGTGTTTGCAAGTTCACACAACAATGTTGCAATTGAACTCTGAACTCTCAGTGCACCTGCATATCCAGTGCATTCTTTCATTTAATGATTTTTTATTGACCACTCAAAATACATCTTTCAAAGAACACATCTGTGCACCCTAACTTTCTGTTTTCATCAATCAAAATCCACCAATCACTGTTACTGCTTCATGAACACAGAAACTCCACAGTTTTTTTTTCATTTTACACTCTCATTTTTTCAACTGCCATTTCATTGCCACACTTCATCTGACTGCAGGAGAACCTTCTCTCACCATGTTTTCTGTCTGGATTGTTGGTCATAGTTATATTCACTGGGCTCAAAGGTACGTTGAAAGCAGGAATTTACCTAACCTCAATTTACAAGATGTGGAAATTAAGTGGTTTGGCCACAGAGGATTAAAATGTCACCAATTGATACCATTGGTGAAAACCTTTATGCATTTGCCAAAACCTGACCTGTTAATTGTGCACTGTGGAGGTAATGATTTGGGCACTTTGACTGGGGTAGGTCTGGAAATGCTTTTAAAGGACACCTTTGAGCAATTAATGGCACTTTTTCCTCAGACTGCCTTGGTATATTCAAATATATGCCAAAGACAGAAATGGAGGTGGTCAAACCAATTTTGTCCACAAACTGAGAAGTCGAGGAAGCATGTAAACAAATCTGTTTCAGCTTACATGAGAGACCATGGAATGGGCTCCCTGTACAACAATAACTTGCGTTACTACATGCAAGATATCTACAGAGGAGATGGAGTTCACTTCTCAGATGAGGGCAACAGAGTTTTCACTCTGAATTTAAGAATGTGCATTGGTACCTACTTATAAGTACCTAAATGTACCATAAACCCAAAAGCTCTTCTCAGAGCTACCCTACATCTAATCACTCACAATTATTCTTTAACTCTAACATTTTCACTAATTTTCAACAAAATACGCTCCCTGGGGCGCTACCCGGTACGCGTACCGGGAGCTAACCTCGCGAAATTTTTTTAAAAAAATGTTTTTTTTTCGCACATATAAGCCTCCTCAGCCACCCTCAGAAAACCTAGGGGGTCAAGATAACTCTACCGTGCCCCCTTCTACCCATTCTGAACATTATTTGCCCTCCATCTTGTATCTTAATTCGACTGAAACACAAAATGGTGGACTCCCGGAACGCTTAAGGTCCGCGAACCGAGGCGCTCAACGGTTCGCGTACCGGGTCGCTCCCTGGGAAGATAAAGAAAATAAAAAATAATCAACAAATCCAACAATCAATTAACATACAGCATTTGAAAAGTCTATCATTCATTTTTCATTGTAGTACGCTCCCCAGAACGCTTCCCGGTTCGCGTACCGGGCGCTACCCACGCAAAAAAACAAAAAAAAAAATTATTTTTTTTTGCCCCGCGGGGCCCTTTTAAAACCTCCACATTAAACCTAGGGGGTCAGCGAGGATCTACTATGCCCCCTTATGGTTATTTCCCCCTTTGTTTTGGCCTCCTCTTGTCTCTCGATCCTACCGAGAGACAAGATGGCGGCCGCTCCGGACTGTTTAGAATGTTGACAGACACCGGAGAGCCAATCAGCTTCGCTACGCGAAGTTTTGGTACGCTTAAGGTCCGCGAACCGGGGCGCTGCCCGGTCCGCGCTTACAGATATATATCTTTTTTTGAACGTTAATTTCTCAAAATCCACTGCAGCACATATATTGAGACCTACAAAAGGCACATCGGGCTACCAGTCCCTACAATTTAGCCAAGTTTCGTGCAAATCCATTCAACCGTTCGGGCTAAAAGTGAGGCTAACCGCCCTATGGAAAACTCAATGTTAAAAACACGTTTTGGGACCCCCCTTTTTTCTCGGCCCCCCCTGGACGAACCCCCCCCAAATTTTCAGGGGCTGCTCAGAAACAAAATGTTCCATTTTCCAGAAAATTTCAGCCAATTCCGTCCACAAACGCCAAAGTTATTAGACATAGAATTTTCAAAAATCCCATAGGGAAAAAATCCTAACTATATATACCTACTGGCGACCGCCAGTAGGTAATATATATATATATATATATATATATATATTACCTACTGGCGGACCTATTATCCATAGGAAAATCGGAACATTCTTTTCCCAATAACTTTGGCGTTGGTTGACAAATCTTCCTGAAATTTTCAAAACTCGTGGGGCGCTCCGGTCAGCTCCTACCTTAAAAGTTTTGGGGTGATTTAGCCAGCGGGGGCCGAGAAAAAAGGGGGCTCCCAAAATGTGTTTTCTACATGTTAATTCCTATAGGAAACTTTAGACACGGCTATAGCCCGAACTGCTGAATGGATGACACCAAATTTGGCGCACAGGTAGCCCTTGGTTCAGAAAGATCCATTTTTATTAAATGGTTTAAATCCGTTCAGTAGTTCATGAGAAATTAGAAAAAGTTTTAATATATGGGCGGAGTCTAACAACACATCTCATTGTGAGTTCTGATTGGCTGTCAGCACTTCATCCTGGAATTGCTGGCAGCAATCTTGGGAACAATATACATGATAGTACCTCATTGAAATGCATTGTAGTGAATCGAAGGTTTTGAGGGTTACCAAAAGGAGAACTATAAAGGGTGATAATGGACTTTAGTTACATTAGAATTCATTTGTTGATGGTACCATACTAATTTCAGGAATTGTGGTGTGTTCTAAGGTGATTTTACCCTGTGAAAAACCTGCTGGGATATCATGAATCATGTTTGAGAGAAAACTGAAGCTAAAATGAGAGCATATTTTCTGTAAATTCACATTATCTTTCTCAGTCATGTGAGAATGAAGTATGTCATGCTCAGTAAACCATGTACATCCAACAAGGCCAGAGACCGTCAGTTGATTCATTGAAACATTCAATTTAAAAAGGAACATAATGATGGGGTTCATTTTGTCATAGAAATTATGGTTAGTGCTATAGGAAGAAAAATTAGGACATGTTTTAAGTGTGATCTCAAGTATCTTCCTGTTATATTTCAAGAGGAGCAGCTGTCAAATGATGCCTTTCCATTCTATTGCAGCTTCACAGAGTGTACTAAAGAACAACTAGAGCGCTAACAGTCTTACTTATGACACAATTATATCACACCTGAAGCCATCTTGATTGGAATAAACTGGTAACTCCTAAAACATTTAATTTAAAAAGGAACAAAATGAGAGGGTTCATTTTCTCATAGAAATTATGGTTAGTGCTGTAGAAAGAAAAATTAAGACATTTTTCATGTGTGATATCAAAGATCTTCCTGTTACATTTCAACAGGAGCAGCCTGTCTGTTGATTCCTTAAGTGTTCTACTGCAGCTTCCTAGAGTGTTCTAAAGAACAACTAGAGCACTAACAGTCTTACTTATGACAAAATTATTGCACACCTGAAGCCATCTTTGTAAAGATGTATTCCGGAGTCAGCTTAGTAGAGTATATAATTTAATAAAGTTGTAAGACAACACACCCAAAGCAGGACTGCTTAATGTTAATGTTAATGTTAATGTTAATGTTAATGTTAGGCTACATTTATAAAGCGCACTGACACCGGAGGTTTCCTGGCGCTGAGATTGAAGTTGGGGCAGGAGGGGGAGCTAATGAGAGGTTGAGAAGAGCCAGGTCTTTAAGCCCTTTCTGAAGCTCAGCAAGGTGTCAGAGGTTTTAATGTATAGGGGGAAGGAGTTCCACAACTTGGGTGCCAGGAAGCTGAATCTCCGGCCGCCCAATTTTTTTAACTTGATCACTGGGGAGGTGAGGAGATGAAGGTGGGCCGAGCGGAGATTACGAGTCGGACGGTGTAGGTTGATGAGGGATTTCAGGAAGGACGGGCATTTAGTATGCAGTGCTTTGTAGATTAGGCATCCAATTTTGAAGGCAGCCCTTTGTTCGATGGGCAGCCAGTGCAGCTTGGCCAGGAGAGGTCTAGCAGATTGCCATTTGGGGACTTTACAAATAAGTCTTGCTGCCTGGTTCTGCACCATCTGGAGACGGTGGAGCAGGGACCTGGAAAGGCCCCAGTAGAGGGAGTTGGAGAAGTCGAGACGGGAGAGAACGAGGGAGATGACAATTTGCACCAAGGCCTCGTGAGAGAGCAAGTGAATGATTTTCCGGATTTTGCGAAGCTGGAACATACTAGCAGAGATAATGGCTCCGACGTGAGTTTTCAGGGAGAGGTCTTTATCAATGGTGACGCCCAGACTTTTTACTGAATTCGAAGGAGTGGGGGCAATGCCCAGTTCAGCTGGCCAGAATTGGGGTCCCCAGTGAGTAGAACTAGAGCAAGGCAGGAGGAGTTCCGTTTTTTCCGGATTCAGTTTAAGCTGATTAGATATCATCCCTTGTTGGATGTGCAACATTACAGCCTGGAAATTGGATATCGCATCCGCGATGTCTAAGGGAAAGATGATCTGCATATCATCTGCATAGTTGAGGACAGTGCAGTTCCAGTTGCTAAGTGACTGAATTAGTGGACGAAGATACAGATTAAAAAGTAGAGGTGAAAGGGAGGATCCCTGAGGGACTCCGCAGGTGGTGGGTACCTGGGTTGCAGTGAAGGGGCCTAGGTGGACTGTCTGCACTCTGCACGAAAGGAAGGACTTAATCCAATCCTGTGCAGGGCCCTGGATGCCTGCTTGTCCGACACGGTGGAGAAGGATGTCATGGTCCACCGTGTCGAACGCGGCCGAGAGGTCCAAGAGAATTAGTGCCTGGGAGGACCCTCTATCGGCATTCTCCCGAAGAGTATCAAAGACTTTGAGGATGACTGCCTCGGTAGAGTGGGCAGGCCTAAACCCTGCCTGGTTGGGTTCCAAGAAGCCGGAGCTCTCAATGAACGCGGACAGACAGGTTGTAACATGGGCCTCTAATAGTTTGGAAGAATAGGGTAAAAGAGAAATAGGCCTGTAATTGGCTGGGTTGGCAGGGTCAGCTCCAGCTTTTTTTAGGAGAGGAACCAATATGGCCTGTTTGAACGCAGAGGGAACCGTGCCAGTGCTTAGGGAAGTGTTTAAGAGAGGGAGAATACTGTTTGGTAGAGCAGAGAAGACTGCCCTGAGGACCGATGGGGGACAGCAGTCCTCGGGCGAACCAGATTTAATGCGGGTTGTAAGCTCAGTGAGAGTGCTTAGAGAGGCATGTGATCAGAACCAGTAACTGTGAGCTGCAACTGACCGGCGAACTGTCACAATAGAACCTCGAGCTGTCAATGTTCCAGCTGGTGACATCACTGGCAAACACAAGGGATAGGTCACGTGGGGAGGAAGGTGGGGAAAAGGGGGAAGAGGGGAAGCAGGAACGTAACACATCTCCTTCCCTTAAGTCCCTTGAAAAGGGGAAGCACAGAATACTAAACAAATGAACTAGTTGTAAACAAAGTCTTTGTATTTGCTTGGCTTAACCAAGCTATGACCAGTCCTTCTAGTGCTGGCCTCGTATAACATAGGGTCCCTATCTGCCATGTGCTCAGGTTCAGGTGAAGGGCTACCTTTCGAACCTGTTGAGCTACTCGGCTCCCTGGTGGTGAGGTTTCTCTTCTCGCATGTGAGTTCCATTGCATCTTCATCCTCCCCAGATGTGGCAACACTACTAGCGCCAGGTGATACTTCTGAGGCACCCGTTCTTGGGCCTCCATTTTCACCAATAGACCTGATAAGTTCATGCTCCTGAACATCACTGGTGCTGGCCTCTTCTAACATTTAACAACAAGGGGTGGTGATGGACAGAGTTTCTGAATTAAGCAGAATACTCTCACCCAGTCAAGAGATCAGGGCTAGATCCAACACCGTTTTTTAGCTCACTGCACCATCCCAGTTTAGAACCTGGCTATATGCAAATTAGTCTGTTCCTGTCCCAGTGCATGATGGGAACAGGGCAAACCAAACTACCAAGCCAATTCTTACACTGGGAAGGAAACAAGCTTCCGGGGACCGGTTTCTGGCATTTCAGCCGTCGTCGGCCCGGCTTGCTTGAATCCTGATGGTGCAATGCGCAAGGGACTCACATCTGAGTATACCCTTCCACGCTTAGGGTGGACAAAATATTTAACAACAAGGGGTGGTGATGGACAGAGTTTCTGAATTAAGCAGAATACTCTCACCCAGTCAAGAGATCAGGGCTAGATCCAACACCGTTTTTTAGCTCACTGCACCATCCCAGTTCAGAACCTGGCTATATGCAAATTAGTCTGTTCCTGTCCCAGTGCATGATGGGAACAGGGCAAACCAAACTACCAAGCCAATTCTTACACTGGGAAGGAAACAAGCTTCCGGGGACCGGTTTCTGGCATTTCAGCCGTCGTCGGCCCGGCTTGCTTGAATCCTGATGGTGCAATGAGCAAGGGTCTCACATCTGAGTATACCCTTCCACGCTTAGGGTGGACAAAATATTTAACAACAAGGGGTGGCGTCTATATCTTTCATGTGCTCAGGTTCAGGTGAAGGACTACCTTCTGAACCAGATGAGCCACTTGTCTCTCTGGTGTTGAGGTCTCACTTCTCGCACATGAGTTCCACTGCATCTTGAATCTCCCCAGATGTGGCTTAACTACTAGCATCAGGTGATACCTCTGAGGCTCCCGTACTAGGGGTCTCTGTATTGACCACTAGACTCAATAAGTTCATGCTCCTGAACATCATTGGTGCATGTGTTGCCTATTGACGTAATTATGCTATCACCATCTCTATCCAATTCATGTTTTTCTTGACGCAACCATCCATAGTCCCATTCAACCACATCTTTCACATCGTCCCTGGGCTTATGTTCTGTTGTATTTTTTGTGATAACACCCAGTTTGGAACAAACGGGAATAGTTGAGGCATGCCTCATCTTACCATTGCTGAGGCGTGCAGAGTTGCAAAATACTTTTTCTACAATTAATGGTGCTGTATTCTGTCCCTTGACAATGTGTCCACTTTTTTCCACTCTCACTATATCTCCTTCTTTGATGTTGATTTCTTTGTAGTTATGTTTACTGTCAAACTTCTCTTTGCAGAGTGCTTGTGTCTCTTGGATTCTTTTCCCGACCGTTTCTGCCGACCATTCACTTTTTCTGGCTGTTTTGATCCGTCCAATTCTTTCCTTGGCAAATGGTGTCCTTCCTCGCATGATTTCGAAGGGGCTTACTAATGTTTCCTCTCCCGGTGTTATTCTGGACCCCCAAATCATTTTATTCATTTCTTTCCTTCAGCATTTGCCATTGTTGTTGGCTAATTGAATGGTGGCATTTATTACCTTATTAAATCTTTCCACGGCCCCATTTCTAGCCAGGTGGTAAACAGAAGTGGTTTTGTTGGTAACATCATTCCTGTCAATGAATTTCTTTAATATGTCCGATGCGAACTGACTCCCCTTATCACTAACAATATTCTTTGGTATACCTTCTCTTGTGAATATGCCATCCATGAAAGTGACCAGGTGAGTTGCATCCAACTTCCTGCAAACCTTTATCTCAGGCCACTTTGAGAAATTATCATTTAATACCATTATGTGTACTTGTTCCTCCTGCCGTTTTATGGGTCCTATTATATCAATTCCTATTCTCTCACATGGCATGTTCGGGCATTTCAACGGTTGCAGTGGGGGTCTGAATGTAGTCTGAGTCTTGTCAGTATTCTCACATTGTATGCAGTTCCTTACCGCCCTTTCTATTTCAATGTCACATGGTTCTGAGCTGTTCGGGTTAAGAGTGATGCCTAGTTTTCCTTGGTCTTTCCATCCAAGCACCGAAGGGCCAGTGGAAGCGACATACAACTTGCTACTAGTTTCTCTATCCTTAAATGTAAAAGTTAGTTCCCCCTTTGCCCATAGTGCATCCTGTATGTTTGTATTTGCAGCACATATTACTATCTGATCTCTAATTAGATCATCATGCATGTTTTCAAATTTGCATGTGAGCAGTAGGTTCTTTAACCCCTTCCATGCTCATGACGAGCTCAGCTCGTCATGCAGTACACTGCTTGTGTGCTCATGACGAGCTGAGCTCAGCTCGTCATGAACAATGGGATTCAAAGAAGGTCAGCACCAAGGATGAAATGCTGTAGCATTGATGTGGTTAAAGCAGACACATTGTCATCTATACTTTCCTCCTTACTTTGTTTCGTTATGTAAATTCATATCTGTTTACTGCCAATCAATCAATCAAATTATGCTTTATTTGATTTTAGCAGAAATGCAAGATCATAAAAGCAGCATTTAAAAAAAGGATCAAATTCACACAGAGTCCTCTTTAAAATACATCATTCTATACAAACAATAAAAACTGATCATCTGCAATATTTAAAAGAATATACCGTACAAAAATGGCACTTATCTCTTTCCGTACTATGGCTAACAAGTTATTACATTCCGCTTCTTCAATATGCTCTTTAAAAGACCAGTCATAATTACAGTGCAATATTCATTGGCCAATTTTTGCAAATAAGCTGGGCGGTATTGCCGCCATGCACCCTGCTTCAGGTATTGCTTAATCCACCTAACACGTTCTTGAATGTAGTACTTATAAAATAATACCACGGGGATTGTCGTTTGCTGGGAGACATTGTCATAGGGGCAGAGTACCAGATCCCTCGACAAGTCATTTTTATTTGGGAAAGTCACTAGACGATGAAATGATTCAAATCTAAACCTTGTTGAAATGTATCTATCAAAACCCCTCAGGCAATAACACAAATAGGGTTGAATCCTATAGCAGGCCAGGGTCATCTGATGTTGGATGACAGATTTTTTATGAATTTCCCCAGTTAATCTCAGCAGTTCAAAGTGACTCATGCATAGTTATTTCAATGCCTTTCTGGATATTGCACATACCGCCTCAGGATTATCATAATAATCTGGTCTATTTAGATGGTTAAACAGCTTTCTAACGTAAGTTAGCCATGGAATGTGCCTTGCCTCATCCAAGACCATTACATCCATAATAATTTCTCTATTTAATCCCAAAATAGGTGTGGACCAGACTCTATGCCATAATAAAATTGGTTGCAATTTAATGAGATCTGTAATGAACTCAATGCCCAGTTCTGAATGGCAATTAAAAACAGATTTACTCTGTGGGACCGCAAGAATATATCTTAAAAAAATGTTTTCAACAATTTGAATCATTGCCACGTTACAAAAACCCCAGATACCCGCCCTGTACATTGCTATGCTCTTACACTTTGCTATGTATATTTTTATTAGGATCTCAGGTGGTCTTTTTCCTTATTTTTGTGCAAAGTTCATTAGTGCCGCGGTCGATCTTCTGAATAAGAGGGTCCTGCTCCTAACTGCTGGGCCCCAGGAGTCTGCTCCCTCTAGGAGTACACCTAAATATGAAAAGGTTTTAGTATACATCATCCACTGCTAGGTTCCTGGCCTTATTTTGTCCTTTCCCGCACATCTTCACAAATGTTTTTTAGCGTTGAGTTTTAGGCCCCTTCTGGCCATAAACTCAGTATATGTGGTAAGTGCTCTCCAGATACCTATCTTAGTTCTGGCCATGAGAACCGCATCATCCGCGTAGAGAAGGGGGACGACCTGCTTGTTGTTATGTCTAGGAGAATCTATTACATTGGCTCTCAATTCCTCCAAAGCGTTAGTATAAATGGAAAAGAGAAAAGGGGCTAAGACGCAGCCTTGTCTAACTCCCCTCTCTACGAGGAATGATTTGGTGCATTCTCCCTTGAGGCCATATCTCACTTACTTTTCATCCCCAATCCTATTGAGAACAATTGTTTTTATGAACATTAAAATTAAGCTTGGACATATGTACAACATATACATTTTTAACTCTTTTTTCAGTTACCACAATGTTACATAAGTCAGCAGCAAGTTACCAACATTGAAGAAAGTATATCCTCCTTTTCCAATTCATTTCACCGATGTCTCAAATATGGCATGAACTAGTTGTATGAAGCCAGAGAGATTCACAAATTTTCAACGGACAACTTTAAGGTAAATACTCACAATACGAATACTCGACGATGTTAAAAAGTAAAGGATATAAGTACCTGAGGGGTTTTCTGTGCAAGATTATCTCAAATTCACACTTGTACGGATAGGTCTGATACAGGGTAGTTCTCCGTATAACTAAAGGACGATTAGGTATTAGGGTGGCATACAGAGCTCCCAAACTTCTTACATTTTTTCTTAAAGGGTTCCAAATTTGGGACGAATATTAGGCTGTGCAGTAGAGGCTGACAGTGTTGCATCACTGGTACTTGGGCCTCCTCATGAAGGAGGAGTCTCTCTCAATCTCCTTAACTCTTCCATTGCAAAGTTGACAGGATTCTTAGTCTGCAAGTGCTTCCGCATACTAGCAGTTCCACACCAGTCCTCTTTATTGGGGTCTCCTCTTGAAAGCAGACTTGCATATGCGGCAAGTAAGTTTTCTTGCATTCACCTTTTTTAAGACTTGTGAAAATTAATTTTAAAACATTCAATAAATACAATGTCACTATGCATTGTGTCAAATGCTTTATTAAAAATATGCAGAAAATGTTCCCTTTAATTATTGTTAAGGTCTTTACAAAGAATTTGAAAGGAGAAAGTAGGAGATGAACAACAGAGGTAGGACGTTATATCTCAAACTGCTAAAATGGATAAAAAGGGTGGACCAAAGTCTGCATGTACAATGCCAGTGGAAGCGTTTCAGGCACACTGCAAACATTTAAAAAAATATAAATATTGTCTAGTGTTACTTTGACTTGTAATGTTTAACCTCATTTAGTTAAAAACTGAGCCGAGTCCAGAACCGCTCCAATGAAGAGGAGCTTCTGAGAGGGGCACAGGTGCGGCTTTGGCACGTTGATGGACAGCCCCAGCAGGTGCAAGAGGTTGACCGTAGTCTGGAGGTGTGAGACGACTGTCTGGACGAGCCCGCCTTCAATAACCAGTCGTCAAGATAGGGGAAGACTGGAACACCTGATCTGCGCAGATAAGTGAATAAATATGTGAATAAATCTTTCTACTTTTCTACGAGACTATAGAATATTGTCCATATACCATAACAATCTGCGTTTCAATATGCATGGCATCAATTAAAGAGATAGTGTATATTTTACAGATGAAGGAAACTGAGTCTTCCTCATGAACTTTAGACTCTGCATTGTTACTTACTTGAAATTACTAAAATCTCTCAATAAACACAAGGGCTCTTTGTAGAACCACCCAACATCTATACACATAAGCTTGATATATATCTAAAAAATACATGCTTCATTTTTTTCAGCAACCAAATGCGAGGATCCTACGCGCATCTCGTGACTTTTTTTGTAAAAAAATTTTTTTTTTTTTTTTTGCCCCACGGGTCCCTATGTCACCCCCTGAGCAGGCCTAGGGGGTCAGGGTGTGTCTAACCTGCCCCTGGTCACGTTTTGCCAACATATTTCACAGACTTCTTCACCCTCGCTTCTATCAAGGCACAAAATGTCTGCCAACAGTTCCTGGTTTCGAATGTTTACAACCGCTAGACAGCCAATTAGAATTGAGCGCGTGATCGGAACGGTGCGCTTATCCTACGAGGCCAATCCTCGCACAATCCGCGGATCCTCCGCGCCCATAGACATATAAATGACTTTAACTGTATTTTCAAAGAAACTACTGAACAGATTGACACCAGATATGCCAAAGGCACAAGTCAGAACTGAGGACTACCTCTCAGCCAAATTTGGTGTAATTCCGTTAGGCAGTTCGAGCTGCAGCCATGGCTAAAGGTCCTATGAGAAATTGCATGGGGAAAACGCATTTTGGAACCCCCTTTTTATTGAAGGAGCGGAACTGAGCTGGCCAAAAGTTTGGGAAATTTCAAGAAGATTCATAATTCGACGCTAAAGTTATTGGCCATAGAATGTTGTGGTTTTCCTATGGATAATAGGTCCTAACTATAACTATACTATATATATGTAGGTAGTTATATTTAGATCCATGTTTCCATACCTGCCTATAACTTTGGCACCACATAACTGTTTGTTTTTGCTTGGCTACGGTTGTCACCTCCACCATGTAAAAACAAACACTCCGGTTCCAGCGGGTGGGAACTGCCAAATTTTTCCCACCTACTGGAAGCAGAAGAATAATCTCTTTTCCTGCCTGCAGACATGCGGGCAGGGAAGGTGATGAAATGCCTGCATTTCCCGCAGCTGCCTGTGTGCAATAGCAATTTCATCGTCTGCAGAAGGCAGGGAGCCAGCTGGGACTGCAGGGCTTTGAGGCTTCCCCTGTGTTCCCACAGCACACTAGGTGCCCTGGCTAGGACCATGGTACCCAGAGAGACTTGGGGTCCTAGGGCATGAAATTAGCGCAGGGAGGGGGGCTGCACAGCCCCATTTCACCATTCTTTTGTGGCTGGGCCCTGGAGGATAGGGTCCCCTTGACTAAAATCTGCACCTGGGGTCCGCACTGCCCCCTACCCCATTGAAATGAGGCTGGGCCACAGGGAAAGGGGTTCCCTTGGTCAAAATTGGCTCTCACAGGGGGGCCACATTCCTCCCTCCCTGATTTAATTAAGGCAGGGCCCCAAGATATGATGGTGTCCACAGGGCCAAAGCGGCTTAGGGTGGGGGCCACGCTGTCCCCCCTCCACCAATGAATTTCAGCTGAGACCTGGGGGATGGGGTAACCAGGACTGAAATTGGCTCAGGGAGGAGGGGACCGTGCGGTTACCCTCCGCCATTGAAATTACAGCGGCCAACATCGTAAGGATTTTGGGGGCCCCTGTTTGGGACAGCCTTGAATTTGCAATCCAGTTTCCACTCTTTCATGCCCTGTTTAGCCAGTGCACAGGCACATTAGCCCAAAATCTAAACCTGTGTGTATCTAATATTTAGGGCTAGTGACATGTTTTTCCAATATTATAATGCAGCAGCCACTCACTAATATTACTGGAAATAATCTTTGTGACCCCCTCTCCCATTTCCCATGGGAAATGTGACATCCTGTTTGATCTAAAACAAGGTTTTTTATGGATGTTGCTTGGTCATGCCACCCACATCTTTATAAGAACTGTTCAAGGTCATCAGGGCACAACTTTGTACAGAGCAGAGCTGGCTCTCTGAGGAGGCCCGCAGAAAGCCTGATTCCATGGGCCCACTTTGCCATTGCCATTGCCTTAAAACGTCCCTATATCTCCATCATTTTAGAAGAAGAAAGGAAAATAAAGGGCAGAAAAACAACCAGAAAAGGCAAAACAGAGGGCAGAAAAACTAGCATAAGGCAGCAAAACAGAGAGCACTCAGACAACCACACACTCACTCTCAGATCCACTCAGAGACTCACACACCCACTTACAGACCCAATGAAACACTAACTCACCCACTTACAATCCCACTCATGCACCTACTCACAGATCCACTCAGACACTCATACTCTTACTCACAGACCCACTCAGAGTTTCACACACCCACTCACAGCCCCATTCAGAGACTCATGCAGTATAGATTATATATTTGTGGATGCCTGGAATGTTTACAAAGTTAGGGTTTTCCTGGTGGTGCAAGGTGAAGGAAGTGATCAGTGTCCTCTAAAACTCAAATTAATAGGAGCCAAAAGAAGGCTGCAAGATATGGTAACCCCGTTCAAATGGACTGCCCTAAGTGCCTCACCACTAGAATGTCTGATGAATGTATGAAAAAATTGGTCACATTTCAGCGGAACCAAATACTAAGTAGCGCACCCATGAACAACATTGGGTGGTATGAAAATACAATCAGACATGTGGTCCAATGTTTAAGGGTTGAATTAAAGGGGAATAAAGATAATAGGAACCAGAGGAACTGGGATAAAGGAAACAATTGGTTTAATGAGCACTGTCAGAAATTAAATGCACAGATAAAAAAGGGGACAGAAGCCCCAAAATAAGGTGCAATAGCCTCCAGAAGACAAATAAAGTATATAAAATGCTTATTAGAAAACGAACATATAAACTTAAATGCTGGGGAGACCTGCTGGAAGCAATAGAAACACAAAATATTAAAATGTTTTGGAAGTTAGCACAGGAAGGTTCAGGTAGGATATAGGGGCCATGAATTGCGTGGTGGAAGAAGAGGTTTGGGAGTAGTATGTGGGATAAATATATTGAGCCTGCAATGACAAGACTAATCCCTTGGTCAGGCATAGATGAGGACATTAGGTCCCATTTTACAGTAAGGAATATTAGACTTATTATTGCAACCTTAACCCTTACTCGAGCAGCAGGACTTGACAACTTCCCTTACGTTATAATAAAGACCTGGCCTGACAGGTGGGCTGAATTATTTTCTCTAATAAGACATGGGTCACATACCAGAAAATTGGAGAGATGCAATTATCAGACCCATCCACAAACAAATATCTATAAAAGCCCCCATGATCTGTAGGTTGATAAACCTTTTGGATGTAGGAGAAAAAGTTATTGCAAAAATCATTTTGGGAATGGGCTGATGTAAGCCATATTGTGGCCACCTGAACAAGGGGTTTTCAAGAAAGGTCACTCCACTATTAATCACTGTTTTTCACTCTGGTCCATCATGCAGAAATCAGTGGAGCAGAGGGGCAGTTGTTCTGCAGCTTTGTTGACTTAAGGGCGGCCTTCGATCTGGTGGACCAGGACCATCTTTGGGAAACCCTGACAAAGTGTAACATCCTCAAGGGCCTTTTGGTTTTAATTCAGGAGTTACATAGGTATAACTGGGTTCAAGTTATTATGGACTCCAAGGGAACTTTGAAACAGAAAATATTGATCAAAAATGGGCTGAGGTAGGGGTGCATCTTGGCCCCTCTACTCTTCTCCCTATTTATAGCTGATCGGCCATCAGTCTTGGTGATGGCTTGGGGTATCAGCCCCAAAATAGATGGCAAACATGTTGAATGTCTTCTGTATGCAGACTATCTCGTAATTTGAGATCAGACAGCGATAAGGTTGCAAAGGAAGCTGGATGTGTTTAGGGAATACTGTGGCCATAAAACGTTAGTAGTAAATATGGAGAAAACTAAGGTATTGCGCTTTAGTATGTTTAGCTGGTATTTGGGTTTTATCAAGTTGAAACAGTTAAGGAATACAGGTATCTAGGGGTTTGGTTTGAGAAGTCCCTACAATAAAAGGCCAAATAGAATTCTTGAGAGTAAGGGCTCTTGCCTCAGTAAGTAGCTTGAAAAAATTAAATAGGCACCAGGGTCATATGTCATACAGGCCTGTCCTAAAGGCCTATGTGGCCATGATATCCCCACAGTTCCAATACCTAGCTGAAATGCTATATATAAGTGGTAAAAGAGGGTGGGACACTGAGGAGGGAAAATGTTTAAAAAGCTTTTTGCCCCTACCAGGGTCTTCTATGATTCATGTCGTATGAAATGGAGATAGGCATGGTATCATGGAACTTACTGGCCCAGGTGGTGCTAATAAGATTTTGCGTACGTGTAAATGCTGGGGAGGAGACTAAAGGTCTCCCTATGATGTAAAAATGAGAACGAGCAAAGCAAATAGAAATTGGCAAATGGGGTCAGACAAAACTTGGAGAAAGTTTGTAAAGATATGAATGCTAAGTTGTGCTCTCAGAATCTACAAATAGAGGTTGCAAATATTAAGCTAAGTGCACTAGGGCCTAGATGTAGGTAATTTCATTTTACCACTTCTTAAATACCGAATTTTACCGATTCGGTATTTAAGAAGTGGTAAAATAGAGGGGGGGGGGATGTAGGTATTACAGAATCGGTAAATACCGAATCGTTAAGATTCGGTATTTACCGATTCTGTAAATTCGGATTCGGTAATGCCCATTGATTCCTATGGGCATTGAAGCCCATAGGAATCAATGGGCATTACCGAATCGGTATTTACCGATTCGGTAAATACCGATTCCAGCAAGGGTGCAGGGGGTGACACTTTGACACCCTCTAGCACCCCAAATACAGGCATGTGTGCCATGTGGCACACAGAAATGCCCTAAGGGCATGTCTGTCTGTCACATGGCATAGGTGTGCATGCACACATGTGCATGCACACCTGGATTCGGTATTTTACCACCGAATTGGATTGGGTGGTAAAATACCGAATCTGAAAGGCCTTTGGGACTCAGAAGAGTCCCACCTACATCTAGAAATTACCGAATCGGTAAAAATACCGATTCGGTATTTTACCGAATCGGTAAATTTACCGAATCGGTAAAATTGGCCCCCTACATCCCAATATCGCATTTACCGGTCGGTAACGGCCGAAATCGGCCGTAAATGGCCACCTACATCTGGCCCTTGGTAAGGAATTGTCCCGCGGTTATGCTTTACAGCATCTCGAGGGGAAGAAAACAATCTATTTTATGCTTAGTTACTGCCAGAATGAAGAATGGTTCCCATATGTGGAAGTATTATCTAATTGCTAGCTTAGAAGTAAATTGCTATGCTAAGGATTGGAATGATCCCTTGTTATATTAATGATAATATACAAGCGGAAATTATTGATTCCAGGGAGAATTGTACATGTGACCCAAGCACTAAATGCAATATTTTGCACATTTTATTGGATTGCCTAAAAGTTCTGACCCTGCAGAAATTGAATTTACACCCAATTTTTTTAAATACTGCATTAGAAACCATGTGCAAGCTGAAGAGCTATTAACCAAAATGTTTCTTGGATATGGCATGTGCTAACTATTGCTGTCTAAAAAGCTTTTATGTGTATATATAGATCAGCACGTTTATTTAATTTATTATAACAAGTTAGTATTTGTATATCATGATCAAGGTGACTACATAAAGAATGGGTATATTTTAAGGATTTTATTGAATGGGTTGTTTTATCATGCTAAATGATGGACGCTTTTTAAGCAAATGTACATATAAAAAGTTAGTATGCTTGTATCTGTTATGTACTTACTACTATTGCCTTACTCTCTGTGATTACTGACCACTAATGGTATCTGCTAACACAAAGCAAAAAAGCAACAATCCCTCCTTTTCATCCTTAGAACTTTTCTTACCTAATTAGAAAGAGTGATGTTTGCTACCTCCCCAATCAGCCCAATACCATGAAGCATTGTGTTCCAAAGGACCATCCTAATTAAGCCTTGGCAGAGTTCGCTGAGCTCGCCGAGTTCCAAAAACAGGTTTTTTTCTTGCTCTTGGTTGTCAAGGTAAAGTTGTTGAGTGTGAACGAGGAAAATCTACATCTTGGCAAGATTTTTCCTTATTCACGATTGTCAACATCAAGTTACTGAGCGCGAGCATTGAAAATCAACCTCCCGGAAAGATTTCTCAACGCGGGTGGTCAGATTTCTCATTGCGCGTGGTCGTCTGTGCTTGTGACCTCTCGCACTGAGAAACTGTCCATTTGCGTTGAGAAAGCTGGAGCTCAGGTAAATAATCTACTTGGGTGGCAGAAAGGAAGCAGCACCCACTTGCACTGTGCATGATGCCGTTCGCAATGATTACACAGTGCGGACAAACACCCGGCGCTGAAAATCACTGTGAAAGGCATTTATCTAATGCACTCTGCCACTTGCAAAGCTCAGCATAGTGCAGCAGAGTTTTTTTTGCACTTCGCAGAGTTCACCGCCCAGGGTTAATCCTGAAGATAATGCTGGGTGTGCCACCTCTAACAGGGAACACATCACAGGAAAAACAGTGCTCTTCTTATTCCAATTGATGCGGATGAATCAGCCAGAGGATTCTCATTCTGCATCACAGGCAGCAAGCCTAAAAGAAACGAGAATGAGTGTTAAATCCATGACAGAGATGATCATGATAAAAAACAAATTGTAACAAAGTTTAAATTTATTAGCTAAAGTAATTAAAGTAAGTATAATGAAGACCCCCATTCTCAGGACTCAGAAGACGGTTGTTTCAGTAGAAACCAAGAGGAAATATTGTGGTTAAAAAAAGTGCTTATTACCTATTCTTGCCTAACGATTGCTGTAATGTATACTCTACCCTATGGTTTCCCTTCCTACCAGGGAAGGATGTATACGTGGCAGAGTGGACAAAAAGTCCAATTTTCTTTTAACCTTCTCCAATTGGCATAACTTCAACCACACCACTGCCCCTCCAAGCGTGAGATCTGACCACACAGCCTAGGAAAAGAGGGTTAGTGGTTTGATGAAGGCATGGGTGGGGGAATTAGGGAAAGGTGAGAGACAGACAAGCACAACATTCATAAAGTAAATTAGCAGCATGGGATGTCAGGAAAATGGCAGTTCGGTCACGATATTTAAAAAGTCTACTTCTTTAGCAGCCTACAAGCTGGAAAAATGCAACACATGGAGGAACCACACAGTTAAATAATATTTATAATGAAAGAACAATTATATTACATTCAAATGGACATATTGACATTTTTTTACATTGGCATGCTTGTGTGTAAACCAGGCTGAATCTCTTCATGGTGAAGGTTCCTTTCATAACAGAAGGCCTATGGAATGCAAAACAAAAATGACAGTATTTTAGAGGTGAGGTAAGCATGGGCATAGACTTGTGTAGTGGCATACCATTAACTCCTAGCCAATCTCTTATCTATCCCAGAGTCCAGACAATCAAGCACAAAAATTGCTGCATGTACCCTTTAAATTAGTGATTACCCAAACAATGAGAAAATCAACTGTGCACATCCTTTCGCATGTCCAGATCACAACCACTTAGTTAGAACTTGCCATTTGAGCCAGTACCCAATATTTTCACAATCAAAACGCCTCTCTCAGTTTAGTGGTGTATACGTATTTGAGTGCTCTTGTTTCCCATAGAAGTAAATGGGAAGTGGTTCTTCTTCTGCCATTTGTAAACAGTACATCAAGTTTTCATCCAAAAAGAAACTGACCCGTTGAACAAATAAATCAATTGAAAGGGGGTATTAGTATAGTCTAGATAACTGAATGGTATCAGAAGAACCTCAAGATGATGGTATTAAGTTAATAAAAGGACAATCCAATAAAGTAAGGATCCAAGTGACACATGAAAGGCAAGCATTGATCAAGAATGATCACCCAACCATTACATTTTAAGTTTATTTTTCCAGATCCTCCCAGCCATCACGTGTACCATCATCATTTGGCATTCATTGGTGCACGTTACCTGCTCCAAGTGTGGTGTCCATTAACCTATGTGTCTCTCATTCCCATGAAAGCAATACACAAAATAGAGCAGTCTTTTAGTCTTCTATGGCAGCACAGCTTGGAACAAAACAAATGATAAGGATGGGAGGAATGTTCTTGTTTTTTTTATTAAATGGCGGCATCTATTACAGACAAACACCAGTGCTCATTTTAGTGTATAGTTGAACCAAAGGTTGAATTAGTCTATACCATCAATCAGTGCTCAGTCAGCCACAACAAAATAAATTGATGCCACCCCTCCCCCAATTGATAATCTGTGTCATGCACCACGCGCTCTGGTCCATTAGTTTATTTATAAAAGCTGGGGAAAGCCACACAGATGTACTCTTGGGAGGACACAATCTCTTTATACAGCATTTAATTGGTATTCAAGCTCGAATGCAACAAGCGGGCCATGTCGCATGGGCAGCCCTCGGAGGCCTGAACTGGCCATCTCCTGACCCCGTGTGTGCTCGCCCCGCATAGCCCCGCACTGCCCCCCAAGGGGCATACGCTAATATGGCGGCGGCGTTTACTTACATGGCGGCGATCACCGCTACTCCCGTTTTGTGTGCTAGGACTGAATGCTTTTTCCAGGTTGGAGGGCCCGCCGCTTGAGACAATGGACATCCTGCTGTCTCCATACTCTCCCCTACTAAGAACTCCTGTGTGCATTGCTGAGCCAACACCCGTCCCACGAGCCGAGGAGTGGGACCCTCTATGATGTTTTCATTCCTCCCCTGCCCTGAAAAGCTGAGACCTAGCTACTTCTGTATGATGCCCGGCAGAGCTACCCCGCGAGCTACAGGGGAGATTGACTTTTGGCTCCCTATTTTGACTATCACCTACCCAGCCGGACTTCGGGCAAATGCTTCTGCATCTCTACTAACCTTATGTTCCCCCTCTCCCTTCCCCCTTCCATCCCCCCTCTCTGCTCCTACTCTTTCCAGCTTCTGTCCTCTACCCTCACCTGCCCTTGCCCTTTGTCCCCACCCTGTTTTTTCTGCGAACCTCTTCCCCCACCACTTGAGACCAAACTATTTTGTCTGGTGCCCGCTATAGGGGAGATGGGCCATCGATTCCCTCCGTGGTCGTCACCTACCCAGTCGGTCCTTAGACAGACTTCCTTTCGTCTCTATGGTTGTCTCTTCCCTTATCCTCACTTTCTCACCTCCCCTACCCCCCACTAATTTTTCTCTCCTTTCTGTCCTCTCCTAATGTATTGCTGATTGTTTGATATTATGTTTACTGGCTGATCTTTTTCTGGTACATTGTTGAACCACATTGTTGCACCTCCTTTCGTCTCTCCTGTCGGCTCCTCCCGCATCCTCCCTCTATCTATGTCTCTCCTTCTCTCCTCTCTCAATGTACTGAGACTGAACTATTTTGTCTGATGCCCGATGGAGCTACTTGGTTTAGCTATAGGGGAGATGGGCCGTGGATTCCCTCCTTGGTCGTCACCTACCCAGGCGGTTCTTAGACAGACCTCCTTTCGTCTCTGTGGGTGTGTCTTCCCTTATCCTCACTTTCTCACCTCTCCTACCCCCCACTACTTTCTCTCTCCTTTCTCTCTTCTCCTAATGTATTGCTGATTGTTTGATATTATGTTTGCTTGTTGATCTTTTTCTGGTATATTGTTGAACCACATTGTTGCCCCTCCTTTCTTCTCGCCTGTCGGCTCCTCCCGCAACCTCCCTCTATCTATGTCTCTCCTTCTCTACTCTCTCAATGTATTTGAGACTGAACTATTTTGTCTGATGCCCGATGGAGCTACTTGGTTTAGCTATAGGGGAGATGGGCCGTGGATTCCCTCCTTGGTCGTCACCTACCCAGTCGGTCTTTTGACAGACTTCTTTTCGTCTCTCTTTATTGTCTCTTTCCTTATCCTCCCTTTCTCACCTCCCTTGCCCCCTCCACTACTTTCCTCTTCTCTTCTCTCCTCTCCTACTTGTGGGCCATATGTATGAAGAAGTTGATTTGCGATTCGGAATCTGCGAATTTTACCGAATCGCAAATATTTAGCGATTCGCCCATAATCGCTAAATATTTGCGAGAAAGACAATAGCGATTCCTTATTGGCATCAATTTGCTAAACTGCGAGATCGCATATGAAAAATCGCAAATTTGCGATTTCACATTGGGAAAAATCGCAAATTTGCGATTTTCTGGAATCATCCAATCGCAATCCTGATGCTGTTTGATGACATCACCATCCAGGAAGTGCCTGATTACCCATGGGGCAACAGCAGTGATTGTGAGAGAGTGTGAGAGTGTTGTTTGCTATTGAGGCGCCATGGCTGAAAGTGGAAATAAGGATTTGCCTGCAACCCAGCAGGAGCAGCAAGAAGGGGAAACAGCTAGGAAGAGAAAGCTGAAGTTCTCAGAAGCAGAACTTGAAAGACTCATCACTGAGATGGTGCCAAACCATGACATTTTATTTGGGAGGTGCTCACACAAGGTGCCAGAAGCAAGAAAAAGACACATCTGGGAAGGCATACTAGGAAAAGTAAATGCCCTTGGAGTAACACAGGAGTGTTGAAGTTTTGCGCAAGCGCTGGTACGACCTGCGCCAGCGCTCTAAAGAAAAATTGGCAGCCGGACTGGAGCAGTCTCAGCTCACCGGTGGGGGAACCTCCAATGTCTCTGATTCAACACTGCTTGAGGAACTGGTAGAGGGCACACTGGCTCCAGAGAGTGTTGCGGGCGTGTCCGTGCTAGCCAGCTCAGACCAACCAGCTGCAAAACCAGGTAAGAAGCATGCCTTCCCACCCTAAACCACCCCCAGCAGCCCCCTGCAGTGACCATGGGATTAGGGGAACCACATGTCACGCTAGAGCAAGTACACAGGCAGTCACAGCAATGCATTGTGGGAGATGTAGTCACAATAGTCAGTAATGTTGGAAGTAGCATCCATCTCATGCAATTTTCACATGTGCAGGTCATGAAATGTGAATGACAGAAGTAAAGTAAGGGATAACTGTGAAATATTTTATTTCCACATCATATGTTAGCAAATAAAATTAATGTGTGCTGTTCTATCCACATCACCTGCAACTAAAAAGCCCACAGGCAGTGCAAGTGACACAGGACCCCAAGCCTCTGGAGACGCTAGCCAGGTGCAGGACACAGATGGGGAGGACAGTCCTTTAATTCCACCGCAGGGACACAGGAGGAGGATCATGAGGCCATTACCGGTAATGGAGGAAGATGATGAGGACAACAATGACATAGTGCAGTCTGATGCACTAGTTTCCCAGCAGCAGGAGTCAAGACCACAGCACAGCCGGGGTCCACAGGTCTCAGGCAGGCGTAGACCCCGCACGTGCTTCAGCTCCATTGAGCATCAGGAAGAATCGTTTTTTGCTGGGCTGGAAATGCACATGCTCCAAGTACACCGCCTACAAGCAAAACACATAAAGGCAATTCAGCGTGAAATGAGGGCAGGGTTCAGGAGAATGCGTGAAGAAATCAGAGGTGCTGTGCAAGAGCTAACTGCCGAGTTGCAGCAGAACGCGCTGCCAGGCGCAAAGAGATGGCGCGCATGGACCACTACACGCGCGCAATTAACCGCCTGGCCTCATCTACCAATATACTGTCCAGGTGTACCATAGAGACCCAGCGTGAGTTCTCTCACGGCATTCAGGACATCACCACTGTTGTTGTGCAGTCCACTTCTGCCCTGGATGAACTGCGTGCCCTACGTGCGGCAGGTCCAGGAGTGCTGACCTCTAGTGAGGAGGACTCCCAGTCAGTGCGGAGCTCCGCCACCCCACCACCCACTGTTGAGAGGCGCCGTAGTGGCAGGAGCAACAGGCCTGCTACACACCAATAAGATGTGCAGCCAAATGACAATGACTTACAGGGGCAAAATATGGCCATCAACACTGTTGACTTTGCTGTCATTACACTCAAATAGTTGCACTGTAAGTTGAACATGTGCATTGCATTGGGAGTGTTTAATTTTGCCTATTTGGATGTGTGCCATTGTTGCTGTAGCAATAAAAAAAAAATAGCAAAGATTGAAGGTGTCATTGTGTCATTATTACTCACCTAGAAGTAGTTGCGCATGATCTCATCACGCCTCTGTCGCCCAGCTGCAGCAACAGCTACGCCAGCTTCCATGCGTACAGGTCCAGGTCCCTCCACGTCGGAGGATTCTGACTCACTCAACTCCATTGGTGTCCCTTTCCTGGTTGCGATGTTGTGCAACATGGCACTAGCTACAACAATTTTGCAGCACGTTTTGGGGCTGTATTGGAGAGCTCCTCCACTTTTATGGATGCACCTGAATCTGCTCTTCAATATGCCAAAGGTTCTCTCGATGGTGCCTCTTGTTGAAATGTGTGCCCGGTTGTAGCGCCGCTCCCCAGCAGTAGCAGGATTTAGGTAGGGTGTCAGGATGAAATCCCGGACTGCATAAGCACTGTCACCTGTGGGTGGAAATGTTAACGGTCAGTCACTGTAATATACATGGTAGTCAGTGGAAATGTGTCCTATGTTTGTGAGCATTTACCTAGTAGGTATCCCTCTCCAAAATCACCTCTTGAGAGTCTACGGTATAGCCCACTGTGACGGAAGATAAAGGCGTCATGTGTGCTTCCCGAATACTTTGCCACTATGTCTGTGATGATGTTTTTGGCATCACACACCATCTGTATGTTAAGTGAGTGGTAGCATTTCCGGTTCCTGAATACATACTCTACATTTGAGGGGGGAAAATTGCAACATGTGTCCCATCGATACATCCTATGACGTGGGGGAATTGGGCAATGTTGTAAAAGTCCTGCTTGGTCTGTGCTAGTTCCTGTGGGGTGCTGGGGAAGTGTATGTGGTGTTGCATCCTATGTGTCATGGCATCGAGGAACGCATGGAAGAAGCGCGACAGGGCACTTTGTGAAACCCCTCCTGCTGTGGCTATCACCTCCTGAAAACTACCTGAGGCCAGCAGGTGTAGTGAACACAGGACCTGGATGTGTGTGGTTATGGCTTGTGTCCTGCGGGTGGGGTGTTCTAGGTAGGGTCTGAGTTCCTCTATTAAATCAAGTATGCTCTCTTCCTCCAGTCTGTAGTGGGTGTAGATGTCCTCCTCAGTGCGCTGGAAGATGGCGGTGCGCGCAGGGAATAAACTCTCCTGCCGTCTCCTCCTCTGCGCCACAGCTCTCAGTCTTCGCCTCCTCACTATCATGTAGAGCCCAGACATTGTGGAAAAAAGTGTGTTGCATTCTGGGCTTACTTATATACTTTGCACCTGGTTACCGCCTGCTCCCATTTGGCGGTAATTGCGATTCCTTAAAAAGCGATTTTCATGAAATCGCTATTTGCGAATGGTTGATACATATCATTGCGAATTCTAAATTGCGATTTCCAGATTTGCGATTTTCGCTAACCGGTTTCAGCGCAGCGTTGAGGTAATTCATAGACTTGAGTAATAAATGTGTGCAAGATGTTGGCAGCTCTATGCACTTTGTCCATGTTGAACATTGGATCCGTTGCTTTCCGCCAAATATTCCAAAAAGCACCACCAACAGTCAACCAGCAATTAGCCGCGCTTCACTCTCTTGAAGGAGATGCAGTGATGCACCTGTAATCTGTTGATTGACAACTGGTCCATATGTTCAACATGAGGTGGATGGACTGAACTACGCTCTCCTTCATAACATTGTCAACCAGTTGTGGCACTTGATGGTGCAACGCTGACAGAGCAACTGTGGAAAAGAAGGTCCAGCTTGGAACATTTCATGTTTGGCAGATATTCTCCCCAAATTCCAGAAAAAAGGGAGGAGTTCTGGCGTTAACATTTTTTGCCAGCTTCATATTGTATAAATGGACTTTGTCATGGATTTGGTGATACGGAGACCATTGGTGAACATAGCCTTGATAGTGGTGACCCACAAGAGACAGCTGGCTTCCTGGGTGCTTTGGGGTAACTACATCCCTTTGTCCTTTGTGACATTCAGGGGTTGCTGCAGGTGATGACTAGTGCAAGAGTTGCAGATTTGCTTCACATGACGCTGACATTCTCGTCTTCTTCCTTATTACCGCCTGCTTCTTTTGGTTGAATGCCTTCTTCTCCTTCACCTCCAGCAGCTATGTTTTTAGGTGATCTGCCCACAAGAATGTGTGTTGAATTTTCAGATGGATCAGCTGGTCCCTGGTACAATACTGCCACATCACTTAATATGACTATTTTTGTGTGTGCAAATTCAGCATTCTGTGATGTGCTCCTTATGTGGCCTCAGTGTACAGAAGTCCTCAATTGAGGGCAAGAGCTTTTTTATGGTGCCAAAGCCATAAAGAATTGCTGAGGTGAAGCTAGGAGGTTTTGTGTGCCTTTCTCTAGTGCAGGCTGTTGATGAGGTAGGGGTGATGGTTGCAGAAGCTTTTTGGGGTCTGGAACAGTTGGAAGCAGAAGGTGTTAATGAAGATACATGACTAACAGAAGGATGAATAAGGGTGAGCTTTACTTCCTATGTGTCACTCTCTTTTCTACCAATCACTGACTCATCATTGCCTTCTCTTCCAAGGCTTTTGGGAACCGAGAACCTGCCTTTTACTATCGTGATTGGCAGGTTGTCATTGCAATTACCTAAGCAAAGCAAATATTTGTAATTGAGACTTGTGTACATAATCTGGGGTTAACAGTATGCAGCGGTGAGTCTTCATTTATGATGGGCTCACTTTTCCATCTCTAAAATGTTACTACACATTTGTGCTAGGATTTGTGGTGTGTTAGAGAGCCTGACATTGGGAGAGAGCTTTGGCGCTATTAAACTGCTTGCTTTTTCATGAGTGTTCTGCGACTCCAGTGATAATGTGTGTATTGTGGCCCTATATTGCTATCTCTGTGTTTTGGTGATATCTCCAAACCATTCAGCCTTTAATATCGTGGCTTTTATTGTCACAAAATCCCTTCAATGGCAATATTTGTGGTATATTACAAAGTAAACCTTTAATTATTCTCTCTCTATCTATATTCATAATGTCAAACAATATTGACATCAGAAGTGTTGTGGTGACATCATTAACCATGACCATAGGAAACGTTTGTAAATATCACCTGAACCCTCAGAGATGGCAATATAGGACCCTGTCAAACATTCCCTGTTGCAACTGTTTTATATTACATGTTTATTTTGGTACTCCTTAGCAAGAATTTATTTTTTATTTTCAAACAGGAAAAAATGTATTGAAATTTGTAAATTAAATATTGGACGAATTTGCTCGTGTGAAGTAAAATGATGAGAACAATACTTATTTAGAATGAAGCATTCTAGAAAAACGCCATTTGCATGACTAAAAATCACATTCTGGACAAGAGAGATAGATGGCCAAATGTGTTCGCTTCAAACTGCAGCGTTAACAATGGTCACTGATTGGATTTAGATGGTGTAGGTTTTGTTAACTCCTCACAAATAGATTGTTCAGAAATTAATTAACAATCGGCAGGAACTGTGGAGTGATACAAATCTGTGGCTGCAGTGTTTACCGCAGTATTATGGTTTTACTACACTTGTCACATATTTAGCAGCAAAATGCCCATTTCAACACAATTAACTAATTCCAGCTCTAATGGATCAAAATACTGTCAGATATTGAGCTGATCCCTTCCAGATATTTTGCCTTTTCTTGCTGCATAAATTACAAACCCCAATCCATCATTTAATCCTTTGTTGCCACTTAATCCTAGCCCGCTTTACAATTGTAAAGCTCTTCAGAGGGGTTTGAGCCGCTCATTATGATAAATAACGTATATTTCTCAGGCGCACACACACATAGAAAGAAACTTGTGAAATTATCAATTTACAAATGTTTAACAATCACGTAAATGCTATAACTGTTGTGTTGGATTTAGAAAGAATTGTGTCATGCTGCCATTTTCACAGAAAAAGTATTGTATGCTTGGAGTTGTAATTATATATCTTCTTCAGGATAATGAGGCAGCTAAAATGTGCAATAATTATAGGACTACTCGATTAAAGAAAGATAGAAATAGATCATTTTTGTAAAGCAATTGTATTCTGTAGGATAATGTGTATCTGTTCCCAAGAAAACAAGTGTATTTTAAGTACAATGGTCTCTGTTGCAATGGACAGAAATTATTTCATTTACCAACGAGGGTAGATGCTGATGTCATTCTGTAATGTACATTTATGAATCCGATTATTGCACCTTTTGGCACACTAAGGGGCCGATTATGATTGCGGTGAATCCGCATCCTCCGGGCCGGCGGAAGCCACCGCCGGTCTGGAGGATGCGGATTCACCGCTGCTGTGTTTGTAATGACCCCCCCGCCAGATTAGGATGGCTGAGGGGGTCATCGGCGGACGGGAAGACCGTCCGCCTCTTTTCTGCCGCGGTCGCCTTCAGACCACTGCAGAAAAGCTCTAATATGGTGGCGGTGTCTATCAGACACCGCCAGCCATATTAGGATTAGCCTTGGGACATACCTTTCCACGGCGGCAATGAAAAGGTATGCGGTCTTTTCTTTGGGGGCCCGTTGCGGGCCCCCAGGGTGAATGGGGGGTGGGGAGTGCACATGGGGGTACCTATGGTGCCCCCCCTGCCTTTGCATGCACAAGGCGGCAGGCACTGCGCATGCCTGCCGATTTGTGCATGCAATGGGAATACTTGGATATTTAACCTTGCGGCGGGTGCTGCTTCAAGCAGCACCCGCCGCAACGTTAAGTATATGGGATGTGACCGCCAGGGTGGCGGTCACACCCTAATTCCGAGGGAGGGAACACGCAGCCCCTGCGGACGATCCCTCCACCTCGGGGGTGGCGGACGGTCGCAGGTCCGTCCGCCATCCTAATTGGCCCCTATGTCATACTTTGTCAAATTGGGCATATGGATTTATAACTTCCTCGGGATAATACGCTGTAAAATGCTCTTGGATTTTCTTTTTAAAATGAAAGAATTATTAAGCATGTAGGATGAACAGAAGCCTGCACCATGGACATGTATTCTTAATTAATTAGCTTTTATAAAAGAACACTACAACTTGATGAAAGTATGTGTTGAGAAGGGCCCATTACGATGTCGGGCGGATTGCCTCCGCAAGGCTGGCGGTGGCCACCGCCGGCCTGGCGGAGGCAATCCACCCGACACCAATGCCTGCATCCCCCCGCCATATTAGGATGGCGGGGGGGACAGCGGCGGACGGAAAGACCGTCCGCTGCTTTACCGCCGCGGTCTACCGTTATATTTTGTCATCTCAAGATTATTTGAATGCGTCCAATTGACAACATCTTCGATGCAGTTTTTAAAGGAAGATTGAAGGGCAGGAAGATTGATGGGCAGGATGATTGGAAGAGGAATGAATGTCACTTGCCAATTTAGTGACAGCAGCATAGGTGAAAAAAACACAATGATCAGTTGGACTAGCAGGTTCATGGAAAGATTAAGCAATGTACAGCATAAAGAGGAGGCCTGAGAAACCCCTCCTATTACAAGGAAGAGCTCAGGTCAGAAGGGTGAGATGTGGCCAACACGCACTCTCTTGGATGAAAAGGGGAGAGAGCCATTGGCAGGTACTGTCTCACACAAAAATCCCGGATCACTGACTAAATATCGAGGGACAAAATATAGACTACCCAAAATATAGATTCCAAAATACCGACAGACAAAATATCGAATTCCTATCTACAAACAGGTAAGTACCAAAATATCGAACCCAAAATATTGTTTATATATATTTATACATTATAAAAATATCGAATTTCTTAAAAGTAATGTAAAATTAAAATAATATTAAAAATAAATAGATAAAATATACTTGAAAATACTTAGATTACCTTAAAATTATTAAATAACTAATTTAACTTATAAAAAAAAGAAAATACAATCCTATCTGTTAAAACATATATATATATATTAACATTGTATTAATTAAAAATACACAATATTATTACCGTAGGATAGCGGAGGTGTAAAAGTTACTATTCCCACTCCTAGGAAGTGCAACAGTAGGGAAAGCTTTGGATAGCGTAGGGGTAAAAATTACTATTCCCACTCCAATGAGTGCAACAGTAGGGAAAGCGTTGGATAGAGTAGGGGTAAAAATTACTATTCCCACTCCAGAGAGTCAACAGCAGGGAAAGCGTTGGATAGCGCAGGGGTAAAAATTACTATTCCCACTCCAGAAAGTGCAACAGTAGGGAAAAGGTTGGATAGCGTAGGGGTAAAAATTACTATTCCCACTCCAGAGAGTGCAACAGTAGGGAAAGCATTAATAGTGTAGGGGTAAAAATTACAATTCCCACTACAGAGAGTGCAACAGTAGGGAAAGCGTTGGATAGCGTAGGGGTAAAAATTACTATTCCCACAACAGAGAGTGCAACAGTAGGGAAAGCATTGGATAGCTTAGGGGTAAAAATTACTATTCCCACTCCAGAGAGTGCAACAGTAGGGAAAGCATTGGATAGCGCAGAGGTAAAAATAACTATTCCCACTCCAGAGAGTGCAACAGTAGGGACAGCGTTCGATAGTGTAGGGGTAAAACTTACTATTTCCACTCCAGAGAGTGCAACAGTAGGGAAAGCGTTGGATAGCATAGGGGTAAAAATTACTATTTCCACTCCAGAGAGTGCAACAGTAGGGAAAGCGTTGGATAGCGTAGGGGTAAAAATTACTATTCCCACTCCAGAGAGTGCAACCGTTGGGAAAGCGTTGGATAGCGTAGGGGTAAAAATTACTATTCCCACTCCAGAGAATGCAACAGTAGGGAAAGCGTTGGATAGCATAGGGATAAAAATTACTATTCCCACTCCAGAGAGTGCAACAGTAGGGAAAGCGTTGGATAGCGCAGATGTAAAAATTCTATTCCCCCTCCAGAGAGTGCAACAGTAGGGAAAGTGTTGGATAGTGTAGGGATAAAAATGACAATTCCCACAACAGAGACTGCAACAGTAGGGAAAGCATTGGATAGCGTAGGGGTAAAAATTACTATTCCCACTCCATAGAGTGCAACAGTAGGGAAAGTGTTGGATAGCGCAGAGGTAAAAATTACTATTCCCACTCCAGAGAGTGCAACAGTAAGGAAAGCGTTGGATAGCGTAGGGGTAAAAATTACTATTCCCACTCTAGAGAGTGCAACAGTAAGGAAGGCGTTGGACAGCGTAGGGGTAAAATTTACTATTCCCACTCCAGAGAGTGCAACAGTAGGGAAAGCGTTGGATGGCGTAGGGGTAAACATTACTATTCCCACTCCAGAGAGTGCAACAGTAGGGAAAGCGTTGGATAGCATAGGGGTAAATTTTACTATTCTAGTGAAAATACATTATTATAATTCACATAATTATCAATTAATTAATTAATTAAAAAAATGTAATTATCAATTAAGAATTAATTAATTATCAAATAAAAATGTATTAACAATTTGTTCAAAATAAATACCCATAAATTAATTAGCATATTTAATTAATTATATTTAAATTCCTTCCCACCCTAATCCCCTATAAACCACAACCCGCTACAGAAAATAAATTAATATTATTCACATAATTATCAATTAATCAACTGATAAAAAATAATCATTTATAAATTCATTAATTACCAATTAAAAATTAATTACCTATTTAATCAAAATAAATACCAATTAATTAATTTACATATTTAATTAATTCTAATTAAATTACTTCCCACCCTATTCCCCTATAAACCCACAACCCGCTACAGAAAATAAATTAATTGAATTCACATAATTAACAATTAATCATTTAATAAAAAATAATTATCAATTAAGAATTAATTAATTACCAATTAAAAATTCATTAACAATTTATTCTAAATAAATACCAATTAATTAATTAACATATTTAATTAATCATAATTAAATTACTTCCCACCCTATTCCCCTTATAAACCCACAACCCGCTACAGAAAATACATAATATTAGTCACATAATTATCAATTAATCAATTAATAAAAAATAATCATTCATAAATAATTAATTACCAATTAAAAATTAATTACATATTTAATCGAAATAAATACCAATTAATTAATTAACATATTCAATTAATTATAATTAAATTACTTCCCACCCTATTCCCCTATAAACCTACAACCCGCTACAGAATTAAATTACACAATAATTAAATAACATAAAATTAATTACTTAAAATAAATTACAAAAATATATACACTTTTCACACATATAGTAACATAAAAAACACTTTAAAAAATTCGATATTATTAAAAATTCGATATTTTTAATAAACTATATTATGTACTTCGATATTTTGACTGTCTATATTTTGAAAATCGATTTTACATTACTTACCTTCAAAACGATATTTTTGATGTCTATATTCTGTCCATTCGATATTTTGTCCATTCTATATTTTGGACTCGATATTTTGGTTTGTCTATATTTTGGAATCGGTATTTTGACCATTTACCAAAAATTCCATCAAGCAGGAGGGGGTAGGAGACAATGTCAAAGGCCACTAATCGATCAAGTAGGATCAAAATGACAGGTCCTCCTGAATCTAATGAGAGGTGAATGTCATCAAGTGCTGCAACCAAAACTATCTCAGTACAATAACCTGGATAAAATCCATCTTGATAAGAGTCTAAGAATCACTTATGTACAAGAAAAGATGAGAGGTTTCAGTTCAATAACAATTCAAGTATTTTAGCAGGAACCATGAAAGATGAAGTGATGGTTGGGGAGAATCTCGGGATCCTGGCCATTTTCCAGGCAGAGGAAAGTGTCCTACAGGTACCAAGACGTTATATATTTGTGAAGGAGGCGTTGGTAGCATAGGACCAGGAGTAAGATGAAAATGTCTGGCAGGGCAAGGGGCCACAGCGGCACACGATTTGATTGGGGAATGGCTTGAGCTGCTATTCTACTTGCACAGACATTATGTTTTCAGGATGTGTGCAGAGAATAGGCAGGGACAACTAGTGGATGATATGTGATAGCAAGTAGGCATTGATCAGAGAGGGAAGGAAATTATACTAGAAATTCTGGAGAAGAATGAACAATTATGTGAGGTATGCAGGCACTAAAAGAAGGGAAAATGCATTGGTAGTGTAGGATAAGTAGAAAGACAATCGAAGGTTATATGGGTCTGAATAGGTGAATTATTATTGGCACTGTTACCTAAAGGACCAGTTTAACTAAAAGTAAAAATAGAAAAAGCAGCTTATTAGGAATCAAGCAGGCATGCCGTTGAGAAGAAGCATTTGAGGCATAGGTTTTGGAGGTTTTCCACAAGCAAAATAGGGAGAGGACAGCAGAATAGAATAAAGGAAAAATGTCATTAGCATTGATAGGATTAGTGGTGGGATGTATGACGTTACAACACATACTATTACAACGCACGCATTTACAACGCATTTTTTACAACGCAAATACCTTTACAACGCATGACTGTACAACGCATTCTATATCAACACTAAATAGTAATATTAATACAAAAGTACCATTACAACGAAATCACATATAACGCATACCTTTACAACGCAAAAAAAAATTGTTTCTTTTAATTTTGTTAAATAAACCTGGCACGGGATGCAGGGAAAATAGGGGTTTTGGGTGGGGAAGTGTATTACAATGTAAAAAAAAACTGAACGTAAATATACCGATATCCAACGCTTTTTTAAAAAAAAGTAATACTCGAGTATTAAAATGAATACTCGGGTATAAAAATAAATACTCACGCAATTGCCAAAATTGTCATTTTAAACGAAATTAAAAACATGACTAATAAAAATTATGAAAAAATAGTATCATATTTAAAAAAAGACTAAACGTAATTACAAACAAATTTCACTCACGGAGTCGCCATTTTAAAATTAAAACATGAAGTAATTGTCCTACAACTCTTTTCATGAAAGTAAAACCACAACACATTTCAAAATGGATGCCAAAACGGTACGAGAAAGTTAAAAGAACACATTTTTAAACCAAAGTTTAAATTATAAGTTTCCACAGAAAATAAATGCATTTAAAAAGCACATTTAAACGCTGTGTTTCTCACTATTTTAAATAACAGTGACTAAAGCTTATAAATATGAGCAATCCACCATTTTGAAAACAGTTGATTATCAACTCCTAGAGTGACCAGACGCCAAACGCTGACCCTCTGACCCACTGACCTATTAATCGAGCTACGACAGGATTTCTTTACATAAAAAAAATTATCAACATTCAAGTAAGTGTATACATTATTAACAACAATTTCAAGTTAAAAAAATTTAAAAATAAGTATTATTAGTCATATTTATATTTTCTAAATTAACACATTTTCCATACTTCGCTAAATAGAGAAATTATTTTCTACGTCCTAAACAACTTAAAATATTATTTACGTGCCAAAACATATTATTCTTTACTTTTCTTACTATTATAAATTCACACCTAAAACCTATTACTATATAAAAAGGTAACACAAAATAAACCATAAATCCAAATTATATTTCATCATTACACATTTTTCTCACATTAGCCAAATATAAAAAAATAGTGCTATGTTTAGTATGTAAATATTTTTTAATCAACTATTTCAAATATCAATTATTTTTTTAAACAGCCAAACTGAAAAATCAGCGAAAGGGATAACAATTTGAAAAAGCGATTTCAAAAAGGAGCCACTCTCCTTAACAACTATAATAGCAAAGGTACTAAAGAAATTATTTTAAGTCAAATCATATTTACAAAAAGTAAGCAAACTATTTCTAAAACAAGCACATTTACTATCATTCTCACAGAAAATAATCAAGTAAGAAAAAAACAGAAACTCTGATATTTCACCAAATAAAGGACGACTTTTAAAACAGGTAATTATTTTTAAAACAAATGCAGTGTACTAATTTAATAATTTAAAGCATGAAAAATGAAACGGTTCAACAAATAAGGAATAAAAGAGAAACAATGTGATAAGATAGGGACAAGACTTGTAATTCTAACTCCAGAAACATGCAAAAGTAAGGAAAGTGTGGGATAGTGTAGGGGCAGGAATTACCTTTGTAACTCCAGGATGGTGCAGCCATAGGGAAAGTGTGGGATAATGAAGGGGTATGATTTACTATTCATACTCCAGGAAGGTACAACAGTAGGGAAAGTATGAGTTAGTGTAGTGGCAGGATTAACTATTCTAACTTCAGAAAGGTGCATCAGTAGTGAAAGTGTGTGACAGTGTATAGGTACCATTTGATTTTCTTAACCAACATTAAATTAAATATAAACGTATTCACAGAAATGCAGACATGGTTGTTTCTTTAATAAGCATTTTTAACAAAAAACAACATAATCATATTTTTTTCTTTTTGCAGATTCTCCATGGAAACAAAACCAGACTCAAAAGGTAATTCAAATAACCAATGTAAGCTTTGTAAAAAATCAATTCACAATACTTCAGTATTAATACTCTAGGAAAACACAACAGTAGTGAAATTGTAAGATATTGTAGGGTCAGCATTTCTTATTCTAACTCCAGGAAGGTGCAGCAGTAAGGAAAGTGTGGGATAGTGTAGGGGCAGGATTTACTATTCTAACTCCATGAAGGTGCAGCAGTAGGGAAAGTGTTGGATAGTGTAGAGACAGAATTTACTATTCTAACTCCATGAAGGTGCAGCAGTAGGGAAAGTGTTGGATAGTGTAGAGACAGAATTTACTATTCTAACTCCAGGATGGTGTAACAGTAGGGAAAGTGTGGGATATTGTATTGGCAAAATTTACTATTCTTACTCCAGGAAGGTGCAGCAGTAGGGAAAGTGTGGGATAGTGTAGAGGCAGGATATACTATTCTAACTCCAGGAAGGTACAACAGTAGGGAAAGTGTGGGATAGTTTAGAGGCAGGATTTACTACTCTTACTCTTGGAAGGTGTATGAGTAGGGAAAGTGTGCAACAGTGTATAGATACTATTCCATTTTCTAAAACAACAGTACATTAAAGGGACTTTGACGTCGAGTCCCTTTATACCTGCATACCGCAGGAAAAGACCCTGGAGGTTATTAGATCTCTCTTAGACACACGTGATTTGAAAAGTATAACTCCAGTTAATTTCATCATGGAGTGTGCCAGAGTGGCAATGATGGAGAATTATTTTAAATTTGAAGATCAAATTTATCTCCAAACCTCAGGGACATCTATGGGGAGTATTTTTGCCCCCAGCCTCGCCAACCTGTATGTTCACTTGTTTGAACAACATCATGTTCTCAACCATAGCAACCCCTACTTCCATCAGGTTGTGCTATGGAAGAGATACATAGATGATATTTTACTGGTTTGGCGAGGTACACCATCAGAGGTCAAATCATTTCATGAATGGCTGAACAATCAAAACCAGTTCCTCAAATTCACTGTTGAGTTTAGCCAGGAGCAATTGCCATTTCTGGACATTCTCATCTTCCCCAAAGAAGGGAAGCTTGAATGTGAACTCTATAAAAAACCTATGTCTAGGAACTCATTGTTCGTTTTTAACTGCCACCACCCTCGAGCTCTACGTGAGAATCTCCCAGTGGGACAATTTCTACGGGTTCGTAGAAACTGCTCTTCCAAACCACTCTTTGAGAAACATGCCCAAGTTCTTTCCAAACAACTTCAAGAACGGAAGTATCCCCGGCACCTGGTGAAAAAAGCTTGGAAACGGGCTTCTAACAATAATCGTGAGGCTCTTCTGGACAAGAGACCTGAAAAGGCGCCCCTAGAGAGGCTGACTTTTGTCAGCACATTCAGTGTCCTCTCCAACAGGATTCAGAAGACAGTCTGAAAACATTGGAACATTCTGAATGTAGCCCAAATCAACATTTTGCCACCGCTATTTTCCTTTAAAAGAGCCCGCAGCTTACGTGACAGCCTGGTCCACACCAGACCAAGAACACAAGTGACAGAAACATCTCAGGCACCCTGGAATCTTCCGCCAGTACGTGGTCACTTTCCCTGCGGATCCTGCAGAGCATGCCCCCAGACTTACAAAGCTGACAAAGTGGACTTGGGTACAGGTAAACCATGGTTGCTTAAAAAACACACCAATTGCAACACGGAAGGTGTTATATACATGATAACCTGTCCATGCTCACTAAAGTATATTGGCCACACCACACGCAAAATGAAGGTTCGAATCAGTAAACATAAGAGCACCATTCGTTGTCATAAACAGTCTACCTGCCTTACGAACCATTTTCTGTCTATGAAACATAAGGCAGAAGAATTAAAGTGGGTGATCCTGTAACACCCATATATTCCATCCCACAATAGTGACAACTCAAGGTTTCTATTCATTAAGGAGAAAAAATTGATTTTTAGACTCCAAAGTGATAGCAGGGGATTGAATGATACCATCCAGTAGGTATATCTTTAGTAGATTAGCCAACATCTACATTTTTCCAGATCAGTACACTCTTATTCAAGAGATATAGTGACACCAAGAGACAGAGAGAATGATCCCCCCTTTTTTCCACCCTTTTTGTCTCTGTAATATCCCCCCGCATCACTAAACACTGCCTGTGAGTTAGGGGTTACACAATCATGTATGTTGGTTCTAATGGGAGATTAGTGTCTCCCTACTGGGACCCTTGCGCTGAAAGTTTCTGAACTGAGGTCCTCCTTTTCTCATCATCTAACAACTATCCGCAATAGAAGGCTGTCATTTGGTGTGAAAATACGGGGTCTGCATGGACTATGCATGCCCCTTACTGATCGAGTAGAGATCACTCTTTATTCGAGGGGACATTGAGCATGCTTATTGTAGTGCTAGGTGAATTTAGCAACTGCGCCTGCGCAGGTTGCCAGTGCTCATTAAATTTTGTGACGTGGGGCCGAGCAACCATTGCGCAAGCGCTAAACGATAGTGTTCATCCTTGCTGTAGCTGGCATTCTTCTGCGCATGCTTTAATAATTAGTCATAGACTGAGCCGGCTACGCACATGCGCAATGAAATATATCTTTCGAAAATTACAAAGAAGGGTTCTAATTTGGCTGGTAAACGCAGGCAATTAACCAATCAGCTGGACTTTATAAAAACAGGAAAGAGAAGTTCAGTCGGTACCTCCACTTCCTCTCGGATGACAGAGAGAGGTACCGACGGACAGGTAAGGCTCTTTCCTATTCTTATTTTGGGGGAACAATACTCTATCGAAGTAAGAAAGGTCGAGTTACTGACCATGTAGGAGTTAAATTCTTTCATCTTCAACTTTTCATTTTAAACTACTATGTTAAATCTTGGGTTCGGGTGGCTAGTAATTAGCTTCCCATTCTCTTTATGATAATGTCAACATCTTTTGGGATTCACTAGGAATATGAGCCCTTTTTCCCCCTTTTGCCTCCATCTGGGGATTTGAGGCCATGGATGATAGGATAGCGCGCACAATAGACTGTTAGGGTTTAGATGCAGTAGTGAATTACTGGGACATATAAGACAGTGTATGTTAATTATGCCCTACGGTTTCTTTTGCACACTAGAGCGGGGCATCATATTCCCGAGCGGTTGCCGGGTGAGGTGAGGTTGTCTCCCACGCAAAGCTGGGTGAGTATTACGGAGAGGGAATTCCTTTCTGTGATAGAGCCACTATGCTCACAATAAAGCGGAGTATAATATACTTACGCAGTTGTGCTGTCTGTACAGTTTCTTTGTAACTATGTGGACTCGTGTGTAAATATGTATAAATATGTGTTTGTTTTTGTATGTTTTTCCAACAGGAGAAAGTCACTTTACTTCTTCCAGTGTACATTGGGGCTCCAAGTTCCTGGTAGATATAAGTATTTCAAAGCACATTAATATTTCTTGAAATATTCTTTCTCACATTTATATCACAGTAGTTCTTATACGCTGCAGTAGCTTACCATCACTAAGGTCCTGAAGAAAGCCGGATAGAGTTTCCATTTGGCTGAAACATGTTGACGGTCCTGCACAGCGCCACAGTGTAGTTATAGATTCAGACTACCGAGCGTGGTTTTAACTTTGGCACCTGGACAATCCTAATTAAACACATTTTTGTCCAAGTAGTTAATTTTAATCCTCACCACTAGAGCACTGCACTGCACACCCTCAGCATTACCTTTTGACTAACATTCTGGCTAGAGTTGCTTTCCAATATCCATATCCGCACCATCAGTGGATGGCTTGGGCGGTTTTTGGATGGACTAAAAAATCCCACATGATGAAATTCCGCCATAAGGGTGGGCTGAAGGGAATATCTCAGCCAGATGTAACTCACTCACTATTTGCATGAGTCCTGTTGGTTCTTATTCACTAACTCAGCAGCACACACATTTGACCGGTCATCTTTATTTTGTATTCTGATATGTTGATGATAGGGAAGTGAGATGGCAGGTCGTTAAAAATATTAGAAAATTTATTTTTTTGGTGTTTAGAGCAACTTTGTTGCGGGTCACATTCATCTGGACGTAAACTCATTTGTTTACAACCCTTTTATTGCTCACCTAGCTTTTGCTTGTGGCGCTTCCTGTCTACCATGGCTGACTTCACAGGGTTGGCATTTGATGATGAAGCACTCAACTCTATTCTGGCAAATAACCCAAGTATTCTTGATTCCTTACCTGGTACCGTTAACACCATACAAGACGATTGGTTAACATTATTGAACCTCAAGAAAAGCCATTCCCGCATTTCCATACATGGGATAATATTGACTGAGTACCTATGTGGCAAGTTTTCTCCGACAGGCCTTATTGTAACAAACACTCCGCGACTTTTTCTTACAGCGGCACAGTGTATAGGTACCATTTCATTTTCTTAAACAACAGTAAATTAAATATAAATGTATTCAAAGAAATGCAGACATTTTTGTTCCTTTGAAAAGCATTTTGAAAAATAAACAACAAAATCATACTTTTCTCTTTTTGCAGATTCTCACTCAACTCTCCAAAAAACAACAAATAAAGTCAAATCCAGTAACATCAGAAAGAAACTCAAAAGAAAGAAGACCAGACTCAAAAGGTAATTCAAATAACCAATGTAAGCACTGTAAAAAATCAATTCACAATACTTCAGTATTAATACTCGAGGAAAACACAGCAGTAGTGAAATTGTAAGATATTGTAGGGTAGGCATTTCTTATTCTAACTCAAGGAAGGTGCAGCAGTAAGGAAAGTGTGGGATAGTGTAGGGGCACGATTTACTATTCTAACTCCATGAAGGTGCAGCAGTATGGAAAGTGTTGGATAGTGTAGGGGCAGAATTTACTATTCTAACTCCAGAATGGTGCAGTAGTAGGGAAAGTGTGGGATAGTCAATTGGCAAAATTTACTATTCTAATTCCAAAAAGGTGCAGCAGTAGGGAAAATGTGGGATAATGAAGGGGTACGATTTACTATTCTAACTCCAGGAAGGAACAACAGTAGGGAAAGTGTGGGATAGTGTAGAGGCAGGATTTCATTTTCTAAAACAACAGTAAATTAAATATAAACGTATTCAAAGAAATCCAGATATTTTTGTTCCTTTGAAAAGCATTTTTACAAATAAACAACACAATTATTATTTTTATTTTCTTGCAGATTCTCATTAAACTCTCCAAAAAACCACAAATAAAGTCAAATCCAGTAACACTCCAAGGAAAGAAGACCAGACTCAAAAGGTAATTCAAATAACCAATGTAAGCTTTTTAAAAATTCAATTCACAATACTTGAATATTAATACTCCAGGAAAACATAGCATTTGTGAAATTGTAAGATATTGTAGGGTCACCATTTCTTATTCTAACTCCAGGAAGGTGCAACAGTAAGGAAACTGTGGGATAGTGTGGGGGCAGGATTTACTATTCTAACTCCACGAAGTTGCAGCAGTAGGGAAAGTGTTGGATGGTGTAGGGGCAGAACTTACTATTCTAACTCCAGGATGGTGCAGCAGTAGGGGAAGTGTGGAATAGTGTATTTACAAGATTTACTATTCTAACTCCATGAAGGTGCAACAGTAGGGAAAGTGTGGGATAATGAAGGGGTAGGATTTACTATTCTAAAACCAGGAAGGTACAACAGTAGGGAAAGTATGGGATACTGTAGAGGCAAGATTTACTACTCTAACTCCTAGAAGGTGCATCAGGATGGAAAGTATACAAAACTGTATAGGTACCATTTCATTTTTTTTTAAAACAGTAAATTAAATATAAACGTATTCAATGAAATGCAAACATGTTTGTTCCTTTGAAAAGCATTTTAAAAATAAACAACAAAATCATACTTTTCTCTTTTTTCAGATTCTCATTACAGTCTCCAAAAAACAACATACAAAGTCAAAACCCACAACATTAGAAAGAAACTCCAAGAAAACAAGACCAGACCCAAAAGGTAATTCAAATAACAAATATAAGCCATGTAAAAAATCAAATCACAATACTTCAGTATTAATACTCATTGAAAACACAACAGTAGTGAAATTGTAGGATATTGTAGGGTCAGCATTTCTAAATCTAACTCCAGGAAGGTGCAGCAGTAAGGAAAGTGTGGGATAGTGTAGAGGCAGAATTTACTATTCTAACTTCAGGATGGTGCAGAAGTAGGGAAAGTGTGGGATAATGTAGGGTAAGATTTACTATTCTAACTGCAGGATGGTGCAGCAGTAGGGAAACTGTGGCATAATGTAGAGGCAGGATTTATTATTCTAACTGTAGGATGGTGCAGCAGTAGAGAAAGTGTGGGATAGTGTAGAGGCAGGATTTACTATTCTAACTCCAGGATGGTGCAGCAGTAAGGAAAGTGTGTGATAGTGTAGAGGCGGTATTTACTATTCTAACTCCAGGATAGTACAGCAGTAGGAAAGTGTGGGATAATGTAGAAGCAGGATTTACTATTCTAACTCCAGGATGGTGCAGCAGTAGGGAAATTGTGGGATAATGTAGAGTCAGGATTTACTATTCTATCTCCAGGATGGTGCAGCAGTAGTGAAAGTGTGAGATAATGTAGGGGCATGATTTACTATTCTGACTCCAAGAAGGTGCAACAGTAGGGAAAGTGGTAGATAATGTAGAGGCAGGATTTACTATTCTAACTCCAGTATGGTGCAGCAGTAGTGAAAATGTGGGATAGTGTATTATCTAATTTATTTTTCGAAAAACACATATTAAAATAAATCTCTTTTTTTCCACAGGAAATGTCAACTCAGGAAACAGTTTCTTACATTAAATCAAGAAAAGGAAACCGTTTATTAAAAAATGCTGGATATATATATTGAAAAGAAAGGATAAGTTTTCCACGGAATCATTGGAGGTGTGTGCAATACTACTCATCCCATTGCAGCGGCAGAGCGGTTACCCTTGATGATATCATTATTAAAACAACTGATCATAATCACTCTGCCTCTGCAATGGAGATTGAAGTAAGGGAAACGTTAAATGAAATAAAAGAAATTGCATGCATCTCCAATGATTCTACCGGATCTATTTTAAGAGAGGTTGCACAGCATGTCCCCAGTCATGTTGCTAGTAATATGCCTAATATTCCTAATTTGAGAAGAATTATACAGAGACAAAAGCAGGCAAGTAACACACATACTGCAACTCCTCATACTTTTTATGACGTTTTAATTCCTAATGAACTCACTGTTTCTTTTGCTGATGAACCATTCCTTCTGCATGACAACAAAACCCCTCAAAAACGTATTCTTATCTTTAGTACACCCCGCAACCTAGTTAAGTTAGAAAATAGTGACATTTGGATGATGGATGGGACGTTTAAAAGTACATCCCATCCTTTCACCCAAATTTATACTATACATGCAAAAATTAACAATAATGTGATCCCCTTAGTATATAGTTTGCTACCAGATAAGCAATCTGCAACCTACACTGAACTTGTATCAGTTATTAACAACATTACCAAAAAAAGTCCTAGGAAATAATTGTTGATTTTGAATTGACTATGATCAATGTGATCACTAAAACGTACACGGATACCCAAATTCAGGGATGTTTTTTCCATTTTTCCCAGGCATTCTGGCGTAAACTACAAAAAACATCCCTGGTTGCAGATTACTCAAGTGATAGCAAACTACAGTTTGAATTAAAAAAAATAACAGCTCTTTGTTTTGTTCCTCCTGAAAGTGTAGACGAGTACTACACTGCTATTACAGAATCTGAATTTTTTTTATCAAAATGAAGATAAATTGGCACCCATACTAAATTATTTTGAGGACACATGGATTGGACACCTAAGCAGATCAGGTCGCAGGAGGAAGCCACGTTACCATGTGGAGTGGTGGAACTGTTACACGAGCTGTTTAGAGGGAGAAGCAAAAACAAATAATGCAATAGAGGGATGGCATAACTCCTTCAACCATACAATTGGCAATCCACACCCTAACGTCTACTCTTTTCTGGAAACTTTGAAGAAGGAGCAAAGTTTTCAAGAATTGAGAATTTCACAAACATTAACTGGTAGCCTAAACCCATGAATATCAACCAAATCAAGGGAAATGTCTGAGAGACTATTGGGTGTACTACAACAGTTTTCGTTGTATGTGGCTCTAGACTACCTCGAAAGTGTTGCTCACATTCTCCATTTTAAAATATTATTTTATTCTTACTTTCCTGCTTTGACCTAAATTTTACCAAATACAAATTTCAATTGGAAGTAAAAATGTTCAAAAACATTTTTTCCAAATTTACGTCGGGTCTGCCTACCTGTAGTTGCCTTCTTTCTTTTTTTTTCTTTTTTCCTCCATAATATATCCATTTTGTAAAAAACAATATAAAAACCCAATAATCCAAATTAGAAGGAATAAAATATTTTTTCTTCTTTTTCAAATGGTTTTCTCCATTTAAAGTTAAAAAATCTTAATACTTTTCTTATATTTAAAAATGCATTATTGAATTAAAAAAAATATCTTCTTGACTTTCCCAAAAAAATGTTCTTTTTGCAAAAGCTTCTTTACAAATGCGATATTTTTTTTTTCTTATTTTAATTACAATGAAAAACTGAAAAGTCAAAATGTAAAAAATAATAAATTGATGTGGAACTTCTTGGAAAATTAAATTTTGGGGAAACATATTTTTTCCAAAATCAAAGTTTAGCTAATTTTCAAAACCACAAAAATGGATTTTGGAATAAAAATCTTTTTACCCTCCGTCCAAAGACATTGGCAAACTTTTTCAAGTGTGAATACCCATCTAATTTTTAAAAAAGTTCCATAGAATATTTTTTGTCAAAATTCATTCTGGATAGGGAAGTGTATTCCATTTAAAAAAAACATTCTACTGTAATGATGTTAGAAAAAAATCCATTCTCCATATCCTTCAAGATAAAATTCCCGAAAATCGAAATGCAAAATCTGTCCAACTCGTTCTTGATGTTTTTCCATAATCCGTCTTCTGGCGCAGAAAATGCAAAAACATTATAATTGCATCCAAAAATGTAATATAACTCCTAGCCAAACATTTTCTCTCTATTTCACCCTAACTGCTATTCTAAAAATTTTCGAAGGAATTACTTATGTAATTATGAAAGGCCATGTGCTGAAAATGTAAACTTAAAAAACGATTTCCAAACAATTTCTACCTCCTAGCAAAACATATTCTCACTATTTGACCCTTGCTAATTTTCTACTTTTTCCTAATTTTTGTTTGTGTATTTACGAAACACCATGGTGTCGATTCCGATCCGGTAAAATGCGCTCCGAATGGTCGTACGGAGAGTTTTTTCCCCGTACGAATCGTATCCGTAGACGTCCCGTACGTACGATGAAGTACGATCCGTACTAGGTGCCGAACTCCGTACGAGTCGTACAGGACTCCGTACGACTCAAATCTCCATACGAATCTCACTCGGAACCCGCTGTACGCGACATCGCGGCACGTTTTTACGACCCAGCAAGTACGATTCGTGTCGGGTACGCGCCGTACGACCCTTTTCCTACGGGAGCCGAAAACAGTCGTAAATGCAGAGTTCGCGCCGAAACAGGTACGGAACGCCCCCCCCCCCGGGTACGGCACGTACCCCTCATGATCGCAGGGGTACGCGGCGTACCCCTCTGGTCATGCGGGGTACGTGCCGTACACCCAGCGTACATGGGGTACGCACCGTACCCCATGTACAGTGGGTGTACGGCACGTACCCCATGTACGCTGGGTGTACGGCACGTACCCCGCATGACCACAGGGGTACGCCACGTACCCCTGCGATCATGGGGGGTACGTGCCGTACGGTCTGTAGGTGATCGTGCGCTTTTCCGTACGAATCGACGTGTACCGTACGAATCGCGTACGGGTCGGCCGATCGGGATCGGAATCGTCCGGTCGTACGGCGTCTGTACGAGTCGTACGGAAACGGCTCCGGATACGATTCGTACGCCGGATTATTTTACCGGATCGGAATCGACCCCTATGTGTTGAAAATATAAACTTTAAAAACATTTCCTTAACATTTTCTACCTCCTAGTAAAACATATTCTCACTATATAACCTTGCTAGTATCCAACAAGTTAAAAAAACTGTTTTTGGATTAAATAATAAAACACCATGCTTATTAAAACAGTTCTACCTCCTTTCATACCAAAATATCGCTATTTTACACTTACTATTTTCTAAATAGTTCAACATCGAAATCTTTTTTTCTATAAATGAAATAAAAGTCAACCAAATTCACCATACAAAATAAAGCTTTTTTTCTAAGTTATTGTGAGAAGTTGGCCTGGTATATGATGCTCACTAGTTCTAGTGATCACCTTGTACCATGCCAAGCAACCCTTATGATGATTGGTTGTAAGTCAACCTTAATAGACCAGCTATTCTAGTAGCGTGGACAAAGCAGTCTTAGGCTAAACTCTGTAAAGGAATGTGAAGCAAGCTGTTTTACCATACACAATCCCCTTGAATACCAAATGAAAGGACACCACACAGATATATATTGAAAATATATATAGATTTATTTCTACAAATATCCCCTATACTCTTTATGAGCACAGAAGCAAATGCGTTAAAACAAAACACAGTTTAAATATACAAAAGTTGCACAAATATGGATGACCCCTAGGGGCCACCTAAACCATATACTAAAATAGTGGTATAAGAACCACTATGGGGAAAGTGAAGAGGCCTAGGGCCTGGGGAATCGCTGGAGCTGTTCGGGACTAGCAGTGATGAAGTCGGGAAAGGCCCGCGGGACTCGGGTGCAGTGCTCAAAGTGCACGCATGCACCAATGTTAAGTCAATGGTGTGTAAGAGTTACAAAGTTCGTGTTTAAGGAACCTTCCGCTGGACCTACAAGGATAAAACTTTAGACACAGGCACTAGAGGTGTATACCAGTGTGGGAACACTGGTGTTGCTGAGTTACCTCACCCACAGGAAGCGGGTGCACAGGTGCGAAGTTGTGTCGGGTTTCATCACGCAGGTCGATGGTGCTTGGAGCTGAAGATGCTGCAGGCGGGTCGTTGAGGAGAGTTCCGGTGGAACGAAGGGTGGATCTGAAGAGGTGAAGACCTGAAAGCAGAGGGGACAATGTTCAAAGTCACTAGCCAGTGACTACCGTGGAAGCAGGAAGGAACCAGGCAATGTCAGGTGCAAACAGGCGATGAGGTGAAGATTGTCTCTGCAGCCACGTGGACACGAAGAGGTCAAGGACGTCCAGGAGTCGATCACGAGCTGTCCCACGTAGGTTCTCGCTGAGGGCGGTGTCGGCAACTTGATTGGAGCAAACAGGCCTTGGCTAAAGCAAGCCACGCAGGAATCGATGCAAGCTTCTCACTCGGACTAGCAAGGTCAGAGCGGGTGCTCCTTTTCAGGGGAGCAGGGGCCAGTCTAAAGCAACCAGACCAGCAGTGCAAATCGTAGTTTTCGTCGCCAAGATGGCCACTAGCCGTGTGGCAAGTGACTGGGATGGTGCATCGAGTGGCAAAGTGCAAAAGGGCCCCACGCAGATCGTGGAGATGCTGGGGGGCTGATCTTCGGTGCAAATGCTGCTTGTTGTTGGGGCTTCTCAAACCCCAAAGCACAGCGTCGAGGGTGCCTCGGGTGCTGCGCAGTCAGCTCTTTGGGGGTCTTCCAAGATGTCCGGTCCCACGTCTCTCGGTGCCTCCACGGGTCTCTTCTTTTCAGGGACTGTGGATCGAGCTCTGAAATGTCTGGGAGTCTGGGTCTTGTCAGGCTCTGGGCTCGGGCTCCGGCTGGAGGTGGCGGCAAAGCAGACGTCGAGTTGCTGGTTGGTGCCTGTATTCACAGGGTGGTCACTCCTTGGCCACAAGGGAGATTCTCTTCAGTCTTCTGTGCAGCAGAATGTCGAAGTCCAGTTTTCTTCCTTTTTTAAGTCGAGTTCAGGATGATCTGAAGTCTTAGGACACAGCTCCTACTCTTATTCCAAATCTGGGTGCCGGATCACCTACTAGGTCCCTCCTCTGGGTGGGACCAGGAAGGGGGGTGGTTACACCCCCTTTCCTTTGTCCAGCTTCGTGCCAAGACTGGGGCTGGAAAGCCCCAGCACCGGTTTGAACTGGCATATGCACAGGGACACCTTGTGTGCCCCAGGCATGTCTGATTCTATTCAGCCCTGTCCTACCCAATACACAAAATCCTGTCTGGGGTGGTGCTAGCACCTCCCAAGGCAGGAAACCCTTTGTCCAAGCTGCCCTCGCTGGAAGGACTCCCAGCAGCAGGAGGTCAGACTTGTGTCTGTGGTGGCAGCATCCATTTTGTGATGCTGAGGCTCTGTTGAACTTTAACCGGGGTTCAGGTTAGGTACATGTCGTATCCCTCTAGAAGGGTGGAATGCTACCCTCGTCGCCAGAACTGGCGAGGGGGTAGTATTCCAATTCGTATGACACCTTACTCAACATGTTTTGATAAAGCCAAACCAAAGATAGCATTTAACTGCGAGGTTCATAATGCACTTAAGAGTATATGGTATGGCAGTATCATGGAACAGCTAAAGGAATTAGTTCCGAAAGCTGCAGACAGGCTCAGCTCATGGCAGAGCACCATCTCACATATTTCCAAGCACTCTACCTCCAGGATTTATGTGGCCTTCCATAGGAGTGGCTGATAGGAACATGTGTGTCCATTTTAGGTTAGGTATAGGCATACTATACCTAAGTAAGGGGTGATTACACCGACTTACCCCAGCTGAGTGATCAGCCAGTTGTGTCAAATATGGAGGCCAGGCCAGGGGTGGCACAATACATGCTGCAGCCCCTGGTAGGCCTTAGAACCACCTATGCCCTGGGTACCTAGGGTACACTGTTACAGGGGCCAATAAGGTGAACCAGTTCCAATTGGTAATGTACCTAAGGTACATGGAGTCCACTTTAAGGAGAGAGCAATTAGCCTGGGGCCCTGAATAGCAGGATCCCAGGCGAACTAAGTCAAATACCAGCTAAACACTAGGCAAAAAGTTTGGGGGTAACCATAGTCAGATGTCCACCTTCCTACACAACCCCCCCTCCAAACGAAAGGAGATAAGGCTAACCTTGACCAGGTAAGCCTATATTGCCTAAGTGGCCATATAAGGAAGTACCAGCTCTGGCTTGGTTACCCCCTGTCTCATGGTCCACTAAGCAATCCCTCACCCTAAGGGTATCTGAGGGTCTCCACCATAGGGAATCTCTACCTGTGTTGTGTCTTGGCAAAGTTAAAGGCTGATGTTGAGATGGAGTACTGAAGTGAGATTCCTCTGTAGGACTCAGCTTCCTCCAATCACTCTCCACCATGTAGGCCTTTCTCTTGGTCACCACCCTGGTTCTTAGGCCTGATCCTGGTTCTGACCCATTTGTCTGCCCTCTTACCCAATTCTTGTGGAGAGGTCAGATCAGAGTCCACCAGGTGCTGATGTAGAAGCTGATTTTGACAATTACTTAAGATTTGCTCTCTCATAATTAAATTATACAATCCTGTATAGTCTGTAACCTTACTTCCCAGCAACCAGCCCTCCAGAGCCTTAGTGGCACATTCAACAAATTCAGACCAGTCCTGCGTCTGTGTCTTCTGGGTGTCTCTGAACATTAACCTGTACTGTTCAGTGGTTAAGCCTAACCCATCAATCAGAGCACTCTTCAGGACCAGGTAGTTTCTAGAATCCCCATCACTAACTGTGAGGAGTCTGTCTCGGCCTCTACCTTCAAAGGAGAGCCACAAGATTGCTGCCCACTGCTCCCGAGGGATCTGCTGTACTCTGCAGGCTCTCTCAAGTGCAGTCATCCATTTGTGGATGTCATCCCCACTCTTGTAAGGGGGCACAATCTTACTCAGGTTTCTATTGTCATAGGACCTGTCTTTATCCTTTTGGATATTGCTGCCACCAGTGGACCCTAATCCACTCTCTCTAGGCTGCCTTGCTCTAGCAAGTTTCTCTTTGGCCAGGGCAACTTCTAATTCTTGCTTCTGGATCCTAAGTTCAGCCTCTCTCATTTTGGCCTCATGTTCCCTTATCTGAGGGCTAGACAACTCCATTCTGGAGTGTCCATGAAAACCTCTAGAAGCTTGGGAAACATTGGACTCACCTGAGTGATTCCTTCTCCTCCTTTGCTCCTGGTTAAGTCCACTTGGGGGTCTGAATGGGTTGGACCCACTTTCAGTCCCAAATGTGCTTAAGTTAGCCTGGTTAAGCCTGCTGACTAGCACCTGACTATTTCTCTCATCATCAGACCCACTTTCCTCCTCCTCCTCCTCCTCTTCTTCCTCATCCTCTGGCTGAGTATCTCCAGTGACCTGGTCTTCCTCATCTATCTGGATGACAGGGGCAGGGGGGTCAGTGTTGTCATCTTCAGTGGGAGAGCCTCCATCTCCAGTCCCAGAGGGGCTTGGTTTGGAGGTCTTTAGAGCTTCAGACTGGTCTAAAAGCTCTCTGAGGTGACCTGTTGTAGGGGTAGGACCCGTTTTGATTCCTCTTAAGGAACACAGCTGCCTCAGTTCTTTAAAAGTAAAGATAGCAAATTTGGATGGTGCCCTTGGAGGGTCACTCTCAACAGAGATAGGTCCAGTGGATCCCTCTGCTCCAGACATTGCTCTAGTGTGGGTGGATGTGTTGCAATCTACCTATACTGGTGTTTGCCTACCAAACCTATCTAGTATTTGTAGTCAGGGTGTGCTACTCCCTATCCTCTACAACAACTAAGTTCAGTAGAACTTAAGTAAACTAGTCTTGTTTTAGTGTACCTATCAGGTACCTGTATGATCTTTCAAATGATACTCTCCAAAGATTGTAATGGTAAAACAACAGCAAGCTCAAATCCCAACCGCTGCTCACCAATGTGAGAAGTTGGCCTGGTATATGATGCTCACTAGTTCTAGTGATCACCTTGTACCATGCCAAGCAACCCTTATGATGATTGGTTGTAAGTCAACCTTAATAGACCAGCTATCCTAGTAGCGTGGACAAAGCAGTCTTAGGCTAAACTCTGTAAAGGCATGTGAAGCAAGCTGTTTTACCATACACAATCCCCTTGAATACCAAATGAAAGGACACCACACAGATATATATTGAAAATATATATAGATTTATTTCTACAAATATCCCCTATACTCTTTATGAGCACAGAAGCAAATGCGTTAAAACAAACCACAGTTTAAATATACAAAAGTTGCACAAATATGGATGAGCCCTAGGGGCCACCTAAACCATATACAAAAATAGTGGTATAAGAACCACTATGGGGAAAGTGAAGAGGCCTAGGGCCTAGGGAATCGCTGGAGCTGTTCGGGACTAGCAGTCATGAAGTCGGGAAAGGCCCGCGGGACTCGGGTGCAGTGCTCAAAGTGCACGCATGCACCAATGTTAAGTCAGTGGTGCGTAAAAGTTACAAAGTTAGTGTTTAAGGAACCTTCCGCTGGACCTATAAGGATAAAACTTCAGACACAGGCACTAGAGGTGTATACCAGTGTGGGAACACCGGCGTTGCTGAGTTACCTCACCCACAGGAAGCGGGTGCACAGGTGCGAAGTTGTGTTGGGTTTCGTCACGCAGGTCGATGGTGCTTGGAGCTGAAGATGCTGCAGGCGGGTCGTCGAGGAGAGTTCCGGTGGATCCAAGGGTGGATCTGAAGAGGTGAAGACCTGAAAGCAGAGGGAACAATGTTCAAAGTCACTAGCCAGTGACTACCGTGGAACCAGGAAGGAACCAGGCAATGTCGGGTGCAAACAGGCGATGAGGTGAAGATTGTCTCTGCAGCCACGTGGACACGAAAAGGTCAAGGACGTCCAGGAGTCGATCACGAGCTGTCCCTCATAGGCTCTCACTGATGGCAGTGTCGGCAACTTGATTGGAGCAAACAGGCCTTGGCTAAAGCAAGCCACGCAGGAATCAATGCAAGCTTCTCACTCGGACCAGCAAGGTCAGAGTGGGTGCTCCTTTTCAGGGGAGCAGGGGCCAGTCTGGAGCAACCAGAACAGCGGTGCAAATTGTAGTTTTCGTCACCAAGATGGCCACTAGCCGCGTGGCAAGTGCCCGGGATGGCGCATCGAGTGGCAAAGTGCAAAAGGTCCCCACGCAGATCGTGGAGATGCTGGGGAGCTGATCTTTGGAGCACATGCTGCTTGGTGTTGGGGCTTCTCAAACCCCAAAGCACAGCATCGAAGGTACCTCTAGTGCTGCGCAGTCAGCTCTTCGGGGGTCTTCCAAGATGTCCGGTCCCACATCTCTCTGTGCCTCCACGGGTCTCTTCTTTTCAGGGACTGTGGATCGGGCTCTGAGATGTCTGGGAGTTTGGGTCTTGTCAGGCTCTGGGCTCGGGCTCCGGCTGGAGGCGGCGGCAAAGCAGATGTTGAGTTGCTGGTTGGTGCCTGTATTCACAGGGTGGTCACTCCTTGGCCACAAGGGAGATTCTCTTCAGTCTTCTGTGCAGCAGAATGTCGAAGTCCAGTTTTCTTCTTATTTTAAGTCGAGTTCAGGATGATCTGAAGTCTTAGGACACAGCTCCTACTCTTATTCCAAATCTGGCGGCCGGATCACCTACTAGGTCCCTCCTCTGGGTGGGACCAGGAAGGGGGGTCGTTACACCCCCTTTCCTTTGTCCAGCTTCGCGCCAAGACTGGGGCTGGAAAGCCCCAGCACCGGTTTGAACCGGCATATGCACAGGGACACCTTGTGTGCCCCAGGCATGTCTGATTCTATTCAGCCCTGTCCTACCCAATACACAAAATCCTGCCTGGGGTGGTGCTAGCACCTCCCAAGGCAGGAAACCCTTTGTCCAAGCTGCCTTCGCTGGAAGGACTCCCAGCAGTAGGAGGTCAGACTTGTGTCTGTGGTGGCAGCATCCATTTTGTGATGCTGTGGCTCTGTTGAACTTTAACCGGGGTTCAGGTTAGGTACATGTCGTATCCCTCTAGAAAGGTGTAATGCTACCCCCGTCGCCAGAACTGGCGAGGGGGTAGTATTCCAATTCCTATGACACCTTACTCGACATGTTTTGATAAAGCCAAACCAAAGATAGCATTTAACCGCGAGGTTCACAATGCACTTAAGAGTATATGGTATGGCAGTATCATGGATCAGCTGAAGGAATTGGTTCCGAAAGCTGCAGACAGGCTCAGCTCATGCCAGAGCACCATCTCACATATTTCCAAGCACTCTGCCTCCAGGATTGATGAGGCCTTCCATAGGAGTGGCTGATAGGAACATGTGTGTCCATTTTAGGTTAGGTATAGGCATACTATGCCTAAGTAAGGGGTGATTACACCGACTTACCCCAGCTGAGTGATCAGCCAGTTGTGTCAAATATGGAGGCCAGGCCAGGGGTGGCACAATACATGCTGCAGCCCCTGGTAGGCCTTGGAACCACCTATGTCCTGGGTACCTAGGGTACAGTGTTACAGGGGCCAATAAGGTGAACCAGTTCCAATTGGTAATGTACCTAAGGTACATGGAGTCCATTTTAAGGAGAGAGCAATTAGCTTGGTGCCCTGAATAGCAGGATCCCAGGCCAAATAAGTCAAAAACCAGCTAAACACTAGGCAAAAAGTTTGGGGGTAACCATAGTCAGATATCCACCTTCCTACAGTTATATACTGCAAATGTTTTCGATGCATGCAGGGGAAAATCAAATTGATATTTCATAACAATGCATTTTCAAATATACTTTATTATTACAAAAACATTTTCATAAACCATAATAATTTTGTTATAATTTCAAACCCAAATTACTTTTACCTTTTACTTTAAGTGACCCGACATAAACGTATTCTAGGAAAATGATCGGCGACATGCTGTATTTTCAAAATTAACATTCTTCTTGAAAACCGCAACCTCTCCTTATCCTTTCTTTACACTATATATATACTTATTTACTATCTAATATGTTTAATTTAAGTAAAAAGGTGTTTTCTACCTGAGCGCAGATCAGCTTCCTGCTGCTTCCTCCATCGATGCTCTTCAAAATGGCCGCTTACGTAAACGTCAATGCGTCGACGTCATCTGAAGCTGCAAAGATTAAAAAAGGACTCATTTTTTATTATTATTTTTGTATCTAAAATAAATTCTTTTACTGTTATATTAATTTCTAAAAATGTATTAAAATATGTAAAATATGTATTATAATTTATACTTACACAAAATATTTTTTTAATTAAAAATAATTAAAAAAAACTGTTGTACCTTTTTTTGGTGAAATATATTAATCTATACTTTTTATTAAACTAAAATAGTTTTTACATGTAAATTAAAGTTATTTTCTTTTTACCTCTATGCTTATTCTATATCCTATCAAAACTTCTCCATTCATCCTTTTTCTTTGCTTCAAAAGTAGTTCCGCGGGATCAATAGCTTCAACTATAAAAATAAATGAAGGACAAATATTCCCATTAAAATCAATGCAAAAGCGTGGGAAAATCTTTTAAGTAATTGCAAATTAATAAATATATTCCATTTTTTAATTTCTCATTAAATTTTAAATTATCAAAAATATTTTTTAACTATTCTAAAATAATTTTTATATTTTTAAAAATTAATAATATAAATTTTAAAGTTTATTTTTTTCTCATTTACTAATACTATTTTTAAAATAAAAAAAACATATTAAAATCATTAAATAACATTTCTATAATTTTTTTAAATATTAACTCTTTAATACTTTATCATTGATTCCCTCTAACTTGTATTTTTAATTATTACCTGAGTATTAAATTACTACAACAAAACTCATTTTCCTTCCTAATAAATTAATTATTACTTGAGTATTAAATTTCTTCAACCATACTCCAATTCCCCACTTAAATTCTTTTTTTAAATTTTTAAAATTCTTTATTTTAAATTATGTATTAATAATTAATAATTAATTTCAATGTATTTTTTGGTTGTAAAATAAGTATTAATTTATTTCTTCTTAAAAGAAAGTCCCACAAAATATTACTTCTTAATTAATAGCGGAGTTTTAATTTACTTCAATCATACTCAATTTACCCTCATACAATTCTATTAAAATTAATATTATTATTAAAAAAAATGTTAAAACAAATTCCCACAAAATAATACTTTTTAATTAATACTTGAGTATTAATTTACTTCAAACATAATCAATTTACCCTCATACAAATCTAATAAAATTATCAAAATGTATCTTTTTTTAAAATTCCAAAGTATTACCCTCATACAAATATTTAAAAATAATACAATAAATACAATAAAACGTAATACTTACGTTGTAAAAGCACTTGCGTTGTAAATACATGCGTTGTAAAAACATGCGTTGTAAAAGTATTTGCGTTGTAAAAGTTGCGTTGTAATGGTAGTGCGTTGTAAAAGTTGCATTGTAAAGGATGTTCCTCTTAGTGGGGATATGGACAGATTTGACATTTGAGAACATGAGATGGAGGAGTGGAGAAAATGATGCACAGAATGAGTAGCAGGCATACAGTGAATCCAGAATAAATGCTGGAAAGGAAAATTGACTTAAATGAAGCAGGAATACAAACAAGAGAATGCAAGTCTTTTGCAAGTGATGAACAGGATCCAATTAAGGCAAAACATTCAAAAGGATGGGCTTTAATGGATAGGGGCCGGGGGCACTGTTATGGTCATATTACGACTATTTCTCATGTCTGGTGAGCTTTTTTTACATTCCCATTGCAGTGCCCTACAAATGGACATCACAATAGGAACACCAAAACAGTTCCTGTGGGGCATGGACTGTAGGCTGTAATGCATTCACACTGTTCTGCCCCCTGCATGCACCCCAGGGTGTAGAGGCACAAAGGGACCCTGTAGGGCCCTCCTTGTTTCCTCTCTGCCATGATTTTCATGGAGGAGGAACCACCATGAAAACCGTGGCAGAGAGGACACTTGTAATATGCTTGGCCGGGCTGCAGTGGTCCCTCCACGCATATTGCGGCCCCCTGAGTGCCGCAACACCGCCATGGAACGGCAGTTCCCTGGCAGCTGCTAGGAGCAATGGAAGTCCAACTGCCCTAACTGTAATAGGACAGTTGGAAGACCAACTCCACTGCTCCACCCACACGTGTTTGGCAGACCGTGGACTGCCAGTCTCGTAATAGAGCCCTAAGTGTTTTCAAACTCTGAGAAGTTTAGCACAAGATTAAAAAAAGACTTCAAGTTCCAAGTCTTGGCCACCATGGATAGGGCTAATCAGTGGCTGTTCACACTATGCAGTACATGTGTGATGCAATCTCAGAAACACACTAATGACCCTGAAGTACTTCCCAGTGAATAATGCTGTGCTGGGGAAGATAAATGGAGGTGGCTGACACATTGCTGAAAGCTCTGGAAAAGCTCATGAGACAAAATTAGAGTAGGTACTAGGGGCTGAAAGTCAAGATCTGCTGATTGTACAAAAGGTGTTGAACTCATCAGAGTGGCATTTCTCTTCTAAAGAAGACAACAGGCCATTGCCTGACTGGCACAAAATTAGGGGTACGTTGTGTTGCCGTTGTAATTATAGGCCCAGAACCTACTATTATTAGATGGATGCTACAGACGTATTTTATTAACAGCTCATTATAGTTCTCCTCTGAGTGGCATAAAAAGAAATGACACAAAACGGAAGGAGGAGATAAAAGCTTCTTAATGGGTAATTTGACGCAAATAAGTGATTTTCCAGTAAAACATTTATATTGGCGCACAAGTGCAGAGCATTTAGTGTGGATGAATTTACATGAAAAAGCTGCTAAAAGTACAGAGGAGCGTGAGGCACTACATATATTAAGAAGAATTCACTTGAAGAATACGAAAAAAGAAGAACCCATATCCTATGAGGGAGTCTGAAATTAAATATGAGCCCTGAAAATATGGAAGGGTGCTTGCTCACAATGTCTCCACTTTCCCTCTAATGTTCAGGTGTTTGGTTGAGTTTAGATACATTTCTGTGAAGTATTTCACATAGAGGTTTTCTAATATTCAATCTGGACTTAGGGAGGCAGCAGTCTCATGGAGTCAAAGTTATTTTTTCTGTAAAGTTGGGTCCAATGAGTCCTTTTTATAGACCACAATGTAAATGAATAATAGACAACTATACATTTAAACATCGAGGCACAACATCGATTTCAACTTGTGGCTTCTTGCTAGGTTGAATAGTGCATATGATTATTCCCTTGTATGTACCTGGGCAAAGCACTTCTGCTCTGCTCTGACCATCTCTTTACTAGTAACATTACAGGAATAGGCAACTGGCGTGTTTTCAATTCTGTTAAATAGCAGCTGCTATGTGAGGGGGGTTCTGCTATAATGAATGTTTGATGAGGGGAAACGTCACTTGTATGTTGGAATGATGGGATGTTTTCTGAAATAGTGAATAACTCGTGTTCAGAAAGAGAGAATAGGTATTCTGATAGAGGTATAGGTCAAGGATGGTCATCCAAAATTCATATATGAATTAGAAATTAAGTCAGGAAATGGCAACAAAGGTCAAAGAACCACACATTCAAGGGACAGGGAAGAGGAGGTGGTGCATAGAAGAGTTCCTAAATGTGCAGGTCCATAAGAGATGAACATAGTAACAGTAAAGTTAAGCACTCAATTGAATAGTTAAAATGCCACGCTTAGGTGATAGAACTGATAACGTTGGCATAGTGGCCCCCACACTGTTTGCTTTTACTACCTCATTTTTGCTGAACCTGTGTTTGCTGGCACTAGGACTCAGACCACTTTAACTCTCCAAACCACTGGCAAAGTGTTTGTGCTCCTTCTCTTAAACAGGGTAACATTGGTATACACCTAATTGGCACAAGGGTCACGTCAGATTTTTAGCTTACCTGGCCTTCCTTTGCTGAACCCGTTTTTGTTGGCTTTTGGTAATCTGTACATTCTTCCCCTACTATCCAGTGGCAAAATGCTTGTGCTTTCTCCGTTAAACATGGTAAAATTGACATACACTCACCTACCAAACTAAATTTACTTATAAGTACTGCATGAGCCAGTGTCACTGATGGAGCACTGTAAAACATGTCTCAGGCCCGCAACTGTAACCTGTGGTGCAATTTTAAACTGTCATTTCAACCTGGCAAAATAAACCTTTTGAAAGCAGAAATGTATCCTGTCTGTTAAGGGAGAAGCAGTCCACAGATTGAAGCTCATGGCGAGTTGCTTGCACTCTTCCATGATCTTTGTGCTGATATCATCATTCCATCTTTGACATTTTAGGTTTTCTGTGTTGACTCCTATGCATGTAGTTTTAGCTAGGTCGTAATGAGCTAAATTTGGAATGAGGGTAATGACTTGTGGCCAAAGGTCGCTCTCAGAACCCGCTATGATGCAATATTTTTCTATTTATGGAAGCAAGTCTGAGTTGCAGTTAGTGTGGTCAAGGTAAGATCACTTTCGGCTGTTTGTCCAGGACCAATTTGTAGGGAAATCCTATGGGAATCTCCCGTTCATTTTGATAAAACCTGCACATTAAAGTTGTAGACCCCAGTATTCCCCTACAATGCATTTGGAATTTGGGTTTTACCTTTACCTTTAGTTCTGGTGGAGGAAATTAAAGGACACTTTCTGAGTCTTCCATGGTCACTTGGAAGAGGTTGGTGTTAAAGCCCCAGGTGAGGAGACCGCCTACGTGTGGTGAACTCCCAGCTACACCGAACAGAACTGTAGATAAATGATTTAAATGAGACCTTTTTGTTCCAGCACTTGGATTAATGTAGGCATTGAGAAGCAGCAGAGGACACTGCTGTCTCCACAAGTTAATTTTAATTCCGAGGAGCCCGTTCTCCTGAGATTATAGTGGTTCTATGATACCTTTTAGGCTACATGAAGTATAGATAGACATTCCCCCTTAGACCTGCCAAATTTCCGTCCCTTACAGCAGGCATCCAGTGTTCCATGTATCCAGTTAGGGGGTAGTTTTCAGTGGCCCATGTTTCCTGGAAGGCAAGGACGTATTGTCCAGAACTAAAATTGCTTATCTCCTGGGTACTTATTTTGTGTTGAAGGCCACTAATGTTCCAGGAGCACAGAGCTAAGGAGGGCTGCAGCTGAAAGTTGGTTGAGTTTGTAGATTGTGTTTGAAGTTCTTTATATTTAATGACTTTGTTTTGGGTTTGTTGACGTGGTGGCTGTTCATGAGGTCAAACTGAGATTTTAATGGACAATTCTGCTGCTAGCCATTCCCAGTCTGGCTCAATATTTGTAGTAAGAGTTGTGATCTGAGAACTATCTTTTGTGACTGTGTGGCCCTGAGCTTTTTTTTAAATTAAGTATAGCTTGTTTCTATCACCATCTGGTATCCAGCAAGAGCTTGGCGCTGTAATTGGAGGATTTGCCAGAGCAGCTCGTGACCCTGGTTTAGAACATGGGTAGCTTTTGATACCCATGACCGGAAGATTTCTGTGCTGGCTAAGAGGGCTTTGGCCCAGGTGGTAGATTTGAACATTACCAGGTTGGCTTCTGAAGGTCGTGTACCTCTAGGTGAAGGAATTCAATGTACTTGATGTCACTAGAAGCCAATGCGTCGAACCACGGGGGTACTTTTAGTAATCTGATGATGTTATTCCTGTTGAGAAGGTCATTCTGGTCTTTTTGAGTGATACTCAGGTAAAAATAGTATCTTGGTATTTTTGAAGTCACCGCCTGTTGCCGGTTGTCTGGCCAGATGAGGTCAGGTTTTTCTGCTGCTGGTCCTGATAAGGTTCCTGAACTGTAAATATAGTTTTCTATAGGGTCAAAGTGTTCAATCGGGTGTTCTCCTGGTGGGCGTTGTTTATTTTTAATGGTTACTTTTAATTGGTTGTCTCAAATGCTGGAGGTAGAGCTCTGAGACCGATGAACTGTAAAATATAATACTGGGGGAACAATTTCAATTACCAATTTTGTTTCAGTTTGCTGTTGTCCGTTTGATTTTTCCGTTCCTTTGGGGGTTCGTATTATTTCTTAAATGATAGCCTTGTCATAGAAATTTGATTTCTGTTTCCTCAAGCCAAAAGAGCAGGAGTGTTGGGCTTGATGTAGACTGTGGGCCACTTGATGTTGAATGCGCAAAAGTAACTTGTTGCTTGTCGTGGGGAATGCACTCCTCGCGCAGCCGGTTATTTGCGCTAGGAGAGGTTGATGTCTGCATGTGCCGGTTCCAAACCTTCACCTCATTAATGTTTGAAACCTCTTTGATATTTTTAGGCACAGATTACTAATGAACTGTTGGGCAATATGTTACTAAGCAACCTCCCGAATGTAGAGACCACGTAAGAAACTTGGGAGTCTGGATGGAAACCGAGCTGTCTTTCACTCTCCATACCAAAAGGGTAGCAGCTACCTGTTTTGGTATCCTACGCAACCTTAGACCCATCCTTAAGTTCTTTGACCACCAAACCCGCCAAATTGTGGTGCAGTCAGCAATCCTGTCAAGACTAGACTACGCCAGCTCTCTCTTGTTAGGGGCAAACGCAGCAGAGAAAGCGAGGCTCCAGCGAGTTCAGAACGCTGCAGCGAGAGCGCTAACCGGTATCCCACGCTACAAGTCAGTGTCTACTGTCCTTTTGAAACTTCATTGGCTTCCTGTTGAAAAAAGGATCCATTACAAAACCCTTTGTTTGGCGTTCAAAATCCTAAAAAACTGCCTCTCCCCCCATTCTAAGTTCCCTCCTCACATCGTACGTTCCCCGACGTACGCTGCGTTCAGAAGGACAGAACCTGGCAGTAGTACCCCGCTTCAAACTGGCAAGAATGGGCGGTAGGTCATTTAGACACCTCGCCGCAAGACTTAGGAATGGACTCCCTATCCATATTCGAAAAATTGAAGAACTTCTACCTTTCAGGAGAGCGATAAAAACCCACCTTTTCTGCTAATGTTCAACGACCTCACTGTGACAGAACTATCACTCTTTACTGACACACTTCTTACAGCAAGCGCCGGGACGCCCCTTGGCTGGGGCAGCTGTGCGCGGTTCAAGTTCATTTAACATTAACATTAACATTAACATTAACATTAACATTAACTTAACACTTTGACTTTGCACTGGACTATGAACATGTACACACGTAAGTGCTACTTTGCACCCGTTCTTAAAAGATGACTACCTCCGTTATAGAAGGGAATTTTTATCTAAATGTATATTTTAATATATTACTGTTATAGTTTCATGATTGTGACGGGAGCAGCTTGGCACAAAATGCCTGCTTAATGTTTTCATACATATTGTAATGGTTTTAATTAGGAAACAAGAAACTACTTCCAGGTTTTCACGTGAAATGCCATACCTTCCTTTTTTAAATATTTATAAGTCACCTCTAAGGTATGCCCTAAAGGCTCATAGTTTAGAGTGCATGATATTCAAAATGTAGGACATGTGTACTTAAGCTTTATATGTCCTGACATTGAAAAACTCCTAAAGTTGTTTTTCACTGCAGCAAGTCTACCTCTCCCATAGACTACTACTCGGTTACTGTATTAAACTTAATAAGTGATAAGTTCGATTAGGGAGCAAATAGATGATTATGTATTTTACTTAGCTGAATTGTAATTTAAAATACTCTTTAATGGTAAGTTCCTATTTTAAGTTACTACTCTGAAAATGCCACTTTTAGAAAGCTGACATTTTTCTGCCTAAAACAAATGTGCCTTTCTGCCACTGTCCCATGACTGTTATTGTCTCTCCTGTTGAGTGATGTGTATTCCTTCCAGGGGATAAAAGGAAAAGATATTCCTCTCTTGGGCAGGTGAACCTGGGGGTTGTACTCAGCCCGTCCTGAGTTTTGAAGTAGCCTGTGAGCTGTGCCCACCACCTTCATTATTTTTTAAGCTGCCTGCCCTGTCACTAGAAAATACATTCACATCTCCTGGGTGTGCCTGTGCCTTTTGCTTCTCTAAACTGTTTGGAGCCAAGCCAAGGGGGCATGGAAGAACTGACCAGAACCAGTTTAGGGCTTAACAAAGAGAGGGAGACCCACCCACATGTTGGCACCAGGTATAAAAGTAGCACCCTCAGAACCTCTCATCAGCATGCTTCTGCAGCGGTGGAAGATTCAGAAGAAGGACCACCCTGTTGTCTGAAAGAGGAAGGCTGTATCTGCTAACCTTGATCCAAATACTCCCAGTAACTCCAAAGGTCATTTGGCTGACCTCTTGCTTGAGCTGCAGGGAAATAACAAGCTTCTAGAGGCCTCTTCTGCTTCCCAGCTGAGTAGACCTTACTTAATCTAACCTGATGCATCTGCTGCCCTCTCTGACAGTGACTCCTGACTCCCCATGTGCTGGTCCCAAGGCTCTGCACCCTTGGCTGGAGTCAGATTGTATTCCTCTCTACGCAGTTGAAGGTTTCACTGGCTTCAATGCAGCACAGCAAGACACAGGACCTTGGATCACAACACATTGCAGCTCCTCATCGGCGGCTTCACTGTACCCGATGCAGTGCAGCGCTGAATGACGAAGGACCTCACATTGCAGAACCTCACAACGCCTAATTGGTAGCTTCATGAACCTTACACAGCACACCACAGAGACTTGCATCACTGCACCATGAAGCCCCCACACCAAGCCCCACATCCAACCTGTGCTCCATTGCAGTGGGCCTGAACTTGTGATTTTGTGGTGTCCAGCATGACCAGATACTCGCAGTTGGTGTTACATTGTTCTAAGTTGGTTTAGCATTATTCTTATGTTGTGTTTTCACTTTAATATTTCTAGACCTGGCATCCTTGAAGTGGTTTCCTCTACCTTTAAGCGTTCAGACCTCCTGTTTTTGCTGACTTCATTTTTGCTGATCTTAGGACTCACAGTCCACTGCTAACCAGTGCTAAAGTGCATGTGGTCTTTCCCTAAAACATGGTAACATTGGCTTATACCCAAGTGGCACATATAATTTATTTGTAATTGTTGGAAATTACCCTCTCTGCAGAGTCAGCCCAAACATTTTGCCTTCCTTTCCTAATTTTTGCTGAATTCATTTTTTTTTGGCCTTAACACTCTGTGATCTTTAGCACTGCTAACCAGTGCTAAAGTTCATGTATTCTCTCCTCTACACATGGAAATATTGTCTCAAATCCAATTGGCATATTTAATTTACTTATAAGTCCCTAGTATTGTGGTACTAAATGTGCCCAGGGCCTGTAAATTAAATGCTACTAGTAGGCCTGCAGCACTGGCTGTGCCACCCACTCAGGACTGCCATTGCGGGGCCTGTATGTACAGTTTAAAATGTCATTTTGACCAGACAAAGAAACCATTTTGCAATTCCCCAAACCTTCTTTTTTAATACATATAAGACACCCCTAGGGTATGCTCTGGGCATGCCAGCGAGCAGCATGCACTATGTTTAAAAAGCAGGACATGTACTTTTAAGCGTTACATATCCTGGTAGGCAAAAACTCTTGCATTCGTTTTTCACTAAAGCAATGCCTATACCTCCTTTATGATAGCATTGGGATTACCTTATTACATTTTATAAGTGTAATTTCCAAATGGGAAGATATACCTGTCTCATGTTTGGTGTCTCTGGAATTCTAATTTATAATCCTAACTCATAGTGAAGTTGGATTTTAAATTACAATTTTGAAAATGGCACTTTTAGAAAGTTGGCATTTTCCTGGCTTTAGTCATTTGGTGCCTGCAGCCTGTCTTTGGTCACCTGACTGGATGAAGTTGGCAATTGGTATTTGTGTATTTCTTCTACACTGCCAAACACAATGGAAGTGTAGGTGTGTCTCAATGGTCCATCTCTGACAGGATGGGAGGGAGGAACTGAGCACAACCTCACTTACATCTCAATATGTTGTCTCCTGTCCACACAAAGGGCTGCATGCCCCATTTATTGAGTCTGGAGCCAGAGTAGGAAGGGAGAACATCTGTGCACCTCAAAGGCACCACTGAAGTCTTCTCCCTCTTCAAGGGTATCACTTGGTATTAGTAGTAAAACTCAGACGCCGCCACTTCAGTACACTTTTGGACCAGTGGATACGCTACCAGGAAGAAGGACTGCTGTGTGGCTGAAGGACTTCCACTCTGCTGGACTCCTGCTTTGCTGTGCTGATCTGAATCAGAAGTCTCTCGTGTTTACACCAGATTTTAAATCTGGTATCTCATTGCTATTAATATAGAAACAGTTGATAGTAAAGCTCATTACCCACTGTTAGTGCAACATTGCTTGTCTACTGAAAGCGGAACGCACAGGAGGGAAAAGAAGACAGGGAAGGTAGTTGGAATTGGCTAAGGATGGCAGGTAAAGTATGTTTTCACATTTGAGACAGGGTAAAGAGGCCATGTTATGTTTGGCTTTCACATTACTCCCTTGTCCCTGCATAGCAGTTGAAAGTTGTGGCATATGATGTAAGGGTCCAGACATAATATGGAATTATAGATGGGAAAAAGGTGTATTTTTGGTATGTTTTTCACCATTTTTTTTGTAACATCATTAGACAACTCGAGCTTCGCTGCTTCGCTCTCGTTTATTTGAAGTCACTCAGAACCCCTTGGTGAAAAACATCCCTGTAAGTCACTCTTACCCATCTACAATTCTGTGTAATCTTACAAATAAAGGGCTGACTAGTCATTCCCCTACCAGGTACACACCCTCTCTGATATCTATTCACCAATAATAATTTTTGATAAGTATTTAAGTATCTACAGACATTCACATATATACAGAGTTTTACCACCAAAATTGAGGCACCCTCTAAACTTTCTAAACGAAGTTCCTGCCCATCTTGGATGTGTAGAATACAGAAACTAAATCTCAGCAAAGGAAATGAGTTAATCAGAACTGTAATCTTCTGCTAAAAGCATGCTTTGCTTTGAGGATATGTTTCCCCAGCCAGCTTCAGCAGCTGCAGGCTCTAGATTCCACACCTGAATGGACTGTGAAATTCCACATAACTCGCCTCACAGACGTAACAACATACCTGCCTCTATAAGCCTCATTTCTGCCTTTTTAGCGAAGATATAAAAGTGCAGTTTTCCGTTGATAGTGTGATTGGAAAACCTATGCCTGATCATCAGCGCCTGAAATCGAAACACAGGGGTATATTATCAAGGGGTTTATCTCCGCTTTTTTGGCTTTAAAAGCCAAGAAAGCGGAGATAAAATTATCTCCCTATTACCAAGCTGTCGCTAACACCAGTTAGTGACAGCTAATAGGAGATAGCGACCATCTTGGGCCCCGCTTTGCATGTCAGTGATATTTATCACTAATGACATGCAAAGTGGGCGTGCCAAGATGTTAGCGACTGGAAACAGTCGCTAACATCGCTATCTCCTATTACCAACTTTTGGAGATATTCGCGCTAAGCGCGAATATCTCCAAAAGCTAACACCTGCCCTGAGCAGTTCTTCACCATGTTATCCAATGGGAGGTGGATAACATGGCTAAGAGCATTTGCTCGATAATGCATGAATATCGCTGACTTTTCAGCGATATTCATGCATTGCGGCCGTTTTTTATCGCATTTGCGATAAACCTTGCTAATAGCAAGGTTTATCTGCGATAAAAATCGCCGATGTGCGGCGATAATTTTTGTCTCTAAACAAGTTAGAGACAAAAATTATCGCTAGTTGTTGGTAATATACCCCACAGTCCCCTGAGTGAAGAATCCAATACATTATAGTGCCCCAAAGTCTGGCCGCAGCGCAATAGCTACTGCATCTTACTCTGTCCGATTTAACGGGAGTTTAAAATAAATTTAAATACAGTAGCAATACAAAATAAAACATCTGAGCCATGTCAGCATTTCATTGAATGCGAGCAATAGCTGGTTTTGCTTGATAAAATCTTAAGAGTAAAAGCAATCGTCCGTGCTCTCTCTCAAGGCCTACTTGCTCCTGGAAAACGTAAGCACAGAAATTCAATGGCACGGATCCAAGCCGTGATGAACTGAGGCAATTTCACTTTTGTTGACCATTGCTCCAGGTCATTGTAATTTAATGAGTTGTAATCCTCTTTAAAATATGTTACAGGCAACGAGGTGCCTGCTGGGAAAAAGCTGCTATGCATGGTCAGATCAATGTGCCTTGTGTGCATTCGTCCATTCAGTAATCAATTCACCCTTGTTATGAGAAAATAAATGTTAAAAGGCTGGAAAGTTAATTTCTTTTGTGGGCATTTACAAGGCTTTACAATTATCGGACGCTTAATGGATCCTTTGTGTTCAATCTGTGTGCAGTACCAGCGACGGGAAAGTAACGTAGCTGTTCCTGGTACACACGTTTTCAGATCGGAATGAGATGAGTTTTCCTTTTAATAGTTTAGTGCAATGCCGCTTAGGGAAAATTGGATGCATACGGATATTGCGCTGTGTTTCGATGGCGAATGGGACGTTTGGTGGCTCTCTACAGAAGTTGCTCCGACCCTATTAGCCACAATTACTAATTTTGGCTGCAGAGTTGCACCCAAATTTGCTGAGCTATGTTGTGATAGCAAAATTAGATAACATAAGGATGCTCTGTGTTCATTGATAATCTTGGCACAATCTCGAAACGAGAAGGAGAGGATTGAAGACCATGAAGGATTATGTATCAGTTTAGTAAAGTTACATCTGCAATCAAATTGATTTAGTAAAATCAATATTCAACAGGATACGTGTATTTAACCCAATCATTGTAATTTCGATACAGCTGTATCATTAAATTGCGTGGCAACGGGTGCAACATGAATCAAAGACGTGTTTCCAATTACGGAAACACCCTAATTAGAATATAAATTGTTGGGTAAGTCGGAAAATTAAAAAATCCATTGGCATCAGCAAATGTAGAATTGAAAGAGGAGCCATATAAAGGTTCCAGTTAGAAACGGAAGAAGGACAGTTGCTCTTCACAATACATCTGCGGGCAGGGAAATAAGCATTGATCTGTGAAGATAGCAATAGATGTTCTCTTTCAAAAGGGGGCAGGGACAAGTTTGCTATCTAACGACATTTGCATAGTTGAAACACAGCATTTCGTCTAAATGTTACAATCTTCATGTCTCCGACCAGACAATACCAATCAAACCCAGTGCTCTCTGCATGCCTCATGTAGGTTTCCTTCTCATGAAATAATGCAAAAGCAACTCCTTCTCTCACCACGACCTACATGATATCACACAAAGGAATAGAGCCTCCTCAGCATTCTCATCCATTGCAGGTGTTGATATTTCAGTCCAAACCAAGCAGCCCACGGTGACGTTTGTATTTGAAACAGAAAATACTATGCACAGGGAGCAGAAGTACAACATTTATAAAAACTGGCGTTGAGCACCCAGGCCCACTCATGGTAAGTTTGTATGCACATTGGCTAACCAAAGGTAATCAAGTATATTTGATTCACTCTGCTAGTTTTAAATATGATCAATGTGAAACTAGTAAATGATAGATTTTGCATATATTGCAAATATAATGCTTCAATCACTTAAGCTAAAATTAATGCGGGTTATGGACTAACATTTTATTTAAGAGCAAATAATCAAGATCAAAGTTACATCATCAATTTGCCCCCTCTGATGGCTGTGGGAGCCATCACATAAAACACTTACTATTTCCCTCATGACACTCTCAGGACTTGTTCTCTGTCTGCTGCTGCTTGCCTCCAGATTTCGCTAGTTCCTGCCATTCAAAATAAAGATAACGCTGCCTTCCTTCCATTTCCACATCTTCCCTCTTCCTTTTTAAATCCTGGAGTCTTTTTGCTTTCCTTCCTGATACTCTCCCTTGTTATCAATTTGAATACCTTCATCATTAAGAACAGACAAAAGATCCAGACTGCAATAGTCAATATAGGTCTCAAAATAGCTCCCAGAAGCCCATTAACGAGCTCACTAATCAATTTGCCTACTGCTGAGAATCCTTTCCCAATTGTCTCTCAAACACCTGTCACTTCCAATTACTTCAAGAACTCAACACCTCCTTGAGATTCCTCACATATTTGATAATATCCTAGCTCTTGTCAGCGCATACGTGCAGCACTGTTGAATGTGAAATATCTTGCAAACACCACTATTCTTTGCAAATAAAAAATCTAAAGCAAAGTTATTCTAAAGAACCATTGCTTTATTAACAACTAGTACAGTGTTTATAGTCAAACGTGCATCTGATGTACTGGTTGCAATAATCCTCACATCATTCAAAGCTACAACTACAGAGAGAATCATAACTTCCCAGATATCCCCCACTATTTGTGAGGCAGTGCACTTAACTCTACAGGAAGTATAACTCCCTGATTTCCCCTCTTCCCTATGTGATACACCTTAGGGAAGAGTAAACCTAAATAGCAGATCCCCCATAATTGTAGGAAAGCTTACACTAAGGATACTTTGCACAAATATAGTAAACACCAGCAATAACAGGGTCATCTCAAGCAAAGACAAACTGAAAAATCTAAAAGTTGAAACCGATGAGGACAGTCACTTCATCCCATTTGTTTTAGACTGAATAGTTCTTTTCCTCCTTGTAAAACATCATTTTCCATGTTTCTCCCTGTCTAAAGTCAACCTTGGTTGTCCAAAATGTCCTTATAAACTCCTATTCCTTATTCCGAATCTGCTATGATTTCTTCCCTCCTTTTTTGCCTTCATTTCAATCTACTCCCTTCTGTCTTCCAAATCATCAATGAAATCCTTCTCAACCTGGCTCAACTTGCAAGTGAGATTTGGTCTATGTGCTCGAGAAGTGTCAAGTTTAGTTAAAGATGTGAAGAAATGCCAAACGGTATTCACAGACTGGGTGTGAGGGTTTAAATGCTTAAGCATGGGCATCTCTGAAAAAAAGATCGTAGTTTGAGAAGTAATGCTCAAACTGTCCTTGAAGAAAAAGCTGGCTCAACATTAAACTACAGGTAATACCATAGAAGAGTGGAATTTGGTGATATTTCATCGCTTCCACCACAGATGAAGGCAGATGGGTACAGACGTAACAGTCCTTTGCATGGATTACACAAGTATACTCACTCCAAAGATTGAAAAAGACATTAGTAGTGACATTTCCCTCAGAGCTATTTTTGTAGAGGAATTTCTTCTCTAAACTACATTGTTTTGCTACAGAAACATGGGTATGTTTAGCTGTAGGGGTAACTTGCGCAGGAGAAGTACTCAAACTCATTAGTGAGTATATAATTAGAATAATAGAAAACATTGCTACGACAACTACTAATGCTCTACGCTTATTTTGTGAAAGGGTTGCCATGGTTTCTAGCGAATGAGAAAAAGAAAAATGTGAATCAGACAAATATTGGCAAGCACTAGTTGTTAAATTAATTGCTCCAACTTCTACAAAGCTGATGACTTCTTTACAATGAATTAAGATACCAAACTCTGAAGAGAAAGGGAGGAGGCGCCACCGGTTGGACAGAGGCTCAGAGCGGAAGAGGGTGGCGGATCCGGGCAGGGGAAGAGAGACCGGAGCGGGAGAGAAGCGTTGTGGAGGCACGGAGTGCGGACCAACCATGGCGAACTCGGGACTGTAGATGCTGGGCTTCGTGCTGGCGCAGCTGGGCTGGATCGGGCTGATCATGGCCACCATCCTGACCCAGTAGCACATGAGCTTCTACGCCAGGGACAGCATCATCACGGCCATCGCTGTCTACCAGGGGCTGTGGATGAGCTGCACCATCCAGAGCATGGGCCAGATGCAGTGCAAGGTATACATCAGCATCCTGGCGCTGTCTGCTTCTCTACAGGCCACGCGCGATCACTCATGGTGGTTTCCATTGTGGTGTCCGCCGTGGGCATCGCCATTTCCACTCTAGGAATGAAATGCACCAAGTGTGGTGGAGATGACAAGGTGAAGAAGGCTCGCATCGCCATGACCGGGGGCATCGTCTTCGTGCTGGGAGGTCTGGCTGCTCTGGTTACGTGTTCATGGTATGGCAATAAGATTGTGCAGGCTTCTACAAGCCCTTCAACCAAGTCCATACCAAGTATGCCAGCCGCTCTTGAACTCTGCAGAACTGATCAGTTGGCAAAAACTGAATTAAGTACTCTTTGTATCCGGGCAAGCAGATGGAGCCATTCATTATGACCTGGTCGAGGGGTGCAGGTCTCCTGTGGCACACACTGCGTCGCCTTAACTTCTCCAAGTGCCTTGGTTCCTGAGTTCCCCTTTTAGTGCTCATTAACTAAGTCCCATTTTAAATTGTCTTCAGTCCTTCAAGCACCTGAGCCACACATAAGATAAGAACACCACAGGCCACATACTCCGTGCTACAGTGAATGAATGCAAAAGCATGTCCAGTTTGAAGAAAAGACCCTGGCTTGAGGCACAAGCATGTCCTGTTAGGGGAAAGGTCACTGGCAGGAGGTGCGGTTGATCACTTTTGTCACTAATTTATGTAAGGAGCGGGGGAGGCGTGGGTTCACATGATAAGCAATTGTGTTGTGGCCCAAGGATTTTTTGGAGGCTGATTTTATTAAAACTTGGGCTGGGAGGGTTCTTAAAATGCTATGTGGGTGTATATTATGACACCTGTGGGGATGTTGGCCTGTTTGAACAGACTTCAGTATCCCGGATGAGGTAGCGGGACCCATTGGTCCCCAGCGTGAGAACAGGTTTGCCAGTGTCCTGGGCACTATGAACCAGAAGTGCCTACCCCTGGCACCTACCTACCACCTACCCCTGCAGTTTCTGGCCTGTCAGACTTCTGTTAACACATTGTTAGCTGGTGGTGCCCTTATGTAGATGTGGCATGATGACCGTACCCTCATGCCTGCCTGCGCAGGCCTGTACACAATGTGTAGTGTAATCCGGCCGCTGGAAGCCTGGCTTGGTTCATCTTAGAAGGGCTGTTTTGTCTCGGGAGAGGTGCTTTAGATAAACACATAGTTGTGTAAAAACAGATATTTAAGCCTTGAATTTAGTTTTTATTGCGCTGTATCATTTGGACATTTTTTTAAATTTTTGTATATAAGTAATACAACTTTTTTTGGAATTCAGATTCAGTTGCTTCAAAGTCATAATCTAATGTCACTCTTCTTCTAAAATGATATCTATACTCTTCTACTGGCTCCTCAGCCCTAAAGGTCATTACATAGTTTGATTAGGAAGTTCAGTCATTTAGAAATGTCACTTGACTTTGGTGTAATCCAAAAATCCAGAGTAGGTCGAAAACAAATGTGGTAGCTTTAACTATGGAGGTTCATCAAAATCAGTCAGGAGATCACATCGTGTTCAAGTCAGCTTCACTCTCTGCAAAATATGTCCATTCATAAGCAGAGTACCTCCAACAAGGCACCCACTTTCTATTTGATCTTTTGGCCACTGGCTGCTTGCATTTGCTCACTGATCTTTGTGTCCTGGTTGATGACCGCTAGGATTCATTCTCTGTACATGGACATTCTTTGTCTTTCACTTCTCGTTGGCCACCCTTCTTTACCTGACCCACTCTAGTCACACCCCTAGTGCATTCTCCAGGCTCAAAATCTGTGCTCTTAGATCCTGCAGTTGGGCGTCTCTGTGGCTATTTGTGACTTATTCAGCACCTGCATGAGACAGACGATATGGCATTTGAGTGCACTATTCGTCTTCTTCATCTCAGCTCCCAGGCCGCACTGAAGTTGGCCTTTGTGCATCAGAAGTGGGTGCCACCACCTCTGTTCCTTCCTGTGTCTCTCTCTGAGAGTGAGATCCATGTATCCAGTTAGGCAGCCCTGAGCACCTGACAGCAGTGACTAAATATAAACTGGAAGGAGCCATCTGGGATCCAGGCAAGATTTCTTCATGGGCTTCTTTATCAAAACCCAGTCGCCGAGATTGATGTCTTGGTACTGCTCCTGCCTCAGGAGGGGAGATACCAATACAATCTAATGAGAGCCAAAATACACCATGTCAGTCAGGCCTTTGCAGTAGTCAGGAACCATGTAACTTGTAATATTTACAAGTGCTGTCGGAGCTACAGCAAGGAAGTCTCATGGCTCTACACTTGATAATGGGGGACAGTCCGGTCCACTGATCTGGAATGATCTCAAACTCTTCAATTAAAAAAAAAGGGCATCAGGCCGTTTCAGAGATCTAGATGTGCATTAACCTGTTCCTCGATTCCTGAAGCTTTTAGGACAGTGTCTACAGTGACATTGCTGTTCCACTTGCAATGATGCACAGAAATGTTTCATAATCTAATTTTTTAAATGGCTGCCATGTTCCGATGTAAGAGAAAACGGGATCCCAAAGAAGGGACAACAGCAATGTGGTCATAGTATGCTTGACAAATCTTCTCACTCTGTATGCCTCCATCCCAACGGGAGAAGAAGCAGACCACCACAAAAAAGTAATGGAGCCCATTACAGACAAGCATTTCAAAAAAATCAAGCTGCATGCATTTGACTGAATCTTCCTATGTGACTTGGGAGGACTGGAGCACTGTTGACACGTAACACAAGGACTACACAACTTAGCTGCAACTACATTAAACCTGGGGTTGGAAAAATATATACAAAAGAGAAGGTCCATAGATTCTCCAATCTAGACCTATATGTGTGGCACTGGGAAAATAACAGGCTATAGAGGCAACATCAAACCAGGCAACACAGCACGACCATCAACAGACACCCGAACGTCTACTTTATTCTTAGTACACCCTGCTCTGGCAGACCACTCCTGTTATCTCTCTAGCACTTCTTCCTGCAGCCTCTTCACTTCTTCCCACATATCAGCAGTTGCAAGCAAAAATCCAAAGGAAGTGTCATGTTCTACTTCATTTGAAAATTCTCCATTGAAGGTGCAAGACCCAAGAATGCATTATCTGGTAATTTCAGCAGCATGCCAATTTCCTCCAGTGACGAAATCATTCATGCTCCTGTGTGATGAACACTTTACTACAACAACTTTAGCCTACTTTTGTAACGCCTTGAGGAGTTCCATAAAACACTGCCCATTTTTTTATCTGAGAGCCAGTAGAGGTCATTAAAAACCCTTTTGGGTCCTAAATCGAAGACCACACCAAACCTGTACTGGCTATCAGTGCAAATAGGGACTCCTAAATTGTCGGAAACACAACACGTTCTAGCAAGAACAATGATCTCAGTCACCTGTGCAGAGATTGCATTGTGCAAACAAGTGGCGTCTAGCTTCTACTACACCTTAAAATGTGCACATGTCATAAGCTGCTTTGAAAACCCCTCTGTCATCTTCTAAACAAGAGCCATTCGCAAGCAGCATATTATCAGACTCTTCCAGAGGGGTATCTCAAATGTTGTGTATTGGTTTGGTACATAATTCTGCAACATCTGTACAGTCATCATCTTCATCCACCTCCTCCACATTCACAGCACAAGGATTTGTTGCTCATTTTTGTTTAGAATTCCATGGGTCAGGTGTTGTGTTCAAGTCTGGGTAACTAGGATTTCCAGAGACTGGGGCACCCTGAATGTAAGATGGTACCCCATTACAATGCCTTCCCATTGCTGAATGCTAAAACCAATTGGGTTCTGTGACTGAACCATGCATACACTTACCACACATGCCGGTTCCGAGCAGTCTTAACCTTACAAGTCTTAACCATTCATATGCCTTCACCATGCATGCCTTCACAACAAAATATGCATTGTTGAGGCATGTATGGCAAAGACATATGTGTGGTTAAGACTTTGCACGTTAGTGCTACCCCTAACCCCTACCTCTGCAATGAAACGCTATTAGATATCGTATGTATTTACTCCAGATTATGAAAAAGACAGGCATATACTGTTAAAACCCATTTTTAAGGAAATAGGTGTAAGAACTTGCCGCCAAGAATTATATCATGCCTCTCAGGGCAAAACACCTTTTGAATAATCCATTTTCTTAAGATCATCCTTACAGCGAAGAAAAAACTAACCCAGGCTGATGTTCTACCCATGATACTGGAAAGATAAATGATTATATAAAGACCATTGTTGTTTTATTAGTATTGTTTTACAGTACAGGTTTCCTCGCATATGATCTTAATAAAATGCTGTTGAGCTCTGAGAAGAGATATGGAGGCATTATACAGATTCATTTATAAATAATATTATGATATATGATATGTATCAGTTTAAAATATAGCTTGTTCGGAGGGATTGCACAAAGGCACTTTAATTATTGGGCTGGACAAAGCAGATTAGATTGAATGTATGTAATGCTTATTGTTATTATATAGAGTTAATAATTAAATGAAAGAAATGTTCCTTTTATGATGTTTTATGTGGTTTCAACGGTCCAGTATGGCATGTTATCACTAAATTATCTTAATATTTGTAGTGCATCTGTTCAAAAATTATTTTTGACGACTCTGTTTAAGAATATAAAGATTTATATATATATAACACAATTGTGTAACATCTATACAGTCATGATCTACCCAGTCAACATCTTCATCCACCTCCTCCACATTCTCACTGCGAGGATTAGTTGCTCATATTTGGTCAGACTTCTATGGGTCAAGTGCTGGGTTCAAGTGTGGGTAACTAGGATTTCCAGATCGTTATAAACAATCGGATTGCTGAGTCAATCACTCTAATTAGCATTCTATTGTGCAATACAGCAGTCTGCAGGAGCTCTTTGTACAAGGACAGAGTGTTTTATTAGTTCTGTTGTATTGTAATAAATCATAACATCACTCAAAAAAAAACCAAAACAAAAAAAAAAACTAGGATTTCCAGAGAGTGCATTTGCATTGTTGAATGCTAAACATGCTGGTTACAACCAGTCTTAACCACACAAGTCTAAACCATGTAAATACCTTTACCACGCAAGCCTTTACATCGAAATATGCGTTGTTAAGGCATGTATAGCAAAGACATGTGTGGACAAGACTTTGCAGGTAAGTGTTACCCCTGATCCCTGCTCCCCGCCCTGAGATGTAAAACTATCCCCGTCCCTCCCGAAAATCATCCCTCTCCCCTCGAACCCTAAAAATGTCCCTGACTCCAAATCCTATAAACAACCCCACCCTCCCCTAAGCCCTAAAAACTGCCACGATCCCCAAGCCCTAATAAATACCCTCCCCACCAAGCCCTATAAAATATCCCAATCTCTGGCCCCCACCCTGAGCCCTAAACCGACCCCCTAAACCCCTGCCCTGACACTGTAAACTACCCACTCCCTACTAAAAACTAACCCCAGAGCCCTTAAACCTTCAATGCCCCTTCAAGCCCTAGTAAATTCCCACCCCTCCCCTAAACCCTAACAACTACCCTGACCCCCCAAGCCCTAAAAATGTCTCTTACCTCCCAGCCCTGAAAACTTCCTCCAACCCTTAAAAACTACACCTAACCGCCCAAAACCCAGCCTGAGCCCCACTTACCTCACTGCGTACTGCCTCCTCTCCAGATCCTTCCTGCTTCCACCCATTACAGTCTGCAGCTAGACCGGAACTGCCTTAACTATGTATATGCTTGTTTAAGGCATATGCATGAGGAGCATGGTCAAGACTGATTTTGATATGGCTGGGTCCAAACTGGGATGGCGTGGTGAGCAAAAGAACAATGAATTCAACCCTGATCTCTTGACTGGGGTAAATGATTGATTTATTCAGCATTCCATCCATCATCTGTTGCTGCAACATTTTTCGCCCTCAGTAGGATGGGTATGCCCAGACATTGGTCCTTTCCTCGCTGTGCAACTGGATTCAAGCTAGCCTGGCTGTTGAGGGATGATACCCCAAAAACAGTCCTAGGATGCTTTCTTCGAGTCCAGGAAGGACACAGCTTGACAGTTCGAGCTTGACTGTTCCCATGAGAAGCAGGGTCAAGACTGATTTGCATATGACTGGCTCCAAACTGGGGTGGCGTAGAAGGCAAAAGAATATTGGATGTTACCCAGATCTCTTGACTGGGGGTGAATGTTTGATTTAGTCTGGATTCTGTCCATCATTTGTTGCTGCAGCATTTTTCACTCTAAGTGGGATGGGTGTACCCAGACTTGCATGTTGTACCACTGGATTCAAGCTAGTCTGGCTGATGAGGACTGATACCCCTTCAACTGATCCTAGGATGCTTGTTTCCAGTCCAGGGAGGACCTGGCTTGGCAGTTCGAGCTAGACTGTTCCCATGAGGACAAGGGTCAAGACTGATTTGCATATGGATGCGTCCAAACTGGGGTGAGCAATGGAACTATAGATTTAACCCATATCACTTGACTCGGGGGAATGTATGGTTTGTTTACCATTCTGTCTATATTTTGTTGCCGCAGCACTTTTAGAGAGTTTACATTTTCTTGCTTTAGCCATTTGGTTGACTCTGACCACATGTCTGGGGTGGGTGACAACTGGGAGTTGTAAATACCCCTTAAGAGCCACACACAGTGGGAGCTTAAGTGTGACTTGATGGGCCATCCTGGTAAGATGGGAGGGAGGAGCTGGACCCAGCCTCACTTACACCTGAATAGGTTGTGTCCTGTCGCCATATAAAAGGCTGCATACACCCAGTAGTGAGTCTGAAGCCAGGGAAGGAAAGGTAGAACCTCTCTGCACTTCAAAGGCCTGTTTTCGATGTCTCCCCCGCTTTAAAGATCCAACTGGGTATACGTACTGGACCGCTGACACCAACAATTCAATACACTTATGGACTAGTGAAAACTCTTCTAGGAAGAAGGACTACAGTGCTGCTGAAAGCACTACCACTCTGCTGGATATACCCAGTCCTGGACTTCTGGAGGTAGGCCTGAGGTGTTTCTTCAGTGGAATGAATGCATCATCTGCTGAGAGATGCATCCCTGAGCAGAACCAACACATCTCATCGTCTGACAGTTTCTTCAGCAACAGCTTCACGTCGGCATGTGCGCAGGGGCCTGCTGGAGCTCCGGAGTGCATGGATTTCATGATGGGTAATGTTTCCTCCTTAGCGAGAAGGTTCCATGTGGTTTGCTACTGTGGGTGGGTGTTGGCTGACATAAGGAGGTTGATGTTGTCCTCTGACGGGGGTTGAGGTGTGAAGTCTTGGTATATCGTGTTGATTTTGTTGTGGAAAAAGTCCAGGAAGGTGTTGCAGAGGGCTTGTGAGGGTGTGATGGTATTTTTTGGTTGGCAATGGATTGGTGAACTCCTAAACTATGTTGAACAGTTTCTTGCTAGTGTTGGAGCTGTCATTGATGCAGGTGGCCAGGGTGGTCTTTTTGGTTTTTTTCAGGAGGTGGTGGTAATGGTTGAGGTTGTCTTTGAATTGTTCTCAGTCTTTGAGGGTCCTGCTGGTCCACCATCTTCTTTCCTTCCTTCTGCAGTCACATTTCTGGGTTTTCAGTTCTGCCGTGAACCAGGTGGAGTTAAGCGTTCGTTTCTTAGGGTTCATGAGTTTCCTATATTTGACTTCCTCAGCTCTTGCTGTGATCCAGTTTGAAATGTTTTCACCGGCTTGCTCTGCGGTGGTGGTCGGTATACAGGTGTTGAGGGCGTTGGTCCGTTGTTACTCTGATATCTTTGGCCAGTTGTGCTTTGTTTTGCTGGCAGGCGGAAGCAGTGATGTTGGAGGGTTCTGAGATGATAACATGGATGCATTGGTGATCAGTCTGGGTGAGCTTTCTGGTGTCAGTGAGAAGATGGGGTCAAGCATGTGTCCTGTCGTGTGGGTGGGTTTGTTGAAAATATTAGCGATGCTTTCTAGGAGGTCGCTGTGTTGAATCATCAGTTTTCTGGAAGTTGAGGTCTCCTAGGAGCATGTACAGGTTTGAGTCTATGGCGAAAGGGGCGATGAAGTGAGGGATTGCATTGCAATCTGAGACTCTGGCCTGCCTCACCTCCTGCCTGCAATGATCGAGCTCTGAGCCCACTTAGCTAGAACTGTGGACTCTAAGGTGCAAATCTAAATAAATAGAGTTCCACTCCCAAGGGCCAATTATAGGTTTTACAACTAACATTCCTGAAAAAGAATACTTTACATAGTTTCTAAGAACTCTCCTACCTCGGAGTCCACTAAACATGACTACACCAAGGCTTCAGACTCAAACAGGCCTTGACCAATCATAGTGGGCTTTGTTTGTGACATCCTACAAGACTCCTTCTGCAAGCATCAAAGAGGATGAATGGACCATTTTTGATGGACAGCAGTTACAGTCACATTTCTGTAGCCAAAACTATTTTCTTGTGTTAGACCCCCATCTAAAGCAACAAGACTTTTAATATGGCCTCTTGGAACCTTTTATAGATAGATAAAGTTAGTGAAAAAGGTATAAAAAGTGCTGATTTTACTTAAGAAAAAACTCTTGTTCAATTTCCTTCAGAGATGCTGTTGGAATGCTGATTTTTCCTGACATGTAAGGCTTTGAATAATTTTCTATTTCTTCTGAATGAGGTCTGAACTTTAGGTGAGGGTATTAGTTAGGGAAGTTAGGAGAAATATTATTTTTGGGAACTATCTGTCTTTTGCTAATACTTGCATTTCTGAAATTAAAATGAAATGTCTATTTCTGAATTTCTGAAATAAATTAAATTAACTGTTTGAAATGAAATTCTTATTCCTTAAATGTCGTTTTGAATAAAGAAATAAATAAAGTGAATACATTTTTAGACATGCTAAACTTTGCTTTAATATACATGAGATAAATGGAGAATTAAGCTCGTCTTGTATTTTCCTACGCCTAATTTTTACTAGCAGATTCGTCGACCATAATGGTGGCGTGTCTGAATAAATGTTTTGTTAATGAAAACCATGGTAAACTCATTTAAACTGCAGGTGTAAATAGTACAAATATCCAGTTTTAGTATAGACACCCCACTATGATACAGCAGCTCTCCTCTGAATCTCACTGATCCATGAAGTAGAATGGAAGTGTTTTATGAGTGACTCACGGTGTTATGGACCCCACTGGCGAGTAGATGTATGATTTTGTACTTCAGGGAAAGGTGACATGGTATTGGAAATTATTTCCGGAGAAGCGCTGCATCAGGTCCACTTCACGCCTATTACATGCACAAATTGACTTCATTTCCCCTTTACTGTAAACATTTGCTGAATTTAAAGTCACCCTTTTGATAGTGGATTGTAATTGGAATCTTGTACTGATCCTCTTCAGGACAAGACTGGCCTGTTTAACCGATACAATGACGACGAGAGAGCTAGAATTGGAGGCATTATGACCGATCATGGTCTGCCACAAGTGTGGAAATGGCTGCACCTCTTTGACCATGATTACTCATTCCTGTTAAGCATACATGGTATACCTTTTTTACAGCTGATCTACTTTCTGTCATGAACCTCCCAAATTTGTTCTCCTTTGATATTCTGCATGGGGCCCTCTCCCAACATTGGCAGGTACAGGCCATGTTTTGTCTCCCCCCTGCCTGTCACATACTGGCCAATGAGTATAAACACTCTGAAGCTAAGACACTCTTGCAAGTCCTTATTGATACATTTAAGGTGAGGAATTCAGGCACAGCATCCTTGGCCCAGCTGTTGTGGGCTGCAGAGAAAGGCTTCTGGAAAGTAATCACAACAAGAGATGCAGTAATTGCAAAACGACTTCAACAAACAGCACTAGAAAATTCTATGAAAAATGTAACTCCCTGATACTCAACCTCTCCCAGTGCTTTCTTTAGATGCCTCAAGGAATAGATAGATATTACTTGTTTTGATTGTGGAACTCTTTTTGGACACCTGTACTATTCCATGGAGCTGCGTATTGAGATTCTGTCATGCTGTCACAATTGTGCTGTAACAACTGTTATTGGTGTTCTACAGTGATATATGTAGATTCTATTACTCTTAAATTCTGATTGGTGTCTCAAGCTCTTGAGCATTTACAACAGCGATAGGACATCAGAACAAGACCAGTTTCATGACAATTATTTTGGCCTAACAAGGTAAAGGTACTGTGCTTTTGATCTGTTGACTGTTTAAAACAGTGCACCCTATGTCTATGTCTGACCTCATAAATGTTACAATTCTTTAGAAATCTAGGTAAATGAAAAACTTTGAGACCTATTCCCAAACTTTATGTTGGAATGTATTATGAAATGCTATTCACAAGCCTACTTGTGGAGTGTATGCCTCTGTCTCTCCTTTCCTTTGCTATGCAGAGATCTCCACCACGAGTGCAGAGTCTCTGTACAAGTTAGTATACCTTTTAAGTTTTAGATTTGAAAGGGACAGGAGGAAGCTGCTGAAACATGAGGGATACTTACTACTAAAGAGAAGGAGAGGGGTTAAGGGAGGACTAGGAGTGAGTTAGGCATGGAAACCCATTGCTATTCAATAACAGCACTTCTGAAATTGCTGAAGCCAAAAAAAGATCCGAAATAGTAGTACATTTCTACATCTCAGAGCTGGAGAAAGTCCAATATCACTAATGGCCAACCACTGGTACTCCAACACCTTCCTTTAGAAATTAGTGGAGTTAGTGATTTAAGATAAAATCCCATAGGATATAGTGTTAATATAAATTACATTCTGTAATGTATTTAAATATAGAAATACTTATAATTTAATGTTTTAAACAGACTATGTTTAACCAATTCTATATTATTTTAATAACCTTTTTCCCAATGTAAATTTATTACGACACTAAATGTTGTTAAATATAGTTAAATTACCTTTATTGCTTTTGTACTTCAATTTTAATAAGTATTAAGAGTATTAATGTACAGTAAAAAAGAACTTTACCTGAGAATTCATTTTTTAATTTAAACCTAAGAATTAGTTGTAATATAGTTTATCCAATCCAATCCAATCCAATCCAAAAATTCTTTATTTCGGTCTTTTAGACCATAAAAGATACAATAAATATTTCCACATTTAAAAACATCACTATTATAAAAGCACATTACATAAAAATACTTTTCATTAGTGGTCCAGGCGTGAATAAGAGTTACATTACAGTTCATAACAGTTATCAGGCTTTTAGTAGTTTTTTCCTTATCTGCCACATGGCCATTATGAATTTAGCGACTGCAAAAACTATGTGGGGCAGAGTACTCGTTTTCAATATTCTGTACGCATACAAGTAACTCCTAAAACCCAAGTTTCTACATAGTGGCACTAGCCAATATTTCCTTGGTCTGTTATAAGCTGGGCAAAAAAACAGAACATGAATTTCCTCCTCATCATGATTACTGCACCCTGGACAAATTTTGTCATCCCTCTTTAGCCATTTGCAAGTAAAGGTTTTGATAGGCAGAGTGCCTAACCTCCATTGAATAAACAATTTTCTTGCTAAAATGGGAAAAATAATATCCACAAAACCTTCAAATTGGTAAGAATTTTTGGATTCCAGAAAACGATCAGTTAAAATGCCGTTGTTGGGTGCAGACACCAAAGAAGCTAGACTTTTCTCCTTGTATATTTCCACCAGTCTTTTACGAGAAACCCTTTGGCAGCCTTGTTCAGGAGCCTCCCATAACTCAGGGAGTCTCATGCGATAAAGCTCTTTCTTTATAAAAGCCAGCCATGGGATTCTATCACGCTGGTTCAAGTTCATTACATGGATGAGGTCTTGCCTATAGTGTGCGAGCTCACTGGTGGTCCAGAGCCTGTGCCAGAATCTTAATGGCTTTGACTCCAAATCTTCAGCAATAGAAGGGAGTCCCACATCTAATCTCAAAGGGAGCAAGGGTGTGCCATGGGGGAGAGCCAGAAGACGTCTGAGGAAATTATTTTCTACAGTGACAAGTTCTGTCCCTGCTTTATACCCCCATAGCTCACTACCATAGGATGCGGCCGCTTTGGCTTGAGTTTTATACATTTCTACTGCCGGCTAATGGGTTTAAAAGTAGAGGTGTTTGCAACTTTCAAAATTGCGCCTGACAGTTGGGACAGCTTTAGCCGAGATCTTGCTATTTGGGGGTCCCAGGATTAAATTCTCATGTAGGGTTACCCCCAAATACTGGAAAGTTTTTACCCTTTCCAGACTAGCTGAACCCAATATTGGGTTAGGTCTAGTTTTAGGGGAAGGATTGAATATCATGAATTTTGTCTTCTCTGTATTGATCTCTAGACCATGTTGTCTACAGAAAAGACCAAATCCATCTTGAATCCGTTGGATCCCCATCGGGGATTTGGAAAGCAGGAGGGTATCATCGGCAAACATGATAGCCGGTACCCTCCTGCCTGCCAAGAAAGGAGCGTCATTTTCCCTGACATTGTCGAGATGGGATATGACACTGTTAACAAAAAGGCAGAACAGGGTTGACGCCAAGACGCAACCCTGCCTTACCCCTCTGAGAACAGGGAACCTTGATGACAACGCTCCATCCCTCCCACACCTAACCTGTGCATAATTACTATCGTGAAGCCTGATAATGGCATGCAGTAGGTGGGTAGGACCACCCAGCTCCTTTAAGACCTCCCATAATTTCTTGCGAGGGACCAGGTCAAAGGCTGACCTCAGGTCCACGAACACCATGTACAGCCTCCCCCCTCAATCCTCACCGTTTTCCAGTATAGGAGGACGAGGCGGAAAATCTGGTCCATGGTGGACGTGTTTTTCCTGAAGCCAGCCTGAAGGGGACTCAGAATTTCATTATCCTCCATCCAATCTAGAAGGTGGTCCAGGAGGAGGCGAGAAAATAGTTTTTGGGGGACATCTATGAGGCTGATCGGCCTGTAGTTGGCTGGGAGAAGAGGAGAACCCTTTTTAAAAATAGGCACTATCTCCGCCCCCAGCCAAGTACGGGGATCTCCATACCTCCCGCGATGGCATTAAAAAGAATGAGGAGGTACGGGCCCCAGATCTCTGAGCGGTGTCTGAAGAGATCACCGGGCAATCTATCAAGTTGCGAGGCCTTCCCCATCGCCAATCTCTCCATTGCACTGACCACCTCACCGAGGGTAAATTCCAGTCCAGCTGCAGGATTGGATATGGCCTCGGAGGCCACATCATTGGCAGATATAGTTGTATCTTGGTGCAATTTGCCAAAGTGGGCTTCCCAGACAGAGGATGCAATGTTAGGTTCCACAGCAGCTTTAGCGTCTCCTGTGCCAATATTTACTAGGGACCAAAATGTTCTAGAATCCCTAGCTTCTAATGCTAAGGAGAGGTCCTGCCATCTGTTCCAATCCCATTCTGACCTTGCCAGTGCCATGGCTTCCCTGTATTCCCGCCTAAGCTCAGCGACCTTACCCTTATCTGAACCTGCTTTGATTGTGGCTATTAGCTCTGTCTTAATCTTTCTGCAAGAAGAATTGTACCAGGTCGAGGTTCGAGTCTTTTTCTTCCGTGATACTACCACTGGGTAGAAAACCTTACCTAGGACTCCCACTAGATCTACATGGATTTGAGCTAGTTTCTCATTAAAATCAGGGGGTCTGGGCTGATTAATTAGTACATCCATTTCTTTTAGCTTGGGGAGTGCTATTTCATAGATTTTACTTATACTTTCTTCTGAGTTTACCAATTTCCCCATTTTACCCTACGTCTATTGGAGCTGAGAACCAGATTCCCTGGATCATCACTGGGGTTGGCGGATAGTGACCCAACAGCAGGTGCAGGATGTACCATATCTAGTAGAAGTGCGTTGTGGTCACTATCTGTTCTTACCACTACCCTAAAATCCTGGACCTTGGACCACAGACCAATGTCTACAAAAATGTAGTCCAGCCTCGATTCATGGTCCTTCCTATTGAAGGTGCACAATGAAGGGCTGTCAGACGGAGTGCGTCCATTACAGGCCCTTAGCGCAAAGTTTAAGGTAAGTGACATGATTTGCACTGCAAGAGGGGACCAAGATTTAGGGTGGGGGGATTGGCATGGCGGAACAGCCCAGAAGTCATCTTCAACAGTAAGAGCACCCTCCTTTAAACCTTCCAGTGGTTCAAAATGACAATTAAAATCTCCGCCCATCACTATCTTACAATCAGTGGGGAGTTGGCCCAAGAAAGACGAAAGATCTTCAAGTGTAGGTGATTCCATGGCCACACTGACTGGGCAAGAGTAAACATTAATAATTGCCAGATTTAAAGCATTGGGCCACTTGAGTAGAACACACTGGATGTCCTGCGAGAACGTGGGTACGTTCTCCGCATTACACCCAATATGGCTGGCTACCCAGACCACCAAACCACCTGAGGGCCTCCCCTTACCACTCCACCTGGCTTGAATTTCAAAAACTGCATAACCTGATCTGCACAGGGGTTCCCTGGCCCACGTCTCCTGGAAGAGACAGATATCACTGCTGCCTACTAGGAGATCCCAGTCATTTGTGTGTAATTTTATTGGCAATACCCGCCACATTCCAGGAGAGGACCTTCAGGATTTCGGTTGGAGGATTTGATCCCAACCCCCCAGTTTTCTCTAATGCAATATCCGAAGATGGAACTACGGACCCTTGCAGTGGTATTTCCAGGATAGATGAAGCAGTAGATGTTAGGTTAGGAACAAGCAGGGCTGTAGATGTTAGATTACTGCCTGTTGGACTCTGGGGTAAGTTACCTACTTGGCCCCAAGAGCTAGTAGCAGTTGAGCTACTCTGTGGGGATGCATCCGATTCTCGAATGGGGATGTCGGTATCACCTCTCACCATCCCCTGTCCTGCAGATTCACTATCTGTGTATTGGATGCGTCGTAAGGAAGCACCCTTTTGAAGTCAATCGACCTGATCGAGACAACTAAATCTGTTGGGGTGTGCATAGTTGACATAAGCAGGGAAAGCATTATGGTTGGGCCTATATCTTGACCCATCAACAGCAAAACCCACCCGTTTCCAGCCATCGTCCCTGTTTATCATATTTCCATTATTTTAAAATGTATTTCAAAATGTAGTTATTTGTGTTTTTAGCATTTTTTCTTTAGTTCTGCATTTAAAATAAATACATATCAGTAACATACATTAATAGCTAAGATTAAAATATTTGTATAATCTTTTTTCTACTTTAATAAACTTCTTTCTATACTTTACCATAGGTAGGTTCTGCTGTAGGCAAACAGAACTTTGAGTGGTAAAGTACTGGGAAAAGTTCTCTGTACTTTACCATAGAGAGGAGTTCAACATGATAAAATGTAGGTAACATTTTCCCAACATTAACATAAGCAGATCTCCAGTCCTCAATGCATTGTTGCGAGGCAAGCCTGTTTACTACATTACTTTAGGTAAGTTATTGGTACGGCCTTCCTCAAAAATATGACAGATCATTGTAACAACATACTACATCACAAACGTGTTCCTTTATTAGGGCCAGATGTTTTCTCCATGATATAGTTAAAGAATTATAAGGTACTTTGAGGTACCCTAAGGTTGGTATTAAAATACATGTATGGTCGAGCTAGGAAAAGGGCCGCCCTTTTGAATCCATTGTAATATTGACACACTGCCCTTTAGTAGCAAAAAGAGCTGGGAGCCTATTATAAGAGAGCTAAAAAAACATTACTTTGCATGTGGTGCTTCCAGCTGTCTACATGTCCCGATAATTTGCTTCCTTAGGCTTACAAAATCATAAGAGCTGAGCACGAACACTTTGAGGAACTTAGCCAACTTTTAAATTGCTTCTTTTCTGAGGTTACTCTGCTCATGATACTCAAACTTTTACCCAACTGATTTTTTATTTCTGTTTTTATTTTAGGGGCAGTAATATCGTTAAACCAAACTGTGAGACTGTCTGATATTCACCCCCCACAATGTTTGCCTTTCCGTTGCATGATGAATATAATCCTCAAACTTTCTGGATTTGCTTGATGCCCATTTTTCTAGTCAGCCCATAGAGGTATTTTAATACCAACCTTAGGCTACATTACATTCTTACATTGTAATGGGGGATGGGAAGAATAGATAAAAGTAATTCAATAATGAGCTTCTATGAGCTCCAAAGTGTGCCTTATCAAAAAGACAAAAGCATACAAATAAGTGATTAGTGGGATGCTTGAATTAATCTCAGCCACTGGCAAAAACTCCGGGCTGCATCCTATTCCAACATGATTTGGCACATCATGCCACCTCAGTTTGGACTTAAATATACCCTTATCAGCCTTGACCTTGCTCCAATAGGAAGAGTCCAGCCCTAACTGCCAGGCCCTGAACTAGAACACAAGCAACCTAAGACTGGTTTTGCCCTGATTAGGGTCCATAATTTGGGGGTAGCTTGGTTTCAATATCACACAAAAAGATTGTGACCCCACTATGTAACCAGGAGACTTAGGAAGAGATCTGTCAGATCTGATAACACTTAGCAGTGTTAATCAAGAACATTAGATGAAACACTAATCTTTTTTTAAATAGAGCTGCACCAATATGTTTGCAGTTAATTTTTATTGCCACTAAATGGATCTGTTGAAACCCATTAGGATCACATAACCTCATATTCCTTCAAAAATACATGTAGTTTAGAAGTTTGTTGATTATTTATCTATTTAAACTCTCGGACATGAGTAAAGTTTTATTGTGTGTGCCATAGAGTCAGGGATACTTAAAAGCACAAATTCTGCCTATCTGATGAAATTAGTTTTACTTTTTGAACTCACATAAGCACTCTGTGGTCTGTTGTATGCAATTGCAGTACGCCACATGCAACGTATGGCAACTCACTGGTACTGGCAGGGAATCACATAGAAACCAGTAGAGGCAGGGGGCAACGCTGCAAGCACAAAGGGAATATAGGGTAAAAGAAAAAATGGTGTATATATCAAAAATACATTTAAAAAAGAATGTATATAAAATCAATACACATTATTTTGTTTTAGAAACAACCACACATACATGACAGTACCCATATGCAGAATAAGTAGAGATCACATCTACCACGAAGGTTACATTAACATCTGTAAGAAATTGGTTATTGGTTGACAGGGGTGGGAGCCCTGGTCAAACAGCAACTGCAGTTTTTGTCAGGGTGAGGTACCATCCAACCCTAAATTAGCCACTGGTCAACTCTCTGGTAGCTTTGCATAGAGCACTGAGGCTGAACTTAAAGACAATGGGTAAAGTATTTGAGCCAAATTTCAAACAGCAATAAAGTAATAAATACCACACAACAAGGATCCCAATTCAAAGTTAGAAAAATCGAGTTATTTTTAATAAATCAAACAAGCCCAAAATGACAAAAATCCGACATATACAATTTTGAAAGGTTTAGGGAAAATAGTGATAAAAAGTACGGATCAGTGAAAGAATATCGACTGCCAAAATATCGACTACCCAAAATATCGAGGAAAAAATATCTACAACCAAAATATCGAGTTTGTATGTACAAACAGGTAAGTACAAAAATATCGAGTACAAAATATCGTTTACAAAAATATAGTTGTAAAAAATATCGACTTTAATAAAAACAATGTTTAATTACATTAATATAAAAAATTAATTACTAAAATATAATTAACAATACTTAAAATAACTTTTAATAATTAAATAATTAATTAAAGTAAAAAAATAATTTTTTTTAATCATATTTCTTAAAACATATATATATATAGTAACAAAATTTAATTAAATATTAGCCAATATTATTAACGTACAAATACAAAAGAGTAAAAATTACTATTCCCACTGCAAAGAGTGCAACAGTGGATATATGACGTTACAACGCAACTTTTACAACGCACTACCATTACAATGTAAGTATTGGTAAGTATATAATAATTTTTTTTAATTTAAATTATTTAAAATTATTTAAATATAATTTAATTTCATTTCATTTCATTAAATTAAATTAATGTAAATTTAATTTTACTTTATTTTTACACTGTACCCCTGTACCCCAAAAACCCAAAACTGACCCTGAACCCTAAAAAAACCCTTTACCCAAAAACCCAAAACTGACCCTGAACCCTAAAAATACCCCTTTACCCAAAAACTAAAAACTGACCCTGAACCCTAAAAATACCCCTTTACCCAAAACTAAAAACTGACCCTGAACCCTAAAAATACCCCTTTACCCAAAAACCAAAAACTGACCCTGAACCCTAAAAATACCCCTTTACCCAAAAACCCAAAACTGACCCTGTACCCTAAAAATACCCCTTTACCCAAAAACTAAAAACTGACCCTGAACCCTAAAAATACCCCTTTACCCAAAAACTAAAAACTGACCCTGAACCCTAAAAATACCCCTTTACCCAAAAACTAAAAACTGACCCTGAACCCTAAAAATACCCCTTTACCCAAAAACTAAAAACTGACCCTGAACCCTAAAAATACCCCTTTACCCAAAAACTAAAAACTGACCCTGAATCCTAAAAATACTCCTTTACCCAAAAACTAAAAACTGACCCTGAACCCTAAAAATACCCCTTTAATTTAACATAATTAGCAATGAATCAATTAAATTAAATTAATTACCAATTACATTTTAAATAATTAACAAATATTATTTAATTACCAATTAATTAAATATTACTACCAATTAATACATTTACATATTTAATAAATAATAATTAAATTAATTCCCACCCTATTCCCCTATAAACCCACAACCCGCTACAGGAAATACATTATTTTAATTTACATAATTAGCAATTAATAAATTAAATTAAATTAATTACCAATTAAATTTGAAATAATTAACATATATTATTAAATTACCAATTAATTAAATATTACTACCAATTATTAAATTTACATATTTAATTAATTATAATTAAATTACTTCCCACCCTATTCCCCTATAAACCCACAACCCGCTACAGGAAATACATTATTTTAATTTACATAATTAGCAATTAATAAATTAAATTAAATTAATTACCAATTAAATTTGAAATAATTAACATATATTATTAAATTACCAATTAATTAATTATTACTACCAATTATTAAATTTACATATTTAATTAATTATAATTAAATTACTTCCCACACTATTCCCCTATAAACCCACAACCCGCTACAGAATAAAATTACACAATAATTTAAAAAAAATCATTAATTAAAAATAATTATAACATAAAATGACACTTTTCACACATAACATAAAAACACTATAAATAATTACATATTATTTAAAAAACGATATTTTTTACTATCTAGATTATATACTTGGATATTTTCACTTTCGATATTATTTACAGTCGATATTACTTCACTTACCTTAAAAACGATATTTTGGCTGTCGATATTCTGTCCTGTCGATATTTTCTCCAAACGATATTTAAAACTCGATATTCTGTCCAAACGATATTTTGGAGTCGATATTATGTCTGTGCACCAAAAAGTACAAAGAGCAAACTGTAGATATCTGATCACGCCTGACTGTAAAAAAGTCAAAAGTTCAGGCTGACTTCTATGGAGAGCAGGCCAGCCACAGGGGCCCAGTTAAGCCCACTGAACAAAGTACCTTAACTCCTGCTTTGCAAAGCATTGCTGAGACCCCTGTCAAAAATTAGTCACGCAGCCAAAGTGATGCTGCTATTCCAAGGTGTAATGAGGCTACCATGTGAGGTCCTGCATTGTCATTGTAGACCCCATTGATTAGAGTTTGCGATTTGAACTCTGGCATCGAGGATGCATCATGCTGCAGTGCTTCCGATGGGCGACGATGCAGGTCTTTGCTACAAGGCCAATTCCCTCATTAGCAACGATGCTTTGGTGCTCCTCGGGATTGTGCTGCACAGCAGAACAGATGTGTTGGCTTCTCTGGGGTCACAGAGGCTAGCAGAGAACCTTACGCCCACTTCCAATTTATTTATTTATTTATTTATTAATGTCATTTGTAGAGCGCGTACAAATACCCTTGGGCGTCTCGGCGCTAAAATGCAGTAGTGTCTCACCATGATCAGGAAGTACAGAGATGTGATTTATTGATTGAATAACCATGTTTTTAGTTTTTTTCTGAACTGAAAAAGTGTGGGGCTTGTTTTTATATGGTTAGGTAAGGTGTTCCAAAGTCTAGGGGCAGCAATTGAGAAGCGGCGATCACCCCAAGAGACAGTTCGGCTTCGTTGAACCACTAATTGGTTAAGAGACATGTATCTGAGAGTTCTGGTAGGGTTGTAGGGTATCAGTTGGTTTTTGAGAAATCGAGGTCCTTGATCCTGTAGAGACTTATATACCGTACACATAGATTTAAATTTGACCCTATTGTGTATGGACAGCCAATGATAGCTTCTAAGCGTATCCGAAATGGGTGCAAACTTGTTTTTTTTTGACAGAACGCGAGCGGCGGCGTTCTGCACGGTCTGTAATTTTTTGGTAACTCTGCTCTGAGCATTGAGCAGCAGACCGTTGCAGTAGTCTAGTGAAGTGAGCACTAAAGAGGTAACTAGAGTTTTTGCTGCTGAGTCTGGTAAATAAGGTGTAATTTTCCTTACCATTCTTAGCTTGTAATGGGCGTTAGCTGCCACCTTGTTTGCATGGGCCATAAAGTTCAGCTGATCGTCGAAGGTAACACCCAGGTTTCTAACTTTGACCGTGGGGGTGGGAGGAGTGCCTAAGGCCGGTGGCCACCAGGTTTCCGACCAGGCTGGGGAGAGATTACCAAAGATGACCACCTCCGTCTTATCGGAATTAAGTTTTAGGCAATTCCTTGCCATCCACTCGCCGATAGCAATCATCCCGCTTTGGAAACTCTCTGCCACCCGTTGTCCATCACCCTTGATTGCCAGCACCAGCTGAGTGTCGTCAGCGTATGAGGTTAGGCCCATCCCGTGTGCTTTGATCCAAGGGTCCAGGACTTGGATGGCACCACTTAGCAGGGTAGACTCACAGATGACAGGTTCAAATTTCTTGGAAGCCAGTTATCACAGAGGCTTCAGATCTGGAGGCCAGTCTACTTGCCCTTGGAGTCACTCTGGGTTAAGGGTTCAAGAGATTGAGGCCCAGTCCATTCCAGGCTTCTAAGTACAACATCTGAAGTTTTTAATTGAACTAAATGCTATATTCTAAAATTGTGTTACTATGGATTCAAAGCATACAACTTTCAAAATTCTAAAACACCAACACTCCAACCTTCTCCATCTGATTCAGATTCCGTTTCTTAGTCTTGAAAAATCCCTAGGCCTGTGAGCCACCACATAGGGTGAAACACATGATGGCTGATCAAATGTAACTTGCACTTCGATAATTGGCAGATCAGATGTAACTTGTACAAAGAATTAAAAGACTACCAAGATTTGTACCCAAAAATCTGTCCATTTCTGAATGCCTTAGGTTTTGTTAAATGCATCATAAAATGCATTCTAAGGGTGGTTGCACTCCCTTTCTACTGAATTTGTCATTATCTGAGTTTAAGGGCTTTGCCTAGATCGATTGCATAAACAAACACAAAATTATAACACCACTACTGGATTTTAGATGAGAGTAGCCTTTTGGCCAGTAGCCCTTCCTCATTCATTACAGTATATTATCTTCCACCCTAAGCAACTAGGTCTGCAACAAATGAGATAATGGGATGGCTTGGCTCAGGGAACAATCCTCCTAGTTGACTTCCAGACTGAAACTCTCAAGTGCCCTGGTGTTTTGATCAGGTACTCTATTAGTCCCATATTTAAACCTCGGTTATGGCTTAGGCAGTTACAGCCCCTCTCTGTTATAGCAACCGATCATTCATAAAGGCATCTATTGCTCAAACAGGTGTTGCAGCATGTAGAAGGCGGAGTTGCACAGCTTGGTATCTCCGGTATGAGGGCTTTACAGGTACTCTATCTTCACATTGCTTCTGTGTTTGGGAGAAATAGCTGAAATGCAAATCCTGTGACAGATGACCAGTGTATTGTGGACTACTTTTTTGAGTAAATCCTGCACAAATTGTTCAAAAAAATGTACTAAACATAGAACTGTCAATAGTAACAACTCGAATACTGAACCATCTCATTTGAAACCAACTGTAGACTTTGGTATTATATTCATATGTGTGTGCTTTCTTCTAGGAAAACATTGCAACTTTTGCATGCCAATGAATGCCTCTAAAACCATCAGCAATAGTGGTGCCAGCAGCTAGCCTTTGCTTAACTCCCTCAAAAGAGATATGGGGCATATTGAAAGAGGTTTGCACCACCAGAACATTACTTTACCGATGCTCTGGTGGCGCAATGCCCTGCCCCATATTGGCAAAGTGACGTTAAGCTTGGTAAATATGGTACCTTTCACACAGGTACCATTATTGATTTGTATGTGCAGGAAGGGACACATTCCTGCACATAAAAAAATCATTCCGCGCAACACAGGCCCACTTGCAGTATGGCGCAAGGGGTCTCTGTTGGGGATAGGTAGCTATTTTCCAGCGCTAGGGAAAACACAGGGGTGTGCTGTATTGCTGCACAATTTTCCACAGCTCCGCCCCCGCCATTTCCTTGTAAATAGGCCACCCAGTGTGCTGTGATCCACAAATAGTCTCTTGCTTGACAACTTGCCCAAACGTTTGTAGTGAGACAGATAGAGTGCACTGTGCTTTCCTTCATTTCATCAGAATCTGTTCCAGCATTTGATACCATATGATGCAGCGAAAGTAGGCTTAGCTTGGCACCTTCCATTTTGAACAAAGTGCCTCCACGCATTCTAGAAACACCTCTCCTTCCTTTAAAGAAAAAGGGGGTCACATGCTATTCATTTGGTCAGTTTCCATGTATATGAATGGGGCAACTGATGGTTTTAGTGACTTACACTTGATGACAGGAGTTCATGTACATTGTATGCATGTATTATCTACGTTTCAGTTTTCCTAATCTCCTAAAGTAAAAGATACAACATGTTTCCTTCGGATATGGTGGGCTCAGCTGGATCCTGAAAATTCAGCTAATTTTCTGTTACGCCCACACGATCAGTAATGTTGACCTTGCAGTTGCTGAGGTATTTGCGATTTCTTAAATACTGTACCCTATACACAATCAGAACAGCAAGTGAGCTAAGGTTGGGTATGCGTTTTCCAGAAGATGGTCACAAAGTCTATCCAAGGAAGTGATCAGATTAATTCAGATGATGCACTTTACTAAAATGCTTGATAGTAATTACATATTTCGATAGGTAAAATAACAATTGGTCCAGGAATTTCACAGTGTTTTTGAAAACATCCTGAATCATCAGCAATTAATATGTAACCTCTGTTTCTTATACGGATGTGCGTGTAATCATGAACTGCTATTACCATTTTGGGCTTGACTTCAACAGTAATTGTTTGAATACATTGTCAAACAAGGCTACTGATTCGGCTTCTGGCATGGGCAGATGGCCCACCCAGGAGGCGAGCTTGTAGTTTTGTCTGAACCTTCATGGAAGACAAATAGCGATATTGAAGTTATGTCCTGTTTAAGACTTAAAAAGTGTGCATCGGTTTTAGTTTTTGGATTGCAACTCAACCCGACTTTAAAACACATCAATACCTCCTATGGAGGCCAAACTATTATTCAGAAAAGTTGGAATAATTTACTAATTTCAGAAATCCCTCATTGCAATATTACCTGGTATTTTATGAGAAAAAAACTACACGACAATTATGCATTATGAAAGATTCAAGGTCGTTTTAAGGAAGTGAGGAGAAGTGGTCCCTTGATTTCATCATGGGACCACGTTTTTCTGAATTTCATGAGCTGTTTTGTGATGTGATGTGCGTTTAGGCACGCCATAGGTTAATTTGAAGAAAAGATCTTCAGATTGTGCTTGCCAAGATTTTGTATCAAAGTTTATTTGTAGCTGTAAGGACCAGGTTGTTTGACCTCCCCAATCCATTCTTTGGGTGTGCGGCTGACGTAGAGCAAATGCACTTATACTCATGGCCTTACCTCTCATTTAGACAAGTCTGTGTTTTTTAAGGTAAAGGTGCACTGCAGGCCACAAGTGACAAACTGAGAATGCCTGACCAATGTGGGTTTACATTTCTCAGAACCAAGGTAATGCAAACATTATTAACGTGAAAGTTTTCGTTCTACCGACACCGAATGTTAGATTAGTGACAGAAATTACTTCACTATTGATTGCTTTCTCGAGTCCACTATGAGCACCTACATGGCTGGCAATTGTTAAACCACTGGAGCATTCACATTTCTTATAAGAATCACTAAACAACACATTACTTGAGTGCTTCTTTCTGTATCTCAAGTCACATAAGTGGTGGCAAATTGGTGATCACACTGTGTCTGAGGGTATTCTGAGGAACAGTCATGTGCACTCCTACCCATATTAGGTGCGACGTTTGTCAATGTACTTACATGTCCCCTCTACAGGCCTACCATCCCCCTCCGCCACACCCTCTTCTGTTTCTTCCACTGAGCACGGAGGTTGCATAGTTTGCTATGCGGTAGGAAAGAGCAATGATGGTGCAACTGGGAACAACGCATTATGGCAAAATTAGAGGTTCTCTCATTCGCTGGGACACATTATCTAATGATCAAGTGTGTTTATGTTTAGCTTTTGCTTGACACCTAATAACATTCAGCCATCCACTTTCAACCACCTGGGTACATATGCTGCGTTGCTCTCTCAATGAAGTACAAAGATTGACCTCCTCTCAGAGGCCTACACAGTTCCATTGTAATCTTATATGCATTAGGAACGGATACAAAATGATTGCTGATGTCACACTAAGAGCACATTCAAGTCGAGGGCTGAAATCCACAGCTGATGCACCTGCTGTTTTTCTGGATGTTAAAATCAATTGCATTGAACAACCAGTAAACACTGATTCCTGTCATCTGACGCTCTGTGAACAGCATCCTTAACGTTCTTCTGCAAAGTACTTTAGATATCTTTAGCTTGAATATCATTCTCAGTTTGTGGAAAGCGTTCCCCCTTGCCCTAGATTGTTTTCATCCTACTACAGAGGCACAGTATATATTTTTCTCTACTGAAGTTAGCATTTTGAGCTGGCGCCAGTCACGCTGATGTTGCAGCAAAGGCATTTTCTTCTCACAGCACCCAGTAGTGACACTGAACTTCTATCAAGCAACTATATGCAATTTTCTCATCAGTAAAAATGGTCAACTGACACAAAGACATGGCATTTGAGGCACCAAAAATGCACTTTGACAATCTCCTAATTCTTAATCATTAGCCTGTTCATAAGTCAGATTTGCCGTCGCGATGACATGCTCGAATTCAGTCAGTGTGTTTTTCCAACACTGCAGGCATATTTGTCTTTGTTCTAGAAGACAATGGGAGTCTTATGGATTTAATTGTAAAGTGGTAATTTCTGACCATTGTGTGTCATGTTGTTGATCCAAAGCTTTTGCATAATTAGAATCCATGTCCTAATCCTCAAATAATGCCTTAATCTAAATGTAATATTCGTGTCCCATTTGCATAATCATAAAGATAACTTTATTAATCCCAAATAAAAATAAAAAGTTAGAAGTACACTAATCGTGTTGCAGCTGCAGAAGTATGATTACATATTTAAAGGATTATATGGCCTGGGTGAGCTTAACATTGCAATGTAGGATTAGCTACTCTGTATGGCTATATTATCTTCTTTCTCATATTCCACTTGCACTGCCCCTCTCTCAGTCACTATGCATTTAACAATTAAATTAATTAGCTTAAACAAAAGGAGCTGGTTGCTGTCAGTTAAGCCTCTAATTGAGACAGTGCAGCATCACTGGGAACATGCAGCAAGCCTTAAATCGGATTTGCTCTCAGCAGAGAGTTTCACCTACCTCAATGCCCTGTCAAGGGGAAACACAGTCAACACAAAGGCAGGCGGTGCATCACTGTCACTTGAAGTATGTCATTCATGGTGTTTGACTAGGTGACTGATTCAGGATTTTATAAGGTACAATGCGCGAATGCAGTTCAGTGGCGTACAACCTCATTCTCCTTTCTTAAGAAACATGGTGAAAGCACCGAAATAAACGCAATATAAATGTGGCAGCTTTCTAAATCTGTTTACAGTACATTAAATCCAGCCCAGGTATTGTTTAATCATACATCTGTTCAGAAAGGCAATCTTCTTAACACCAGATCAACAGAACAGAGTAACATGATTAACAACTTTTCATGTTTCTCTGATATAATTTTGAAATCGCTTTCTTTTATGAAACCGCATGGACACTTTCCTTAGAATAGAATTCATCTTCTATAGAAATAAGACAGTACGGCTGCTGCCAGCCACTTCCTTAAAATATTTTGAAATGGCTGAATGACCCCTTACAACGGTGTCAGACAAACCAAAACTCTCCATGCTGACGATTGGAAGGTGGTACAAAAGGGGGTGGTGATGGACGGAGCATCTGAACCAATCAAACACTCGCACCCAGTCAAAAGATCTGGGTTTGATCCATCACCGTTCTTTAGCCCACTCTGCCACCCTAGTTCAGACATGGCTATATGCAAATCAGTCTGACCCTGTGCCTCATGGGAACAGTCCAGCCCGAACTGACAAGCCATGCCTTCCCTGGACCGGAAACAAGCTTCCGAGGACCGGTTTCTGGCATTACAGCCGTCTTCAGCCCGACTTGCTTGAATCCAGTGGCAAAGGGAGCAAGGGACTCATGTCTGAGCATACCCTGCCACACATATGGCGGCCAAAGCGGTACAAAAGGGGGTGGTGATGGACGGAACATCTGAACCAATCAAACACTCACACCCTCAGACTGATTTGCATATAGCCATGTCTGAACTGGGGTGGCAGAGTGGGCTAAAGATCGGTGATGGATCAAACCCAGATCTTTTGACTGGGTGTGAGTGTCTGGCAGCTCGAGACGCCTCCCATCTCGAAGGGCGGCCATGTCCATGTCTTCTCTGTAGGGGTCAGGCCGGGGAGCACCATCTCCGGAGTTCTCCATACAACCTACATTTATCCACACAAGCCCTAGAACAGTCACGGGTTACCTTGCTGAATGCTTTGCAAGTTCTGGAGCTTTGGCGATTGAGTTTATTGGTCAGAAGTCTAAGCAGACCATAGAGACTCTGGCATAAGAGTCACGTCCACCTTCAGCTATACATTGGATTTGCACACAGCTGGAAGAAGCAAGGATGGATAGATTGCTCCAGTATCATTCAGATGCTGTACTTTCTGCTATCACTTTATGGTGGCTGAGATCTTACTGAATGAACACCTAGTTTAACTAGTGACCATAAAGAGGGAACAGATCACAAGGAGGACACCTATCCCAACGCAACCGCAAGCCTTAATATTGGCTGGAAATAGAAGCTAAAAAGGATTTGGCAAAACTCCGACCATCATTTCCAGGTCTCCCTACCAGAGTTCTCCAGTGTTTTCAGCACTGCCCAGAAAAAGAAAATAATAAGCTAATTCCATATGGGGAAAGAAATTAGAATGTTAGGAAGTGATATACCAACTGGCAGCACCCCGCCATAGGGCTACTTTCTATCTGGCTCAAATTGTATCTCACAACTAGACATTCTGCCTAGACCTAAATGATTTATCTGATACCTTGTTCTATTTTTGTGCCGTAAACTTTTGAGCCATTCTTTGAGTTCTCTACCTTTCTCACATAAATAACAATTTTAAGTTATTTCAGGGATCATTGTGTGATCGTCAAAATTATTTTATTTCATGCAATAACTGTGAATTCTTCCAGAAATCTAGTTGGCAACTGTTAGAAATTGGGTTGTTGGTTGACTGGGGTGTTAACAGTAGTCAAACTGCAACAACCATCCTAGTCAGGGTAAGGGTCAGGCAAACCCTAAATTATCCTTTGCTCACCTTCTGGTAGCTTGGCACAGAGCAGTCAGGCCTAACTTAGAGGTAGTGTATGAAGTGGTTGTGCAACACTTCAAATAGTAAAACAGTGAAAGCATTACACAAAAAGACTTTACACCAGGTTGGGAAAATAGAGCATAATTTAGAAATATAAAACAAGACCAAAATGACAAATATTTAATAAGTAGAATTTGAGGTACAAATTTTTAAAGAATAAACTGTAAAATAGCATTTAGAAGAAGTAAGCACTTATTTGAGATATCTGGGCGCGCCATACCGAAACAAAGATCCCGAAGGATTTTGGGCCGGATACATGGTCCCGATGAGACCCACTGAACTAAAGTGCCTTAATACTGGCATCATCGATGTTGAAGATGTGTGGTGCAACTGAAGCGATGCATTGATGTTGATCCACGCAATGGTGGCAAAGCACCTGTTCTGGTCCACACAATAGGAGTGATGTGCCATTTCTGATCCACACAACAGGAGTGATATTCTGTTTTTTAAACATGCTATGGCAGCGATGCGTCGGTCCAACAGGGGATATATGGGTTTAGTTGGAGCAAGCACATTATGCCTACATTTAAGGGTCCCCGACTGATTTGGACCACTTGGCCTGGCAGACTCACAGATGGCAGAGTCCAGGTGCAGAAGCAGGTAGGTTGGAAGTCTTATTTGACCATGAGACTTGAGATCAGGAGGTCAGCCAGCTAGCGCTTGGAGTCACTCTGGATTCAAGTGATGCAGATCTCGTCTTTATCACCCTAATAAGGGAACAGCAGGCAGCAGGGCAGCACAGGTAGGCAGGAGTTCAGCAACGCAACAGTCCAACAGAGTGGCAGTCCTTCAGCAGCACAACAGTCCTTTTTCCTTCCAAAGTGGTCACAAGTCCAGAAGTATACTGACGTGATGGTGTCAGAGGTACAATACCTACACCCAGTAATGCCTTTGAATTGGAGACTTCAAAGACATGGCTTTGAAGTGTACAGAGTTCCTGCTCTTCCTGCCCTGGTGCCAGACTCACTACAGGGGGATATACATCCCTTACTATGGGGGCAGGACACAGCCTATTCATTAGTAGGAGAGGCTGTGCCCAGCTCCCTCCTCCCATCCTGCCAGGATGGGTCACCATTTAACCCAGATTTCTTGACTGGGGGTAAGTGACCTACATGTTTCAGCACTCCACACATCATCTTCTTGTGTTTAGGATGGCTCTTCAAGTCACACCTGAGATCCCATTGTGGGTGGCTGTCTAGGAAGAATACACAAAGCCCGACTGTCACCCACCCCAGACATGAGATCAGAGACAGTCAGTAGGCACCAAATGGCTAAAGTAAGAAAATGTAAACTTTCTAAAAGTAGCATTTTTAGAATGGCAATTTAAAATCCGACTTCACCATATGTTGTGATTTTAATTTGGATTCCAGAGACACCAGACATGGGGGTTTTATCTCTTCACAAATGGAAATGACAATTATAAAATGTAATAGGGTAATCCCAATGTTATCTTAGGGGAGAGATGGGCCATGTTGTAGTTAAAAATTACTTTGAGAGTTTTTCACTACCAGGACATGTAAAACCTAGGAGTACATATCCTGCCTTTTAAGTACAGTGCACCCTGCACCCTAGGTTATCCAGGGCCTACCTTAGGGGTGACTTATCTGTAAAAAAGGGAAGGTTTGGGCTGGCAAAAGGTTTATATTGTCAGGTTGACATGGCACTGTAAACTGCACAAACAGGCTATAATAATAATAATAATAATAATAAAATGTATATAGCGCTAGAAGTCAGATTGGACTGGGGACACTTAAACCCTAATAGGGTATCAAGGCGCTAGAAACATGAAATAAAAAGAGCAGATGGACATAGCTAGTTCATAGAGTTAGAGGAGAATGACAGAACCAAATTCCGTGAGAGCTAATACGATGAGGGAAACAGCCACGTTTTCAGCAGTTTGCGAAAAATTGGCAGTGACGGTTGTCTGGCCAGTTCAAGCGGGAGCGAGTTCCAAAGCCTAGGAACAAGCCAGGAAAAGGCTCTACCACCCCACCTCGCTTTGCTAATTCTTGGAACCTGCAGCATATTCTTTGAGGCAGATCGGAGAGATCTGCTAGGGGTATAGGTCTTCAACAGGCCTTTAACCCCTTCTGGGCCTGATCCAAAGAAAACTCCATGAGCGAGGCACAAAATCTTAAATGAGATTCTTGCCTGGACGGGCAACCAGTGAAGTTCTTTTCTTGCTGCCGTCGCTGATGAGCGTCTCGGGAGATTCAAGACTAGTCACGCGGCAGCATTTTGGATAACCTGAAGTTTGTATATCTCCTTCTGATTAATCCCACAGTAGAGGGCGTTGCAGTAGTCGATCCTGGATAGCACCAGGACGACCATCGATTGTTTGCGCGCCTCAGGAGATAGGAACGAGGCTATCTTCCTCAAAGTACGGATGATAGAACAGCAGGTGCCGACAGTTCTATTTACCTGTCGATCAAAAGATAAGGTGGAATCAATGATGACGCCCAAATTCTTTACGAATTTTGCCGGGCGAGGGCATTCGCCCAGAGCAGTAGGCCACCATTCCTTGTTCCACAGATCTTGATTCCTGCCAATTACAAGCACCTCCGTTTTCTCGCCGTTCAGCTTGAGATAATTTCTTACCATCCAAGATGCAACCCTCTCCATACAGGTCTTGAATTTCGCCGCACAGTCTTTCCCTGACTGATTTGCCGAGATAATGATCTGCGTGTCATCAGCGTACGACAACACCTAATAACCAAAATCCCTTATTATTTTGGCAAGGGGGGTCACATAAACATTAAACAGAACTGGGCTAAGCGCTGAGCCCTGTGGGACTCCACATTGCACTGCCATAGTAGGGGACATAAACTCACCCAACTTCACTTTTTGTTTTCTCAAGTGCAAAAAGGAGGAGAGGAGTTTCAAAGCACTGCCTCCTATGAAAGATTGCTATGCAAAGGCAGGCTTGAGATATGGTTGGAGGGCTACTTAAGTGGATAGCACAAGTAGTGCTATAGGCCCACTAGTAGCATTAAATTTACAGACTCTGGACTCATGTAGTTCACTTTACAAGAGACCTATAAGTAAATGAAATATGCCATTTGGGCCTAAGCCAATGTTACCATGTTTATAGAAGAGAGCATATGCACTTTAGCACTGGTAAGCAGTGGTAAAGTGCTCAGAGTCCTAAAGCCCACAAAATGAGGTAAGAAAAAGTAGAGGAGAAAAGCAAAACGTTTGGGGTGACCCCGCGGAGAGGACAATTATCCAACACAACACCCTTACAGCCTAAAGCCAGCGTGGCCTAATCAATACCTTGACAGACTCTCCTGCTTAGGGCTATAGAATGTGAACAATGGACCACTGCTGCAAAGGAACTTGTCAGTACTATTCCTCTCTGAACTCAGTTGGATCCCTCTGTCTGAAGCCACTGAACTGACCCATGGGGATCCCTTTTCCTCATCTGTGGAAACCCATCTGTTCAACACCAAACATAACATAACATAACATAATGTAACATGTGTATTAGTAAAGCTCGCGTTCACCCCTAACGGGGTATCTTGGCGCTGAATAACAGATCTTTATTGTTACCCAACTCAATGGTACTCATTTTATCAAATGGATGAAAGGCTGAGTGGACCCGCTGGGATTTGAACCTGTGACCATGAGGTCGAACACAGGCCCCTGCAGTAGACACATTAATCCACTGAGACGCCAGACCCGGCTATCAGAGCACCTAACCGTAGCTTGCTCATAGATGCATCACAGTAGGAAGATAGTACCATTAAGGTTAACAAAGTGATATAGCCTATTCCATCCATTGGATTAGACTTCAGACTCCAACCCAAGGAAAACTGTCCATAAGGACAGCAACTAACAGAAATCACTGACAGCTGTCAGTGTCAGGAACTGCCAGGCCCCAGGCCATCCACTGCCAGGTGGTAGTCGTATGTGTGGACATTGGGTAGACCTCTCTTTCAGCCTTTGGGCAGGCACGGTACTCTCTATGGGCTGCTGTGGTTTGATTTTTTTACCTCACAGGTGTCTCATAGTGGTGGGCTGCTTTGTGCCCTACTTCCACTACTACCTCCCACTAGTTTAGGGGCAGTATTCTGAAGCTAGTCTTTCAACCCAGGGTCTGTACCCTTATTCTGATCATGTGCCTGGAAAGCCAAGAATTGTAGGGGGGGAACCACCAGCCCCACAAGGTTGACACACTGTGTCTGTGCTGTGTCATTCAAGAGTCTGTCTGGTACCCAGCCCTTTGTCCCAGTGACAGTGCATGGAGCCCCACAGTTAGAAGTGTCCTCACCAGAGTCTGTCTTGGAAGGCTCTGTTGTCAGAGCTGGTAACACCTGACTCACTGGTCCTCCCTCTGTGTACTGTCCACCTCCTACCCCATCACCTGTGCCTCTGTACCCTCTGCTGTGGAGTGGCCCTCCAGCAAATAGAACTGGTGAGGCACCTTTGGTGGCCACCCCACCCAGCTCTCCTGAAACTGAGGCACTCTCACCAGTGGATGGTCTCATGGTACTGACCAGATCCCTTTGCCTGCACTTACACTGGGAACAATTCAAGCGTTGGGGCTGGGAATAGAGCACCCTGGGTCTCAGCCCTCCCAAAACTTTCCCATCCATACTTAGAAGGGACATGAGAACCCTTCCCCTCCTCACCACACTAGGGCTTGTCAACCTCCCCCTCATTCTGATTAGGAGAACCTAAGCCAAGCTTCTTAGGATCACTCCCCAATGCATTATCAGACACTCTGGTGCTCACCTGGCGGTCTGCCTCCTTTGCAAGTTCCCTGGAGTCGGTGTGTCTGCAATCAGCCAGGTGTTGTTGTAGCTCTGAAAAACAGTTAATGAACATTTGCTCTCTAGCGACCAAATTTACTGACCGTCAAAAGTGTTTATCTCACTACCCTTTACCTAGCCATCTAGTGCCTTTCAAAGGAGACCTACAAAATTCCCCCAGGACTGGTGAGATAGTTTCCGACTGCCCCACCGGGGGTCTCTAGTTGGCAGAGGTAGGTACTTGTGACATTTAGGGACCCTCTCCTCTAGTCAGGGTAATGGGGGTACACTCCTAAAATAACCCCTGCTCACTTTCTTGGTATCTTGGCATGAGCAGACAGGCTTATCTCAGAGGCAGTGTGTAAAGCATTTGTGAACACATACAGTAATCAAGTGACAACACTACAAATGACACCTCACAGGTTGTATATTTATAAAAATAAGTATATTTTATATAGAGTTACCACAAGATCATAAATGACAAAAATAATCCACAATACTATTAGAAATCAAGAGTTCTTGTTAAAAAGGCTTAAATCAAAGTTCTGTGCAAGTCGGTAGCCCTGTCCGGCTACAGCATTGCTGAAATAACACAAAGTCTAACAAATCCAGCGAACCGCGACGGTCCGGGCCCACCCAAGTGTTGACAGACTCGGTCACAGTACCTTTACTTGATGCGGCAGGAACAGTTGTGCGAGCCGGTTCCGGCTTTCGTCGCGTTGTAGAAAACAAAGCGTTGCAGGAGGCATTGACCCTCAATGCGGTGCAGGCAACGGCCCGTTGACGGAGTCGGTGGGTCCGAGGCGGACGTTGCATGGCGAGACGGTGCTTCAATTCGGTGCTTGCAGCTTGTGGTGCGCCGACAGAGCCGGAGTGCAGGAGCTGGCGTTGATCAGTCCGGATAGCGGTACAAGTCGGTGGTGCATCGCGAAGCGTGCGAGCAGTGCCCAACTCCGATGCATTCACAGGACTCGATGTCAGCAGCAGTAACCGAGTCGGTCAGACCAGTACGAGTTGGTGTAACAAGGTGTTGCGCGTCCCAGTGTCCACAAGTCGCGGTGCATGCAACGGCTCAGTGACGCCGGCAGGACGGAGTCAGTGAGCTCAGACATTGCGTAAGTTGTTCGATGCGGTGCCTACAGGACACCGGGTCAGTCGTGAGGGTCGGTCACAGCTCCCTGCCTCTGTAGCCACTGAAACAGCGTTTCCAGCAGCAATCCACAAAGGCTGGTGAAGTCTATTGGTCCTGAAACTTCGGTCAGGGGGCATGCTCTTTTCCAAGCCCTTGGAGATCGTTCACAGGTTGAAAATAAAACACACAAAGTTCCTTTCTCCTTCCTTTGGCAGTCAGGCAACCACTGCAGGGCAATCCCCCAAGCAGCACTTCAGCTTAGGGGTTGTCTCTCCTCAGTTTCTTCAGGTTCTTCTCCTCAGCAAAGGTTTCTTCTTGTAGTCCAAAAGTGATCTAATTTCTTGGGATCAGGGTCCCAGTACTTATACCCCAAAATCCTTTGTCCTCTGAGGGCAGAGGGGCTTTTGCCCAGTCCAAACCATTCTGGATCACTCTGTTGACATGACTCCTTCTTTCCTTTCACAGTTCAGGGCAGAAACATCAGTCGCCCCACAGGAGGTGGAGCCAGCATTGTGGAGGGAAAGCACAGCCCTGGAGCACTTTGTTGACATGATTCCTTCTCTTCTTTCACAGTGTAGGGCAGAGACATTAGACGCACCACAGGGGGTGGAGCCAGCACTGTGGGGGGCAGGCACTGTCCTATTCAGATCTCAGGTGCAACTCCTTCCTGCCATCTAGATGCAGATCTCTTTATTCACCACTGGGCGGACTCATTCTGTCTCCTGGAATCCCCCAGCCCTGTCACTCAAACTCCACACAAGGAATGCACAACCTAGCAGAGGCAGGCCTGGATAGTTACACAAGAAAATACCTCCTTTCTAAAAGTAGTATTTTCAAACACAGAATTTTAAAACCAACTTCACTAAAATATGTATTTTATCATTCTGAGTGCAGGCATACTAAACTCGAATTTCTACCATGTTCCCTGAGTCAGTCAGGATTATAAGATGTAATAATCTAACTGTCCATTCTGGCCTATGGAGAACAGGTAGCCTTGCAATTGTGAAAAACGAAAATGGCTGTAATTCACTATTAGGACATGCCACACACACCAGGGTATGTCCTACCTTATACTTACAATGCACCCTGCCCTTGGGCCTACCTTAGGGGTGTCTGACATGAAGAAAAGGGGAGGTTTAGGGACTGGCAAGTGGGTGCACTTGCCCAGTCAGCATGGCAGTATCAGACTGCACACAGGCTCTGCAATGGCAGGACTTAGACACATTTTACAAGGCCGCTTTTGTGGGTGGCACAACCAGTGCTGCAAGCCCACCAGCAGCATTTGGTTTGCAAGCCCTGGGCACTCCTGGTGCACTGTACTAGGGTCTGACAAGTAAACCAAATCAGCCAATCATGGAATTACAAATTAATACATTAATGTACCATAGGGATAGCATATGCACTTTAGCACTGATGAGCAGTGGTAAAGTGCCCAGAGTTATAAAGCAGCTAAGAACAAGTCAGAATAAAATAGAGGAGGAAGGCACAAAGTTCAGGGATGACCCTGCAAAAAGGGCCAAGTGCAACCCCCCCCGAACCTCAACCTGCTACTAAGCTAAGGTGAATTTATTTCTCTTGACAGGGGTTTCCTTCATGGTGCAATACCTCAGCCTGTCCCCCTTCTCTAGGGCATGAAGGACATTCCTACCCCTATCACTAGGAATATGCTTTTAAAGGCCAGCTCTCCAATCCTCCCTAGGCATCCAGTGCAAATCTAGAATGACCTCATATGCCTCAAACTAACTGTCAATATCATCCCCCTCCTTGAAGTCAAGCGTCAAATCTCTGGGTATGTGAATCCTTCCTTTATCACTGGAGCATGTCGTTTTGATGCCACCATTTGAGCTAAACAACTGTTGAGCCCTTATGTACAGCTCTTTGAGACTGAGTTCGTGAGACAGCAACACCTTTTTCTCTTCTAATGTTCTCTCAGAATCAGTCCTCCTCTCCTCCACTGGAGCTTTGTCATTCTCAGCTCTTCTTTAGTCTGCAGCCAGCTGGGCCAGCTGCATCCTCAGGCCCCTCTCAGCCTGTCTGCTCTTCAACTCCTCAAGGGACAAGGTTTGGGAGGAGATGTTGCTTTCTGCATTTAATCCAGCAAGAGACTCCCTAGCTTTGGGCCCCCCTTACCACTGAAACCAATGCTGTAATTTCCCTCTTCTGCCTCATTATTCTTCTCAGGATAAGCACCCTCATGGTCCTCTGCTGCAGCCTTCAGCCAACGTTCTTCCTCAAAAGCATACAGGGTACCCTGTAGGTCCTGCTTCGTGGAACACTTTTTCACAACAAACCCTCTATCCTTGCAGAACTTCCTCAGCTCAGCCATTCTGAGGGTTTCAATGGGAACCAGGCCCATCTCATTGTAGTCTGCTAGTGCATTGGAATACATTTCCAATCTTTAAGGTGTCACAGGTGCAATAACAATAGAGTCCCAAGTTTATGAAGGTGAGGCAGGAATCGAATTTGGAAAAATGACCAATTAAAACAAAAGTGGAGAATTAAAAATCCAAACTGGTCTTTAGAATGGAATTGTAGTGTACACCCAATCACAAGTATCAAAAGGGAGAGAGAGGAAAGGTCCTGGAGCCAGTTCACTTCCCCGCGTATTAGTGAGAACTAGCTATAATATCGGTGCTCAAAGTGCATGCTTGTACAGGGGGAACACATTTGTGTTTTTAGAAGACCCTCACTCACCAACCTAGTTGGTGACATGCTTCAACATTGGGTCCCACCCAAGGAACCTAGGGTACCTCGGGTGTGCTTCGACACCTGAATACAGCGGAGCAGGTTTTGTGCAGTAAGTGTGCAGTGCAAGTGAATGGATGTGAGTTAAAAAGCTGTCCAGAGGGTCCCGGGTAACAAAAAGAGGTTATTTTAATGTCTGGTCCCTAGGCAGTGATTAAAAACAAGAGGCGGATATCAACAGAGGTTTTTAGTAGCTCCGATATCCTTACTGGTCAACATGTTTCAGTCATGCTCTCTTTATTTGGCTGGGTTTTATCAGGACCTTATGTGAATGGGTGTTAAAGTGGTGATCTAAAAAGGTGATAAATTAGAGACCATCTACGTGTCGAACACGCTAAGGTGCATTATGTGGTAGAAGACGGTTTCCTCTAACGGCGCCATCCAGTGTGGGTACGAAAACAAACAAAAACATACAAACAAAAAACATTTAGAAATGCTTATTTGCAGCACCATGTATTAGGTGACTTAGGTGTGTGGTGTCCGTGCTCTACACGGATAATAACATAGTGAGGACAGAGCGTGGCATTTAGTGAATACATTGTACGCCTTATTTGTATGCAGTACCATGTGATAATCAATGCATGGTATACATGGTGCATGTAAATAAAGATTTGCGTTATGGCGATGTTGCTTACTCATAAATTATCTGGAAAATGCCCCATGAGTTCAGTTGTGGGGCCTGACTTATTGTCACACACTGTGCGATAAGGAAAAAGAAGTACAGAAACCACTTTAAGGCTCATGTACCTTGTGGAGTGAGAACTCCTCTGTCAGCGATTCGGGAGACTCCCACCCTGTTGCCAAAGGACCCACTTACTTCTTCAAGATCAGAGGCCCGCCTTTGTACCTATCACTGCCACATCCGAACTCTAACGATGTGTGCCTGGTGCTGGGCTGGGCTTTAGGTACTCTTAGGATGATACCAGGTGCCGGCAATCTTGCTCGGAGAGTAGTGTCTAAGAAGTAAAGAGAGATAAAAACCATGTGCACGTGTTGTGTTGTCTGCGCGTAAAGTTATAATGAGACTAAGGACTCTCAAAAGTCTCAAAAGGATGGATCTTACAAATTATATACATAAAGTGTAAATAAATGTGATGACTGAATTTGTAAATTTGATATCGCAAACTGGGGTAAAAAAGAAGAAAGTCTAACCCTGTCCGTAAGGGATAAGCTGGGAGCGTGATACAAACATACACTAGGAGCATCGATATAATAGCTAGTTCTCCTTGATTAAAAATGTATATGTGGGAAAGTGAACTGGCTCCAGTACCTTTTCTCTCTCACCCTTTTGATACTTGTGATTATTAGCAGCCCACAGCTGTGAGAGCCCACATACACCCCACCCGCCTATCATCATGGCGGAGAATCCCGGCCTGACTTTCACCAAAGAAGATGTCAGTGAATTTCTTGCAGACCCCTCCCGACTGGCTGATGTAAATATATAACAAACAATAGCTCAGACCACCGACTGGGATAGGCTCGCCGAGATGATAGCTCACGCTCAAGTGGATCCAGCAACAGAGGTTCACATAAACATAGAAACAGACATTGAACACCTAAATGGCAACTACCATGGGAAACATACCCACCTCCAGGCCTAAATTACGGTCCACCCATGTTCAACCATCCACCCAGGAACCCCTTCTTTGGATGGCCACCCGTGTACCATCCGGGACAACAGGCCTACTACCAACCCAACCAAAGGCCACTTTTTTCAGGGAGAGGCCGCCCCAATCAGGAAAAAGACAGAACCAACCACAGGTACACTGGATGGATGAAGAAGGACCAGTAGGCGCCAACACGAGGAGCAAGACAGAGGAACAACCAGGTGTTAGAACTGGCTATTTCTGGTAGGCTAAGGGTGACGCCAAAGCCAGGCAGAAACCACCATTCTAGTCAGGGCAAGGGAGTCACACGCCAAGATAACCCCTGCTCACCCCCTTGGTGGTTTGGCACGAGCAGTGAGGCTAAACTCGAAGGCAATGTGTAAAGCATTTGCGCCAGCGCACAACAGCAACAACATACTAGGCACACCACAAAAGGAACTCCACACAAGGTTATATAAAAATAACTTCTGTATTGTCAAAACCACATCAGATAGAAATCACAAATGTACATTGTGCCAGCTGGCACGGGCAATATTCACAAGGGATTATTTACAAGACAGGGCCACATGGGCCACTGTCAGAGTCACTTTTAGAAATAGTACTTTGTTGATCATAGAAAATAAGATATAAAACAAAATAACAGTTATAAATCACATCCAGTAAATACTGGGAACAGGTAAGTACCACTTACGCAACCCTAACCACCTTAGGAGAATGTCACGCAAGGAACCAGGACCTCACTAGGACCACCTGTATTAGAAAGAACAACCACCTAAGAATAAAATACATTTAGGGGTATAAACAAGAACACATTACCCAGGAGGGGGCAGGCACCAGCAATGTGCCCCGACGCCCCCTCTAACTAATATGGCCCTCGAGCCTCGCTGGGCTCGTAAATCATGTATGCCCCCTAGAGCCTCCGTGTCTCTAAACACAAAAATGGCCCTCGAGCCTCGCTGGGCTCGTAAATCAAATATGCCCCTGGAACCTCGGGGCTCCAAACAGAATGCAGCCTTTGCGGAGCCTCTCAGGCTCTATCCACCGTTGGAGCGGCCCGCTGCCATCCGGGGCCGCTCTGACCGTTCCTCTGAGCACCCAGCCCTCCTGCACTCACCGGCTGCTCCTCGACTCCTCCGGTGGCGGTCCTGGGCGGCAGCACCTCCCTCACAGCGTGGGGCTCCTCTTTGGGAACGGAGCCCCGCCGGTGCCTCCAGCCGCCTCTTCTCTGGGTGCGGGGCTCCCCCTGGGTCACGGGAGCCCCACAGCGGCAGGTGCCATCTTCCTCTTCTTTTCCCCGGGCTTCCAAGTCGTCGCCTTGGGAAGCCCTTCCGGCCAGCCAATCACGGGGCTCCTTCCCAGTGACGCGGGAAGAGTCCCTGCCGGCTGGGCCAATCCCAGCGCGGCAGTTCAGTGACGTCGGCGGCTGCTTCCTCTCGGCCCGGGGCAGCGGCGGTGATGGCACGGGGACAGTAACGAAGGGTGGGCACCCTCGAATTTTAAATAAAATAAAGAAGCGAGGTGGGCACTCGCAAAATACGTAAATAAACGGGCAAAGTCGCAGGGTAGGCACCTGCCAAACCTCACACAAAATGTGTGACGGCGACTCGCTCGGATTTCAGCAAAAAGCGCTCTCAAGCGCTATGGGACAAAATAAAGCGCTTCCATCGTGCTGGGGGCACTGGCAGCACCCACAGGCCCCTAGAAATGACCCCTATAGCAAGAAGGGTCCACAGAAGTTCTTCAGGGGATGCAGCAAGTCCTTCCATGTATTTTAGGCTATAACAAGCCTTGGCAAAAGCAAGAGAAAGTTCCCGGAAGTCTGCAGCAGGGGGCCACAGGCAATGGTCCCCAGGGAAAGTCCATCAGGTGTCCAGGGGCAAGCAGCAGCACGCCCTGGCAGATTCAAGTTAAAAACAAGAACATTTTGGAAGGGGACACAGCCCCTTCTTATACACAGAAAAGTCTTTGAAGTCCTTGTGCAGGCAGTGTGAGAACCAGCTAGAACTGGTTATAGGGAAATCCTTTCAGTATCAGGGACAGAGGTGACAGTCGTCCAGCGGGGAGGTGGAGCCAGCATTGTGGCAGGCAGGCACAGCCTCATTCACTCTCAGGTGCTATCTCCACCCACTTCCCTGGCAGCAGATGCTGCCTTTCATCCACGGGCTGACTCAGACAACCTCCTGGGGGCTCTGCAGCTACTGTCATCCTCAAACCAGACAGTCAATCCACAAACAGGCCCAGGCACTCTGGGCCAGGCTCACCAGCCAATCACACGCCAGCCACAGATTACACAAATATGCCAACTTCTTAAAAGTGGCACTTCTAGACTAGACACAGCCATGCCGCATACACCATTACGCAGCATTCAATCTCACGAGTTCGCACATATCAAACTCGACCCTGCACTCCCCACACATCAGGAACTACCATGGGCATACATATTCCCCATTTATTCCTATGGGAGGGCAGGTCACTCACCACACATACACAGAGAGCTCACGCACTTTACACTGTACCACAGTGAAAAAGTGCGCAGAGGCCCAAAATCACCAACACCAGGTCACAGAAACAGGCTAGGAAAAAGCAAAAAAGTTTCGGGGTGAACCTGCCAAAAGGGCCAGGTCCAACACAACCCCCTTCCAGTCAAAACGCAGGGTAGACCAATCACTCCACTGATGGGCTTCACTGCTTTGGGCGACAAAACACGGACACGGGCCCGCACGGCAGGGACACCCTCCAGTTTTCGCCACTCTGAACCTACATGTATTTCTCTCAACAAGAGCTCTCTGGCACAACTAGGATACCCCACTGGTACACACTAGTCATCCACAGCCAGGACCAGGCCCTAGGCCATCCAAATATCACAGGTCCTAACCAATCCACAGAGTGGGGGGCAGTAACCCCTGGCACACAATAACCAATCTCCACTCTCCCTCTCAGTGTAGCTACAACTACCACTGATCCTTCAACCTAGGGAGCACACCCTCAGGCTGACCAGAGGTCACGGGCAAGAATGCCCCACCCTACCTCTACTTCTGGTTTTCCGCACCCTCACAGGGAAGCACTTGCCAGAACACAATTCTCCTACCAGATCAGGACCTCACTCCATCACTGGTCTACCACCTGGAAACTATTTCACTCCTGAGGTACAAAGCACACAGCACAGTCCGTCTTCAAGCAGGTGGGGGGACACAGCACACAGCAAAGCCCCCTTTCCTCTACCTTAGTAGAAACAACAGACTGCAGGTGGGCCCCAGAACACACAGCAAGGGCAGCCTCCTCAGTCTCTTCAGCTGATCTACTTTGGCAGAGATTCCTCTTGACCTGGAAGCTTCCTAATCTCCCAACCTAGGATCTAAACCCTCAGGTTGCACCGGGGTCAGAAGTACACCGTCCCTCTGCACCCCCTTCCAGAATTCTGCACCCTCCACTTAGGAGCGGTACCCCTCAACACCAGGACCGCCGGAGTTCTGGTGACAGACACTCCCCGTCCTCTAGACACAGGAAGATCGTCCTCAAATGACCGGTAAGTACAGCTTAGGCCCCTGACCTGGCGCTCCCGGGGGAACCCTCCAGGCCCTGAGACAGGGTTTCGGGCCAACGTGGGACACACGTCCCACACTCACTCCGCCTCTACTTAGACAGGACATGAGCCCCTACGCCCCTACCATCCTAATGGGACCTAGCTGGGCTACACATGAACCTCTTCACCTATACAGGATCATCAGATACACAAGCCACTACTTTTAGAGTCACTCCCTAATGTCTCTGCAAGACATCTAGCACACCGCCAGAAATCCACCTTCTTGTCCAGTGCCTCTGCAGGACCTCCTGCACACCACCAGAGGTACACCTCCTGTGCAAGCTCCTTTAAAAAAACTCACATAAACTCCTCTAGTTCAACACAACCACTCATCCACACACTCCCCCTCCAGACTGGTGAGACAGTTCCTCACTGCCCCTGACTCTCAACCTGTACCCCTCTTAGTGAGCACCAGGCACCATACTCTGGGAAATGGGAATGAGACTTCACACACTGGACACTTTTAAGCTGCCACCACTGGATCCTACCATACTGGGGAATCCAGACACACACGCTACACTCAGGGGATAACTACCCTCCCAAGCAAGCCATTTCTCCTCCACACTCCCTCTCTTCCATCTACCCACACAGGAACAGGAACAGGGATTGGACACTGGACCCAGCAAGGGATTCCAAATCTATGGGAACCTCCCCCTCTACTGGCGTCCCGCCCTGTCATTTTCTCTCATCTGCCACTAAACATAAAGCGCAGGAACACCAATTGAAAATGACACTCTTGAGGAAAAACAAAATCATAAACAATAATCCCAAACATGTGACTATCTAAAAAATGCAGAGTTTTGTAATGTAGCCAGCTGTCGCTGTGGCACTGCACAAACACAAGTCCAAATCCGCACCGCTGACCAACAATGTTAGAACTGGCTATTTCTGGTAGGCTAAGGCTGACGCCAAAGCCAGGCAGAAACCACCATTCTAGTCAGGGCAAGGGAGTCACACGCCAAGATAACCCCTGCTCACCCCCTTGGTAGCTTGGCACGAGCAGTGAGGCTAAACTCGGAGGCAATGTGTAAAGCATTTGCGCCAGCGCACAACAGCAACAACATACTAGGCACACCACAAAAGGAACTCCACACAAGGTTATATAAAAATAACTTCTGTAATGTCAAAACCACATCAGATAGAAATCACACATGTACATTGTGCCAGCTGGGACGGGCAATATTCACAAGGGATTATTTACAAGACAGGGCCACATGGGCCACTGTCACAGTCACTTTTAGAAATAGTACTTTGTAGATCATAGAAAATAAGATATAAAACAAAATAACAGTTATAAATCACATCCAGTAAATACTGGGAACAGGTATGTACCACTTACGCAACCCTAACCACCTTAGGAGAATGTCACGCAGGGAACCAGGACCTCACTAGGACCACCTGTATTAGAAAAAACAACCACCTAAGAATAAAATACATTTAGGGGTATAAACAAGAACACATTACCCATGATGCATGAAACACATTCAGAGGAGTAGTAAAGGGAAACACATGAGGCATAAACCTACACATTCAGCGGTGTTAAGAACAAAGCACATGATGCAATAAAAATACATTCAGAGGTACCAGAACAATACAATAGCGCAAAAATCACATGATGTCTAAAAAAATTCAGATGTGCAGGAATAACACATGATGCAAGAAAGCACATTCAGAGGTGCAATAACCATACAATTGCGCAAAACTTACATAAGCCACCACCTGTGGCAGTCCCTAGGCCAACTGGCCTTGTTGGGGCTAAGACGCCCTGTGTCTCAATGTCAGGGGCCTAAACGGTGCAGGTGCCCACTACTTGCTGGGCACCTGTGAACATCCCAAGACCTAAACGGTGCAGCTGCCCACTAATTGCTGGGCAGCTGGGAAATAAAAACTGCGACGGGGCCCTCACTGACCCTTAGGCGCAAACTGCACCCACTGCTGGAGCCACACAGACTCTGGGCATGTCACGTGCCCCAAACGTTGGAGCCACACAGGCTCTTAAACACATATGCCCCAAGTCCCTCGGGGGGACCCTAAAAACAATCATGTGGGCAGGGAGCCTCTCAGGACTCAAACACACATCTCGCAGGCAGGAGGGGGCAGGCACCGGCAATGTGCCCCGACGCCCCCTCTAACTAATATGGGCCTCGAGCCTCGCTGGGTTCGTAAATCATGTATGCCCCCTAGAGCCTCCGTGGCTCTGAAAACAAAAATGGCCCTCGAGCCTCGCTGGGCTCGTAAATCAAATTTGCCCCTGGAGCCTCGGGGCTCCAAACAGAATGCAGCCTTTGCGGAGCCTCTCAGGCTCTATCCACTGTTGGAGCGGCCCGCTGCCATCCGGGGCCGCTCTGACCGTTCCTCTGAGCACCCAGCCCTCCCGCACTCACCGGCTGCTCCTCGACTCCTCCGGTGGCGGTCCTGGGCGGCGGCACTTCCCTCACAGCGCAGGGCTCCTCTTTGGGAACCTCCAGCCGCCTCTTCTCTGGGTGCGGGGCTCCCCCTGGGTCACGGGAGCCCCACAGCGGCAGGCGCCATCTTCCTCTTCTTTTCCCCGGACTTCCAAGTCGTCGCCTGGGGAAGCCCTTCCGGCCAGCCAATCACGGGGCTCCTCTCCAGTGACGCGGGAGGAGTCCCTGCCGGCTGGGCCAATCCCAGCGCGGCAGTTCAGTGATGTCGGCGGCTGCTTCCTCTCGGCCCGGGGCTGCGGCGGTGATGGCACGGGGACAGTAACGAAGGGTGGGCACCCTCGAATTTAAAATAAAATAAAGAAGCGAGGTGGGCACTCGCAAAATACGTAAATAAACGGGCAAAGTCGCAGGGTAGGCACCTGCCAAACCTCACGCAAAATGTGTGACGGCGACTCGCTCGGATTTCAGCAAAAAGCGCTCTCAAGCGCTATGGGACAAAATAAAGCGCTTCCATCGCACTGGGGCCACTGGCAGCACCCACAGGCCCCTAGAAATGACCCCTATAGCAATAAGGGTCCACAGAAGTTCTTCAGGGGATGCAGCAAGTCCTTCCAGGCATTTTAGGCTATAACAAGCCTTGGCAAAAGCAAGAGAAAGTTCCCAGAAGTCTGCAGCAGGGGACCACAGGCAAAGGTCCCCAGGGAAAGTCCATCAGGTGTCCAGGGGCTGGGCAGGGCCCAGGGATTCCCCGGGGCCCAAGCAGCAGCACGCCCCTGGCAGATTCAAGTTAGAAACAAGAACATTTTGGAAGGGGACACAGCCCCTTTTTATACACAGAAAAGTCTTTGAAGTCTTTGTGCAGGCAGTGTGAGAACCAGCTAGAACTGGTTATAGGGAAGTCCTTTCAGTATCAGGGACAGAGGTGACAGTCGCCCAGCGTGGAGGTGGAGCCAGCATTGTGGCAGGCAGGCACAGCCTCATTCACTCTCAGGTGCTATCTCCACCCACTTCCCTGGCAGCAGATGCTGCCTTTCATCCACGGGCTGACTCAGACAACCTCCTGGGGGCTCTGCAGCCCCTGTCATCCTCAAACCAGACAGTCAATCCACAAACAGGCCCAGGCACTCTGGGCCAGGCTCACCAGCCAATCACACGCCAGCCACAGATTACACAAATATGCCAACTTCTTAAAAGTGGCACTTCTAGACTAGACACAACCATGCCGCATACACCATTACGCAGCATTCAATCTCACGAGTTCGCACATATCAAACTCGACCCTGCACTCCCCACACATCAGGAACTACCATGGGCATACATATTCCCCATTCATTCCTATGGGAGGGCAGGTCACTCACCACACATACACAGAGAGCTCACGCACTTTACACTGTACCACAGTGAAAAAGTGCGCAGAGGCCTAAAATCACCAACACCAGGTCACAGAAACAGGCTAGGAAAAAGCAAAAAAGTTTCGGGGTGAACCTGCCAAAAGGGCCAGGTCCAACACCGGGACACAGGGGAATGAGAGAACCAGGAATAACTCTGAAACGCCATCCCTGGTATTTAATCTGCCCAACACCACTCTCTCATCCCTTGAGGAAGTTGTCCTCAACAAAGGCCTCTCTTTTGTGCCAACAATCCACCTGGATAAGTTCCAGATACATGTGGAATTGTCAGTATTCTTCCGTAAATTGAAACTTAAAGCATTCTTTGAGAAGCAACCACCTACAGAACCAGCACACCTGACTAAAGAAGCAGGACTGAGAACAAAATCTACATTCCTCCCGCCACCATCTTGTATGCCAGTTGAGATCACCACCTTTGAACAGGCAGTTTTCAATCAAATTGAGGAACTCAATCCACCGAAGACTTTCAATAACCTAACTACAACTACATATTGTCATCAAACCAGCAGACAAGGGAGAAGGAATAGTCCTCGAGAACAAGACAGATTATAGCAACAAATGCAAAAGACTATTGAGTGACAGTCAAATTACGAACGCCTACAGGAGGACCCAACCAATGCACTCCGGGACACCATAATCTCACTGGTAGAGACAGCAGAGGCCAACAACCAGATTTCTAAACAAGAAGCAGAATTCCTCTGTACCAAGAAGGTAAAGACACCCAATTTCTACACTGTCCCTAAAATCCACAAGGAGGTACAACCCCCTCCCGGACGACCTATAGTATCGGGGATCAATTCCTTACTGGAACCACTATCACGGTTTTGTGACTTTTTCTTAAATCCCATGGCACAAGAGTCCTCCACTTACATCAAGGACACATAACACATCCTAAACCTGATCAAATACATACAATTTGACCCCACCTCCCAACTCCTAGTGGGATTAGAAATCGAGAGCTTATACACAAGCCTCCCACAGGACGACAATTTATGGGTCCTCAGAACCATGCTGTGTGAAATTACGTGGAAGCACCCCACCCGGGGAAGTTGATACTACTCTCTGCAACCCTAGCACTTAAAAAGAACTAATTTGAATTCAAAGGGGAGTTCTATTTCCAAACAAATGGAACGTCCATTGGCAGTGTCTTCGCCCTGAGTGTGGTCGGACTATATGTCTATCACTTTGGGAAGGAACACATTTTGCCTGTCACAAATCCCTACAAAACCAACATCCAATTCTGGCAGTGTTACATTGACAACACCTTTATGATATGGACAGGATCCAATAGCTCACTGACCAGCTTCCTTACAAGGCTCAATGAGAGGGACCCATTTTTGCGCTTCACGAGTAGTGCAAGTGCAATCAAAATTGCATTTTTGGACCTCAATATTGAGGCAGCGTAAGTGAAATTGCAGACCACCACCTACTATAAACTCACATCTACAAATTGCCTCCTGCAATTTGGAAGTTTCCCCCCTAGGCCCCTGAGAGAGTACCTCCCATATGGCCAATTTTTAGGTATACGCCTCAACTGTAACTGTACACAGGACTAGAAACAACAGTCCACAGACCTGGCCACTAAACTAAAAGAGAGAGGATACCCTGACAAAATAATCCACACAACTAAAAAATGTGCACATAATCAACCAATGGATACCCTCCTGGAAGACACAAGACGAGAAAACACCATCATTCCATTAACATGCATTAGCACATATAATGTGGCTTCTAACGAAGTGGCTAAAATACTCAAGAAAAATTGGCGCAAACTTAACACTTCATGGATAAATGGCACGCCATTCTAAATAAATGTTCATTAGACTTAATTTTATTATTGGTAGAGGAACTTGCAAAAATTATCAAAGAACTTGAAGAAGAACTTGAACTACTCACCAATGAATTATGACAACAAATACAATCAGAAGAATGGAGAGCCATTTTGAAAGAGTTGAATGATAAATTCGACAAATATGGCAAAGAAACACAGGATCGGAAGCTTCGTAAATTCAAACATGATACCATTGATTACAAGTTAAATGAGGTTTACACCTGGGCAGAGGTGTATGCATAACGGAGACCTCCCCCAAGAGTAGTTACATCATCACTAGAGAGTGTGGTATCTGACCAAGATTTGACCCTATCACGACAACCACCAACAATCGTTACACCACCCATGACCAGTGAAGGAAGTTCAGCACAAGCGTCAGGCAGCCAACACACTCCTCAGCCGAGTTTTTTAGGGAAGGGCCCGGCAAACCACCAGAAACTGCAGAAACCAGAAAACAAGACGCTGCAAAAGAGCCAGTAAGCTCCAATCTACGGAGCAAGCGGAAACCCTAGTGATAAACATCTCAAACAGAGAGCTGAACAAACAACAACTACAAACGTTGCAAAAAGGTACAAGCTTCGTACCTACATTTTCGAGCACCTATTTTGACACAGAAGTCAGTTTCTTTAAATGTATGCGCTCATTACATTTGAGACATTTCTTTAAGAACATAGTACCCACGTTGCCAGAGCCTTCACAAATCACTATGAGTGAATTTAAAGAATTCAAGCCACCCAGCACGTTTATGCCACCAGCGTCACATAAACTGTTGGACACATTTGAAATCTTGGTGAAACAAGACTTACAACAAATCAACTGGAACAAAATCATGAGGAAAAACATCAACAAACATGAGGAGAAGATCATCAAAAAACTAGCCCAGGATGCGTCAATCACAATCCAATTAGCAGACAAAGGAGGAGCCTTGGTTGTCATGGACACCTCCTTCTATGAAGCCAAAGTGTTTGAACACATCAAAGATGAGTCTACATACCTGAAACTTTCAGAAGATCCTTTGAAAGACATCAAAAACAAAAACACATTAGAATCAATTCTTGAGAAAGCTGTAGAAATGGGGTGGATTAACAGCAACACCAAAAGATTCCTAACAACAGCTTCACCAAGACGTCCACAAATCTACATGTTGCCAAGATTCACAAGAATCTCCAAAACCCTCCTTTCAGACCGATAATGAGCATATGTGGATCTATTTTTGAGCCCCTGGGGCAGTACATCGACGAATTTCTTCAGCCATTGTTCAAAACTGGACAACTTATCTAAAGGATACCACTCATTTTTTACAATTGCTCCAAAACATCACCATTGACTTGAATAACATCATTCTGTGCACCACAGACGTGACTTCTTTATATACTGCAATACCCATCGAGGAAGGTATAGAAGCGTGTGAATGGGCCCTATTGCAAATCCCTGAAATACCAGCACACAAAGTGTTCTTATTAGAACTACTTCAATTCTGCCTACGCCATTCTTATTTTTCTTGGAAATCAGATTGTTATCTACAAATCAGCGGAACCTCTATGGGTTTTTCTGGAGCTCCAGTTTTTGCCAATATATGCATGGCTAAGTTTGAAAATGATTTCATTCTGTCTGATATAAATTGGAAGAAACACATGATTTTTTTCAAAAGATATATAGATGACATCTTTCTCCTATAGGATGGACCAGAAGCCACGCTTCATCAACAGATCAGAAATCTCAATATCAAAAACAGTAGGATTCAATTCACGTCTAAAACCGACCCCTCACAAATTCCATTTTTGGACGTCATGATACACAACAATCTACGACAACTTAGAGTGTTTCACAAACCAACGGATCGGAATAACACTTTGTTATTTACCAGCTTTCACCCCAAAGCACTTTTACGAAACCTACCATTCTCACAATTTACAAGAGTTAAACGCATCTCATCTACTGAACAAGCTTTCAACCAAGAAATACAGTTACAAAAACGAAGATTTATACAACGTGGATATCCACAAGAAATCATACAACAAGCTGAACAGAGAATGAATGCAATTCCAAGAAGTCAATTGTTACAACCCAAAGTGAAACTTAAACAACAAAGAATGGTATTTGTCACCAAATTCTCCACACAATGATCATAAATCAGAACCATAATCAATAAACGCTGGGAATTACTTGAGACACAGGAAGACTTCAAAGGCATATTCAAAGATAAACCCCTGTTTGCATATAACCGCAGTAGGAATCTTAAGGAGATGGTAACCAAACCTAAGATATTATTTCAAGAAACAACCACAGTCCACCCAGGCATGAAAAAATGCCCCAATTGTGTTCATTGTAACAACGTGATTGTCTCTAGAACTATGCAACATCCACAAACTGGCAAGACCATTAAGATCCGCAATCGAGCTGACTGTAATTCTACTCACGTAGTGTACAGCATAAAATGCCCATGCGGCAAGCTATATATAGGGAAAACAGACAGAAAAATTAAAACACGTATATCAGAGCACAAGAGTCGAATTCGTAATCAATCAACAACATCAAGCTTAGCTTCACATTGGAGCGAAATGAATCATACCATACCCCAACTAAGATTCCAAGTTCTAGAAGTCGTCGACCAAGATCCAGATCGTGATAACATCAAATGGTTATCACAAAGATAAATTTGGAGGATCAAACACATGGACACCATGATACCAAAAGGTCTCAATGACAAACTGGATATGGTCTGTTTCTTGTGATAAGCCAGGACCCCTGAATTCTGAAAAATGAAAAATTCTCAGTCTTTTAACATGATCACCTGTCATATACACTCTGATCACTCTCATTCGTTTTCTTTCCCCAGAAACAAAGTAGACAGTCCATACATTATCCAGCCCACTAGGCAGTTTTGAGATTCATCATTGATAGTTCTCCCAATTAGAGAATCAATACACTGTATCTAAGTTCTCTACAGACTACACAGTTATTCTGTTGTATTTTTTCTTCATCTCAATAGACTCTAAAGCACGCATAGATGAAATAAGCATAAAAATGTACATGTGTTAAGTTGTTAAATGAAACATGTCCAATGAATGAATTATGTGCTATTTATTTTTGTGTTTTAGAGCAACGTCATATAGGCACACCAACTTATCTTATAACTAACACACCACTTCCTGGTGAGGTACACCATCGTTTTGTGACCATTTGCTTTTCATTCCTCCATGAGTCATCTCTATCACACCCCTTGTTTTTTATAGCTGTTTCTCCCCCCTTTCTCACTTATTTTGCTATTCATTACAACTGAACACTGATCACCCTCAAGTTTTGCATCTTGTTTACCACGTGCAGGCTAGCTGTATTTCACACTCTTTTGTGAGTCCTGTTTATGTGTCATCACTTAGTTATCGTTTTCTCTATTCTACTCTCTGTTTTTTAACCATGACCATCTCTTCGCGTTTCAACTCTTATCATTTATTAATATGATCACCCACAGATTGCCACCCACTCTGGCCGGACTACAACGTCCATTTTTTCCTTTTCATGTATTTCTCAAACTAGCCAAAAATTTCCTATCGTTTTTCAGATGCACTTCTTATTTTCTCTCCCATGTGATCAATTAAAGATGGCCGTCTCCACCGGCCTGATACCTTTGTCCGTTTTCTTCACCTTTATCTTTCAACCGAGTCTAAGATGGCCGATCCCATTTTCCGTTGTGTTTTAGTCCGCTTTCTAGCTTGCTGCCCCTAACCAGAAACACACCCGGCACGAAACCTTTCGTATTCCGGGCATCGCGTTGTTACCGAGAGGATTCTTACTCAACTCTTTCAGGTAAATCACTGTTACGAGTGACTTATTGATTAGACTCAGACCTCACCGATTATAGTAAGCCTTAGCTATATATTTTTTCTTTGCTTCTTTTTGTATAGGAAGCATCTCTCGTAACATTCAGCCAGTGTATCTGCATATTTTGACCCGAGCTCACGAGTCGAAGGTATTGTTCTTAAACTTGTTAAATACTGATTATTTTAACACCCGAGCTTGGGCGCTGCTTTCAGTAAACCATCATTAACTCTTATTTTTAGAGAGTCCATAGAACACTGCCGCAACATTGCTGCATTATCTCCCGAATTTCAAAGGTACGCCGTGTGGTCTCACACTTTCAGTTACTTGCGCGCTATTTGGATTGCTGTCTTGCATGCTGAGTTGGGATTCTCGGATTTTCATGCTCGAGTGATATTATTCAAGACAGGAATTTCTTGATTGGTTGTTTCTCTATTTAAAAGTTGACTGTGATGTCTTCTATTTCTTAGCTTTCTGTGACCCACATTTGAGGGGCAAATAGGATCCCACGAGTTCTGATATTATAACACCTTTAAATCGTTGGTAAGCATATTTCGAGTTTATCACACTCTTTGAGCTTGCTTTATTTCACACTAGTTACTAACATCAGTGTCTGTAACACCGCATGTCATGATTATGTTATCGCCTTGATCTACTGGATAAATTCACTGATGAATGTGATCCTCTTTGTTTGACTACATGTAATTAATATGACATTTATATGAATTTCTTTACATTTCAGTTCCCCTGAAGAAGAGATCAAATGATCTCGAAATGCATTGGGATTGACAACTGTAAAATGTACAGCATTTCGTGATGATTATATATTTTGTGATTATTTTTGACTTTGATAAATCAATCTTTATGTGAAAAAAATACTTATTTACAAAATATTCCTATGTAAATAAATCATGAAAAAATCATGACTAACTAACAAACGGTTGATTAAGAATTATTATCATTTACTAAGACAGTACATAAAAGAATTAAAAGAAAGAGCCAACCTAATGGTTAGCACCTGCAGTGCAGGAATGGTTCTGTGATAACTTATCACCTTCTTCGCATACTCAACACTGTCAACCTCAAGTGGGAACAACCACTTTTTGCGTATAAAAAAGCAGGAAGCCTGCGATACCATCGGGTCTCAACCAGGCCAAAGAAACCAAGGACACCAGCCACCAATACGATACTCAACGCATGGGGTTTTCCTGGTATAGTGGGCCACTACCTGTGTGGAGACTGTAGCATCCGCCACCTCACCCAGGCCACCAAAACACTGGACCTGGAGTCAGGGAAAACCTGGCGCCAGATCAAGCACATCAACTGCAAATCATCGAATGTAATCTACTCTCCAAGCAAGATTGCCGGCACCTGGAATCATCCTAAGAGCACTTAAACCCCCGCTCAGCACCAGGCACACATTGTATGAGTTCCGATGTGGACGAAATAGGTGCGAAGGTGGGTCTCTGTTCTTGAAGAAGTAAGTGGGTCCTTTGGCAACGGGGAGGGGTCTCCAGAATCGCTGACAGCGGAGTTCTCACTCCACAAGGAACATAAGGCTTAAAGTGATTTCTGTACTTCTTTTTCCTTATCGCACAGTGTGTGACAATTGGTCAGGCCTCCACAACGGAATTCATGGGGCATTTCCAGGTAATTTCTGAGTAAACAACATCGCCATAATGCAATTCTTTATTTACATGCACCATGTATACTATGCATTATAACATGGTACTGCATACAAATAAGGCGTTCAATATATTCTCTAAACGCTTCGCTCTGTCCTCACTACGTTCTTATCCACATAGAGCACGGACACCATGCTCCCAAATCACCTAATACATTGTGCTGCAAATAAGCATTTCTAAATGTTTTCTGTTTGCATGTTTGTAATTGGTTTTCCTCCCCACATGGAATGGGCCGTTAGAGGAAATCATCCTCTACCACATAACGCACCTTAGCATGTGCAACACATAGATGGTCTCTAATACACCACCTTTTTGGACCACCATTTTAACACCTATTCACATAAGGTCCTGATGAAAGCCAGCCAAATAAAGAGAGCTTAGCTGAAACATGTTGACCAGTAAGGATATCGGAACTACTAAAAACCTGCATTGATATCCGCCTCTCGTTTTTAATCATTCCCTAGGGCCCAGACATTAAAATAACCTATTTTTGTTACCTGTGCCCCTCTGGACAGCTTTTTTAACTCACATCCATTCTCTTGCACTGCACAGTTACTCCACAAAACCTGTTCCACTGTATTCAGGCGTTACCTTGGGTGGGACAGGGCTGGACTGGCTGTAGTGGGCACCAGGTGTTTCCCCGGTGGGCCGGCAGGGTGGGGGCCTGTCTTGGGCTCCTGTGGGTCTGTTTTTGTTACCGGGGGCTGGCAATATCAGCCCCCTGTAACAAAATTGGCCGTAACCGGCCCTTGCAACCAGCTTGGCTGCACCCCCGCACTCCCCCCAGGGGGGCGACCGAGCAGTTTGCCAGGGCCGGTTAGGGTTCCCAGTCCAGCCCTGGGGTGGGACCTAATGATGAAGCATGTCACCAACTAGGTTGGTGAGTGGTGGTCTACTAAAACACATGTGTTTCCCCTGTACAAGCATACACTAGGAGCACAAATATTGTAGCTTGTTCTCCAGTGTACACCCAATCATTGTATGACACTCTCCTGTCCATACTGCTGCTCACCACTGTTAGAAATTGGTTTGCTGGTTGACTCGGGGTGAACCTTAGTCAAACAGCAACCACCATTCTAGTGAGGGCAAGGGCCAGGCACACCCTATATTAACCTATGCTTGCCCTCTGGTAGCTTGGAGCAGAACAGTCAGGCTTTACATAAAGGCAGTGTGTAAAGTGTTTGTACAGCACTTCAAACAGTAGAGCAGTGAAAACACCACATAAAAAGTCTCCACACCAGGTTCGAAAAATTTAGTTTACTTTTCACAAATAAACAAGAGCAAAATGACAAAAATTTAATAAGTGGAACTTGAGATGTGAACATTGAAAAATGAACAGTTAGATAGAGCTTAGAAGCAGGAAGGGCTTACTTGGGATATCTGCTCGCGCTGGACCAGGATTGCTATGAATTTCAACTGGGCCCGTGAACAAAAGCCTCCATTTTGTAATACATGTTTAAACTTGGCATGTCATGTTTTACATGCTTTGCATGTACAGGATTGCCTACTTAGAAAGATCTGCTTCCAGCCCTTTTCTTCATAAGCATTTTATCATGATATTTGTACACTTTGTCCAAGGCTAAGGAACATTGAGCATGTTGCTTTTGCATTTTCTTGTCCTTTTTTTGTCCGGTTGGAGACAGCTCTGAAACCAAAAGACAAACAATCATATTAGCATTGCACCTCTGGCACAGTTTGAGTGGAACTGAGCTTTGATGATATAAACTGCCTCTCAGCTAAGTTCCTGAGAGGATCGCTTCCATTGATTATCCTGGATTGCATACCTATTACAGAGATGCCAATATGAAACAATGGGGTGACCCAGTTACATGCAGAACCTGGGGATTTGTACATTAAGTGAACAGTGGTTCTGCCACAAAAAATGCTTTAGAAAGCCCAGAAAGTTTTTTTAAGTATCCCTGTTGTTCGATGAGATTTTCATTTAATTATAAACATAAGAGCAAGTCCAAACCAAAGAAACTCTACCAGAAATTACTCATATACTTCTGAATATGTTTAGGATTTTATGACAAAATCATAAAAAATACTCAAAGAATCAGGACATTTAAATTCACAGAGATATATAGTGTACAACTACACTTATTAACAAATAAAAGACGTGAAGAGAAAACAAAAATGTGTTTATATATATATCAAAGTACAATTTCGACATAACCTATAAACATATTTCAAACAAACACTCATTTTAACACAGCGTGAGGTACATGAAAAGTGTGATTCAACACGACCAGGAATTAATCCTCTTATTCGCTATTGGTCTAGTTGGTCAATAACACTTGTATGTGTCCACATTTTGACTCCTGGGGATTAGTGTGATATCATCTTTTCGGGTCTTCTTCAGGACTAAATACGATGTCTGTGTGTTGCCTCTTTAAAACAAAATAAACCACTAAAGATAGGGTACTGGGGTTGGACAGTATAATTCTATGTGGAGTGACCATGTGTCTCTGCTCACCTTTAGATAGGGTACCACGTGGATACCAGAGTAATGAATAATATATACAGCATGACAGCTTGTATAATAGAGGAGGTTGACCAGTCAAAAATAAATTATGGTGACCGTCAATGCCAGTGTTCAATAAGCATAATCATAAGAAATGATACGGTCTATGGCATGCCCTTGCAGGGACTGTACCTTAATTCCAAAAGTTATCCTCTTGTCTGGTAGTTGATTTAGAAGTCAATGGCACAACGTGCCTTCATAATCTATTAGTACAAGTGAATGATGTTTTATTAATTCCAGCATTAATCAAAAAATTACAATAAAATAGGGTCCATCCGGCAAGTTAAATACACTAACCTCCGGCGTCGTGTGCTCTGAGTCATCTGTTATTTGTAAAGAATCACTTATAGGCAATGTCTGTTGGGGCAGTCCGCCTCCATACAGTACTTCCACTTATGTCAGGATACTAAAAAATGGCTTTGGACCTTCAGAAAAATAAAAGTACCAGTGTAAGGCCTAAAAGGTTCAATACCATCTATTTGGAAAAAATGTGGAGCACGTATTCGCATATGTCTTACCTGTAGCATTCAATCCTGTAAATAGCACTGGGGGAAGCTGCCTCCTGGATTGTAAGAGCTTCCTCCAGAAATAGATTTCGTGACAAAGCGTCAGGGTGTAGCTGTTGTCCTCGTGGAACCAGAGGCACGTTCAGTTTGAGATACGTGCTGGCCAAGACAGCCCTGAATTGGGGTATTGCTGTAAAATCACATCCCAAGTGAAACTTTGGGGAGCAATAGAAAAATCCGGTATTGATCAGAGAATCACGAGCAAGTGTCTACAAGAAACTTTATGCAAAATGCTCCTTATTGTTCTCCACAGTGCTATGGAGAAGGAAAAGGATTAAATTATGTCCTGTATTTGGCAATACCTTGCATATAATAACAAAGCCTTGGAGTGATCCATTTGCAACTAAATGTAGGGTGTGATGAATCATGGTATTGGAGTATCATTGGTACAATCACTGATTAAACAAATACACAAAGTATGCTATTTAACTCAGTGGATAATGACAACCCATGAATGCCATACATTTTATATACAATATTTGAATATTCAGATTAGAGTTTCATCTTTGTAATAGTGGTTTTAGTCAAAACTCATAGATACATTACATGTTCTACACATAGTATACAAGTTCAATGTACATCATATGGGAATAGAATGTGCATTCTGTTACAGTGCAATGTGTAAGGAGCCATGTTATATATGTTTTGCCTAGGTCATACTGAGGGGAGAAATTTGTCTGGAGATTTCCACCAGCTCGTTCAGGCCCCCATTAACTGAGTCCAGCAAAAGAATGCATTTACATTTGCGAAGGTTCATGATTGCTGACTGTGCACCACCTCTTAGATTGGGTAAGATCTTTTCCAATACCCACCACTCTTAGCTGTTACACAAGTGTTATTTTTCACTGAAATGTTCCTCTAACGGTGCACACTGCACTTTACAATGGATGCGTGAACAGTGCTATAAAATTCATGTCTTGATTGTTTGCTTTGTCTGCTCAACATACACTTTTTGGCAAGAACACTTAATTGAGTAAATCACATCCTTGGTGTTACAATTGGTGGGATGGTGTAGATTGTACTGCCTACCATTGTGTGTGAATTCTCTTTGCTCAACAGTGAGCTTGCAGCCTTTACAGTGCCCGCATTTAAAGTGCCCTTGTAACGGTGGCTGCATTCAAAGAGAGCGTGTGTCGGATGGTAACTTTTCTTTCAGGTATGTGCTGACAACATAGTCCCTGGTATTTCATCCTCTTTTGAAAGCAAATGGGATACGATCAGTGATGCCTATCTATTCTGATACTATATGCCTATTCCGATTTATGATTCTTTTGATTTCGTTACTTCTGTTACTGAAAGTAGAGACACAGACAATCCTACTATGTATTTCTCTGGTAGCCAGGTGGAACCCTAACTAAAGGTGAGCAGAGACAGATGGTCTCTCCATATAGAATTATACTGCCCAAACCCAATACCCGATCTAATTAGTTATTCTTTTCTTAGATAGGCAACACACAGACATTGTATTTAGTCCTGAAGAAGACCCCGAACAGATGATTTCACAATCTCACTAGTCCCCAGGGGTTGAAACGTCAATGCATACTTAGAAGTGTTATTGATCAACTAGACCAATAGAGAATAAGAGGATCAATTCCTGGTCGTGTTGAATCACACTTTTCATGTACCTCACGCTGTGTTTAAATGTGTGTTTTTAGGTCAAGTCTATACAGCGCTTGCACTGTTCGGCGATCTGGTGTAGTTACTTTATGGATGTCTGACTCCTCCCACACTTTGGATAGGCTTTCATGTATGTCCTTAAAAAATGGTAGCCTGCAAATGGCTGCTTGTTGGTGCATGTCCCGCCTTTTCTGGCAACTTAACTCCCATGCATTATTGCCGCGGGAACGAGCAGGGACGAGCTTGATGTGAACGAGCAGAGACGAGCAGGATGCTTGCATGCTGATTACCATGAAGCACTGCTGCCTGAGAATATTTAACCCCTCCCAGTTTGGCACGCACTGGAGCTCAATCCCCGTCTATAGCTTTTTTTGTTCTTCACAAATGTTAACTTTATTGATTGTTTTATTTACTTTCAGGGCACACAAACCACTGATTGTACCTGCTGCTCGGTTCATGGGCCACATGCGTACATTTTATGTACAAAAGCTGTGCTTGTTGTGCATTCACTGATCTCACAGCCGCACTCGCTCTGTAGATGTAAACATCGTAAGCTAAAGCGCGAGTGCCGTGGCTGCTTGAAAAAGTAAAGAAATGGAAACAATATGTTTTCCTATTTCTTTACATTTTAAGCCATTGGGGTACCTGCGGTTTAGCTTAGGATGTTTACAGCTACAGTGCGAGTGCCACAAAGGTGTCACATTTGCTTGAGTTTGAGGTATTAGCATCGTAAATGACAATACCTTATATATATGTGTTTTAAAAACCTGTAAGCGGTGCGCACTGGTTGCAGGTTTTCAAAACACATTTTTAAAAGGTATTGTCATTTATGATGCTAATACCTCAAACTCTTGCAAATGCGAGACCTATTGCATTACAAATACTTGTGATGTCTATGCTGCGGAAAGGGCTGCGAGGGCTGGAGTTAAGACACACAGTGGCGGCACAGATTACAGGCCTCTGGCCTTCTTCCTTTATAGTCACGTTATATATATAATCCCTGCCATTTTGTTGCGAAGTGTCTGAGGCCAAAAACAGGTGAATCAACCAGCGTGCTGTGAAATTCTAGACCAGGACCCGGAGGCATACCATGACAATGTGGCTCAGGAGACCTGTTGTACTTTTAAGTAATTTGCCACCAAAGTATTTAAATGTTTACTGAACTACAACACCAGAACAAATATAAACCTAATATGGAAGAAAGTTCATCCATCTCATCGTTTATGCAAGCCCACCGTCATATACACTTGTAGCAAAGACATATACTCCCAATTACAGTTCATTGAAATGTAAAGTAGCAACCTAAATAATAAAAAGCTGACCTAAGCGCCTGAAATATATATCCTCTTCAGTGGATGAACGTCTTATCCGTCCCCTCTTGGCCACCACATGCCTCCCGTTTTCTGGTTTCTGGGTTTCAGGACATTCAGCAAAAAATTGCCCAGGCTCTTAATTGAGTCCTGGCTCTGTTTAACTGAGCAGGTAAGGCTTGCTGTACGTTTTCAACTCATTCAGTATGACATAATGAAGTCACCTATATAAAGGTAGAGAAAGGACAAGAGTCTGCTTATAGCAATGTGGTCACTGTAAAAAAAACTGTTCCCATGGTCTACCAGTGGTCAGCCTGCAGTGGGCTGGTGGAGACACATTGGTGGGGGGGTTCCCGCAATTTAGATTTATAAACAACATTATCGGACACTTACAGCTAAGGCGACACAACCAGTGATACAGAAATCTGCACACCTTAGCACACCCAATTGACAGCACCCTAAGGAAGGTGAGGTGCATGGTGTTGCCCAAGGGACAAATAGACGATGTAGTAACCAATAGATGTCTAAAAGGTTCTCCACCAGAGGAAGGGTAGTCCTACCTTCTCTAATTTTATACATATGCAACAGTGAGAGACAAGCCCTGCTTTCACTGCAAGAGGTTCATGTAAGAACAGAAAAAGGAGGCATCACACTCTCATTTTGGACAGGCAAAGGTCCGCAGAAGAGGTCTTTGATAGGGTTGATACAACTCTAATCCATGAAGTGAAATAAAAAACATCTTAGGTCACAGCAGCCCACCTCCTGTGCTGCAGCTTGGTGGCTGTGCATTACCAGGTCAGGTTCTGGCTTTGTATATCACAACAGAGTAACTAGAATTATTTAGTTTGCCCATACTTTCCTCAATGCAAATGCAGATAGATTCTACAAACGCCTATTAGGAGCGAGAATACTGACTCAGTACTGGAAGGAAAACTAGTTAATTGTGAGAGGCTGCTATGCTTAAAATTCAGATAGTAACCCAATAGACTTAAACCACACAGTTTCTGGCTTTCATGACAGGAATCTGGGAGAGAGAGAAAAAAAACGTCTCGGATGTGAATTGTGTCCACAAATCCCAGATGGTCCTTTGTCCATGCTATTGATGCATTGCAGAACTTTCTGACCCACAGGAATTGAGTAATGCTCCCATCTCTCCTAAGGGATTCAGATGACCGGGTATGTGTTATGGAGTCCAACATGAGACATATGCACATAACACTGTGTGTTATGTGTCACTGATGAAGCAGCCAAGAACACTGCCATAAAAGGGACATTTTGTCAGTAGGACACCAGCTAATAGTTCTCATGCACCACACAGTTGGCAGTCACTATTCCCTTGTAAAAGGACACCTGGCATATTATTATTGATAGGAACACCAGAGAGTGCTCAAAGAAAAGAGGAAAATCCCAGTTATAGGAGATTGGTTGGAGTTTACCCATAAGACCAGTAGGCTGCTTTCCAGAGATGCAGATAAAATGAATTTTCTCCTACAGTTACTTCTGAAAGGCTACCAACCATAGGCCTGCCATTGGCCTGTGGAGATGGCAGTAGCCACCCGCCATTGTATGTAGGGATATGCTTCAGATGTTCCTTCCAGTCTAGCAGTCTAGAATTCTGCTGTAGGGAACAACAATGGAAATTATGTAGTTTACTCTTCGTTGTAAATCCAAAACAGGCGTACACAGCCAGGTAAGGCATCAACAGAAAACAATAGGGGTTAGTGAAAGAGACCCGTTCCAACTCTCAGTTGGTTATATGCATTTTTTTTCAATAGTATAGCTTGCCTTTGTAAGACTAATGTAACACACTCTATGATGGTGACGAAAAAAAAATATAACAACAATGATATTAAAAGGAGACAGTAAGTGGTAGAATAAATGGATGAATGCTTAGATGGTAGCGGAGATCCTAGAAGCCTATGTGACTCTTGTATAGTTTGGCAAGCACCCTGTCGGATTGGTAAAGGCCCTTGCCAGCTCAACTCCCCCCCATCCCCTTACCATACCAGTGCAGCTGATGTTGCTTCATTACTGTTGATTATAGAGCAGTCTGTCATATTTTTGGGGGCACTTTAGTTTCATGTTTTGATGTTTGACAACATACCACCAAGGCAAGGCTTTGTGACTGAAAAGCAAAAAATAAAAACTGACACTGAGTTGTTTTTCTGCTTGTCATGTATATTCTTCAATTTTCCTTCTTGCGACTATTATGCATTGGATAACGGTCCTAGGAGATTCAACTTATTGCCAGTTGCCCCGCCTTAAATATGGAGGGGTTACCACCACTGTGCCACTGAGGCTCTGTAGTTGTTAGGTCCCCAGATCAATGATTTCTGATGGCATAGCCAGCTGAAGCACTACCAATGGAAAGCCAGCTGTTTCTAAATGGGACAGATGTACAGCAAGTTTGTTAGAAGGAAGCCACAATAGTTTATGTCAGTGCTTTTGCTATGCCAAATTCTAAATGACCCACAGTGTACCTGGTAAAGGGCTTAAGGCCCACATTAAAAACAAGCATTTGCAATGCCATAGATCTTGCATTTGCGAGGGTTTCATTTATTGCCTTTGTAAATCAGAATGCCTTTTATTGATGTGTTGCTTTTAAAACAGGGCACTAAAAGTCATTGTCATTTACAATGGCAATAGCTTAAAGTCTAGAAAATGCGAGACCTATCGCATTTCAAATGCCTGTTTTGATATATGTATATTGGTTATGTCAAAATTGTGTTGTGATATATAAGTTAACACATTTTTTTTTCACTTCACGTCTCTTATTTGTTAATAAGTGTAGTTGTACACTATATATCTCTGTGTTTATAAATGTCCTGTTTCTTTGAGTATTTGTTATGATTTTGTCATAAAATGATAGACATATTCAGCAGTATATGAGTAATTTCTGGTAGAGTTTGTTTAGTTTGGGCTTGCTCTTATGTTTATCATTAAATGAAAATCTCATACTACTAGAGGGATACTTAAAAACGTTCTGCACTTTCTAAAGCATTTTTGTTGGCAGAACCACTGTTCGCTTAATGTACTAATCCCTAGGTTCTGCATGTAACAGGGTCACCCCATTGTTTCATATTGATGTACATGAGCAGATGCTGGTCTGCGAGGATTTTTCTCTCAAATTATTAAATCGATGTGTAACGTCTGATACACTTGCATATGGCGAACAATATATTGCCAGACTCATACAATGGCAAGAAGAGACATCCTTTTATGAGCAACCACCACACCTTTAAAAAACACATTGAATGAGAAATTGATTAAACTTGAGAGATTGGAAAATAAATTGATATGAACTAGACTGCATGGTCACCTATTGACAAAATATCTCCAGGCAAACATTATCCCTGTAGGATTACAAGTGAGAAACAAGCCGTCGATATTCATTGACATACCTAAGTTCCGGGAAGATTTCTGTTTTATTGCCAACAATTGCTCCAGGCACTGGATGGTGCTTGGAGTACAAACTGCACTGGAATATATTAAAAAATTGACTAAGGAAATTGAAGATCTAAGGAAGGACAATATAGACGACAGGGCACTTTCAAATACAAAGGAAGCCCTTGAAAGATTAGACAGGACAATTGCAGAGTTCAATACGACCACACTAAATAGGAAACTGGAAAACTAGCAAAAGATTTAAGAACTTACGACAAGAAAGTTACCTATCCTTACACCACAGACAAATATTACCAACAAGACGCATAGAGTCACTACATGAATAGAGGTAGGCAAGGGGGCCGTAAATACAAAACCTTTTCAGAATCTTCCTATTCTAGTGGTCCTGACAGTGATTACGACAACAGTGATCCCTCCAGTAGTAGACAACAATTACACCCAGGCTCAAGCTATCAGAGATCCAACTGCCAGGGACCCATATATCCTGAGCTGACATCAGGTCCTTTTTTAGGAGATGCCAGATGGACAACACACAGGGCTGGGGGCCACACCAAGGCTAGTCAGAAGGCAGAACAGGGGATGGAACAGAGGCAGAGGGAAGGGCAGGAGAGCAGTGACATTCTACCCCTAAACTCACAGAAAAATACAAACCAGACTACAAACTGACAGCTGGTAGATGACTCTGACAATGCTCAGGTCATTGTCCATCCTCCTATAGGCCCCATCTCTAAAAATGAGGATCACACAAACCCTGTTATCAATCTATCCAACCATATTCTAACCTCAATAGAAGTAGCTGTTCTATCTAAAAATTTCAGTTATGTACCCACTGCGCACCCAGTAGTAGTTTCAGTATCAAGATAGACCTGTGCCGTTTCTTTAGGAAGATATGCTTACGGCATTCCTTCTACAAACATTCAAGTCCTGTTTGTGAAAAAAAGATATCCAGCCACTCCTTTGCGGACACCTTCTACATTCTCACCGCTGACTCATTTAATGTCAAACAAAATCCTGCTTTTCGAGCAGGTAATTCTAGAAGATGTACTTAAACTGTTTGATAGCAAAAAATATATCAAGCAGGGGGCATGGCTAGCAGCCAAGCGGAATGGCTGCAAGTTAAAGCAGCTCCGAACCCTCACTACTCATCCTGCAAATATTCGTCATAAATCCTTGATATTCTTCCCCATTAGGAGGGGACCCGGCCACCTTGCATTGGTGCACGAGTGGGTGCCTGCGTTGCCGTGGTGGAGTGGTGCATTAAGGAGGAAACAGCAGGAGATGGCTGGCTGCACGGCAGAGCATGGCGGCGAGCCCCTGTGGTACGGCCTCAACTTAGAGCGGTGGCGGGCCTCTGATGCATGCCGACCTCATCGGAACACATACCTGCCTATGAGGAGCGGAGCGTGCGGCTCGTTGACTGTGAGTAGTGCCTGCATCGTTGAGTGGTGCTCTCGTGGTCTGCTGTGGCCGTGCAGTCCATGCACAGTCCCTGTGTTCTTGAGAGGTACTGCGCTGTGCAGGGAGGCACGGAAATCGAGGCCCCGGTGTGGCGGGCCTAGCGGGCTACCTTCACACAGATTACATCCTGCAGAGTGGGACGGTGGAGCGTGGGATTGTGGCATCCTGGCCCCCCACCTGGCCCCCTCCTGAAGAATTATTTTCTCACCACTGACTGCGAGTTCTGCGGGTCCTCGCTAGACTCTGTGCAGCTGCCGCCTTTCATTCTGATTTGAGTGAGCAGAGGAGACTCAATGCCTTGCTGACCAGTGGCAGAAGGAGTGTATACCAGTGGTGGATTCTGGAGCGCGAGACTCTGACATGGGTCCTTCGCCCCCAGCTCAGTTCTATATAGGTTGGCAAGCCAAGAAACCCAATAGGCTGACAGGGGTCGAGGTCTGTCTCCCCCTGGGCAGGCAGCGGTGAGCACTGAAGCAGGCCCCATAGATCCCGGGAGTAGCGAAGCCCAGTCAACCGGCAACATGACGACCAGAAGAAGTGTTGTACCACAGACCCAAGCCAAGCTGGCCAAATTCGCATGGTCCAACTCGGGAGAGGAGAAGGGGTCCCAGCCACTGGAGGCACCTGATGCGCAGCAGGCCCAGCCGAAACAGCAGGAGGTCATTCACAAGGACCTAATGGCGGCTATAACAAGAGTTCAAACCTCCCTTGAGACCCGCAACGACACAGTGAATGTGGAGGTTTTCCTCATCAGGGCTGATCTCCGAAAAATGAACTCTTGTGGGAAAGAAGTGGAAGAGATTACAACAGACCTGAACAAGCACACCACCGTACTGAAACAGCAAGTCACCCAACTGTTAGATCAACAGGCAAAAATGGAGACACAGCTGGACGAGTACAAAGGTAGGGCATGCAGAAACAACATACGAATTCTTGGCTTCCCAGAACGCATGGAGGGGTCCGCTGTTGAGTTGTTCATTGAAGACCTAATTCTGAAGAAGCTGCAACCCAAGAGACTCTCAAACTATTTTTCCATCGAGCACGCCCACCGCGTCCCTGTAGGGTGGTCCAAGCCCGGAGCCCCTCCGCGACCTATCATAGCTCGGGTCTTTAACTTTCGGGACCTTAACACCTTACTTCAGACCGCACGCGCCACCCCACCGCCCAAGCTGGAAGACAGTGTTACATTTTTTCCAGACTTTACCGCCAAGATTCAGGCCCTTGTGGTCAAGCGGGCGCTCAGAGACAAAGAGGTGAAATATGCCCTGCTCTTTCCTGCGAAACTCCGGGTGGAATATGATAGTAAGGCCTGGTTTTTCTCCTCTCCGGATGTAGTATGGGACTGGCTGGAGGGCTGGCATCGTGTTGAGAAGCCTCACAGAAACTGCAACGGAATTTCTCAGACCGCCAGAACTGATCTGAATGCTGGACACTGTGGAGACATCAACCGGCAAGAGAGAGACTCAGACTAATTGTTATGCTACTATATGCCAGATTCCTTCGGATCTGGTAAGGGTGCAAGTGCCACACTTGTGAGTCGTTGGGAGGGGATGGGACATAGGTCACTGACTGGGGGCCTCTTCCTGGTCTTGTACTTCCATGTACAGTACTTGGCACAAAGGCATGTGATGGTAATGTTGGTCCTGCAGTGGTCCCCGGGAGGTAGAGGAGAGAATGGGGGCAGGGATTCACTTATATAAGCATGATGTACTATGTTCTTCCCCTTATAAAGTAGGTGTGTTGGGATGAGTGCAACCCTAGAACCTATCAATGGGGGGTTGGGGCAATCGGCACTCTGACTTGTTGGGGATTGGGTAGTTGTAAATCCTCTGGCAGGGGGGCAGGGAGGGGGAGAGGAGGGTTGGGAGTTGTGGATTATGGTTTTAGTTTGTGTTCTCTTTTCCGATCACACTTAGGAGATAGTCGGATCTATTGTGGTTTTCTCTCACTTCACAACTGAGGTACATGGGCAGCCTGTTTTTCAACCGCCCACTGCCATTCTGCATCCATTGACGCTCGCACATAGGGAGCATAATATATGACACTGCTATTGCCCACCCATGGGGCATATGGGCCCCTGTACAACTTTCACATCCAATAAATGGCGGGTGACACAATAGAAACTTCGCTGTTTTGTCCGTCCTGACTGACCTTTCACTTGTCCTGCGCCCCGTGGAGAACCTTCCAACATCTTTCCCGGGCTGTCGAGACCCATTTCCGCCAGCCTCCCGCCGCCCTGCTGTTTTCTGCCAACTGACAGCGGGGCCGCCGAGTGGAGTGAGGCGAGGGGCTGCCTACAACTCCCGGCAGCCCTCGAGGTCTCCAGCCCCAGCGTCACAACTCCGCGCCAGGAGGCGCATAAAGGTACTCACTCTTCCCTCTCGCGGGACGCGTGCGGGACGCCGGGGGAAGCCCGGGCCAAGGGCGGGCCCGTTGTTGCCCGTTAGTGACCGGTAAGGACCGGACCGGGCCACCCCCCTTGTTTTTACTTTTCTAGACCAAGTTCATTGTCTATTTTACATTTGAGCATTATTTAATTGATCTATTAATTTGTCCATAATGACTCGAGGAACCAGGAAAAACACCAAGCCCGTTCAAAGCATAGCTCACTTGACTGGGCCGATAGACCAATTCATCTCACGTACCAACGAGGTCATCGACCAGAGTATCTCGATGTTGGAGCGCAGAGTATCACTTGATCTTGCGAACGCTAAGCGCTCTTCCATGGGCCATTTGGCTACTGCAGTCTCTCCCAATCAGCAAGACACCATTACACCCATATTGACTTTACCAACAATACCAACTACCATTGATGCAGATATCCATACATTTCCCTGTACTGTGGATCTCTCTGCAACACATTCCTTATCCGACTCACTTTCGTTGGTGGATCTGGAGACTAACCCTAATTTAGAGCTTTGCCAAACGCTGGAAACATCACTAGATAACCACCTTCGTGGGGTTAGGGAGGGCGCCGTCCTAAAAAGGGGTAATGGCAAACAACACTGTAAATCCAATAGTACTGTAGCTCCACAGGAGTCTGAGGGGGGCCAGATTTCTCAGCCTGCCCAAAATAGCACTGCATCAAATGCAATCAACTCCCCAATGAACAACACTAATACCGAGATTCTTATTGCTAATCCTATTAGGTCCTCCCAGCCCGAGAGCCTTTGTACAGCTTGCAATACTATCCCTTTTCTGCTATCCACCATAAGGGAACTCCTTATAGAGAATCTAAAACCTTTGCAATCCAGCCTGAGGTATCTAGAAAAACAGCTGACACTACTATCCACTAAAACATCTATCCAGCCCAGTGCAGTCAATAAAAACCAGGAGAAGGGGAATCCCAAATCTCTAGCTAAAATCTCACATGCGCCCCAATCAGACCCTGGTAGTAATCAACCAGTAGTGTTTAATCTATCTACCATACCACCGAAACATCCAGCTCTACCACCACCCCCCTTGACCAACTCTCACGGGGGTGTGCCCTCGGCTGGACCGAGTAACGGTCCGACCCTGGCCTCACAAGGCTCTGCTATTATCACAAATCAACCTGTTAGTAAAAAACAGTCATCTATACATCCCAAAACACTGGAAACCAAATCCTTAGAGATACCAAAAAGGGGACCCCGCCCAAGGCGCCCAGTGCACCTTCCTCCTGAGGCTTCCCCTCACACGGTTATTCTTACTGGCGTCCCTGAGCTCTCAGAAGGTATTAATGAATCCTTTTAGTCCCTTAAAAATAAAGTCCTGCAGTGGTTAAGTCTAAATAGACCACTACAGCACTATCATAATAGCAGAATAACAACAGTACGAAGAGTAACCTGGATAGGGGAGGAACAAAAATCAATTCAGGGTGACTGTATTATAGTGAACTGCGTTGATCCTAACACAGTCAACCATATATGCTCATGGCCATTATTGGAAAAAAAGGGGGGAATCGATGCTCACCATCTTTCCTTTTTTTACCCCCCGGAGAACACCCATAAATATTTCCCCACTGTAAACTGGCAACAACCCTTCGAAGGGCACTGGAACCAGGTGGCCTATACTAAAAGAAACAGCAATAGAGACTGGCACACTCAGGATTGGCACTCACAGTCCTGGCTTCCTAGAAGGCCACAGATCCCCATGGAAGGTTGGCAGAGCTTTCCAACTAGAAATCGCTACGAATGTCTGGACATGGTAGATCGCCAGGGAAGACTTCTGCAACACGCTAGCTAACATTAAAAGTGGCTCTACATCTGACCCAGCCCCTATGCACATCCTCAAACAAATTTTGAGTACGATCTCATCAACGGCCACAGAGCTGTTAAACACCTCATTCTCCACGGGCATAGTGCCCCAAGCTGGAAACAAGCCAAAATCAAAACGCTCCTTAAGAAACCATGCCTAGACTCTTCAGACCTGGCCAACTTCCGCCCGATCTCCTTGCTTCCGGGAATGGGGAAAGTGGCCGAGAAGGTGGTGAATAGGCAGCTCTCAGAGTATTTGGAGAGTAACGGCCTATTCAGTGACTCCCAAACGGGCTTTCGCCCAGGCCAGAGTACAGACACCGCTCTTATAGTGGCTACGGAAGAGGCAAGATGCATCTTAGACTCAGGGGGATCAGCGGCCCTGATCCTCCTGGACCTAAGCGCTGCATTTGATACCGTTGACCATGCAACCTTGGTCCAGCGTCTCGCCAAATTGGGCATTACAGGGTCAGCCCTTAGATGGCTGGAATCCTTCCTCGATAAACGATCTTTTAGGATTTGGGAAAATGGTTCGATGTCCAAATCCACTCCCCTTCAGTGTGGGGTTCCTCAGGGCTCCTCCCTGAGCCCCACATTGTTCAGTGTTTATATTGCCCCGCTTGAGGAGGTAGTAGCCCCCTTCAGGATCAAATCTATTAGCTACGCAGACGACACACAACTTATCGTCTCGCTGTCGCAACAAAGGGGACATCCATCCGACCTCTCAAGATGCCTAACTGCTATTTCCTCCTGGATGACCGACTCAAAACTCAAACTTAATGGAGCTAAGACCGAGATTATGGTCATGGGCCACCCACTTTCATCCCTGTCTTCTGAGCACTGGCCTCCCTGTATGGGGGAACTTCCCCCGCCCAGGGAGAAAGTTAAAAGCCTCGGGGTTTGGTTTGAACCCCAATTAACATTCAAGACCCATGCGCAGAAAGTGGCAGGAGGGTGTTTTGGATTACTGCGGGCTGTACGGAAAGTCCTCCCCCTTCTGCCTTTTGAACTGAGAAAACTCCTAATCCAGGGCCTAATTTTGTCCAGATTGGATTATGGCAACGCCCTCCTCCTGGCGGCGCCTCAGGCCTCGATCAATATCTTGCAGCAAGTACAGAACGCTGCAGCCAGGCTGCTTATGGGGGCCCCCAGATGGGCCTCAGCCAAACCATTGCTCAGAGCCCTGCATTGGCTCCCAATTCAGGAGCGAATCTCTTTTAAGTCACTCTGCATTGCCTATAAATCTCTGCAAGGTAACGGCCCTCCGGCCTTGAGGGGTTTAATTTGCCCATACAAACCGGCGCGGGCCCTTCGGTCCGACGGAGAAAACCTGGCCATCACTCCCAGAGTGAGGAAAGCCCGCACCGGAGGCCGTCGGTTCTCGCTGAATGCAGCAAAAAAGTGTAATGCACTTCCCAGGGACCTACGGAGGGAACCCTCCTACCTGAAATTTAGAAAAACACTTAAAGCTTTTCTTTTCCCCAAGGCCTCCTAATTTCTTTTCCTCTTGTGTTCTGTTACTAGTGTTTCAGCGCTGGGACGCCCTTGGGCAGCCATGCGCTTTATAAACCCAATTTCATTTCATTCATTTCATTTCAGAGCTTTCCAACTAGAAATCGCTACGAATGTCTGGACATGGTAGATTGACCGATAGTAATCAAAAGAAATCTAACCCAGGGTCCGATAGCTCCTGAAGTGTACAATAGTCCCGGCCAGAAAATAAGCCAGTTCAACCATCAATTTTTTATACAACCGATACCGCCCATTTTAATAACTAATGAGATTGCATCCCTGGCAGATTCTTCTCACATTAATACAAGCATAACACAACATGTCTTCACGGAGGCTCCTACCGGAGCAAACATTATAATTCATCATCAACCTCAAAATATCGATAAGAACATGCCAGGTGCAATCGCGTCAGAGCGTTTGCATACCCGACCTGCAGTCTCTTCATTATTTAAAACTCCGCTATCACAGCCAAATGACCATGTACGCAGCGCTGATCTGAGCATTCCAATCATCTATTGGAATGTTGCAGGCTTGCGAGCCAAGACAGCGCTACAACCATGGCTGGATATAGTCAATGCACACCAGGTAGTCTGTCTTCAGGAAACCTGGTCAATAACTCCACATCATTTACTAGGCTACAAAACATTCCATATTCCAGCCAGTCAAGGACCGATAGGTAGACCAAAGGGTGGCTTGGCAGTTTACGTTGCCAACACTCTGTCTCCCCTATCTATATGTACGCTTAAAAAAGACCCCAGCTATCAAATATTGCAAATAAATTTTAATAAAAATTCGACTTTTATTTTTGTTAACTATTATACCAATTCTGAAATAACGGATTGCATAAAAATGCTAACCGATATTACCACTTTTTTAGAAACCTTGCAAAATGATCTACACTCAACCACTGTATATGTGATTTGGGGTGGTGATTTCAATGCTGCATTATGTCCAAACCATAAAAACGGGAATTGCGGCCTGTTAGACGAACTCGACAATCCATTGCCACATTTTGCACACTCCACTTGTGGGAACAAATTAAACGAGTCCCTTTTCTCCCTACAACTGGAGTTCGCAAATAACCTAGTAGATCCCCCAATAGACTTCTCTCCAACGTTCCATGGCAGGGGGTCCTTAACCACAATAGATTATATTCTGACCTCACAGAGCCTGAAGGGGCAATTGGCTAATTTTTACACAGGGATTGATGTGAGCAGTGATCACTATCCCATCAGTGTAACAGTCTTACCAAAAAATTTCACCCTGTACCCTATTATTATTAGCCACTTAACACAAAGCTCCCTAACCATGAACAAGGTGAATGGATACACAGTTAAATGGGCCAAGGTCGACCCACTTAAAATCACGGAACGGATCCTCGACAGAGCTAGGCCTGGGATTCTCGACTGTCTATCCGCTGACGCCTCGCCAGGAACAATCATGGCCAGCTTTCAGAAAGTCTTAAAGGTCATCGGAGAGGAGTTTATTCGTAAACTCAGGAATAAAAAATCAAATTCTGAGAGATGGTTTAATGCAAAGTGTCGCAAGGCTCTTTCAGACCTAAAAGCCGCCCTTTGCTGTCCTGTGAGGGACATGCTGGAAATCTCTAACCTAAGAAAACTTTATAATACGGCCAGAGCGGAACGTAGGAAAGAAATCAAGAACAATCTCTGGGCGCAGTTACATCTCAGTTGCCACAATAAAGACAGCGCTCTCTTTTGGCAAGTCATTAGATCCCCTTTTCTGACCGATTCTTCGAAGGACCAACATCTGGATGTCGCAGTTACAGCAGACGAATGGGTCTCCCATTTTACGAAAATCTTTGGGTCCCTTCAATCAGTCCCTTCAGAAGCTGATCTGATAAATGGCAACATATCAGTTAGAAATAGCTATCCGATCAATGTAACCTTTACCCATGCAGAGGTTGCTAAAGCTCTAAAAGCGTCTAAACTTGGTAAGGCACCTGGGCCCGATGGTGTGCCCCTAGACTTTTTTCTGCATAACTTCGAACTTTGGTCACCTCTTCTTACCCATGTCCTCTCTGCTGCAACATCTATAGGGCTGTTAAAGTCATGGTCAACGTCTATCCTGCTGCCAATCTTCAAAAAGGGGATCGCAATGATCCTGCCTGCTACAGGCCGATCTCCCTCCTGGATTCCATAGGCAAAGTTGCAGGCCGGGTGGTACTGGACCGCTTGCAATCCTGGGCCCACACAAATAACATTATGACCGACCTGCAATATGGTTTCCAGAAGGGTCTTGGAACCGTGGAGCAGGCACTGAATCTGGCCCTTTTGATTGGGAAGTACGCTGCAGCTAAAGGAGGTAACATCTTTCTAGTGTACGTTGACTTAAGTGCAGCCTTCGACTGCGTCCAGCACTCCAAACTCTGGGCTATACTTAGTGATCTTAAAGTGGATCCAGCTCTCATAGCCTTCCTCCGAGAACTTTACACGGACGCAACGGCGTCTGTCAGATTTGGAGTTAATGGTGAGTTGTCTCCATCTTTTTCTATCCAGAAAGGGGTAAGACAGGGATGTGTACTGGCTCCCTTCTTGTTCAATCTTTACACCAACGGTCTTGAGCTGGCGATGCTAGAAGGGAGCCAGGACTTACCCCAGATCAATCATCGCCCTATACCGACGCTGCTCTATGCAGATGACTCAGTCATCATTGCCAGAACACTTAACCAACCACAAAAGCAGCTTGACAAGTATTGCTCTTTCTTGGGCTCTCTGGGACTCAAAATTAATATAAAAAAGACATTCACTATGCACATCGGCCCCAAGGTCAAGAAACCCAGAGCAATTTTCGTCGAAAAGTCAAAACTAGAAAAAACTTCTGCCTATCCTTATTTAGGGATATTGGTGGACGACTCCCTAAGCTGGCGGCAGGCCACAGCCAGCAGAAAACTCCTTTTCCAGCGAGCAACACAGGCCTTGGTCTCTTTCTCTAGGAAACTTGGTAAACCTGCTCCCCCAGAACTCCTAAAAATTTACTATGCAAAATGCCATAGCGTGGCTACCTATGGCGCAGGAGTTTGGGGCAATGGCCCGATAGATTCTATCCAAACAGTAGAGAATCGGTTCGTCAAATCCCTGTTGGCCCTTCCACAAAGTGCTCCGATTTATGCTTCCCATAACAAGCTTGGTATGGATTATATCACAAACTACATACGTTTCCAACCAATTATTTTATGGCAACGTATATGGTCAAAACCAGAGTGCCACCTAACACGCTCGCTGATAAATGACTGTATGGCCTTAACGAATTGGCGTAGGATTCCTTGGTTGGCATACGTGGAGAACTTTTTTAGGGACCTAGGCCGTGGCTCATACTTTGACGACCCACCGAGTGTAGAGGATATATCGAGAAAAGAACTAAAGAAAATAAGCATGGACCACTTGAGAGAACTTCGTAGCTCAATTGAGATTGTAAAACTACTTAATTCTCAAATTCAAGCTATTCAACTTGTTAAAGGTATTCAACCTTATCTATCGTATTATTTGTCCAACTACGAAAAATACCTTTTGACAAGATTTCGTTTCGATACCTTCTTCCGGCTAGTTACCTTTCCTCGGATACAGAATTGGTCGAGAGACATTATGAACTGCCCGTGCAACGGAGTATCGACGCAATCCACATTACATACTGTTTTCTTTTGTTTATATTATAAAATACCACGAAAAACTTGGATTCTTCCACTTCTTCGATCGTCTGGCCACAGGTCATGTCATCCAGCTTATTTGAGTTTACAACTGTTGGACTCACCTCATTTTGCAAAATGTATAGCTATTTTTCTAAAAGCCACCATCAAATTACGAGAAGCTCTTGAATGACATTATGTGTTTTTTCATAAGTATGTAAAACAATTTTATTTTCTACTGTTTTAACCTGTACTTTTTATGGTTGCATATAACCGGTAACCGAATAAAAGATAGTGAACTGAGAACTGAACTGAGAAACTTCGCTATCGGTTCTCACGTGGAACGTCCATGGTCTAGGGGACACAATTAGGCGAGGAGTGGTACTGCAATATCCTAAGAGACATGCCCCAGATCTGGCTCTCCTACAGGAGACTCACCTAGTGGGAACAGAGAGTTAGGCCCTTACACGGTGGGGCTATAAACTCCTGGTCCATGCAGGATTTACCTTTGTTTTTAGAGATACCGGTATCCTCGCTCGGAGGAGCCTCGCACTCACCCCAACCCGCACATGGGCATATCCCCAGGGGAGGTTTGCAGTCCTAGAAGCCAGCTGGGAGGGGAAGCCACTCAATGTGATCTCAGTGTATCTTCCCTAAAATCTGGGAAAGGAGGCCCTTGTAGACTTAGAGAAAATCATTGTAGATCTCCCAGTGGGGACTTTAATCCTGGGAGGGGATTTCAATATGACGATGGATGAACAACGTGATAGGCACCCTCGATGCCCTCCCACTGATCACATGACACATATGATAGACTTCACCCAAGCCATGGGCCTGGTGGATGTGTGGAGTTCTCTGCAGCCAGACATGACTAACATCACGTTTTATTCCAACACACATAAGAGTATGTATAGATAACTTTCTTACTAACCAGGCGGATATTGGACACTTTAGACACCCTTAGGCCTTACCTAGGGGTATTTCTGACCATTCCCCAGTGTGGGTGGAGCTCATCTATTTCAACATAGGCACCTTACTGCTATACCTATCTATCCGTGGTTGCTCAAAATCCCAGACATTAGGGAAAGTTTGACTATCCAGACAGATTTTTCTAAGCTGGTAACAGTTATATTGGAGCGCACAGCGTGTATAAGTAAACGTAAATACAAATAACGTATGAATGGTGCTCAAAGTGGAAAAAGTAGGTTACCACTACTTAATACAGCGTCAATTGACTAAACATTAACATTTATCCACCAAGCACTCTTATTGAGTTCGAATAACACAGAATCAATGTTCATGTATCTTTAATTTCATCTGTTCATCAGATTCGTCATCAGATTTCTTCATCCAATGTATAACAGTATAACAGCCAACACGTGTTTCGTCTAGTCAGTCTATGACATACAGACTTCTTCAGGGCTAACTTCAATCCAGATTTTGCCAAAAAATAATAATCATTAACCCATATTGTAGGGGCAAAACCATGTAGTACGTAAACTTCAACGTTCAGTATATCTCCTCAGTCCAATCCACAAATTTCTTTAAACAGTAAGTCGTAGTCCAAATAATGTTTCCCATGTAAATATCAACTCCAATTCGAAAATCAGCAATACTCCAAGTCCGAGTATATATTAGGTAAGTAATAGCAACTCTGTAGTCTCTTAATGGTAGGCTTATCTCTGCTCCCTTCGTGTTCAAAGCGGTCGCGTTCTACCCGCACATGGGCATATCCCCAGGGGAGGTTTGCAGTCCTAGAAGCCAGCTGGGAGGGGAAGCCACTCAATGTGATCTCAGTGTATCTTCCCTAAAATCTGGGAAAGGAGGCCCTTGTAGACTTAGAGAAAATCATTGTAGATCTCCCAGTGGGGACTTTAATCCTGGGAGGGGATTTCAATATGACGATGGATGAACAACGTGATAGGCACCCTCGATGCCCTCCCACTGATCACATGACACATATGATAGACTTCACCCAAGCCATGGGCCTGGTGGATGTGTGGAGTTCTCTGCAGCCAGACATGACTAACATCACGTTTTATTCCAACACACATAAGAGTATGTATAGATAACTTTCTTACTAACCAGGCGGATATTGGACACTTTAGACACCCTTAGGCCTTACCTAGGGGTATTTCTGACCATTCCCCAGTGTGGGTGGAGCTCATCTATTTCAACATAGGCACCTTACTGCTATACCTATCTATCCGTGGTTGCTCAAAATCCCAGACATTAGGGAAAGTTTGACTATCCAGACAGCTCACTACTTTACTGAAATTGTCGGCTCAGTTGAATCGGCACAGATTTTGTGGGAAGCATACACAGCAGTGGTAAAGGGGCAAGCGTTAGCATTGAAAGTGGGTTATGTTCAAAAACAGAATCAACAGTTGCTTGACCTAGAGGCAGAGCTCCGACAGCTGGAAGAACAAACTGTGCGCTCACCCGGCGAGGCCACCACTCACCAATTACTCATTAAACAATTGGAATACAGATCCTTGGCCAGGGAGAAAACTCGGGCCAAACTGTTATGCACACAACACATAGTTTATGAAATGGGAGACAGGGTGGGCAAGATGCTGGCGTGGCTGGAGAGACGGGAACAGGGAGAGCGCTGGGTGCCCAGGTTGACCCTGCCTGCGACGGAGCCGGTCACGGACCCACAAGTCATTGCAGAAGCCTTTGCTGATCACTTGGAGAGGGTTTATACCTCCTCCACTCCATATACGGCAGAAGACTCGCGTCACTTGTTAGCTGACATGACGTTACTTACCGTATCTGACGCTGACAGGGAAAGGTTAGAAGAGGACCCCATGGACGATGAAATTTGCAAGGCCATAAACAGTATTCAATCTGGGAAAGCAATGGAGCAAATGGCGTTCCGATTGAATTTCTAAAGACTGTAAACACGCAGGTAGCCCCATCTTAAAAACATGTTTAATGAAAGCTTCATCAGGGGTATCCTCCTACAAGATCAGTGGCTTGCCGCAGTAGTGGTCATCCGAAAACCGGGGAAACCTGCAGACAGCTGCGGTTCCTATCGACCAATCTCTCTGATCAATGTTGAAGCCAAAGTCCTGGCTAAGCTCCTGGCCAACCGCCTCATCCCCCTACTTTCGTCTCTAGTCCACGCTGACCAGTTTGGCTTAATGCCAGGGGGGAACACTGCTTTGAATACTCGCCGTCTCCACAATGTTTTGGGTAGACAGCGCTACAAACAGGAAGATGCTGTGGTGTTTTCTATGGATGCCTCTATGGCATCTGATTCTCTAGAATGGCCCTACCTCTTTCAGGTGTTGGAGCATTTTGGGTTTGGCTCAACATTTTTGGGTTTGATCGAATTGTTATATGCGTACCGGCGAGCCCAGGTTAAACTTAATAACTGCTTATCACGAACATTTACATTGGGCTGAGGTACCTGACAGGGCTGCCCGCTCTCACCTCTCATCTTCTCTTTGATCCTGGAACTGTTGGCCTCCTGGATACGGATAGACGTGTTCCTTAGAGGACTGAAATGGAGTGAGCATCATGAAGATAGAATATCGTTGTATGCCGACAACATACTGGTGTACCTAGCGTCTCCCTGTGCATCCCTAAACAGCCACCTACATATCTTTACTAACTCCAGCAAGTACTCAGGCTACGCCATTAACTGGACAAAATCAGTTATATATATTCTCCATGGACAGACCACCCGGTTGCCCCCGGGCTGTGACCTTCAGGTGGCCTTCGATGGTTTCCGCTATTTATTTTTATTACCCTCGACCCTCATCTCTACTATGACAAGAATTTGGAAGCCCCTCTAGACAGACTTCGAAAAGATGTCACCCACTGGAAAACCCTACCTCTGTCGTTACTGGCCCGAGCAGCCCTCTTTAAGATGTTGGCCCTCCCTCGGTTTTTATACGCCCTTCATAACTTCTCATACCGAATCTCTGATTCGTATTTCAATAGTATCGATAGTGAGTTGAGGTCACTGCTATGGAGTGGAGAGACGCCGCGTATTGCATTACACAAATTGTCTAAGGGGTGGTGCAACAGAGGGATCACCCTCCTGAGTATGCAACTCTATTATTGGGCCTCGCAACTCATCGTAGTAAACCACTGGTTGTACCGTCCGTTGGACCCCGCATATATGCTTGACAAGTACCAAATGGGCCGGGAAGGGTATTTAGGTGCCCTCTACACGAAGGTCCGGAAAGGGAGGTGTGTGGGTCCCACTGCATGCATAGTGCAAATATGATAATAATAATCTTTATTGATTGGTTTAAAAAATCATTTACAATTTGAAACATAACAAAAATTGAATAATAGAAATGACTGTGATAAGAGTTTTAAAACAATTAATTTAAAATGACTTAAAATTCGGGGGGCCATTAAGATCTGATAATGTTCTGATACAGTACATCACTCTGGATTTCTTGTAGTCTCTGATTTGGATGTTGTGTCTGTTAACTCGGCCACTCTGCTATGGTGGAGAGAGTTTGGATTGGAGTGTGGCTTCAAGAAGTTCTGACAGTTTATGGACAAATTTCGAAAGCCCAATGTTTAGCTTGGTGTTGTCAGGGTTGAGAGCGGCCATTATTACTTGGCGGCAAGATCGAACTCCCAACATAATACATTGGCCTCGCAACAGTGACCGTCTGGCTGTGAGCAGTGCAGGGCATGCACAGACGATATGTTCCATTGTTTCAGAATGGTAGCCACACAATCTGCATTCCGTGCTACTACCCAGCCGGCGCCATTCCGGGAGGTTCTTCAGAAAGGGCCATTCTCCCATCCTCAAGGCCATAAACTTGCATTTCCAATAAAGTGCGTATGTGATTGACAGGTAGAGTGGCTGAACATCCACTTTAGAATTGGCAATTACAGCCCAAGCGTGTCTCCTCTTTGAGAAAATAGCCCTGTCCGAGTGAAAGGACCAAAATCTAACATTTTTTTGATGGCGGACTTTAGCATCGGGAGAGATGGATTTATATCCAAGAGCTCCTTTGCACCTAGTCTCTGTAGGCTGTAATCCAGGAGTTGCCGATGCTTGTGGCTGGTCTGATTTTTATGTATTTCCTGCCACAGTCGGGCCTCCAAGGAACGCTCCCGGGCGTGGCGCAGTCTATGACACACTTTAACGAATGCACATGCCTCCACTCCATGGTGATCTTGGAGTCCCAATTCGAGTCTCACTTGAGCTGGCGAGGCAGATTTTGGCAACCGAACTGCTCTTTTAAAGATTTGTGTTGTTAACTTGTTTATTAATATACTGGTTGTGACCTTGGTGATCTTGTGTCCATACATCAGGGAGTTGATTACTTTGGCTTTCATTACTTTCAGCATGGGTGTTAGGCTGCGACCTAGTAGCTGTTTTTCCAATTTTGCAGCGGCCACCTATAACGACAGAGCTTTAATGTTTAATGCTTCTTTATGCTTGATAAAAGTGCCTCTTGTATCCAGAAAGATGCCCAGGTATTTATAACTTGGGGTTGAATCTAGCTTTGTTTTGTTGAAGTACCACCTTTCTGTTGACCTTTTTTGCTTCCCAAAAGAAATAGTTTTGGTTTTTGACAAGTTAAGCTCTAGATGGTTTCTTGTTGTGTAGGGTAGCAATTCATCCAGTAGCCTCTGGAGAACCACTTTTGTGTGACTTAACAGCACCCGATCATCGGCGTAAAGCAAATTGGTGATGCGAGTCCCGTCAAGTTGAGTAGGATGGCAGTTTACACTGTCGAGAACTGGAGAGAGGTCGGATATAAACAAATTGAAAAGGAGTGGGGCCAATACACACCCTAGTTTAACGCCGGTTTCAGTTTGAATCTTCCTGGAAATATGGCAGCCTTCGCCCAGCTTGATTCTTATCCACGTTTCCGTGTGGACTTAAATTATTGCCTGAAGAAGAGGCTGTGGTATGCACCACGATTTTAGTTTCTGCCATAACAGATCCCTGGGCACACGATCAAAGGCTGCTTTGAAGTCTACAAAGCAGCAGTGCAGCTGGATATGTTGGCATTTCGCTTTATCCATCAAGACAGTTAGCGTTAGCAAATTGGTTGTGGTACCGGTATTGGCAACAAAACCCATCTGGTTAATAGGAAGGCGTGCGGTTGTTTCGGCCCAAGTCTGTAGCTCCTCCAGTAGAATATTTGCAAAGTACTTAGACTCCACGTCAAGAAGTGCTACCATTCGGTAATTTTTTGGCTCATTTCTCTTCCCACCTTTGTAGATTGGGTGAATGACTGCACCTCGCCAAGATTCTGGAACCGTGTTGTTTGGACTGCAGTAGAGAAATAAAGGGGTCAAGTATTCTGACCTTAGGCTGACATCAGATTTGAACATAGCTTGAGAGAGGCCGTTCGGGCCTGGGGCTCCTTCGGCTCTGGCTTTCCTTATGAAGCTTGAGATCTTGTTTTTTAAGGCATCCGGCGACACGGTAGGCTCTGGTGAGGTACCATTCCATTTAATTGATTCCTTGTGTGTCAGATCTTCAGGAGGAGTGTTTATAGGCCGAGCCCACCTCGAGCTCTCCAGTCCCGGAAGAAAGCTCATGGGGTTGACAGGGCTGGCGGAATCGGTGCAAGCTTCGTTTTTGTTGGTGTCTCTGAAGTGACGAGATTAAAACTTACTCCAGACTGCTTCACTAATGTTTGCACTACCATACCCACTTGCACTTTGTTTACTCCTATTTACAAGAGACCAGAATTGCTTCGGGTTAGGATTTTTACTTTCATGGATAAGCTTCTGCCAGAATTGATCTGAGGCCGCTAGTTTTTCCTTTTGTGTGGCGATTCTGAAGGCTGCTTGAGCTTGCTTGTAGTTATTGAAGTATATTTTATTGCTGGGAATCTTTCTTGATTGACGGAGTGCTCGGTTCCTCTCGGTTCTGCATTTCCTTGTGGCTTTTGAGATGTAAAATTAAAAAATTTGGTTTCTCTGACCCCTCCTTATAGGAAGTTCGTTGAAAAGGATATTTGTAAGAGAGGTCCAGCCACTAAGGACATGAGTTTTTAGCTCTAGAGAATGATGTAATAAGGCTCTGCTTTTTTCCGCCAGGGACAGGGCCGTGGAATCTGACCACTTTATCTGCTTTAGGTCCTCGGTGTGACTGCCTGAATGGGTGTGGGCCAGTTCTTGATGATGTGGGTTGCCGGTGGATAGTGTTATTATTTGTGCCCGGTGATCACTCTCTCCTTGTGGAGCAATTTGATAGCTCTTGGTCCAGGGCAGTATTTCTCTGCTCTCTAGAGTAAAGTCCAAAAATGAGAGGGATCTGCCATCTGCCCGGGTCCATGCGGGCGGGATGTCAGAGGAAAAACGCCCATTCAATAAGGTATATCCTAAGCTGTTGAACTGCATTAACAAATATTCACCCAATGTTGAAGATGTGTTCCCTACTGGAATTGACTGGGATGCAAAATGTGGAGGGATTCTTAGGGGGTCCGGTCCTGTGTCGTCGGCTAGATTGCAGAAGAGATTAGTATTGAAGTCACCTGAAATTATACTTGGTGTACTGCCATAATTGCCAATTAGGTAGCAAATGGAGTCGATCAGGCTGTCCATTTTGGATTTTTTCTTAGTGGTGCAACGGAAAATATAGAGCCAATCCTCCTCAAATGTAATCTGTTTGATGCATTTGGAAAATTTTGTTGATACATAGATCGAGAGACCGCTACTTGGTCTGCCGAACTTGGACTGCCTGGTGGCAGGTGTCATAAACTCCAGAAAGCCCACTATTGGGATACTTTCTCCTGTAGAATGAGTATGTCGTATTCTTTTAAAAAGTCCAGGGTGGTGGGAGATTGTTTTTCCAGGCCAAATCCATTGGTGTTCCAGGAGCATATCATCCGACTGTGGTTAATGGTGGTTCAATCGGTCTGGTTTCTGGATAGAATCCCCGACAGCCATAAACAGTCTGTTTCGCCAAGCTTTCGTTGGTCAATTGCGGGCTCAGGGGTTCCAGTTGGTGATCTGCCTCTTGCAGACCTCAGTACCGAATAGGGGGCTGAGGAGGAGCTAGAAGTACACGCCTGGTTGTTTTCCAATATTGAGGGGTAACAAGGGGCACTTGGTTTTGTTATTGTTATACCCCAGGTTTTAAATTGGTCAATTTTCATCAAGCCCAAATCCCGGGTTGCCGGTGTTACCAGTGTTACTTGAGTAGCTTCGCCCGTGTTAGATGCGGTAGATGGAATACATTTGATAGCGATTATATCTCTCAATTGTAGGTGATTTAGATCTGGTAGTGATTTGAAAAGTTTTAGTATATTCCCTCGGTTGAGGATGTCGTGAGGGCCCCTCGAAGTAAATTCTGGGATGAGCAGCAGTTTGGTGTTTTGGGGACTGCTTGGGGACTCACGGGGCTCATTGGCCATTACTGGCTGTTTTTGCTTTGGTTTTTCTTTGGAGGGCTTTCTTGACAATGTAGGTATAGTGAATGCTAAAAGGGGCAATTCCTTATAGTTGGTATTTAAGGATTGTGGGAGATGACTTTTATTTGTGGCCACCAACTTGCGACAGCTTGCTGAGTTTGTATCGTTCTCACAACCAGATTCTATAGCTGTTCTCTGTGTACGTGATTTGTTCTCCTCGACGATAAGAAGACAAGGGAAACTGGTTTTCTGGGCTGGCATTTGAAAGGTTGCAGGACTCTGTTGCTCTGCTTCCGATACTGGGTGCTTGGGTGATGGTTGTTTAGAACCAGGTTTTACTTGTATTGATGGCTGGAGGGTTTATCCCAGAACTTGAGGTAGCCCTGACTGCTGACTGGTCCAGGTTGAGGGTTCTGTCTGAGGGGCAACTGGTTCGATAATAGTTGCGGGCTTGTCAGTTCTCCTTTCAAAAGTAATGCCGATGCAGCCGATGGGACATTTCCTGGAAGTGCTGCCACACTCCATGGGGAGTTACGCATATTTGAAGCTGTTATGCCAATTTTTAGTTTATTCCGGCTTTTTCGTTGTCATTTCTTTTCCCTTTTCGACAACCGGTGTAAATTATGGTTTTTAGATGGTTCGATTGAGAGTAGTTTAGCGACTACTGTCTCTGTGGGGTTTGGGAGAGTTGGACTGGTGTGTACTTTCAGGCAAGGTGGATCATGTGCCTGGCTTAGAGCCTGAGTTGAGGAGTCTGGCGACTCAGACTCCGAGGGTTTCTTTATTTCCGGATGTTTGTTCCTCGGCGGTTGGATAGGCATGTACAGGTCCTGCATCAGAAACTGTCCTTTGGTTTCCTGATGTTTGGTGAGGCGAGGATGCCATTGGGGGTTCTACCAGAAGATCGCAGAGGTCCATTTTCTTTGCACCTTTTTTGGGCAGTTTTGATGAAGCTTTCCTTACTCGTCCTGACCTCATCCCGGGTGCCATTTTGCTTTTTTTTTTTTTTAAATGTATTTGTTTGTTTATTTATTTATGTTTTAAGGGCCGCAGGACTTCCCAATTGATCTTAGAAGTTCCTGTTGGTTGGTTTGGGTAGTGGTCCAGGTTGGTAGATTGAGAGAGTCAGATTGAATTATTATGGGCCCTTGATTTTTTGCTGTAGTTTTATTGTGTTGTAGTTGGATGTTATTGATTATTTGCTTGTTTTTACTGATTTGTTGATTTGAAGGTTTTTTTGTTGCGTATTAAGAGCCTGCCTGTTCGCCAACGGCAGATGACCCTTAGGTGGTCCTTAAATGATTCTCGGGTGTCCGGTTTTCTAGAGTGCCGAACGGTCGGGGTAAATTATATTTCCTGGTTTTTCCTAGTTTTCCCTAGTTTTTCCTTGTTCATTCTTTGCACATGTCCTTTTATTGTTTCGGCCCTTCCATGCCCTCCTGTGTATTGGTGAGGTGTTAGAGCTGATGCTGGTGGAGCTGATGACCGGTATTAATAATTTTGATTTGCAAGAGGTGTTAATTTTTTCCTCCAATCTTTTTTGAAGTGATTTGTGAAAGGTGGTGGAAGGTGGTAGAAGTCTCAGAGATCCAGAGGTCCCACAGTGTCTTGCCTCCTCTGCCGGATCTCGGCTTCCGGGTCACAGCTACTGTAGCAGGGTTTCTGTTCTCCCACAGAACTGTGCACAGAGGATTGGAACCTCAGCAAATTAGGGTGACCCAAAACTCACCTTAGTATCCAACAAACCCCTTACCGAGCTAGCTACAGTGTCTCATTGGTCATAACAAACTCCCTATGTTTAGACAAACCAGAACATGAGCTTACAATACCTCAGGTTACGTTGAACACATGAGCACTCTTTCGTTATGCAATCATTTCAAACCAGAACGTGGAGTCAAGAAGAACACGTGAACATTTGAAATATTTATTTACTAATGCCGTCTTCTCAGGCGCAGTATCTTAGATAAGACAAGGAAACATATTATCAAAAGCAAAGTTATCAGCATAGTTACTAGTCCATAGAAAGCAAATGGTGACAGCATGTTAACATGCTGTAATGAATAAGAGTTAACAACACTTATTTCTCACCCTCCCTAACACACATATTATATTAATAGCTAAGAAGGTCTCTTTGGGTTGAATTAGGGCGGGCCCATACCTCAGGATCCTAGAATGAAGAGATCACATCAGCATACAACAGCTCTCTCTGCATGCGAACAGCATCAAGTGTGTTATGTGTGTCTCAAGCAAAGCAATATAAAACCCGCCTTAAAGCCAAAGTTGGCAGAAGCTGCACTTATGTTATGTCTATGAAGGCGCGAAGATCAGACCTCATAACAATTCAGTATCTTGTTGTTCCTGAAGCTTCAGCACTCTCTGTACAGACATAGTTTATTGAGCAAAGCTGATATCAGAGTAATAACATATTATTCTCATGTAAATCACAACGAACTACTAGGTTGAAAGCTAAATCAACAATTAAGTGTTGTGTGCAGAAGCAGCAAAAGGAAAAATGGCGTTTAAACATGTAATGTGCCTATGCTAACTTAACGCATTATAAAGATATATAGTAGCTATATGACACCCCCCCATGATCCGAGGACGGATAAGATAAGATAAGATAAGGGCAACTTCATGAAAGCAGAGTTCAACAACCATGAACAACCTTATTAGTATAAAAAACTGCAGTAACCAAATCAAAATTAAAAAAATTCACAAGCACTCAAGCCAATAGGACTGGGAGGTGAAAAAAATGCAAAAAAATCGGGCATCTTCAAAAACCAGGAAGTCTTTTCAAGGCAGGACCGAATATGCAAAATATGCAGCTACAGCCTCCAACAGAAAATCACCGTCTTCATCCGAAAACAGTTCAGCCATCCAATTCAAAAGTGGAAAAGAGCAAACGTGTTCTCCCAACACTGGAGCCTCTATTACCATCAGAGGACAACTCGGAGGGTTTTCAAGAAAGCTCATTGCCAAGAAATCCTGCGCTGCTGTAAGAACGTTCCAAGGACCCATTAGTCCATGCATCGCTGCTAAGGCCATAATCCTGTCGCCAGTGCAAACCAACTCGTGAATAACGATGGGATTCATCAGCTGATTAAAGTCGACTTCAGGAGAAACCGGTCCGCAGAGACACAAATCAATGGCCCAATCGAAGTCACAGCTTAGGCAGTGAAATACAGGCTGGGCACAGGTGAAGAAGGAAAATCGAAACGATAATCCATATGCCGTGCTTAAAATCGCAAGCGGCAGCGTGCCATAATATTCAAGCATTCGATCACGAAACAGCGCTAGGAGGGGCTGGGCGGCTCCTGCCCCACGTGGGCGCCATGTAGCAGGGTTTCTGTTCTCCCACAGAACTGTGCACAGAGGATTGGAACCTCAGCGAATTAGGGTGACCCAAAACTCACCTTAGTATCCAACAAACCCCTTACCGAGCTAGCTACAGTGTCTCATTGGTCATAACAAACTCCCAATGTTTAGACAAACCAGAACATGAGCTTACAATACCTCAGGTTACGTTGAACACATGAGCACTCTTTCGTTATGCAATCATTTCAAACCAGAACGTGGAGTCAAGAAGAACACGTGAACATTTGAAATATTTATTTACTAATGCCGTCTTCTCAGGCGCAGTATCTTAGATAAGACAAGGAAACATATTATCAAAAGCAAAGTTATCAGCATAGTTACTAGTCCATAGAAAGCAAATGGTGACAGCATGTTAACATGCTGTAATGAATAAGAGTTAACAACACTTATTTCTCACCCTCCCTAACACACATATTATATTAATAGCTAAGAAGGTCTCTTTGGGTTGAATTAGGGCGGGCCCATACCTCAGGATCCTAGAATGAAGAGATCACATCAGCATACAACAGCTCTCTCTGCATGCGAACAGCATCAAGTGTGTTATGTGTGTCTCAAGCAAAGCAATATAAAACCCGCCTTAAAGCCAAAGTTGGCAGAAGCTGCACTTATGTTATGTCTATGAAGGCGCGAAGATCAGACCTCATAACAATTCAGTATCTTGTTGTTCCTGAAGCTTCAGCACTCTCTGTACAGACATAGTTTATTGAGCAAAGCTGATATCAGAGTAATAACATATTATTCTCATGTAAATCACAACGAACTACTAGGTTGAAAGCTAAATCAACAATTAAGTGTCGTGTGCAGAAGCAGCAAAAGGAAAAATGGCGTTTAAACATGTAATGTGCCTATGCTAACTTAACGCATTATAAAGATATATAGTAGCTATATGACACTACAGCACCTAGGCCCCCCAGTCCTCACCCTCGCCTTGCCCCTCCTCGCTCCTCTTCACCCCACCTCCCCCCTCTGCCCCCTCTGCCGCAGCCCTGCTCACAGCCTTGCAGTGGATGCTACTGGGGGCATGGGGTGAGAGACTGGGGTGGTGGATGAAGGGCAGAGGGCTGGGGCCGAGAAGAGATGGTGATGGACTTCAACTGTGCCCCCCCAGGCCACAAGCCATGGGCCACAGGAGGGGCTCAGGAGTCACGAGGGGGTCACAAAGGGGGCCCAAGAAAGGGCCACTGCACGGACCACCACAACACCGCAACACCGTAGTCCACTTTGCAGTCCTCTGCAGTCCTCCGACGTCCTGGACCACGCCAGCCGCTAATGAAGATGGGGGTTTAGGACAGCGGGAGCAGGTTAGAGAACGGGTTCAGGAGAGGAGCAGAAGTGGCAGAAGCAAAGCGTCTCTCTTGCCGTGACCAGTGGGAGCAGCGCAGACGGTACTGTCGGCTGCGATGAGGGACCGGGTGGGGGTCCAGGATCAAGACAGGGATCGCTGCAGCCAATTACAGGCCCCCCTGCAGCGTCTATGCGCCTCGTTGTGCCTCCCGCTGTGATTCACGGATTACTTGGCTCCCAGCACAACTGCTGCTGGCATCAGGCAACCAAATGCCTGGGTTGGACTGATGTACTAACGCAGCCCACCCCGCTGTGGTACGTACAGAAGTTGGGAGTCTTGTGCCATCACTGAGGATTTTACAAATGGGACGCAACAGGGCTCTTCAATATAGGCCACCTTGTGAAAAAGGGAAGAGTCTTGGCTTTCCCGGAACTGAAGAAAAATGTCCCACAGCGGATCGGCTAGCAAGCACCTCAGATTTCCAAAGTCCCTTAAAATGTTTCATATAGTTGGGCTGTCAACCTCCAGGACCTGCTGTGGTTGGGTCCCACTGGAATCCCAGACAGAAGATTTCAAAAAGAATGGAGGCAGCACCAAGTTCAATGTCAATCAACGAAACCAAAGTTTGTTAAAAAATTATGTATATAAGAGTCCTGGCTTTCCCGGAACTGCAAGAGAAGTATGAAATGACTCAGGGTGAGGCGTTTCGATACTTGAAAATTCTTCGTGTTTTAATGACCGCTCTCCCAGACATGAGTGACCTCCCGGAATCAACTCCTCTTGAGGATCGATTGCTCTCTGAATCACTCCCTGACAAGGCCATTTCCTTAACATACTGCAAGCTGTGTAATAACTTACCCAACCCTTCCCTAGTTCCTAGTTCTCCGTGGCCGGTGGCAGGCCGACTCTACGCCAATACTAGAGGTGGTCATGACCAAGAACTTCTTCATATTTCAGAAAGATTACTTCTACTAGACAAAGGTCGTAGCCATGGGGCTGGCTTCACCCCAGATATAGCCAATCTATACATGGACATCTATGAGGACAAAAACATCTACAATTCCGATAACCCTTTCATAGAGAATATCAATCTATGGAAGAGGTATAGCAATGATGTCCTCATAATATGGACTGGAAACTCAGACACCCTTGAGGATTTTTGTGTCTGGCTTAACGGCCGGTCCAGAGGCATACAGCTGACAATGCCCTACAGCCAAGAAAAGATACATTTTTGGGATCATACCATCCAAGGTGCACACAATGAGCTTTACACCGTACTGTATTGAAAACCACTAGAAAGGTACAATTTGCTGGGTTACAAAAGCTACCACCCTAGGAGTTTGAGGGATAATTTGTCCTACAGACAGTTCCTAAGACTTCAGAGAAACTGTACACGTAGGGCTGATTTCGTCAAAGAATCCAATTCTCTCCTACTAAGATTGATGGACTGTGGTTACCCGTGTTAGAGAGGTGGGTTTCGGAAAAGATCTTTCCCAATCGAGGAGGTGGCACACTGTCAGCAATCATGAGTCTTCACTCTTTGCTGGACTCAATGAATAGGGGCCTGACCGAGCTGGAGGAAAGCTCGAGACAAATTTCTCTCCTCAGTTTGACCTAGGCAGTAAATATATATATCAAGCTCCTTTAACACATAGCACTGTAACAGAATGCACATTCTATTCCCATATGATGAAAATTGAACTTGTATACTGTGTGTAGAACATGTAATGTATCTATGAGTTTTTACTAAAACCACTATTACATGATGTAATTGTAATCTGAATATTCAAATATTGCATATAACATGTATCGCATTTATGGGTTATCATTATTCACGAAGTTAAATAGCATACTTTGTGTATTTCTGTGATCAGTGATTGTACCAATGATGCTCCAATACAATGATTCATCACAACCTACATTTAGTTGCACGTGGATCACTCCAAGGCTTTATTATAACATGCACGGTTTTGCCAAATACAGCATACAATTTAATACTTTTGCTTCTCCATAAAAACTTTGGAGAGCAACATGGAGCATTTTGTATATAGTTTCTTGTAGACACTTGCTCGTGATTCTTTGGTCAATACCGGATTTTTCTATCGCTCCCCAGAATTTCAATCAGGGATGTGATTTTACAGCTATACCCCACTAGAGGGCTGTATTGGCCTGCACGTATCTCAAACTGAATGTGCTTCCGGTTCCACAAGGACGCCAGCTACACGCAGGCGCTTTGACACAAAATCGATTTCTGGAGGAGAGCTCTTACACTCCGGGAGGCAGCTTCACCGAGTGCAATTTACAGCATTGAATTCTACAGGTAAGATGCCTTTAAGACCTTACAATTGTACGTTTATTCTTGTGAAAGTCTGAAGCCATAATTTAGTATCTTGACCTACTTGGAAGTACTGTATGAAGGCGGACTGCCCCTACAGACATTGCGTATAAGTGATATTTTACAAATAACGAATGACCCCGAACGTATGGCGCCGGAGGTTAGTGTATTTAACTTGCCGGAGTATGGAACCTGCTTCATTGTAATGTTTTGATAAATGCTGGAATTTATTAAACATCATTCACTTGTACCAATAGATTATGAAGGCACACTGTCCCATTGACTTCTAAATCAACTACCAGACAAGAGGATACCTTTTGGAATTAAGGTACAGTCCCTGCAAGGGCAAGCCATAGACCGTATAATTTCTTATGACTTTGCTTATTGAACACTGGCATTGACGGTCACCATAATTTATTTTTGACAGGTCAACCTCGTCATTTGTACAAGCAGCCATGCTGTATATATTATTCATTACTCTGGTATCCAGGTGGAACACTATCTAAAGGTGAGCAGAGACACATGGTCTCTCCACATAGAATTAGCCTGTCCAAACCCAATACCCTATCTAAGTAGTTTATTTTTTCTTAAACAGGCAACACACAGACATTGTATTTTGTCCTGAAGAAGACCCCAAACAGATGATTTCACAATCACACTAATCCCCAGGGGTCGGAAAAATGACTCATACTTACAAGTGTTATTGATAAACTAGACCAATGGAGAATAAGAGGATTAATTCATGGTCGTGTTGAATCACACTTTTCATGTACCTCACATGTTTAAATGTGTGTTTTTTGGATATATGTTTATTGGTTATGTCGAAATTGTGTTGTAATATATATGTAAACACATTTTTGTGTTCACTTCACGTCATTTATTCGTTAATAAGTGTAGTTGTACACTATATATATGTGTGTATGTAAGTGTCCTGTTTCTTTGAGTATTTTTTATGATTTTGTCATAAAATCCTAAACATATTCAGAAGTATATGTGTAGTTTCTGGTAGAGTTTCTCAGCTTGGACTTGCTCTTATGTTTATCATTAAGTGAAAATCTAATTTTACTAGAGGACAATTTAAAAAATGTTCTGCACTTTCTAAAGCATCGAACCACTGTTCACGTAATGTATTACAGAGATGCAGCCCTGCTGACTCTCTTCTACACCAGAATGGCTTTCTGATGCATCTTACAGGTATGGGAAATTGGGTTTTCCCAAGCGATCTAGCAGAGGTTACTCTCACTATTGAGTATAAGCATTATATATTCACATATATTCATATAATCACTGTAACATCATAATGGTTGAACTGTTTATCTTTTTTACCATTATTGTAATGCTGGTAACAATGCTTGTTTCCACCTTCTAATAATTTGAGTTATTGTTGTTTTACACAAGAATACAGTTCCTTCAATAACTGTTTGAAATGCTACTTTGTTCATTTCTTGTGTCTCCCTTTGGGCATGCCCAAGTAAAAACAAAAAGGTAGATCTGTTTCCACAATTTTCTTGGGGGATTTATAATGGTCATACTCTGAGGTTGCAGACACCATCCACTACCCTTTAAAGGTTAGTTAGGGGCCTGATGGTGCACTGTGAGATAGCCTGGAATTGGGCCAACTACACCGATGATATGTGTGGACTCAGTCCCCATATTCTGACATTAATGTTGTAAGGATACACAGTCCGACGTAATTCAACAATTTGGGGTTCAACAGGGCCCTTACACATGATGCCACCAACATTCTAGGTCAGGTACTTATTTATTGGGTCTCCAGAGTAGTTCTGACGAGTACCCAAACCCACTAGTCACCTCATACAGAGACGTCTGTGGTGTTAGGAAATAATCCTCCTCAGCTAAATCAGAATCCCCAATGTTTGTCTGTAGGTTGTCAGAGCTTAAACCTTTAAAACAATTACCCCGCTATAGTTCTTACCTTTTTTGAATTTCATTCATTAAATATGGTGCACAGACCAGTGGTTATGCCACTAAATTGCAGACAAACAGTAATAAAGATGTTAAAACAACAAGGGCTTCCTCTTACAGGAGGAGATGTTTCTTTGTGGCAGGGGCCTATGAAGCATACAACACAGAGGTTTTCTATTCATTGGTTACTTTTCCTGAAACATATGCCAACACACACACATTTCATACATACACAGCATTTGTAATACCAGGCTAATACAGAGCCTATGAAGATGTAGAAATACCATTAATATTTCAGGAACATAACACCCTACCACATCCACTAAATAATGTAGACTGGGTCCCCTCATCAATGACTGAGCAACATGGCCGGTAAAAGCTGGCTATACACCATATGTAACATTAACACTTCTCACTGCTATAGAGCTTCATATATTGTTACGGTCTAGTTAAACTAAAAAGTCAATTAAAACAGTGTGTTATGTGAACAAAAACAGCAAACCATAGAGGGCTGTTCAGAATGTCCAGCTACTTTTAGCAGTGCCTGCTATAAATCCAGTTACTTTTAATGCAATTATGGGTAAAGTTTCCACCAGACGAGAAGAAATCCATTCTAGTTGAAAAAAACAAACATCAGTTTTTCCCTATACAGGAACCCAAATAAACATAGGATTCTCACAATGTGCCTTCCATTGGAGATGGTTCCCACAGTAGGTCTAGTGCCACTTGGGGCACAGTTTTTGCTGCAATACATACCATCACACATTGTACGTCATCTATTGCTGTTTTGCTAAAACATATCTAAAATGAATACAGGCTTCCCCTGGCCTGGATTTGGGGATGAAACTAATTGTCACTTATTTTACATAACATAAATGGGGAAGCAGCAGTTTTGGTAGTACGCCAGGAGCTAGTGCAGGTTCTGTTAGCGGACCAAGAGCACGAACTACCAAAAAGTATTACATCTATACTGCGTGATAATTTGGTAGCTAGACCGAACAAACCACAACTTAATGGTAGTTCTGAAAAGGTTAACTCAAAACAGGCACCGCAGTCATCTAAAAAGTGCTGCGATTAAAAAAAAAAGTACAAATAAACAAAGTCACCGTGTGAATCTCCCCAACCGGAATCCACTGACAAGTGCCATAATCTCCGTAACCGTGAAACACTTAAACATCCTGATAGGTATCAGCATACGGATACACATCCTTCCCTTTCCTTTCATGACACATCCGAAAAATGCTCTAGAGAAGCGGATGACCAGAGTACAGATCAGAAGAGTATGTGAAACCAAGAAAGGAATCACAATGCTCATCCGACATCATCATAAAGAAGGAATAGGAGCATCCACAACAAAAGCCACAATTCAAAAAGAAGAAAGTGGCAGGTATTTCTGTGAAATATACCACACATAATAAGGACACTGCTTTGGAGCAAGGAGTATGCACTGACACTGCTAGGCAGTCCAGCATAGATCATGCTGGTTCACCAGACTCTTCAAGAGTTTCTGGTGGCAAGAACAAGTAATGATTTTATTCAGGTGGAAGCACCGGATCAGCAGGTTAGCTCTCCGGGGAGAATATTTGATTTGGATATCCAAATTGAGGGTGACATCCTTCATACAATTAAAGTAATTTGTGGGGAAGCTTGAAACTTACGTACGACATTCTCATGGCTGAAAGAGATTGGCCAGCAGAGTTTGATCAGAAAGTCACACGAGGGAAGATATAATAATACTGTCTTTCTCCATCCTCATTCCATAAAATGTCAAACAAGCGTATGCCCCGGATTGGGCCCTTGCAAAAGTCCTGTTATTATATCGCAACCATGTAGGCTGGGATCAAGACTCACCTTATCATGTTATACGTATAAGGTCTACCCCTCAAGTACAACCACAAAACCCTATTAGGCATGAAGCTAAATATCCTGTTCGAGAAATTTGAACACAACTAGAATATCAAGGAATAATTGAGCCTTGTGTCTCTCCATGGGAAAATCCTTTGTTTCCAGTAGCAAAACCACATCATTCATACTGCTTGGTCTCAGACTAAAGACATTTAAACTGTCATAAATGCATATTTGCAGTGCACAATTCACACAGTACGGCACTAATGAACAACATTGTGTGCAATAAATACAAAACAGTACTAGATATTTCAAATTGCATTTCCTGCCAAAATCTAGCACCTGAAAGCAGGGATTTTACCACATTCACCACATTAGGGTCTCTAAAAAGAGTTTGTAGTCTGCCACAGAGGTATAAGAACAGCCCTGGTTTGTTCTCTGCCAAAATAATATCAGTTTTACAAGATATCTCAATGACCTTAACCTTAGGAAGGATGACCTGAACACATTTCTTGCCAGAGTAGATTTCATTGTTGTAGGATTTTCTAAACTTGGCTACAAACTCAACTTCCCAAAAACAAAAAATGCCCATCTCAGTGTCCTGTTTTGGGGATACGAGTTATCAAATGAAGAGACACGCTTAGCCCCACATTTCCTAGAGAAAAATGCACTATTGCTACCACCAAACACAATAGAAAGGCTACAATCATTTTGAACTTTCTCAACTTTGGTAGAACATACATACCAGATAATACACAACGGGTGAAACCGTTTTATGAATTAATTCATCCATACTTTCAAATACACATTGGACATCAGAACACACAACGATTCTGAGAACATTGCAAACAGACATGCTTGCATCATAACATCTGCACACACGTGTTCACACCACAAATTTGGTGATCCACATATTTGCGGTAGCCACTGGCTACACATATGATACTTTCGGTGAAGGTGATACTGTACTGACTGCATGTAAAAAAATTATGGTGAAAATGGTCACCCCTATCTTGTTTGTTTAGTTATTTGAAAGGATGGTGTGAAATCTCAGTTTATCTTGATTCTTGTTGAGTGTTTCCTTAAATTTGCCATGATGTCTGTTTTCATAATTTACCCAAGACCTGGTTTATTAAATAATTGGGTTACAAAAGGCTATTTTACCCTATAATACACATTCATTGCATATATTTATAGTAGCATCTCATGTTGTTTATTACCGTCCTCTATATCAGTTAAAATAAAAGCGTGATTCCTGATTGGTATGGTAGTGCTAATGTCGTACCAATGTCGGTCAAACAAATTTGCCGGGATAAAAAAATCCTCATTAATATTTTAGCATCAGTAGCGAATAATGCATTATGTCTACTAGCTTCTTTCAAAAAGGGTCTCTCTCTAGTTTTAGGATTAAGATCCACTATTGTACCAGTGACTCATTTGGTATGAGGGAACACATTAAAAACGATTGTCCCCGGTCAACCAGAAAGTCCACATTTGCATTATAAAATGTCACTGTAAAGCCACCTGGACCTGGGTATTTGTTATGGGTTAAATTTATTTTGCTGTAGTAGCTTCAGTCTTGCTTAGAGGTTATTCTAGCTAGGCTCTTGTAGTGTCATCTATTGGAGAAAAAGTGAAAGTGTTTAGGTACCTATGCATTAAGGTGTTGTCTAAATCTTGTATATAGTAATGTATAGCATTTGTAAAATGCATTACTTTTGCCTGACATATTAAGGTGAAGGAAGTTATCATCCCTTATATTTTTGTTGTAGTGTGAGCTTCTGTAAATCTTTATGCTAAGAAGTGATTGACTTAATCTCCCCATTCATAATACTGTTGTTTTGTGAAGAACATTAGCAATGAGGAGGTGTTTCGGTCTGGCCTCTGTAAGGCCTCTATAAACTTAGTCATGTCCATATTGGCATCCCAGTTTTTGAATGACTGCTTCCAATTCTCGTTTTCTTTGCCTTTCAATCTGAGTTTTGTTGCACAGAAAGTGTGTCCTGGAAGAAGCAGTAACACATCTGTGGGACCCTCAACAACTATTTTCGGTTGGTGGTATATGTTTTGCCATTAATATACTAGTAGTTGATAGCATCATCATCGTTTTTATTTCCCTCCAACCAGGAGGTCATCTCTCTGGCTCGTAGAGATTTTCGTGGAGACCCACAACACAGTAAGTGGAATAAAATTACCTCTTGTCTAGTATTGTTATTTTATTAAAGAATAGACAAAGATAAATTAAAAGAAAAATGGATATGTATAATTCCATACCATACCATAACATTTATAGAGCGCTCAGCTACCACCACCAGCAGTGTCCTTGCACTAAGTGGCGGCGTGGTCAGACAGGGGGTAGAAGGACTGACTAGGGTAAATCAAACAGCCAAGTTTTTAATGCTTTCCTGAAAGTGGATTCTGATTCTGCTTTAAGTAGGTGATTAGGCATAGTATTCCAAAGAGCGGCTGTTCTTACTGCGAAGGCTCGCCCACCGATCCCGGCTTTAGCAAAGTTAGGGGTGTGGAGAAGCATCTGAGAGTTGGATCGCAAGGTCCTTTCCTGGAAGCCAGTTAAGGCTGCGCATATGAGGAGAAATGTGATGTAGGAGGGGTACATTTCTGATAAACCTTGCTGTAGCATTCTGGACTGTCTGCAATTATTATTATTATTATTTTTATTATTTTTAACATTTATAAAGCGCGGCTGACACCTTGCAGGTTTCCTGGCGCTGGCGAATACTCTTAACTAAGGGGAACAGACAGCGGGGAACAAGGAAAGTTGGGGGGTTTTCTAGGGGAATAACCACGTTTTGATGCGTTTCCTGAAGGGGAGGAGTTGTGAGATTTGACTGATATCAGGAGGCAGACTGTTCCACAGTTTAGCCGCTGCGACTCTGAAAGATCTGCCCCCCGTCCTGACTTTGTTGTATCTTGGAACAATTACCAGACGGGCTGAGGCTGAGCGTAGAGTTCTGGTAGGGGTATACCAGGTGAACAAGGCCTGCAGAGGTTTGGGCCCAGCTCCGTGGAGCGCTTTAAAGACGAGGCAGAGGGACTTGAAGGCCACTCGTTGTTTAAGCGGAAGCCAGTGTAGTTCAGCTAGAGCCGCTGAGGCTGAAGATCGCCTGGTCCAGCCCAAAACTAATTTGCAATCTTTGGGTAAGATAGGGGTGGAGACCCAGGTACAGACTGTTGGCGCAGTCCAGCTGAGATTAATACGAGCATGGACTATTGTAGCCCGGCAGTCCATTGGCAACAGGTGGAGATATCTTCGTAAGATTTTGAGTTCCCAAAAACACGCTCTGGAAACTTGACCAAGCTGGGCCTTGCCCGACAATTTAGAATAAAATTTAAAGCCTAAACATCTGACTGAGATGACAGGGGCGGGAGGGGGATTCAGCTGCGTCGGTCACCAGGCATCTGCAAGTGGGGGTGAAGGTTGATTAAAAAACATCACCTCTGTTTTGTTAGCATTTAGTTTCAGGCAATCTTGGTTAGGCAATGTCTGAAGCTGTCAATCACAGCCTTTGCAGTAAGTTTAAATGAGAACACAAGCTGTGTATTATCAGCGTATAATGATAATCTCACTCCAAAGTGTTCAACTGCAGATGCCATAGGAGCAAGGTAGACATTAAACAGGGTGGGGCTTAATGTCAAACCCTGAGGTACTCCACATACGATATAACAGGAAGAGGAGACATGAGGGCGCAGAAATACCTGCTGATACTGCGCATCCAGAAATGAACGGAACCAGTTCAAGATGGTCCCCGAGATACCCAGCTGTGCTAAAAGGTCTAACAGAATCAAATGAAGACCGTGTTAAAGGCTGCGGACAAATCCAACGGCACAAGCATGGCACAGCTACCATGGTCTAGGGATTCACGGATGGCTTCAGCCACTTCCAGCAGAGCAGTCTCAACACTGTAGCCCTGCCTAAAGCCCGACTGGGGGTCATGAAAAAGGTTATTAGACTACAGGAAGTAGGAGAGCTGTCTCTGAACTTCCTTCTCCAGAATTTAAGTAGGAGTGGGCAGGAGCGAAATGGGCCTAAAGTTCTTAAGTATGCCAGGATCTGTGTCTTCCTTTTTAAGAATAGACAAAACAAATATTTTTTTCCAAATAGAGGGATAGCTACCTGACATCATTGATGCATTCCAGATAACATTTAAGTAAGGATTGAACAAAGGAGCCAGCAGATTACAAAATCTAGCAGGACAAGTATCCAGACGCAAATCTGATTTAGTTCTCACTAGGTCTGAAAGGGACAGTTTCCGACAAAAAGGCTGAAATTCAGACCAGGAGCAGGGAGAATCAGGATCTGAAAAAGTGATAGTAGGAGCTTCTGACCCAGAGAAGGAAGAGTATATATATTGATCCTTCACCTTGAAAAAATTTGACAGATATCTACATAGGTCAGCTGATGGCGTAATAGTGCTCATTGTTGCTTGAGGTTTCAAAAAGTCTTGCACTATCTTAAACACTTCCTTGAATGAGTTGTCTGACTCTTTATTTGGTTGGCTAAATAATTCCTGATATCCAAACCTTTGAGGGCATGACATTTTTTTGTGCCATTTTATGCACACTTTTCGCATCCAGGTTATAATTTTTTCGCCAGATACGCTCCAGCTTTTTACATTCGCTTTTCTCAAAGCGGAGCTCTGGAGCGAACAAGGGAGTGGAAGGCTTTTTCCTAGCAAGTTTTACCGTTTTAATGGATGTTTCATGCGCCGAAAAAACTGAGGTACTGGTCCTGACCAATCAAGTAAACCCTTGGCGCGATTTGTTTTGGCCCCCAGAATTAGGGACTACACCTATTCCTGGAAAGGTGGTAAAAAGCCTGGGGCTGAAGATTGATGCAGACCTTTCTATGGCCCCCCAAGTCTCGGCAATGGTTGGGTCGTGCACTGGGGTGCTTAGGCAACTCCGGAAGTTAGCACCCATTCTATCGGCCCCCACATTACAATCCATAGTGTCAGCCACAGTTTTCTCGCGGCTGGACTATGGGAATGCCCTGTATCTAGGCCTTCCGCAGAAGCTTTTGAGGAAACTGCAGGTTGTTCAGAATGACGCAGCCAGATTGATCTACTCATTACGCATGCAACCCCTTTGCTCCGGAAGTTGCACTGGCTGCCTGTTGGATTCAGAGTGCAGTTCAAATGTCTTTGCGTGGCCCACAAAGCCATTTTTGTTAATGCCCCGGAATACATCAAACAACGTCTGAGGCGATACATTCCAGGTAGAGCCTTGCGCTCGAGTAATGTCTCCAACCTGTTTCAACCCAGATTTAAGCTAAAATCCAAAGGGGGCAGAGCTCTGTCCGTACTTATCCCGCAAATCTGGAACGAGTTACCAGTCAGCCTGAAGGAAGACTCGCAATTACTGTCTTTCAGGAAGAACTTGAAGACCCATCTGTTTAAAAAACTAACACCTACGCCGTAATCTGAGCCAAGGGCAGAGGGATTCAGGAGGCAGCAAGTTATGTACCTTTTCTGTGTAAGCGCTTAGAGACCAGTGGTGATTTGCGCTATAGAAAAACTTTTTAACATGACATAACATAACCTATCATATCACTAGGTGAGGTCAAGGTCTACAAGTTAAGGCACTCCAGCACCCATAAAGGGTTGGCAGCATTTGTCAGGACCCCTAGAAAAAGTTTTTTTGTGGGATCCCTTAGTTTTGAGTAGGTCAGGTGAAACACTGTTCCCTGAATTTTGTATAGGTGCGGATCATCTATTTGCTCCAGGTATGGTCAGAACAATATTATTTTTTGAAATGAACAGAGAGAAGACAAAAAAAAAGAATAATTACAGACGATATTTCCTTTGAATACTGCTGCCTTAGTTGTACATATATGTTTTATAACATGTTCATATATATTTTTATGCTTCGTAATGAGTGCTATTCTCACCATGTGGGTTAGCATCATAATTCCCGGTCCCCACTTGTACAATGCACTATATTAAGCCATCTCTTACATGGTTTTGTCTATGTGTCTATTTCTGTTAAATGTATTTATTGTTTTATTTGTCAAGTAGTATCCCCATTATCTTTCTGTCCTCCCGCTTAAACTATATGATGTACTCTGGCTAAGTAAGTGGGCAAGAGAGGTGACTATGTTTTTTTTTATGTTGAGTGCTGACATACTGATTTGGTAAAAAGTTGTTTGTGAAATAATAACTGTATCAAATAATGGCATAGAAGAATATAGAAAAATATATGTACCTTCTCATTCTTCTAAATGGGCCCCATAGACAGGGGAGGAAGACGATGCTGCTGTCCTCCTTAATGAAAAAGAAGAATAGTTATGAATATAAATGCAGCAACCGTTTAAAACAAATCTGTGTTCAGTGGGTCTAAGACACTTGAGAAATCCTTGTTGTGCACCCCTCACTTACTTGTTGGACTGTTCCTCTGTCCAGTTGGTTCCTGTCGTCCTGGATGCAACCTGGCTTGGTTCTCTTCTTTACAGAAGTGAGATGCCCCATGGAAGATGTTTGTACGAAATAATATGTTTAATCACAAAATAAAAGGTTATATTGATTCTCTGATGGATTTTGAAACGTTGAAGTTAATTTTATAATATAAGCCACTATTTGATGATAGGGAAATATGCTTAATATCAGTCTATAGTTTCTCGATGTTATTCTCTCTGTTTATCTAATATATATTATTGAATCACACATTTTAAATTTTGCCATAAATGTTGGATATTGAACCCTGTGTGTATGTATGGATACAAAATAACAGTGGGGTTCAATCTCTGAATCTACATAGTGCATCTTGTTATGTGTGCGGTCATATGACTTATTATAATGTCCGTTAGTGGTAGTCATGTTTGTACTCTGTCTCATTCCAACACTAAATGAGATGGGTTTCTATTGTAGAGTTTTACATGCTCACTTATGTTTGCATCCTGGATAATTGTTAGTTTGGTGAGACTGTTATTGATCATGGTTCTCTATGTGCTATATTTCGTTTCTACATTCCTGTGTTGATCCGCTTGGCAGAGATTCCTGCTGCAGTTAATTCTTGTGCCATAATATTTATCCAAGACTGTCTTTCAGTTTTTCTATCAATCTCCTTCGAGGTAGTTCCTCGTCGAGTTCGTGTTGAGGTGTGATTTGTCTACTGTGTCATGATCATAAGAAGGTTATCTTAATTATTGCTATCTGGTCACCTGGTTCCATGGGATCTGATAGTTGAGTCCGTTATTACATGTTCCCAAACAATAAATCCATCTTTGTTCCCTTTGGAGTATGTTTCACGCTGCATTGGTGTCAGCGTGGTCTAGGTTCTCCAGCACAACCCATTGTAGGTCATTTGCGCAATGTCCCACAGTGATCAAATTATTAATTTTGTTTCGAGTGTTAACATTCTGCACCTGATGTTACATGTTCACAAATGCGGGTTGTTACCTTTTCTAAATGTCATTCCAATATAGCATAGATCTGCATGGACACGTAATCATGTAAATGACATGAGTGCTGTTGGAATTGGTATGCTTCGTTATTGTACACTTGAGATTAGTTTTTAGGTCTATTGTTTTTGTGACTTTTGTTAGGTGGCATAAAGAGCAGTTACCACATGCATAATGGCCTACTATGGTGGGTAGACCTCATGTTGAGGTGATGGTTTGTTTTCTCTGTCAACTCTTTTCTCTTTGGTCAAGTGTGTAGCAATATGTCTTTCAGACTTCAGTCTCTCTTAAAGGCAATGCATGCTTTTTTTCAATTAAAGATGCCAGTGTTGACAATGTTCCAGTTTGTCTGGAATACTTGTTTATACAGTTAGGTGCAGAGTTGTATGTTGTTACACAGGTCAGGTGTTCTTGGCTCTCCGTTCTTGGTCTATCTTAGAAGTAAGATATTTGTCTGTGTTGATTCTGCACTCACTTGTAACATCAGTTCACAATGTGAGTTGGGTAGTTCGTGGATTCTAGTTTGTTGGTGAATGCTTACACCTATTCTTTGAAGTCTTTTGTATTGCGGCAGTTGCGTCTGATGTGTAAATAATGCCCATTAGTTACATTTTCTTTTAAAGTACAAGGATTAAAACTCTCAAACAGAAGTAGACTCTTTTCATCTGTTGGTTTTGTTTCATAGACATAGATCGTCGTTGTCTGCAAAGATGGTGATATCCAGGAAAGCCAGACTGGTGTCACTCATTGCGCTGCTGAATTTAAGATATCTGTCAGAAATTGACAAGCACTGTTCTCAGTGCCTCTCCATATGACCAGGCTGTCTAATGTATTAATCCATGTCAGAAATTGTCATACACTCTCCTCAGTGCCTCTCCATATGATCAGAATGTCGTCAATGAATCGTTTCCATAGCACACTTTGTTCAGAAATGCGGTTGCCGCTACTTAGGATGTAATTGTCCTCCAAATCACTGATGTATAGAGTGGCCAGACTTGGGGCAAAAGTACTGCCGATGAATGTCCCATGGAGTTGAAGATACAGTGTGTTGTTATATCTAAAATGGTTCTCCATTAGTGCCAGTCTGCAGCATTCTAGAATGGAGTGTTGCAGTGTTTGATAATTCCAATCTGCCCTTAAGAGTATTTGATCAATGGTGTCCAGGGTCCTGTAGTAGGCTCATATGCAGACTCTCTGGGCCCGATTCACAGAATGAACTTAAGACTAAATCCTAAACTTACTACTATTTGGTATTCACAGAATGCACTTACTACTTTCGGGATTCACAGAGTGAACTTACTACTTTCGGGATTCACAGAATAAACTTACTACTTTCGGTATTCACAGAATAGATTTAAGACTACTAACTCTAAGTCCGAAATCGGGGAGTAAATTCCGGCCCGGAGGCGGAGCTTGCGGCTTGGGGGCGGAGCTTGCGGCCCGGAGGCAGAGCTTGCGGCTTGGAGGCGGAGCTTCCGGCTCGGAGGTGGGGATTTTTGCCATGCTGAAATCTCCAACTCTGGGCCGCAAGCTCCGCCTCCGGGCCGCAAGCTCCGCCCCCAAGCCAGAAGCTCCACCTCCGGGCCAGAATTTACTCCCCGATTTCGGACGAGTTAGTAGTCTTAAATCTATTCTGTGAATACCGAAAGTAGTAAGTTTATTCTGTGAATCCCGAAAGTAGTAAGTTCACTCTGTGAATCCCGAAAGTAGTAAGTGCATTCTGTGAATACCAAATAGTAGTAAGTTTAGGATTTAGTCTTAAGTTCATTCTGTGAATCGGGCCCTCTATATCTAATCCTATGGGTATGTCATTCTTTGGGTCAAAAGTCAGGTTCTCAGATCATTTTAAGAGGTCACATGTATCTTTTAATTAAATAGGTGTTTTTTTAGATCAAAGGTCTTGAAATGTAGTCTGCAAATTATGGCAGAGGCTATCCTGTAGTGGACTTGCTCCTTCACAGCGCAGCTCCATTTGTAGTGGCTGCTGTTCCTGTGATTTGCTGCTGACCCCCGAGGTCAGGAGTTTTAGGTCCTCCTCCACCCACAGGATCCTGCCTGCACCTTATCCCTGGTAGTGTAGTAGCAGAGTTTCACTGCTCCACTGCTGCCTTTCTGCCTCTCTAACTGCTTCTTCAGCCCCTCTTTCTGCCTTTTCAGTCTCTCATTTTCTTTTCTCTCTTGTTTTTCTTTTTTCTGCCTCTGCCCTTTTGAGCTCCTTTTTTCCATTTCTCGCCAGTTTATTCCCCTTTGTTGCCCCTGCGATCTTCATGGCCCGCCCCCCCCTCCAGTGTCCCTTTCCACTACTGTGTTTTCCCACCTCCCAGCTGTCCAGCCCCCTCACAGCACTACTTAATGGTAGCCACTGCATGATGAAGGTGCAGTCTACTATCATGTAGTGGACTTGTTCCTTCACAATGCAGCTCCGTATTGTAGCTGCTAATGTCACTGTCATCTGCTGTTGACCCGGAGGTCAGGAGTTCAAGGCCCTCCTCCACCCGCAGGCTCCTGCCTGTGGCTCATCCCTGGTGGTCTAGTGGCAGAGCATCACTGCTCTGATGATACAGCTGTTCTTCTGTCTATTAACCTGCTTTTTCTATCCCTCTTTCGGAGCTTTCAATCTCTCTTGCTGCTATTCTCTCTTCTTTTTCTTTTTTCTGCCTCTGCCTTTGGTTTCAGTTAAATTCTTTATTGCTTGATTAATTAAAATCATTGTAATCCTTTGGCTTTCCTCTTTTCCATTTCCCCATTTTTCCCCCTTTGTCGCCCCTGCGATCTTTCAAGGCCCTGAGCACATCCAGGGTCCCTTCCTGTGTTTTTCTGCCTCCCAGTTGTCCAGTCTTCTACAGCACTACTTAATGGTGGGCGCCACACCTCGACTGTGCAAAGCGGTAGGGACCCTGGATCTCAGACCTTCCACTGCTACGTCGCTGGCCCTATCCTCGCCCTCGACCCTGGATACCACAATGCCTGCTATCTGGAAGACCTGGGACCCTTCAATCCCCAGAACTGCAACTGTGACTTCACCAACATCAACACACCAGCTCCTCTTGCCACCCAAGTGACCAACAGCGCACCGGAATAGTTCATTCACATCCTCCTCAATGTGTGATCCCTCCACAAACACAGCACAAAAATTTGGGACTTCCTCAACGCCAACTCCCCCGATTTTGCGTTCCTCATGGAAAGGATGAATGTGTGCCTTGAGCTTTGCTGTAGCCATTTGAATATCTTATGAAGCATGTGTCAGATGAAGAAGCAGGTAGAGGTGACGGAGTTTACTTGAGTCATCATGGTTAGCCTGTTGTTCAGAATGATGCCTATGTTCCTAGAGTGTTCAGTAGGGATAGGGGTAGGTCAGAGTTGTGAGGGTCACCAGGATTCCTCCCATGGAAAGTTTCTGCTTAAAAAAAACAGTACCGCTGTCTTGTCCGTGTTGAGATTTAGGCAGTTGTACTTCATCCAGTTGACAACGTCTGTCATGCAATTGTAGAAGTTGATCCTGGTGTTGTCGGTGTCTTCAGAGAGGTTGAGTTGTATGTCATCAGCATAGGATATGATGTTGAATCCGTTGGTTTTGGCAATGCTGGCCCGAGGTGTCATATAAGTGATGGAGAGGGTGTGGCTGAGAGAGGATCCTGGGGTACTCCACTGACAATTTTGCTAGGTTCAGAGGTAAGGCGGATTTTTTGCATCTTCTGGTGAAGAAAAAGGCAATCCATCTGTGAGTACCTCCTCTGATGCCTATGTTGTGCAGCCTTGTGATGAGTGTGTGGTGGAAGACTGTATCAAAGGCTGCCTAGAGATCTAGGAGGATCAGAGCCACAGCCTCTCCTCGGTCGAATTGGGCTCGGAGGTCATCGGTAGCCACGAGGAGGGCTGTCTCGGTACTGTGGTTGCTGTAGAATTTTTAATTGGGAGGAGTCTTGTAGGAGGAGCCGTTCCAGATGTTAAGAGAGTTTTTGGTTAATGGCTTTATTTGATACTTTGGTCTGGAGCAGGGAGATTGATCAGTAGTTGTTGAGTTTGCTGAAGTCTTACGATGGTTCCTTTAGTAGGGCTTTGATTTCTGTGTGTTTCCAGTCTTCGAGGAAGGTGGCCCTGGCAATTGATGTGTTGATCAAAGTGGTAAGTACATGGCTAAATCTGGCATCACCTAGGTTGAAGATGTGGTGAGGACATGGGTTAGTTGGGACCCCTGAGTGGACCAAGTTCTAGAAGGAGGCAGTGTATTATAGGGCAAGCTGGCTAGTTAGTTAGTCGGATGTCTGTGTTGGTAAGAAGTCAGTGGTCTTGAGCTGGGTTTTGTTCATCTTTTTGTGTAAGAAGTTTGCAAGTTTGTTGCAGTGTTCTTAAGACAGGGTAATGTTTGTTGCAGCTGAGGGATTGGAGAAATCAATGTTGAAGAGTTCTTTACTGTTATTCAAGCTTGTTTGGATGAAAGGGGCTAAGGGTTTTTTCCTTAATTTTTTCAACTGTCTGTATTAGAGGTTGAGAGCTGTCTTGAAGCTGGTCCTGTCTGTAGTGTCCTTACTGGTGCGTCATCTCCTTTCCAATTATTTACAGTGTCGCTAAGCAGTTGTGATGTCTTCAGAGTACCAGCTAGCGTACTTGGTGGACCTTCTATGGGTCTTGTTGCCAATGGGAGTGATGCTGTCAGTGCAGTTAGTGAGCCAATTGCTGAGGTTTCTGAAATTCTCGTCTAGGTTCTTGGAGGAGATGAGATGGGTGGGGTTGAGGGAATTGATCCGTGTGTCCTTTGAGACTTTGCTCTTGCTGCAGTGGAGGGTGTTAGGCAGACTGGGGGTGGACGTCCGTGAGTTGGTGATGTTGAAGTGGATCATGGAATGGTCAGTCCAAGTGAGTTCTGTGGTGTGGCTGTACATGCCGTGGTCACTCAAGGTGAAGATGGGGGTCTTGCGTGTGGCCTGCAGTGTGCATGGGGTCATGGATAATTTTGGTGAGGCTAATGTTTTTCAAGCTGTCGAGGAGGTTAGTAGTGTTGATGTCATTGTGTTTGCTGTGATGGAAGTTGAGGTCGCAATGGAAAAAGTAGTTGTTGGAGTCTATGGTGAGGGGGTGGTAATGTTGGCAATGCAGTTGCAGAAGGCTGGACTTGAATACATTGTCAGAAGTCAATTTCTTGCTGGCTTGAAAAGCAGAGTAGACTATTTGTGTTCTGTTCAAATGTCTTAGTCATCAAGTACCTGTGTGATTGTAAAAACAGACACAGTACGTTGGCTTTCAAGCAAGCAATTATGACATTCCCTCCATTATATCTTGAATTTGGGAATATTAATTCACAGTCAACTCAAAGCTGTTAAGGTACATTTCAACTTTCTGAAGAGAATGATTCAAGTCCCGAAAGGATTTAGTATGGATTAAGATCTTGAGGCAAGGCTGAAATTTCTTTTTTAAATTCTGCTAGCAATTGTCGGATATATCGCTGTTAGACCTGGAATGTTTTGAAATATTTTCCCCTGTCTTTTTGTCTCTACCTCCTGTTTTTGACTGTGTGCTGCATTTCTGTTTTGCTGGATTAGGACTCTGGGCACTTTCCGTGATTGGTATATTAGATTTACTAGTAAGTCCCTAGTACAGCGTGCACTGTGTGCCCAGGGCCTATATATCAAAAGCTAGTTGTGGGCCTGTAACACTGATTGTGCCACCCACATGATTATTACTGCAAACTTGTCTCAGACCTGGCAAGTGCACCCACTCACCAGGCCCAAACCTTCTCTTTTATTACATGTAAGGCACCCCTAAGGTAGGCCCACGGTGGTGGGCAGGGTGAAGTATATTTAAAAGGTAGGACATGTACTGTTGTGTTTTACATATCCTGGTCGGGAAATATGGTTAATTTAGTTTTTCACTACAGCAAGGCCTAGCTCTCCCATAGGTTAGCATTAGAACTGCCTTGTAACACTTACAAGTGTATCTGCCAATTGGAAGTTGACAGAAATTTGAAGTTTGGTGTCTCTGGCCTCGCCATTTAAAAATACATCTTTTAGGGTCTTTCAATCACTGGCAAGTGCTTCATGGACCTGCTTCAGGGTGCAGTAATAGGACTTGTGTACGTTTTTCCTAAGGTTGGGGTAACGTTGGCTAATTCAGGCTTTAGAAATCCTGGAGAAGAGCCCCTTTTGAATTATTTTTCTTGTGTTTACCCTCGAGAATAGATGCTTGCTGTGACAACCTATTCTTTCCATCCACAATTTAGAAATTCCAGCCAACGGACGAGCCAGATTGTGCTACGTCATTGTCATTTGTCGGACTGCAATGCAGTGTTCCACTTTCCAGACATCATGTTCAAAAGACGTTTGACCATTTTATAGATCAAACCTGTTTATTGTATTGCATCACCTGTATGAACCCTTGGCCTGGTCTGACCAAAGCGCCATTATATTCGCCTTAAGGAACCTTTAGCTCCTAAACCAGAGAGGGCTCTACTTAAGTCAGTGGAAAAAAGAGCTTGGAAAGATTTAGATAGGGGGCAAGATGGCGACCGCTTGCTCGGCTGAGTAGGCTGGTGTTAGGGCCCCTCTGGTAAAACCCTCCCGCATAGTAGCTGTCTCGATCCTATCTCGGAGACGACTTCCTTTTGCCAAAATTAGGGGAGAAATGAATTCTATCTGGTGTTTTGATTTACACGCTGGTATTTGTCAAACATGATAAACAGACTTCTTCAGCTTCAGGCGAAACTTACTGCCAAGACACGCTGGCTCTGGGCACGTTCAACCCCAAGCTTCTTCTCGTTCGTTTGGGCAAATTCCTCACAAATCCCTCACACCGCGACCGCCATGGCTCCGAAAACAGCCTCCAAGAATGCTTCAGCTACAGTGAGGACCCGCGGCTCTACCCGCATCATTAGTCCTGCCAATGTTGGCGGGAAGGAGCCGCGAGCTATTAGCAGCGGTAGCGGTAGCTGTAGGATCCGACGGCATGCCGCAGGTAACTCCGGTGGTTTCTGGTAAAGGCAAACAGACTCTTCCTGAGATTTTCCGCCATCAGTCCTTGAAAGGTAAAGGAAAACTGCCCCAGGATGCTGACGGCGAAAAGCCTGGAGACCCAGTGAAATTGATAAAAAATGCTGCTGCGGGGGAGGGAGTGCTCGCTTACTCACCATGCACCTCTGTTCCCAGTCATGATGAGGTTAGTAGCTCAGCTACTATTTCCTGCGATCAAAGAATTGACTCTGCTCTATCGGTAATTGTGCCAAGCGATTTGTCGAGCCATTCAAATAATTCAGCTTTGATGGGGGGACGAGGAGACTGTCAGGAAGGCTCCAAACACTTCGCAAGGGCAGTATAGATGCTTGTCCCAATCGCCCTTCTCCAGTGGCTCCGCTACAAGAGCTGAGAACACCAGACTAAGGGAAAAGGGGAAGTGGAAGAAAGAAGAGACACCTTGAAAACTGTTGCCACCTGCACCGACTGCTGGACTCTTGAATAGCGTCTGCCGTCTGTCTAGGAGGTGCCTAATACACAAAGGGGGAAAGAATAAACAACAACACAACCCACCTTTTCTATTCACTCTATAGTAAATGTTTAAACTTGTCCTACCAGTGACTTTCAAGGTAATTGCTACTCTTCATGTTAAGGTGAGTGTTCGGCTGAGGACTTTTCTTACTGTAAGGGTAATAAGACTAACATTACTAATTGGCTACTTTGTGTAATTTCCTACTATAAAAGATTTCAGTACTCAAAATACCTGAAAGACCTCTCACTCCTGCCGTGAATGTGTTTCTTTCTGGAGCAGTAGAATTTTGCTAGCTTTGCATGCAGTCTCTAGGCCAAGGAATCTTCCTGAAGCACGCAAAAAGGTACAAGGTAGGAACAGAAGGGTAGGAAAGGATAGGGCAAGCTCAAGAAGGAAGGGAAAGGCCAGTTCGCTGCTTATCACAAGTTACGCTGCAATCTTCCTGTGCGTGCTCCTGGAACAACTGCTTGGTACTGTTCTGTATTCTTTGTCTGGGAGCGTAGTACTTCAGTTGACAGCTGCCTTGTAACTTCCGAGTCTGGGTCCTGGAGAGGCGCTGTAAACTCTTCTATTGCTGTCTAATTCAAATGCAGTTCTATTCGTAGGAAGACTGCTGTAGAATATTGAGACTTTACGAAGTGCAGCCTTCTTTAACCTAATCTCCTCAAAGTCTAAATATATTCTTGTCTGGAAGGTTCAAAAAATTAACGAAACTTGGTTTTCTCTGCACTGAAGCCTCAGCGAGAGAAACCTTACTATGAAACTAAAACTCCTACTAGGCTTTGAGCTCCCGTCAGGAAAACAGACGCGGAGCCAAGAAACCCGACTGCTTCCTCAGGAACGAACTTCGTTGAAGTGCGCAGTTCCTTACTCACGTTCTCCCTGCATACACTAGACCGCGCATCACTGCAGTGAAACTAGCACGCCCAATGCGGCGGCCATCTTAGGGGAATAACTAAGCACGTAACCTCATATCAATGGCACAGATACCACACATTCACCCGATTGGGTTTAACGATTGCACGAGTCTTGTCCTGCCAAAGGGGAACATAGGTTTCTGCAATCTGTAGATTCCTGACAGTACCCCCTCCTAACGACCGATTTATCGGTCCTGGCTTGAGTGGTTTTCGTGCATGAAATCTTTTATTCAATTGTGGGGCATGAATGTTAGTTACTGGTTCCCAGGACCTTTCCTCTGGGCCATACCCCTTCCAATCCACTAAGTAAAGAAGTTTACCTCTCTTCCATTTGGAGTCTAAAATGTCCTTAACTTCATACTCTGAATGGCCTTGAATCTGTAAAGGTTCTGGAGGTTTACTCAACCGCATTTGTGGCTTGGTCTTTTTCAACAAAGATACATGGAAAACGGGGTGAATACCTATCTTAGCTGGCAGTTTTAATTTTACAGTCACAGGACCCAAAACGTTTTCCACAAGATAAGGACCCACAAACCTGGGTTGGAATTTCCTATTCCCTTTTAAATGAAGATTTTTAGTCGAAAGCCACACCTGATCTCCCTCCCGATATAGTGGAGCGGCCTGTCTATGTTTGTCTGCAAATTTCTTATATGAGGTTTTGGCTTTCATCAAATTGTTTTCTGCTAACTTATGTAGGGTGTTTATATCAGTAATCAGATTTTTAACTGCAGGCACCTCCAAATCTTCTTGAGTTACAAAGGGGTTAGGATGACGGCCAAAATTCAAGTAAAACGAAGAGTAACCCGTAGAGGCACTCCTCGCATTGTTACAAGCAAATTCGGCCATCCACAACCAATCTGACCATTCACCACCCCGATCCATGAGGAACAGACGGAGATATTGCTCTAATTTGTGATTGGTTCTCTCCGTCTGACCGTCAGACTCAGGATGGTAACTGGTAGACAATCTACACTCAATTCCCAAACCTTTTAGGTAAGCCTGCCAAAAATGGGAAATAAACTGAGATCCACGGTCTGACACTATAATTTTAGGAACTCCATGCATCCTGACTACACTTTCACTGAAAACTCGGGCTAACTCTGGAGCTGTAGGGATGCCAGACAGAGGAATAAAGTGACTCATCTTTGTGAACGTATCCACAATCACCAAGATGGTATCAAATCCCTTACTCACTGGCAAATCCACAATAAGATCCATAGAAATGGTATGCCAAGGATGGGTAGGAGTGGGGAGAGGTTGTAACAATCCTTGTGGAGCATGACGACTAGGTTTGCTTCGTGCACATAGCTCACAAGACTGCACATATTGTTTGACATAAGCGGACAACCCAGGCCACCAAAAATAACGCTGCACCAAATCCAGAGTCTTGGAAGTTCCTTTATGTCCGGCTAAAGGATGATCGTGACAACTTTGTAGCGCTTTCTGTTGGAGGGTTGACGAGGGAAGATATAAAGTTTCCTTAAAATAAGGTAATTGCTGATGACAACGTCTTTCTTTTCCAAGTGAGACCCACTTCTGGATTTCTTCTTGAGTCAAACTCTTCCGGACCTCTTCTTGAAAATTGTCTAAGGAAAGAGTACAAATAATCTAATCCTCAGGAATGATTGGTTGAGGTTCCACCTGATGTTCACATTCTTCCGTATTCAAACGGGATAAAGCATCCGCCTTCCCATTTTTAGGACCTGGGCGGTAAGTGATGACGAAATCAAAATCCGCAAAGTATAAGGACCAACGTAACTGCCGCGGTGTTAAGGTCTTAGCGGTCTTAAGGAACTGGAGATTTTTATGATCTGAAAATACTGTCACAGTGTGTTGGCCCCCAGCAAATAATGTCTCCAATCTTCGAAGGCATCCTTCACTGCCAGGAATTCTTTTTCAGTAATTGTGTAGTTTAATTAAGCCGCATTTAATTTCCTGGACCGATAAGCCACCGGATGAAGTTGCCCAGTTCTCAAATGCCTTTGCGAAAGAACTCCTGCAATGGCTTGGTCAGAAGCGTCTGCTTCCACAAAGAATGGTTCTGCCGGGTCAGCATGTTGCAGAATGGGAGCAGAAACAAATTTCTTCTTCAGATCAAGAAATGCCTTCTCAGCCTCTTGCGTCCAATCAAATTTCACTCCTTTCTTCAACAGACGCGTAATTGGAGCGATTAGCTGTGAAAATCCCTGGATGAAACGCCTGTAAAAATTGGCGAAGCCCAAAAATCTCTGAATCTCTTTTATGTTATGGGGAGCTGGCCAATTTTCCAGAGCTTGCGCCTTTCCTGGATCCATTGTGATTCCTTGAGAAGAGATAACAAATCCCAAGAACTCCACTTGGTTTACATGAAAAACACATTTTTCCAATTTAACAAACAAGTGATGGGCCCTAAGTCGCTCCAGCACCACTCTTACATGTTTTGGATGATCCTGCAAATTCCTGGAGTAAATCAAAAAGTCATCCAAGTAAATTATGGCGATGTTATCGATCAAATCACCCATGATGTCATTAATGAAGTGTTGAAAAACTGCAGGTGCGTTACATAACCCGAATGGCATCACACAATATTCGAAAAGGCCGAACTTGGTGCGGAAGGCAGTTTTCCATTCATGCCCTTCCTTCATTCGAATAAGGTGATAAGCACCCCGCAGATCAAGCTTAGTAAACACATGAGCATCTTTGATTTGATCCAACAGGACAGAAATCAACTGTAATGGATACCTGTTCTTAATGGTTACTTGGTTCAAGGCACGGTAATCGATACAAGTTCTTAAACTTCCCTCCTGCTTCTTAGGAATAAAAAATAAAGGAGAGGATACCGGTGACTGAGATGGTCTAATAAATCCATTAGCAAGGTAACGGTCCAAATACTCTTTAAGGTGTTCATTCTCTGCTTCTGTTAGTGCATAAATCTGACTACAAGGAAGGATGGCCCCTGGCTCTAGATCAATAGCACAATCGTACGAGCGATGAGGCAGCAACACTTCAGCTTCTTGCTCACTGAAAACAGCCTCTTAATCTCGATACTCTGTGGGAATTTCTCCTGAAGTAATCGCTCCAATTGTCTGACCTCCAAAAGACAGTAGAGATGCTTGTGAAGGTTCTTCCAACACCTCTTGTGGACCATAGCAGTGTTCCAAGCAAAATTTAGATTGCATTCTGACAATTTGATTCTCCCAATCGATAGTCAGATTATGGGTGGTTAACCACGGTAACCCTAAAATCAATTGAAAATGCGGTGCGTCAATAAGATTAAATTGCAAAATTTCCCAGTGACCGTCAGATTGAATTAACATTAATTCTTCAGTATGACTGGTGATGGGGCCAGAAGTCAAATTCGTTCCGTCTACAGCACAAACAGGTTCTTGTTTTTCTTTACGGATAGCTCGGATTCCCATTCTACGAGCATATTTAATGTCACAGAAATTGCCAGTGGCTCCTGAGTCCAACATAATGGCCACTCCAGAAAGCTGAAGTTCTCTGAACTTTAACGTCATATGCAGAATTACATGTGGAGTCATAGTTTGTAGAGTTTTCAAAATCAGATGAGGTTCTGGAGCCGACTTATCTTCCTTCACCACCAGAGCGACCCCGTCTACTGATGGTTCATCTCGTTTCCCTTAAACGGAGTTTTGGGTCGCTTCGTGCATTCTTTCACAAAGTGGCCCGAGCCACCACAATACAAGCATAGCTTTTTCTGCCGTCTCTGTTCTTTTTCTTCTTTGCTCAAAGGACCTCTAACTGCTCCAATTTGCATAGGTTCCACATCATTATTACTTCCAGTCCCTTTCTCTGTCCGAGTCCGATCAAATCGAGGAAAACTGACTCTCCAATCTTTCCTCTTCTCTCCCTTTCGTTCCGAGTTGCGGAAATCCAATTCCAACACCAGATCCACCAACGCAGATAGTTCAGTTGGACGATTTGGTACTTGAGCTAATGTGTCCTTAATTTCATCTCTTAAACCTCGATAAGACAGGGCTGCTCTCTTTTCTTCTGGCCAATTGGTTTCAAGAATGAGTTTATTGAATTGAGTGAGGTAAGTAATCAAATCTCTGGAACCCTGACGCAACTCCAGCAACTCGTTATCGGTGGCCTGGGAAATCCTTCTCCTGTCAAAAATTCTAAGAAATTCACTCTTAAATCGAGTGAAATCACAAAGAAGAGGATCATCTCCACTGATCAAAGGCATTGCCCAATTGGCTGCATCTCCACCCAGATAAGGAAGGATAAAGGCAACCCTGGACTGAGCATCGGGGAAGAGGGTGGGACGACATATAAAATGTAAGGAACATTGGGTTAAGAAAAGTTGGGCCTTCTGGGGATCTCCCGTGAACCTCTCTGGGGCTGCTAAAGGAATTAAGGGGGACAATGAATGAATAACCTGGGCGATTGCCTTAGGATCTGGACTAGAACTACTAGTACTGGGAGCTGAGGTACTATGAACTGGATTCCCCATTGCCAACCCATCTACCTTTTGAGCTAAAACCCTAGTCTCTTGACGAGATGCCACCAGTTCTTGATTCAAATTTTTATTTTCCTCACGAACTGCACCTATCTCTCTTTGAATTTCTTCAAGTAAATTCCCCAAAGCCTTCAAATTCATTCCCTCAGCCATACTGCCCGGGCGAAGTCAATACGTGGGCACTTCAAACTATCAGGAAGGCTCCAAACACTTCGCAGGGGCAGTGTAGATGCTTGTCCCAATTGCCCTTCTCCAGTGGCTCCGCTACAAGAGCTGAGAACACCAGACTAAGGGAAAAGGGGAAGTGGAAGAAAGAAGAGACACCTTGAAAACTGTTGCCACCTGCACAGACTGCTGGACTCTTGAATAGCGTCTGCCGTCTGTCTAGGAGGTGCATAATACACAAAGGGGGAAAGAATAAACAACAACACAACCCACCTTTTCTATTCACTCTATAGTAAAAGTTTAAACTTGTCCTACCAGTGATTTTCAAGGTAATTGCTACTCTTCATGTTAAGGTGAGTGTTCAGCTGAGGACTTTTCTTACTGTCAGGGTAATAAGACTAACATTACTAATTGGCTAGTTTCTGTAATTTCCTACTATAAAAGATGTCAGTACTCTAAATACCTGAAAGACCTCTCACTCCTGCCGTGAATGGGTTTCTTTCTGGAGCAGTAGAATTTCGATAGCTTTGCATGCAGTCTCTAGGCCAAGGAATCTTCCTGAAGCGCGCAAAAAGGTACAAGGTAGAAACAGAAGGGTAGGAAAGGATAGGGCAAGCGCAAGAAGGAAGGGAAAGGCCAGTTCGCTGCTTATCACAAGTTACGCTGCAATCTTACTGTCCGTGCTCCTGGAACAACTGCTTGGTACTGTTCTGTATTCTTTGTCAGGGAGCTTAGTACTTCAGTTGACAGCTGCCTTGTAACTTCCGAGTCTGGGTCCTGGAGAGGTGCTGTAAACTCTTCTATTGCTGTCTAATTCAAATGCAGTTCTATTCGTAGGAAGACTGCTGTAGAATATTGAGACTTTACGAAGTGCAGCCTTCTTTAACCTAATCTCCTCAAAGTCTAAATATATTCTTGTCTGGAAGGTTCAAAAAATTAACGAAACTTGGTTTTCTCTGCACTGAAGCCTCGGCGAGAGAAACCTTACTATGAAACTAAAACTCCTACTAGGCTTTGTGTTCCCGTCAGGAAAACAGACGCGGAGCCAAGAAACCCGACTGCTTCCTCAGGAACGAACTTCGTTGAAGTGCGCAGTTCCTTACTCACGTTCTCCCTGCATACACTAGACCGCGCATCACTGCAGTGAAACTAGCACGCCCAATGCGGCGGCCATCTTAGGGGAATAACTAAGCACGTAACCTCAGAAGCTAACTACTAAGAACCTAATGTACTTTTTACAGGGGATGTGGAAGTTTATTTATCAATAGCACGGATACCACACATTCACCCAATTGGGTTTAACGATTGCACGAGTCTTGTCCTGCCAAAGGGGAACATAGGTTGCTGCAATCTGTAGATTCCTGACAGTACCTCCTCCTAACGACCGATTTATCGGTCCTGGCTTGAGTGGTTTTCGTGCATGAAATCTTTTAATCAATTGTGGGGCATGAATGTTAGTTACTGGTTCCCAGGACCTTTCCTCTGGGCCATACCCCTCCCAATCCACTAAGTAAAGAAGTTTACCTCTCTTCCATTAGAAGTCTAAAATGTCCTTAACTTCATACTCTGAATGGCCTTGAATCTGTAAAGGTTCTGGAGGTTTACTCAACCGCATTTGTGGCTGGGTCTTTTTCAACAAAGAACTTGTATCAAACAAGGGTTCCCTGTTTGGACATTTAGAAGTAAACCCCTAGGTCAGGGAAAAAGACAATGGAAAAAAAAAAAACCTAGGCGGTAACAGTGGATTGCCCACTCAATGGTGGTAGGACAGAAACTAGGACTGAACAGCTTCCAGTTAAAAACTTATTTTTATTAAACAATTTATTTTATAATTCATAAAGCATAAACATTAACATATACATCAATTAAAAAACAGACAAGAAATTTAATAAAAAACATTTATAAAGTTATAAAACCATTTCAATTAAACTTATGAATTAGAAAGTAATCGTGGATTAAATAAAACAGCACTTGTGAATTCTTTAACAGTGGGTTGTAAGTTGTGTGTCAGACACACAACTTACAACCCACTGACATGAGGAACAGACGGAGATATTGCTCTAATTTCTGATTGGTTCTCTCCGTCTGACCGTCAGACTCAGGATGGTAACTGGTAGACAATCTACACTCAATTCCCAAACCTTTTAGGTTAGCCTGCCAAAAATGGGAAATAAACTGAGATCCACGGTCTGACACTATAATTTTAGGAACTCCATGCATCCTGACTACACTTTCACTGAAAACTCGGGCTAACTCTGGAGCTGTAGGGATGCCAGACAGAGGAATAAAGTGACTCATCTTTGTGAACGTATCCACAATCACCAAGATGGTATCAAATCCCTTACTCACTGGCAAATCCACAAAAAGATCCATAGAAATGGTATGCCAAGGATGGGTAGGAGTGGGGAGAGGTTGTAACAATCCTTGTGGAGCCTGACGACTAGGTTTGCTTCGTGCACATAGCTCACAAGATTGCACATATTGTTTGACATGAGCGGACAACCCAGGACACCAAAAATAACGCTGCACCAAATCCAGAGTCTTGGAAGTTCCTTTATGTCCGGCTAAAGGATGATCGTGACAACTTTGTAGCGCTTTCTGTTGGAGGGTTGACGTGGGAAGATATAAAGTTTCCTTAAAATAAGGTAATTGCTGATGACAACGTCTTTCTTTTCCAAGTGAGACCCACTTCTGAATATTTTCTTGAGTCAAACTCTTCCGGACCTCTTCTTGAAAATTGTCTAAGGAAAGAGTACAAATAATCTTATCCTCAGGAATGATTGGTTGAGGTTCCACCTGATGGTCACATTCTTCCGTATTCAAACGGGATAAAGCATCCGCCTTCCCATTTTTAGGACCTGGGCGGTAAGTGATGACGAAATCAAAATCCGCAAAGTATAAGGACCAACGTAACTGCCGCGGTGTTAAGGTCTTAGCAGTCGTAAGGAACTGGAGATTTTTATGATCTGAAAATACTGTCACAGTGTGTTTGGCCCCCAGCAAATAATGTCTCCAATCTTTGAAGGCATCCTTCACTGCCAGTAATTCTTTTTCAGTAATTGTGTAGTTTAATTCAGCCGCATTTAATTTCCTGGACCGATAAGCCACCGGATGAAGTTGCCCAGTTCTCAAATGCCTTTGCGAAAGAACTCCTCCAATGGCTTGGTCAGAAGCGTCTGCTTCCACAAAGAATGGTTCTGCCGGGTCAGCATGTTGCAGAATGGGAGCAGAAACAAATTTCTTCTTCAGATCAAGAAATGCCTTCTCAGCCTCTTGCGTCCAATCAAATTTCACTCCTTTCTTCAACAGACGCGTAATTGGAGCGATTAGCTGTGAAAATCCCTGGATGAAACGCCTGTAAAAATTGGCGAAGCCCAAAAATCTCCGAATCTCTTTTATGTTATGGGGAGATGGCCAATTTTCCAGAGCTGGCACCTTTCCTGGATCCATTGTGATTCCTTGAGAAGAGATAACAAATCCCAAGAACTCCACTTGGTTTACATGAAAACACATTTTTCCAATTTCACAAACAAGTGATGGGCCCTAAGTTGCTCCAGCACCACTCTTACATGTTTTGGATGATCCTGCAAATTCCTGGGTAAATCAAAATGTCATCCAAGTAAATTATGCCGATGTTATCGATCAAATCACCCATGATGTCATTAATGAAGTGTTGAAAAACTGCAGGTGCTTTACATAACCCGAATGGCATCACACAATATTCGAAAAGGCCGAACTTGGTGCGGAAGGCAGTTTTCCATTCATGCCCTTCCTTCATTTGAATAAGGTGATAAGCACCCCGCAGATCAAGCTTAGTAAACACCTGAGCATCTTTGATTTGATCCAACAGGACAGAAATCAACGGTAATGGATACCTGTTCTTAATGGTTACTTGGTTCAAGGCACGGTAATCGATACAAGTTCTTAAACTTCCCTCCTGCTTCTTAGGAATAAAAAATAAAGGAGAGGATACCGGTGACTGAGATGGTCTAATAAATCCATTAGCAAGGTAACGGTCCAAATACTCTTTGAGGTGTTCATTCTCTGCTTCTGTTAGTGCATAAATCCGACTACAAGGAAGGATGGCCCCTGGCTCTAGATCAATAGCACAATCGTACGAGCGATGAGGCAGCAACACTTCTGCTTCTTGCTCACTGACAACAGCCTCTAAATCTCGATACTCTGTGGGAATTTCTCCTGAAGTAATCGCTCCAATTGTCTGACCTCCAAACGACAAACCTTACTATGAAACTAAAACTCCTACTAGGCTTTGAGCTCCCGTCAGGAAAACAGACGCGGAGCCAAGAAACCCGACTGCTTCCTCAGGAACAAACTTCGTTGAAGTGTGCTGTTCCTTACTCACGTTCTCCCTGCAAACACTAGACCGCGCATCACTGCAGTGAAACTAGCACGCCCAATGCGTCGGCCATCTTAGGGGAATAACTAAGCACATAACCTCATAAGCTAACTACTAAGAACCTAATGTACTTTTTACAGGGGATGTGGAAGTTTATTTATCAATGGCACGGATACCACACATTCACCCGATTGGGTTTAACGATTGCACGAGTCTTGTCCTGCCAAAGGGGAACATAGGTTGCTGCAATCTGTAGATTCCTGACAGAGTCTCTGTGTATGGCAAGGAATAATGAAAGCTGTACTGATGCTTGCACTCCAGAGCAATGTATTCTGGATCCTGTAGTCCAATTATGTGCCCAAGCTTCTAACCATTTGGTACTGGGAAGTGCTACTTTGGACTCTGCTTCTGAAATTATTGCTGATTAAAAGGAAGCTGAGGGGGCTGAAGGAAATGACAAGTTCTATTCTATATCGGACCATTCTGGCTCATCAGTGGAGGATGGTGAAGAAATTGAATGGTCTGATTACGATAGTGAATCTGGGGATTGGCGTCTGAGTGAGGCGTCGAAAGACGAGACTGCATTTGGGGGGCCTAGCACAGTTCGTAAAGCCACGAAGCTTAAAGCTCTTGCTCTGGCAACATTGGGGAGCGGCCCATGTTCGGGTTCTTCTCCATCAGTGTTGCAGGATTATCCCTTGTCAGTACAGCGTGGCTCAGTTAACGCAGGTGACTCTATTATGCCCACAGGGGGCAACATGGACGCCTCGTCCTCACTGGAGCCTCCGAAGGAAATTACCCTATCTATTATTTATTAAACTATCATGGCTCATCATGAGGAGACAAGACAAGAGAGTGCTTGAACCCAGGGGGCCTGTCGTAGAGTGGCAAAAACCTGCTCTGATTTTGCTGCTAGGATTGTCGAGGCTGAAGAGCGTATATCTACTCTTGAAGAAGCGGTTGCTGTTCAGAAGGGGCTTGCGGATGTGATTAAAGACCAACAGCAGGATATCCTTTGGAAACTGACTGACTTAGAAAACAGAGCAAGAAGGAATAACCTGAGGATTCTAGGAATTGATGAAGGCAAGGAAGGTCAGGATGTTCGCCAGTTTGTCATGGAGTTATTTGTTGAAGCCTTCCCGGAGGTCAAGCAATGGGACTGGCAATTGGAAGTCCAGGGGGCTCATCGTTTTCCATTTAAGAAGAAGAAGTAGACCTCTGGAGATAAGCCACAAGCAATTCTTGTTTGTTTGAACAATTTTCTGGCTCGAGAGAAGATTTACGATCTTGTTAGCCTGGATAGGAGAAGGTTGGGGAAAAGCTGTGAATTTTTTGTTAAACCAGACTTTTGCCCTGTCACCGTTGAGCGGAGGAGGCAGCTCCGCCAGCTTATTACTCCTTTCCAGGGTAAGGGGGCGCATTTTTTTTGCTCTTCCCCTCAAAGCTGAAAGTCATATTTCAGGGTCAAACCAAGTATTTTCTCTCCAAGATCCAGGAGTTTTTTGGTTCTATCTAATGAATATTCTGGTTCTCTTTTCTTTTTGTTGTGTATTATGATCGGGGCTGATCATTGATAACGACATAGTATACTGAGGGCAGGTCTGATTTTTTCTGTTGATTCTGTATTTGGCACCTTCTTTGTTACATGATCAGTACATGCCCTCAGAGGATGTTTGAGAGGCGGGGGTAGGACCCAGGTGAGATTGGGGTACCAATCTAAACCATTGCAAGGTCCTGTTGCCACACAAGGGGGGTGAGGGGGGTGGATTGGCGGTGGCGGGAGGGGCTCAGGGTGGGTGCAGGGGGGGTGGGGGAGTGGGGGTGTTGGGTTCTTGTAGGGTGTGTTGGGTGTGCTGGGTGAGCTTTATTTTGGTTTTTTCCAGTCGTGGCAGCAGTATCTGCCTTGGTAGGAGCAGATTTTTTTTGCCATTTTTTGGATGATGTTGACGATGATTAAAATACTGATTAAAAATGTGTTTTATATCAGTGGAAAGCAGGATTTTAAACTTTTTAACGAATGGGGCAGAACAGATTGTGACTTAGCTCTTGGAATATTTGTGGGTTGAATGATGGGAAAAAGCATGGGCTGCTCTCTAAGATTATTCAATTAATGCAGGTTGATATAGTATGTCTCCCAGAGACCCACATACCATGGGGTAGACATGAATCTTTACACCTGCCTGGTTATGACCTCATTGCTTGCTCCCGTCAGACCTCCATGATTCGGGGTGTGGCTATTCTGTTGAAGAAAGGAATAGGTTGCTGTAAGAAAGTTAAAGAGGATAAGGCAGGTGAGTGGGTGATTGTTGAAATTGTTATCAATGGCAGGTCCTTATCGCTTTGTTCAATCTATGGCCCTAACTTAGATGATCCGGAAATCTTTAGACATTTAAACATTGAATTAGCAACATGGCCACACCCAATGTTTTTTACTGGAGACTTTAATATTAATCTGGCAAGTCAATTTAACTTAGTAACCGAGTGTAACTATTCAGGCAGGAAATCTCGTGTTTTTAAGGCCCTCCAGACTCTGATATTAGAGCATGGTTTGACCGCTGCCTGGCACTATCACAATCAGGATAAAGATGTGTATACATATAACTCAGCCCCTCATAACAAAATGGTCTGCACCTGTCACTGTTTGGTCATTATAATGTTTTGAAGATGCTAATCCTGCCTAAGTTTTTATATTTTTTTAGGACAATCCCTCTGTTGATCTCACATAAAATGTTGGTTAGGGCTGAGAGGATCTGTCTTCGGTTTCTCTGGAGCTACCGACGGGCACGAAGGGCGGCTAAGTGGACTTGTCTTCCTAGGGCACGTGGGGGGTGGGCGGTCCCTATTCTGTTATATTATTATTGGTCTGCTATGTTACAACATTTTGGTTTGCCACTGTTGGGGGATAGAGCTGATGTCCCTTTATGTACCAGGCCATCTACATATGAGATAGCCCTGGGCGACGCCGCCAAGGGTGTTCTAACACGGGTCGTTGAGCCAAATTATTTTAAAAAGATAAGGTTCAAGGTTAGCTGGGCTATGTTCTCAGTGTGGCAGAAAATCTGTCATAAGCTCTGTATTTCAGAGATCAATTATTATACTCCCCTTAATACTACGAGTGTGCTTCCATCTATCTTTCAGGATAGTGTCACTTTTAAATGGCAGAGTATGGGTTTAAAAGTTATTGGTGACCTGGGCTCCGATGGGCAACTGGCCTCTTTTTCCTCTTTAAGTGAAAGGTTTCATCTGCACTCCAATGATTTTTTTAAATATCTTCTGGTCAGGAGTTTCTTAGACAGATATTACCACAATATTTCCACTCCTTATGATTTTTTTTAAAATATATTTTTTATTGAGGTTCAAACCAGCATATCGTCATATCAATATCACATGCAAGAACATCTGAAAGTATGCTCAGTAGGCGGTATTCAAAACAGGATAAACCAGTACTCAACATTTTTATTCCCCTCCCTAACTCCCCCGCCCCCTCCCTCCCTACCCCCACCTCCCACTGTCAGTGTGCCCTTATTTATTTCCCTGTGTGCAGGCTTCCAGAGCTCTAGGTTCTGCCAAGTCTAATACAACCAATAAAAGATAACAGCACCAGTGATCCCAAGAGACGGGAGATTACGCCAGACTACCCATGTGTGCTCTAGGTCCGCCTCCTGGCTATTCAGTATTTCTGAATGTGTCGTGCTGGGCCGAACTCCTCTCCATATGTGCTCAAGTATCCCCATCCAAAACATTCCCCTCAGCATTCCCATGAGTCCCTGCCCTGGTCTCCACACTCTGATTTGTAACTGCCTGACCCTCGTCCTCCTCGTTCATCTCATCTAGGGAATGCAGCTCCGTTACCAGTACCTCCCAAGCCCTTGCAGATTCCAGCGCCTTGTCATTAGAGGAACGCCTGGCCAGCTGAAGCCGAAGTGTCCCCTCACTCCTTGCCCAGTTTAAGAAGCTCGCCTTCCACCTCCAGAAGCTAGGGCCCGCCCACGACTGCCAGTGCATGGTAAGCTCCCTCTTTGCCATTATCAAACCCAAATCATAAAATTTGCTGGTTATTATAGTGTTGGGGGTGTGCGGGAACCACAGCAGAAGGCAGGTTCCCATCTCTACCTCCAGCTCCCGCTCCGTCACTTTATTCAAGCACGCCATCACATCCGTCCAGTAAGAACCTAACAAGGCACAGGACCAAAACATGTGGCTGAAGTTAGCGCCTTCTGCATTGCATCTGGGGCACAACGATTGGGTCTCTCCAAAGAACTGCTGAATTTTGACTGGAGTTAAATAAGCCCTGTGAAGAGTATAAAATTGAACCAGTTGAAACCTGGCATTGCGCGTGCCCTTCCAAGCCCGCCTCAGCAATTGTGGCCACGTCGTCTCAGGGATGGGCTTACCCAGATCTTCCTCCCATTTACCTCGCAAGCTGTCCAAAGGGGGAAGGTTTTCCGTAGATAGTCGCCTATACAGGCAAGTGATGGCCTTGAACGTACCCGCCGCCATAGTGACGTATTGGCACCCCAGCGATGTTGAGGGTTCCGACAATCCCGTCTTCCACTGTTTCTGGATTCCCGCCACAAGGGCAGCATGCAGCAGATAATTCCCCCTCGGTAAGTCATAGGCTCCCTGCAAGGCCGGGAAAGACATCAAGACACCGTCCCTATATAAATCCCCAATCATGTGCATCCCGCGCTCCTCCCAGCCAGCCAGCGCCGACCAGTCTCCGCCATGGGGAAGGGCTGTGCACATGCCCAAGGGGATTTCCGGAGCATATGGGCTCGCAAAACCTGCTCGTTTCTGACTACGTATCCAACATGACTGGAGGGTGCGATCCTCAAGAGTGAGCTGATCCAGTCTAAGTTTCTGCCGAAGGGTAATGAACGATAGTACATGTCTGGGGATGACCCTACCCTGAGGTCCATCCAGCCCTCTGAACTCTCGAGCCACTGCCTGCGTAAGCCATTGCAGCTGCGCCGCCAGGTAATACCACTCAAAGTCTGGGGCCGCCGGCCCCCCTTCTCCCTTTGGTCTCATCAGGGTGGTCAACGCTACCCTCCGTCTGCCAGATCCCCAGATAAACCCTGTCATCAGCGTCCAGAGTGTCTTAAAAAAAGAAACAGGGATCTAAAACGGCAAAGTGCGAAAGTAGGAGAGCACCCGAGGGAGCACCACCATCTTCAAGAGCACTACGCGCCCAGCCACCGATATAGGGAGAGTGTGCCAGAACGCTATGCTACCTCTGAGCCCCCTTAGCGCGCCTCCCACATTCCCTTCAAAGAGGTCGGCGGCGGTGTGAAAAATACGGACCCCAAATACGGTAAGCAGTCTGGTTCCCACCTCAGGTCAGCCAACGCCGGTGGAGGCCGGCCCTCAGGGGAGAGGGGAAATAAACACATCTTATTCCAATTCACCTGCAGGCCCGACAAGCGGCAGAAGTCTCTGAGCAAGGTTCTAGCACCCTGCAGTGAGTTCCCTGTATCAGCCAGACATAAAAGGAGATCATCCGCGTATAAGGAAATGTGATGTGGCTCCCCACGCAGCAGGACCCCCTCGTACAATCGACCCTGTCGAGCGTGCGTCGCTAGTGGTACTATTGCCAGCGCAAACAATAGAATCTGCACTTGTATAGTGCTATTGTGCCGACTTTCCCATACCTAAATTAATAGGAGGGGAATCATTTCTGAAGGACAGCGGGGAAGCCTCGGCTCAACTTTCATTCCTGACCGCCCCGTTCTGACGAGGTAGCTAGTACCGTTGTGCGGAGGGCAGGTCAGGTGAGAGCCAGGTACTTCCAGTAACCACTGGTGCGGTTAGCGCTCTAGTGGTTTGACTTCAAGGGCTATTTAGGCGGAGTGTCATCTTCGGTGAGCTGCGGTAAGGCGACGGTGGCAGTGTCCCCGACCCGCTTGCTTTTGCTAAGGTTGCCTAATTGCGCTCTACGCTGTGCTGGTTAAAATAATTTAAATTTTCACTATATCTGTGTTGTGCTGATTTTAAACCACTCATTCTGTGTTGTGCTGATTTTAAACCACGCCAGAATCTGCACTAGTATAGTGCTATTGTGCCGACTTTCCCATACCTGAATTAATAGGAGGGGAATTATTTCTGAAGGGCAGCGGGGAAGCCTCGGCTCAACTTTCTTTCCTGACCGCCCCATTCCGACGAGGTAGCTAGTGCCGTTGTGCAGAGGGCGGGTCAGGTGAGAGCCAGGTACTTCCGGTAACCACTGGTGCGGTTAGCGCTCTAGTGGTTTGACTTCAAGGGCTATTTAGGCGGAGTGTCATCTTTGGCGAGCTGCGGTAAGGCGACGGTGGCAGTGTCCCCGACCCGCTTGCTTTTGCTAAGGTTGCCTAATTTCGCTCTACGCTGTGCTGGTTAAAATAATTTTAATTTTCACTATATCTGTGTTGTGCTAATTTTAAACCACTCATTCTGTGTTGTGCTGATTTTAAACCACGCCAGAATCTGCACTTGTATAGTGCTATTGTGTCAACTTTCCCATACCTGAATTAATAGGAGGGGAGTCATTTCTGAAGGGCAGCGGGGAAGCCTCGGCTCAAATTTCATTCCTGACTGCCCCGTTCCGATGAGGCAGCTAGTACTGTTTTGCGGAGGGCTGGTCAGGTGAGAGCCAGGTACTTCCGGTAACCACTGGTGCGGTTAGCGCTCTAGTGGTTTGACTTCAAGGGCTATTTAGACCTCGCCTCTTTCCGGGCGCGCAGCGGTCACGCGCAGCCAACGACACGCCGAAGAGCAGCCAAAGAGCGGCCCGTCTGCGCCCGTCCGCGACTGGATGGGGCTTGGGGCTAGAGGCTCTGCCTAGATGGATTCACCACTTACTAAGGTAAATGGTCTTACTTACACTACCCAAGTACTAAAGGAGCTGCGACCAACCCCGTTGATAGGATGTGCCCGGGACTCTTGGCCATGCACGGAAGGCCCCTTTTCTTGCTTGAATTGTCATTTTCAAGCATCCCATCATTATATATATACGGGCAGCAATACTGTCGGGGAAAACCCTTCTCCTAATGGCCTAAAGATTTTTCTTTTGAACATCCGCTCCCTGCCAAAACATTACTGTGAATTATGGGATCTTGTCTACTCGGCTGCCCTGGACATTTGCTTCTTAACGGAAACATGGCTCAAACCACATACAGTTCCAACCATAATGCTGGGGGTCCCTGTAGGATATAAGATTTTACATCTAGACCGCCCAGACAAAATAGGAGGGGGCATATCGGTCGTATATAAAGAGGGCTTAAATATCTCTATACTTGAACAACGTAGCAGCACTCTGATGGAAATAATGATATTTAAGGTCAGTTCTATTGCTAAGACTCACTGGAAGGGAGCTTTAGTCTACCGTCCTCCTGGATCAGCGCAGGGTTTTACACTATCCCTCATGGAACTGCTGGCCCCATATCTTAGGGCAAAGGAAGATTTCATACTCTTAGGAGATTTTAATATTCACTCAGACATTTCTATGCACCCGGACACCTTATCCTTGCTCTCAGACTTATCCACACTAGGACTCCACATGCAAAATAGTGGGCCCACACACATAGGGGGTCACACTTTGGATTTGGTTTTTGCTAACTGTTCCAAAATCCAATGTTGCCCTCATAAGCGTGTGAATTGGTCAGATCACTTCTTAGTTGAGTTCTTCCTATTAGGCATGAATAGGCCACCCCATAGATCTCCTCTTCTGGTTATTTGGCGCTGTCAATGGCATAAAGTAACAGTGGAAGATTTACAGAGGGTATGGAAGAAACCGGTGATTCTAGAAACAGATCATGTGGAATCTGCATTGTTTAAATTTAATAACTCTCTAGCAGAGGCAATTAACTACCTGGCCCCCCTCAAACTTCATAAACAATACCCCACTTCCAAACAAGAGGTTTGGTACTCTGAACAGCTTAGAACAGAAAAACAGGTGTGTAGAAAACAGGAGAAAGCATGGAGGAAAACTCGGACGGAGGAAAGCAAGAAAGCATATTTGGAGGCTCAATCTATTTACTATAAACATATTAGACTAGCCAGAAGGAATTGTTTAACCATGCAAATAGCCGAAGCAGGCAACTCCTCTAAAGAATTATATAAAATTCTACAAACTTTTGTTAAACCAGGAGCATGTGAAAGCCCAGATGATTTTTCCCAACCCCACTGCGATAACATCTCTGCATTTTTCGAGAATAAAATTGAGATGATATATGGAAAAATAACGAAGGCCTCCAGACCTAGTAATACCATCACTAACACTTCGCCCCAGTCATCCATCTATGATGATAGTTTGCTAATGATGTTCCCAGAAGTCAATGACTCTGATTTCACCTCCTTAATTAGTCACATTAAAACAGGGTCCCCTGATGATTTTATACCTGCTAAAATGGTGGCTTCCCTGAGCACGTTGCTCAGGTCAGAGATACAATCGGTGATGAATCTCTCCCTTAAGGAGGGAAAAGTACCCTTAGAGTGGAAGAAAGCCGTGGTGAACCCTATTCGCAAGAATACAACACTGCCCTGGACAGACCTTTCCAACATCCGCCCCATCTCCCTTTTGCCATACCTTAGCAAGATGACCGAGAGGCATGTAAACACCCATTTGTCCAAGTACATCGAGGCAGCGGGAGGTCTGGACTATTCCCAATCTGGGTTTAGACCTAACCACAGCACCGAATCTGCCCTCCTCTCCGTGACGGATAACATCAGGATGGCGCTGGATAGTGGGGGCTCTATGATTCTGGTGCTGTTAGACCTCTCCGCTGCCTTTGACACGGTGTCACATGGCATTCTTCTCGGTCGCTTGCGGAAGGTGGAGATAGGAGGCCAGGCTCTGTCATGGCTGGAGAGTTTTCTCTCCAATCGCTCACAAAGTGTCAGGCTGGGCTCCCTACGTTCCACCTCTAGGGAGCTCACCAAGGGGGTTCCACAAGACTCATGCCTAAGCCCTACACTCTTTAATGTGCATGTGCCCCCCTTGGCGGACATTGTGAGAGCGCATGGGTTCACCTCGGTGTCGTACGCTGACGACACCCAGCTTTTGTTCCCGTTCCAAACCCTCACACCCTCAATTAGGAAATCTTTCGCTGAAGGTATGAGAGCAGTGTCGGATTGGATGGCTTCTAACTGCCTCCAAAGTAACGTAGGCAAAACTGAGGTTATGTTGTTTGGGGAGGCACCTCTCCTGTGGTCACCAGATTGGTGTCCTTTGGACCTGGGTCCGGCTCCCTGTCCCAAGCAGATAGCGAAGAATCTTGGAGTACGCCTAGACCAGGCCTTGTTGCTAAGAGAACATGTCAATCAGGTGACTGGGTCTTGTTTCCATACTATCGGACTCTTCAGAAGTATTTTCCCATTTCTGCCTGACCTATATAGAAAGACCCTTGTTCAGACCCTTGTAATAAGTAGACTATACTACTGCAAGGGCCTCTTTATCTCTGCCAATGAGGAACAACTCAGTAGACTGCAAGTGGTCCAGAACACCGTGGCAAGACTGGTCCTTAATGCCTTGCCAGATCTCCCTTCCGTCCCCTCCTTGATACACTACACTGGTAACCAGTGCGACAACGTATCAAGTTTAAGGTTTGCTGTACCATATTTAAATGTCTCTCTGGTTCTGGACTAAAATACTTGACAGAAAAATTCATCCCCTACAAGCCTGAGAGTGCTTTGCGTTCCAGTAACCAAATGCTCCTTCAGGAACCCCGTGTGAGGAAAGTAAGACAGGGAGGTCTAGCTCTGTCTTACAAGGCCCACATATTATGGAACTCGCTACCCTTTATCTTGAGACAAGGTACCAACTTCCAGACCTTTAAGAAATCACACAAAACCCATCTCTTTCCATCCGTGTAATTATAGTACATCTTACTTGCGCAAGATTAGGCAATATAGCTCTGGCACAAGCGCGGAGATACCCTTCAGGGGGTCGATTCCGGCGCTATACAAGAAAATAAATAAATAAATAGCGGGGACAGGGAACAGCCCTGGCGAGTACCTCTCTCCACCTGGCAAGCCGCTGAGATTGTGCGTCCCGTACGAACCCTAGCCGTGGCGGACCTATATAAAAGCTGGTCCAGCGTATAAAATGATCGCCTAGTCCAAAGCCCTTCAGCACTCTGAACAGATACGGCCATCCGACACTATCGAACGCCTTTTCGATATCTACTGATAACACCGCTGCCCTCGTAAAGCCTTCCCCTCTGTCCCCCATGATCCGTATCAACCGCCGTATGCACGTCGCGGTGTGCCTAGTAGGGATGAAACCCGATTGGTCTGGGTGCACCAGAGTGCCCATGTGGTCTAAGAGGCGCGTTACCAGGATCCTACTAAGGATCTTGTAGTCCACCGTGAGCATGGAAAGCGGCCGGTATGCCGCCCTAGACGTGGGGTCCCCAACCTTCTTCAGCAGTGGCACTATGATCGCTTCTCCAACAAAGCGGGGGGCTGAACTGTTCCTACAGGGAAGGTTAGAGGAATACTAGGAAGGGCTAAGCAAAAACTGGCGTGACCAGAGGTGTAAGCGTGACACCTGTGGGCATCCCTTTGTCAGATGTATTTGCCTCACACACCCCGAAGGATGTCATGCTTCATCATCGGCGGTTGCTCCTCGTCGGGGGGGCGGTGCAATCCCCGACGGGCACACCTCGAAGAGGGGCACTTTGGCGGAGATCTTTTGTATCCAACTGCCCTGTGGTGAAGTGTGGGTGTGTGGGCGGGGAGGCAACCGAGCCTGAGGTGCTAATTAAAATGCAGCAAGGGGTGCCGGAAACTATTTTATTCTGGTGGTCCCCCTGTTGCAGTTAAAATCGTGAAGACAAGCTCACTCAGTGTCACCTCGTTAGGTAGAGTGACCTGTGTGGAGCTCTGGAAAACAACAAGTGGTCAACATGTTTCTCGCGAAAGGAATACTATCCAGCGATTCATCAGGACCTTAAAAAGTGAAAACTATAAAGAAAATAAACTCAATAACATGCCAGTGTCATGTATATGGTGTGGTGCGGGTATATTTATTACCTCAATGGAAAGTCCTATGCCTAATGGTTAAGGGCTAAATGCCACATGAGTGGTCGGCGGGTCGGCACAACGGGGTTAAGCCTTCAGACTTGGCTCAATCAGCCCGTGTCCGCGTCGTATCACCTACCCATCTCCGCCGAGCTTCAGATAAAAAAAAAAAAAAAAAAACTATGATCGCTTCTCTCATGGTGGGCGGCAACCTGCCCAGTTCCCCTCGCCTCTCTATAAACCAACTGCAGGTGCGGTGCCAGGATGTCTAGATATGCGGCGTAGAACTCCACCGGGAGTCCGTCAGCCCCTGGTGTCTTTCTCCTAGCCATATGTTTAACCGATGCCCTGATTTCACCCAGCGATATAGGTTCACCCAGCTTGACGCCCTGCTCCGGGTCCAACTGTGGTAGCTCCGCAGCCTCCAGATAGTCATCCAGGCCATCAGGAGTGTCCCTCATCCTGCTCTGATACAACAGTGTATAATAATCCAAAAATTGGTCATTGACCCCCTTTTGTGAAAAAACCAGGTCCCCTGCGGGTGTGGTCAGCGACACTATGGGAGATCCCCGGACTGCCGGGTTAGCCAACCAGGCCAACAATGACCCCACTTTGTCCCGTTCAGCATGAGCTCGGGCCATGTATTCTCTATAGTCATAGCAGCGGAGCCCCTCGACCTGCATGGCCACTTCCTCGCGCAATGCCGTCACCTCCTCATGGCCTCTCCCATTCACGTGGCTATCCAATTCTGCCTGGCGCAGACGAGCCTCTGCCCGATCTACATCCTTCAGCAGCACTTTACGCATCCCCGCAGTAGAGGAGATGCATATGCCTCTCACCACTGCCTTGAACGCATCCCACTCGTGGGCCCTGCTCGATGCCGTCCCCGCGTTGCCCGAGAAGTAATGCTCTACGCCCTCCCCGACCTCCGTGGTAAATGTGGGGTCCTCAAGCGCCGCTGGGTTCAACCGCCATGTCGGGATCGCCTGCTGCTGCCGCGACCAGAGCACGGTTATCAAGCAGGTGTTGTGGTCTGAGAGCGTCCTCGCCAGGTACTCGCTATGACGTGTGAGTTCCAATGCCCCCGGGGTGCACAAAAAGCCATCAAGCCGCACATGCAAATCATGTGGCGCCGAATGAAAGGAATAGTCCCTATGCGCGGGATGTTGCGACCGCCATACATCCACAAGGACCCAGGCTTCCTGCCACTCCTGTCGCACCTTGGCCACTCTCCGTACTACCGACTGAGCCAGTGGAGGGTGAGAGCGATCCAGCTCCACGTTAGTGACGGAATTAAAGTCCCCCCCATAAACACTGTTCCAACTAAGAAATATGCTAGCTTCCCAGAGAGCCGCGCAAAGAATGCGGTGTGTTCAGAGTTTGGAGCATATACACTGCAGAATGTCACGTCTCTGCCATCCAGGCGTCCTAACACCAGCACAAACCTCCCCTCCGGGTCCACAATAGTGTTCGTAGGCTGAAAAGGGACCCCTGATCTCACCCATACCAAGGCCCCCCTGGCAAATGCAGAATAAGTGGTATAGAACAACTGTCCCCTCCATCTCCTTTGTAACGCCCGCCCTCTGTCTGATCAATGTGCGTTTCCTGTAGGAAGGCCACCTGGATCCCCCTGCGGACCAAATATGCATGCACTTTATAGCGTTTCCTCATGGAGTTCAGCCCTCGCACGTTCCAAGTGGCACATTTCAATTCAAGTCGGGTCGCCATAGAAAACGGTTTCACAAAACACAATCCAACACAATCTGGTGGGCACACTGACAAACCCCCCCTTACCAAAACAGCCCCAACAACCCCCACCCCATCCTTCCCCAGAACAGGCTCTAAACCATAGTTACCCATCCAAACACAGTCCCCACTAAGGGAAATACCCTGGTAGCTACCAGGGTCTCGCAATAAGTGCGAGGTAGAGGGGGTGGTCCAACACCAGCCCGAGTCGAACAGCAACTTTACCAGTCCAGCCTAACAGTCGAGCCTCATATGCAAAATTCCCCTCCTCCTGGCTACGCCCCGTCCCAGGGGAGCCCCCCAATCGAGACCCTCCCCCCCACAGCAACCGCCCCCCCGCCCAGGCCAGGCATCCAACCCCCCGCTATCTCCGGCTGAACCACATCCACCCCTCTCAGTGGCATAGTGCCGCGTCTGGCAGTCCCCCCTTACTGTTCACATGTTGAAGTTAGACACCATCACTCGTCCAGCAGGCCATCAGCAGTCCCAGAGATAACCTGAGGCAGATGGCCATCGTCCTCCTCAGAGCCCACCGACCCCACCTCCTCCGATCCCTGTTGAGACATTTCCACTCCTTATGATAAGATTGCTTTAATTGAACTCGTTAAAACGAGGGCCAGAATAGGAGCTATTTACCTATGTCCATTTTCAGAACTTCCTGATGATTTGGATGCTCAGAATAATAAGTGGTACAAAAGAGGGTGGTGATGGACAGAGCATCTGCATCAAACAAACACTCACACCCAATCAACAGATCAAGGTTTAATCCATCACCGTTCTTTAGCCCACTCTGCCACCCCAGTTCAGACATGGCCATATGCAAATCAGTCTGACCCTGTGCCTCCTGGGAACAATCCACCCCGAACTGCCAAGCCATGTCTACCCTGGACCCGAAACAAGCTTCCTAGGACCGGTTTCTGGCATTTCAGCCGTCTTCAGCCAGGCATATGGCCATGTCTGAACTGGGGTGGCAGAGTGGGCTAAAGAACGGTGATGGACTAAACCTAGATCTGTTGACTGGGTGTGAGTGTTTGATTGGTTCAGATGCTCCTTCCATCACCACCCCCTTTTGTACCGGTTTGTTCGCCATAAGTTGGCAGGGTATGGTCAGACGTGAGTCCCTTGCTCACTTTGCCAATGGATTCAAGCAAGCCTGGCTGACGACGGCTGAAATGCCAGATACTGGTCCTAGGAAGCTTGTTTCCGGTCCAGGGAAGGCATGGCTTGGCAGTTCGGGCTGAATTGTTCCCATGAGGCACAGGGTCAAACTGATTTGCATATGGCCATGTCAAAACTGGGGTGGCAGAGTGGGCTAAAGAACGGTGATGGAATAAACCTAGATCTGTTAGCTGGGTGTGAGTGTTTGATTGGTTCAGATGGTCCGTCCATCACCACCCCCTTTTGTACCGCTTTGTTCGCCATAAGTTGGTAGGGTATACTCAGACGTTGAGTCCCTTGCTCACTTTGCCACTGAATTCAAGCAAGCCTGGCTGAAGACGGCTGAAATGCCAGAAACTGGTCCTAGGAAGCTTGATTCCGGTCCAGGGATGGCATGGCTTGGCAGTTCGGGCTGGACTGTTCCTATGAGGCACAGGGTCAGACTGATTTGCATATGGCCATGTCTGAACTGGGGTTGCAGAGTGGGCTAAAGAACTGTGATGGATTAAACGCAGATCTGTTGACTGGGTGTGTGTGTTTGATTAATTCAGATGCTCCGTCCGTCACCACCCCCTTTTGTACCGCTTTGTTCGCCATATGTTGGCAGGGTAAACTCAGACGTTGAGTCCCTTGCTCACTTTATCACTAAATGGGGGGGGAAGAGAGACTCTTGTTCTAGGTGTAGACTACAAGCTGCAGACGCAATTCATATGTTTTATTCGTGTCCAAACCTGAGTGACTTTTTTGGAGGTATTAAGGTCTTTATTAATGAGGTGCTTAATATTCCGGTGGAGATCTCTCCCGGTTTAGTGGTATTGGGGTGCGAATATCCAGAAGCTTCCGAGAGATCAAGATATACTAGAGCATTTTTGTTTATAGCTATGGCAATTATACGGCTCTGTATAACTTCACAGTGGTTAAGTCCGGAGGCTCCCACCTTTTTTAATTGGAGAGCTAGGATGTTAGCTTGGTATAATCTGGAGTCCTCTATGTATTTGTTAAGGGGGAGAAGACGGTGTCAGCTGGCCTCTAAGATCTGGGCCCCCTTAGAGCATTGGTTTATGCTTTGAAGCAACCCAGTTACTTTTCTCAATTAAGTTTTTTATGTTTATAATCGGTATTGATTCAATTTTTGGTATCTTTTTTATCGTTTTCAACAGGTGTTTTTTTTTTGTCTCTTTCTGGTTGTTTTGTTTAAAGAGAAATGTTATTGTTGTCTGATCTAGATCTTTGTGTTTATGAATATTGTATCCACTTGGTACATTCTTGTGTTATGCACCCTTTGAAAAATAATAAATACATTTTTAAAAAAAGAAAGGAAAGATTTAGATAGGGTACAACTGGAGGAGGAACTCAAGAATACTCTACCCCCTCCCCCATGCAACACTGACAAACCTACTAATGATTATACTGATTGGCTTGATAAAGTGTGTAAGAAACTGGATCTAATAATTAAATGGACCCCTAAGAGAGCGAACCCTTCGGTCACTTGGTACTATGACCAGCTTAAATGCCAGAAATTGGCTTGTAAGAAACTGGAAAGGGCCTGGAGGAGAGGCTATTGTACTGTTGATAATGCGACTTATAAATGTAGCTTAAAACAGTATAAAGACTTATTGCTGGAAACAAAGAAGAATTTTTTTTCCACGGAAATTCTTCAAGCCAAATCCAACCCGAAAGAACTTTTTAAAACGGTGAAAAGGTTATCTTCCTCTCACATCATTAAAAGTGTTAGCAGTCCAGAATTTTGTGACAATCTGGCCAATTTCTTTCAGCAAAAGGTGGAGGTAATATTTTCTACATTTACTCCCCAGTTGAAAGCTTTGGAGCTCTGCCCATTGAGTCCTAGTCAGGTTGATTTAATCTCAGGATCAGCTTTTGAACATTTCACCCCCTTAGGGCTTGAAGAAACTGTTAATTTGTTATCTTCTGCCCACTCAGGGTGTCCTACTGACCCTTGTCCGGTCCCAATACTCAAATCCATTTCTGAAGTGATTTGTTCGGTTTTGAACCCTCTGATTAGTAATATCTTCACTTCTGGGATTTTTCCGATTGCCTGGAAGAAGGCTTCGATACTTCCCCTTTTAAAGAAGCCCACTTTGGATTCTACAGACCGGGGAACTACCGGCCTATTTCAAGACTCTCCCTGCCTGCAATAATTACTGAAAAGGCCATGAATGTACAGCTTAGTAGCTTTTTTCATGGCAATAACGTACTTGACCCCACCCAATATGGCTTCAGAGCTGACCATAGCACCGAATCGGCCCTCTTCAAATCCTGTGAGGAAGTAAGGGAGGCTTTGGACTGTGGGCGGAAGGCTATTCTCATTATGTTAGATCTCTCAGCAGTCTTCGACACGGTCCACCATAAAGTTCTGATGGACCGGTTGTCGGGGGCTGGGATGCAAGTGGTCGCTTGGAAACTCTTGCACTCCTTTTCATCAGGGAGATCACAAACGGCGATCTAGATAATAACAAATCTCAGCCTTTCATCCTTCCGTGCGGGGTGCCGCAGGGGTCGTCACTGAGCCCAACGCTCTTTAATATCTATATGACGCCCCTGGCAGCCTTGATTAGATCGTATGGTTTTCAGATTGTACTATCCTTTAAGGACGGTCAGGTAAAAGAAACAGGTGTTCGCTTCCATGACTGCATGGGGGCTATCGCAATCTGGATGTCGACAAATTGTTTGAAACTAAAGTCCAACAAAACGGAGATGATTGTATTTGGAAATAACCCTCACGTAAGGACTCCAGACTGGTGGCCAACAGATATGGGAAACCACCCTACTCCAAGCTCTAAAGTGAAAAATCTGGGTGTAATAGTGGACAATAAACTGACTTTCTGTGCCCACATTAGCTCAGTTGTCTCCGCTTGCTTTTTGATTCTGTGAGTTTTAAGAAAAATAAAACCTTATCTTTCGTACGACAATTTTAGGATGGTAGTGACAGTCCTTGTTCTGTCACGGCTTGACTATTGCAATAGCATATATTTGAATGGCCAGAAACAACTGTTTAATAGGCTTCAGATAGTGCAAAATGCTGCGGCTAGACTATTGTCAGGTATACCCAAATTTGTCTGAGTCCGAACAGAACTAACCGGGTTACATTGGCTTCCGGTGAAACAGAGGGTTTGTTTTAAGGCCCTCTGAATAGCCTTCAAGGCCCTTAATGGTATTGGCCCTGACCACTTGAGGCAAAGGTTTAAATAGTATATCCCCGGTAGGGTGCTTCTTTCCCTGGGTGATAAACTTGTCCAAACTCCGACCTTCAAGAAAGCCGGCTGGGGAGGGAGGAGCTTTATCACTTGCACATCCAAGGTGTGGAACGAGTTGCCGTTCCACTTGAGGAATGCTGCCAATCTGTTCTCTTTTAGAAGAGGCCTGAAGACCTGGCTTTTCTCTCTCTGATCGCTTTGACGTATGTTTAGGCCTAGCTCAGAGCCAGGACACCCATGGGTAATCGTGCGCTCTTACAAATTCCAATAACATAACATAACATGGAAGATTACAGGATTGGAATGCCCGTACCCTACAGTAAAAACAATAGAAACCAGCGAACATGAATTTAATAACCTGGTCTTACCATTCACATAACTAAAATACTCACACTGTTGATAATTAATTTTTCTTCTAGATCTAACCATCGGTAACATCAGACACTTAGCCAGATATGTTTTATGGCATGGGCAAAGTGGGCTAAGGTCCAGGGCCCCAGGCTTTCATGGGGCCCCTTGATAGAGCCAGCTCTGCTCTGCAGAGAGTCTTGCCCTGATGACCTTGAATCATTCTTAAACAGAAGGTTTTAAATACCGTTTTCCTTCAATGTATTTTTAATGTGGGTGATGTTGGAGAGAGAGTCTATTATGGACTTTTTCAGAGAAATGTGTTTGTTTCATGCAACATCCCTAAAAACAGTTTCTTTTAGATCAAAACCCGACCTCTCATTTGAGAAATGGGAGGGTGTCACAGAGATTATTTTCAGTTATATGAGCAGCTGTGATAGTACAATATTATAAACCACATCACAATTCCTGAACATTAGATGTAAACAGATTTACAATTTTGGCGAGTGTGCCTGTGCACTGTCGGTGACTTGGCCAAAGAGGGCATGAAAAAGATGAAACTGGATCATAAATTCAAAGTTGTTCTGAACTGAGGCCCCCAAAATACGTCCCTGCACTTAGTGATAACCTGGCGATATTATCATTGTTCAAATAATGATTTGGGAGTTAGGATTATTCTTGAAGTTAGTAACAAGCTGGTATTGTGATGCATCATTAATATGTTATGTTATGTTAAGATAGCTTGTAAAGTTCACAGCTGCCCCAGCAACAGGGCGTCCCGGCGCTGGGGCAGTTGTTTTATGATAACTGGGTGCTTAATTAGATGGAAAACGCTAAAATTAAAGGATATACATTTACAGCTTGAGTCACGTGACCGATTTAGCCCCCTATCCTGCTCAATATTTACCTCGCACCACGGTCACTGTGCAGGTTCTGTCATCTTATTATAGGCATTTTCAGTAGAATTCCTCTCGTATCAAATTCGAGCAAATTCTATTGCAAGGCTCTTTGGACTGTGTGCTGATGTGCTGATGAGTGCTTTCTTCTTGCATACAGTACATATAGAATTAGACCTGTGTGCCTGAAGCTTCTTCAGTGATATAATACATGATAGTGCTAGAGTATCTCTCCCGTACTATTTTAGACTGTCTTCCATGAAATCTAAGCTCCGGTTGTTGAGTAATTGCCTTCCTAATGGTAGCTGACACAATGGTCTATATTTTGAATGGGATTTCTCCAATTCAGACTTTATTTATTAGACATGAAAAAAGCCATTATTGTGTTTCCCCTACTGTGAACACATTCATTCCACTTCTGCAGTGTATTGTATCTTCTAGAACTCCCATGCAGCAGTATAAACTGTTTAGCAAACTTCTAGTCATTAGAGACTACTTCTATTCTAATCGCACTTGTCCTATTTACTGAAGAAACTTGAGCAAGGGATACTTAGCTACTGAATGTCCCTTTTAAGCCGACAATGCCTTTGATGGTGTGGATTACGTGCAAGCACTCCATTTGTCACTATTTAGCAATTCCAGTACACCTATGTGTTACAAGTCAAAGAGACAGTTCACAGAAATGCAACCATTTAGAATGCCAATTTCAGTTGGGCTACTGCATGTGTTTTGGTCGTGAATCCTGTTTCACACTTGGGACGTGCAGCCAGGGAGAATGCCGCTTATGTGTATAGAAGCTGTAATCAATCAATCAATCTGATATTGTATGGCGCTACCAATCACCTGTGAGAGTATCCAGGCGCTGGGAGTGCTACTGTAGGGGCTCTGTTGAATAGCCAGGTCTTGAATCCTTTTCAGCGGGGTCCGGACCTGAAAAGGGAGGATGTTCCATGATTTTGCGGCAAGGAACGAGAAGGAGCGTGCTGCATTGCTGCTGCAGCGGATGCAGGGAGGGTGGGGCGAGGCAGATGGAGGAGGAGTCCAGGTGTCAGGAGGGAAGATGGAAGTTCATTCATGGGTTTATATAAACTGGTCCCTTGTCGTGGTGGGCCTTCAAGGTGGGGATCAATATCTGAAACTGGCATCTCTCCTGAACGGGGAGCTAGGGAAGCTTCTTGCTGTGAGGGGTGATATTGGTCAGCTTAGGGAGGTCTACAGTGAGTCTGGCTGCTGAGTTCTGAATAGTTTGCAGTCTCTTGAGAAAGAGCGATGTGATTCCTACATAGAGTGAGTTACAGTAGTCCAATCGGTTGGTGACAAGGGATTGTGTGACGGTCCCTCTATTGTCGATGGGGAGCCACTTGAAGATCTTGCATGTGGAAGGTGAGGAAGCAGGCAGATAAAACTGCATTTTCAGTCCACCCTCCATGGGTACAGATGGAGAGGGCTGCCACCTGCTGATTTTTTTTCATTGACCTCTTAATGTCACCTCTGAGTATTCATGAGGTTTATTGATGTCAGCAGATTCCCTCCTCTACAAGCACTCTACAAGGCTTTCACCATTCCAGAATTAAATGTGCCCCTTTAACATCTTGTACAGCTGTTACCGTGCAATTAGCCTTATTTACCATCACTCACAAGCTATTGCATGCAATGGCAGGTCAGTTTCTGATTATGGGTAGGAGATATACATTCTGTAGGAGTTCCTTGAATAGTAGATTCAAATACATAATGTTGTCTTTAAACCTATGGAACTGCCTGGTGGATTTTTGTGTACCGACCACAACAGACAGTGATCACAAGGCCCTGCAATGAATGTTAAAAGAGGGATTATTTGATCCTATCCCTTCGACTAGTGCATATGTTAATGTCATAATTGGGAAAACTAGAAGGGTCCTCCAGTGGTCCTCTGATGACTGTGCTGCAGGAAACGACCGGAATGGGAACAGAAACTAGCCCTGGCAATTCTGCTCCTCAGACCTGGGGGGGATGGTGTTGAGGGCGGGTGGGAGGCAGCGGGGGTGTTGGTACTACTAAGAGGCTCCGGCCTGGGGGGGGTGCTAGTGTCAAGCACTCCTGCCACTTTATTTACAGGGGATTGAAACTGTCCCTCAGTAACAAAACTGACCACCCCTGTCATAAAACCAGCCTTCACCCTTCCGGCCCACTGGGGAACCACGCGGTGCCCTTTATAGCTAGTCCGGCCCTGGTTGCAGGAGATGTGTCTATCAGGACCCATCTAGGCTCTCCCAGTATGAAGGAAAAAAGTGCATCACTATTTATTCCCAAATGATCTATATACCAAGTAATGTTCTAATACTTGATGCAACAGCAGGAAGCTGTGGTTCAAAAACATCTAAAATGACAAGCAGCTTTCAGCCTGTTGATGCTGCCGATATCCCTGAGATGATCCGCCTCCGCAGCACTCGGAAGGCAGGCAATAGTTCCAACACTACACTGATCATTATTCTACACCCCCCATTGACCAGCTGCTCCATTGCAAAAAGCAGTGCACTTCGGTCAGCAGTGACTCCGAAGTGTCTGGTCTTGAGTTCTTTTCATTTACTGACAGCAGATAGGCAAAAGAGTCCTTGAAGTTGTGAAAAGCACCAGGTCTGGACTTCATTCCTGCCGACGGTTGTACGGCATTACAACGTGGGCTTTTACCCCGCATGCCATTACAATGCAGTTTTTACAACGCACGTCATTACAACGACTTGCGTTGGGGGGCGCTGGATAGTGGAATAGTTTAATTTTCTATTCCAACTCCAGCCCACGTTGACAGTAGGGAAGGTGTTGGATAGAAAATTAAACTATTCCCTATCCTACAGCGCCCTACAGCACCCTCCAGCGCAAGTTGTTGTAACGACTTGCGTTTTAATAGCAGCGTTGTAATAGCAGTGCGGGGTAATGCCCGCGTTGTTATGGATGTTTCCCCTGCCGACTTGTATTGATCGGAGATTGAGATCTGAGTCACTTATACTATTGTAGCTATTATGTGCATGTCCCTTTCCTGATTTTTGGAGAGGGACTGTAATAATCCTGATTTTCAAAAAGGATCCAAACTAAGCACCTGTAGGCCCATTAGTCAAATTGACATCCTCCAAAAGGTGTTTTTGTCAACAGAGCATAGCTAAATTGCAGCAATAGGCTGTTAATAAAAATATCCTATCCACATTTCAGGCTGGGTTCAGAACTGAAGTTATCAAAATAGCCAAGTATTTAGACTAATGCTGATCCTTTGGAAATACATCATGATCCAGAAGGAGCTTCTTTATGTAGTCATCATCGGCCTTAGAGCAGCATTCGACCTGGTCCCAAGGCTTAACTGTGGGATTTTCTCATGTTGATGGGGGCTCCATCCCCTCTGGTAGGAATTATAATGCAACTCCATGAGATGAACTATGCCTAAATTAGGTAGAGAATGGTTGGGGATTCCTGTTACTCGAGAGTGGCCAAGTCTTTGACCCAAAGTTTTTTTTCCTGGCACATAAACAATGCATTTAAACATCTTAATGATTATGTTCACAACGCCCCTAAACTCGGTGACCTCCCCATCCCAATGTCAATGATACCTTTTTCATATCTAGTAATACCAGTCGATATCCAGAAACTGCTAAACAAATGTAATGAATTTTGAAATGTAAGGTCCTAGAGATTAATTCACAGAAAATTAAATTCATGACTTCAAGACCACATAGATTTTTCTGCAAAAAACGTAACACTTGGGAACATGATACTGGAAGAAATCAAACACTTTGATTACTTGGGAATCATGATTAGTAATTCCCTGTCGTGGTCCCAGCATATTGAGAAATGTATGGCTACCTTATTGCATAGATCAGCTGCTATTGCGAAACTGCACCAGGCCACCTCGCAGAAGGCAGTTTCTCTGGTCCCATAAGTATATAAGGCCGCTCCTCAACTTGTTGCATTATATGGGGTAGAGCTTTGGGGCATGACTCCATTAACTCCATTTAAATCCACAGAAAACCATTTTGTAAGGTCATTCATCGGTTTTCCACAGAGCATTCCAATTGTCCCAGTGTATTTTGACCTAATACAGACACGGATTGATGATCTGGTAGTTCTGAGACCTTTGGTTTTCTGAGTCAGGTTGTGGTTTGCTCCCGAACTGGAATACTAAAGACAAGGGCTTGTTTTGATTGGTTTCCCTGAGCAAGGAAATATGTAACTTTTCTTATATAGTTTCACAATACTCATAAATTGATCAGTTCAAGCAATGACAATTGTCCAAATAGAATGTCCGTGGTATGTTTTATTCTTCTTTGATTCTTTTTTCCACATGGACTTGTAAGACAGTTTTCTTCAAGAATGTGTCTCTTGTATTTAGATCACAACACTACAGCCAACATGCATGTTTCGTCTTTGGTACATCCCCAAAAAAGACTTCCTCAGGGCTGTAAATACAAAATACAAACAATGCCAACATAAGTTACCTCCCCACTCAAGGTGGAAACTAAGACTAAGCTCCACGAGGCGGGAACCAGGACCATGTTGGAATAAGCGATATGCGTCTCTTTGACTCACCTTTAAAGTAAGGGGTCAAGTATGGGACATATTGTTTAACTAGTTCTCTATGTATTTTTGGATACATGTAAAAGGAAAGATATTTTAAACAATTTCTGTAATTTATGTTTTTTTACTTTTAGTGGTCCTTACTCGCTTCGATACTAAAACGGAAATTAATAATTATAGAGATTATTGCTTTAGGTGAGTGGACTGAATGATAATAATTACTTTTAAAGGCTGGTATTCACGCTGAGTTGCATGCCTAATCAGATGAATCTGCAGGTCATTTATGGTGGCTGTTATATGAGCTGACTTTACGTTTTATTCTATTTCATTTTATTTTATTCTATTTTTCACTTGTATCTTTCTCACTTCCCTTCAACCTATGCACTTCTTTGTTGCTAAATTTCTGTGCCGTAAGAGTGTCCTTTTGGGATTTAAGGCTCACATATTGTTCCCGCCTGGTGGAGGTAAGACTTAGTTTCCACCTTGAGTGGGGAGGTAACTTATGTTGGCATTGTTTGTATTTTGTATTTACAGCCCTGAGGAAGTCTTTTTTGGGGATGTACCAAAGACGAAACATGCATGTTGGCTGTAGTGCTGTGATCTAAATACAAGAGACACATTCTTTAAGATAACTGTCTTACAAGTCCATCTGGAAAAAAGAATCAAAGAAAAATAAAACATACGACGGACATTCTATTTGGACAATTGTCATTGCTTGAACTGATCAATTTATGAGTATTGTGAAACTATATAGGAAAAGTTACATAGTTCCTTGCTCAGGGAGACCAATCAAAACAAGACTTTATAAATGCAATTGTAACAGATTGCAATCAGGCAGTACAGGGTGGTGGCTGTCTGGACTCCCTTAGTAGCATAGTGTTAAATAATTTACAATAGAAACACCTAACCATCAGACATTGCGCAGGAATACCTTACTACCCAACTGTTGGAATTTACTAAAGACAAGGGCTTCAGGATCTCGTCTTATTGGACAGGAATTTTACTTTTCCCTGTTTGTGCCATATCATAAACTCTTTCAACTCGTCAGAGAAAAGATTGGTCAAAAAACTGTTTATGGGGGCACAGAATAGCCAAAATTGTATTGAACTCCAACAGTAATTGCCAACCAACCAGGACGGTTCTTGGTTAACAAACCTACCCTGTTTGAATCCTATCTCGACGAGGTTACTCTGAAATGGGCCAAAACACTCTTCATAAAGTTTAGGATGGGGATACTGCTTTTGAACAGTTACACAATGGAATAAGGAGAACCCAATCACCAAATGTTGTACCTTATGCTCTGACCGCATGGAAACTATAGAACATGCTCTGTTTAGTTGCCCATTGTACACGAGTTTGAGTTATAGATACTTTATTTGATTTAAAAAAATCATAATGGGTGGACTTACCACCATGCAAACAACATTTACATCGTAAAAACAACGCAAAATCAACTTTAAATCTAGTTAAAAACTGATATCGTAAAATGTGCACAATTAGCAGGGAAAGGTCTAAGGAAAAAGAATAAAAGAAATAGTGTGAGTGTCCGGCCAGAGTCTGGCCTATTGTCCGGAGACCTCTTTAGTTCCTGCCCTGTTTTCCAGCTCTATGGCGGCAAGATTAAAAAATATTATGGTTTTACATGAAAGTTCTATCCAAGATCCACTTAAGCATCTTATCACCGCCGCCCTGCAAGTTCACACCTGGGCCTCTCTTAAGAGTGGTAGAAGGAGCGTTTTTCTAAAATTCTGAAGTGCCGGGCATATGCATATGAGGTGCAGTAAAGACTCTGCGCCATTGCCGCAGAGGCGACAGTCGGGTGTTGCCCACGACCATAGCCATTTGGGGGTGAGATCTTTAGACGAGAAGCAGCCCAGCCTTAGAAGGCTCAGTTTCCTTTTATAGTGATCCCTGAAGCAGTCTTTCAAATATTCCTGAGGTTTTAAATAGGTGTATGATGGCTAAACGATCCAGGCATGACTTTTGCTAGCCACAGCTGCTTTATCCATGAGAAATGATGCTTGTTTAATTGCTTTCTTAGTTATCAGCTTGAAAGCAGAATAAGTCACAGGCAAAAGCCACGATTCTTCCAGTTTTAGTGCTTCAAGTGCTTGCCTCCAAGTCTTGTATGTTGAGTCTGGTAGCCCGGCCTGTTTTTCAACTTCTGACCAGCAAAGGTGGGCCAGGGATTCGTCAGCTGCGTCCCTCATACGCCAATAATATTTGACGAGTGCTCCTTGTCTTGCCGGGAGCAGGTTAGCGAGACCAAACTCCAAACGAATTTGAGCTTGAGAGATATGACGCGGGATTGAAAAAAGATTTTTGAACAGCCTGGATTGGGCAAGATTTAACGCTGCGGAATCCCGGGATGCCAGTAGTTCAGAGCCGTGTGTTAGTGATGGCAAAAATTTAGCGGCTACAATCTTAAGAATGTGGCCGGTGGAGTGTCCGCTTAGTTGCTTTTGAACATTTTTAAAAGCAAATTGAAGCTGTTTAGCTTTAGATTTCCCCTGTTCCAGGTGCTGTTTAAACTTTAATTGGTAGTCCAGTAAGATTCCCAGGTATTTGTATTGGTCTACCTGGGTTAGTGAAGTTGAACTTATCTTCCGGACAAATTTTTGTTTTTTCTTTCGAGAGCCGCAGAAGCATAGAATGTTTTTTTTGTTTAGATTTATAGTCAGTTGTGCGTTCAAGAGGTACTGCGACAATTTGGAGATCAAGCGTTGTAGACCGATGGGGGTTTTTGAGAGGAGCACAATGTCGTCTGCGTATTGTAGACTTATTATAGGTGAGTGAGCTAATTTTGGTGGATCTCCCTGAATGGTACGTAGGTCGCTTTCTAGATCCGCTGTGTAAATGTTGAAAAGGCTGGGGGCCAGTACGCAGCCTTGTTTTAAGCCGTCGGTTGTATGGAATTTCCTTGTCAGTTGTCGGCCATCTCCTTTTTTCACTTGAACCCAGGTGTCTGAATAAAGCTCGATAATTGAACACCCCAAGCTTTCATTTTGGCCCAAAGATTGGATCTGGGCACTTTGTCAAAGGCCGCTTTTAAGTCCAGGAAACAAGTATACAGCGGGGTGGAGTTGTAGATTGCTTTGTTAACAAGGAGGGTTAACGCAGATAGATTGGTCAGGGTGCCCAGTCCTGGCCGAAAGCCTGTTTGTGTCCGGGGAATTATCCCTGTGCTGCTCACCCAAGATTCCAATTCTACCAACAGGTTGGAAGCGTAAATCTTGGCCTCCACATCTATTAAGGCTATTAGACTATAGTTGTTAGCGTCTGAGCGGGACCCGGATTTATGGATTGGATGAAGGATGCTGCCTCTCCATGATTCGGGGATGTTGCCGGTCTTTAGACTGTGACAAAAAGAGGGTGATAATTGGCTGGTCCAGAACGTTGGGTCTTTCCTAAATAAGGCATTGGGAAGCCCGTTTGGGCAGGGCGCTCCATCTGCTCTCAATGATTTTATGGTGGTTGAGACCTGCTTTAGTGAGAACAATTCCATGTCTCCTGTGTTCTTTGATGTCAGTAAATTGCCAGTGATTTTTAAAACTGGCTTTGTGCTCAGGCTAGACCGGGGAAGCTCTTCAGGGCGCTCAGCGTTGTTATCCGTGAGTGAATTATGCGAAGAATTATATAATAAGTCGATGTGACTGCTCCAGAGCTGGTCCGTCATGTCTGAGTTACACTGGCGGTGTTTGCCATTGAGCATAAAGTTTACTTTTGCCCAAAATTCTTTTGAATTCTGCCATTTGCTTGCATGGAGTATGGAGCACGCTAGTTTTTCCCTGTGCATTCGCTTGGCCAGATTGATCTCTCTTTTTAGTTCTTTTTTTAGAGATTCGATTGTGATCAGCGTGGGTTGTGATAACTGGGAATCTTTTTTACGTTCGGCCCTGAGGAATGCTTTTTTTTACCTTTTTAGTTGACGCAGTTTTGGTGTATACCATTCCCCCCCTCTATTTCTTATGGATTTGTGTCCTCTGTTGTTAGATTGGTGTGTTTTATTGATCTCCATTACGAAGTTTTCCCAATTTTTTACTATGTCCCTCGATGTTTCAAATGATTGAAAAAACGCGTGGCATGACGCTATTAGGATAGAGAGATTTCCCTCGTTCCAGTTTAGCCGTTGTAGGTTATAGATTTTTGTATTCAAGGACAAAGCCAGGGCCTTCTCCGACTTTGTTGGTTGAATGGTCAGGATGAGGGTCTGTGGAAAGTGGTCACTTTCTCCACGTTCCTGAATCTGGAAGTCACTGATATGATGGAATAGGTCGGGGTCAGCCAGGATATAATCTAAGGTAGAACCTGAGTTCTTAGATACCCTCGTTAAAGCGCTAGTCTGTCCAGATGGCCTCTCCCATTTAGAGTGTACAGATGAAGAGCTTCCAGTTCTAAAGCACATTTCCTTCCCAATGCACTTTGTCTGCATTGATTGCCCTGCCGTGGCTCAATGTAAGTGGGGAGGGTTCCCTCTTGTCCACGAATTAGGTTCAGGTTAAAATCTCCCGTTATAATCATGTTTTCGCTTGGGTAGGTTGATGTCAATGACTTGATTGTGGTGACTAGTTGTTTTATCCTTTTCCCTCTTTGTTTTCCGCCGGGGTGCATGTAGAGATTCACGATCAGGAGACCCAAGTTAGGGGAAATTTCCACTTTGATACATTGCATCCATGAAGAGTCTAAGTTGATGCAAGTTGGTGACCAGGTGAAATCTGTTGATGTGAAGATGGATAGGCCCCCTTTGGCCCTGCCGGAGCGTCCGTCCTTCTGGGCTGGGACGAAGAATTCTTTGTATCCCACTAGGGGCGAGTTTTTGGTCTGCCATGTTTCTTGAAACAATAGTATTTTAAATTGGGTTATAAACTCAATAAAATCGTCTTCCTCCAGCTTTGCATTTAAACCGTTGATGTTCCATGAACAGATCATACAGCCCTGCTTTCCCCCGTCGTTGGTCTGCTGTCTGTTCAAGCTGCATTCCTGTGGGATTGTGCCCGAGTAGCGTGTTGGGGCCTTTCGGGCGTGTCTGCCTCCTGATGAGCGAATGTGATTGTAAATTGCCTTAATTGCTGTACTTCTACTTTGATGCTGCTTCTTGAATCTGGCCCTTTGTCATTTTTTAAAAGGCTTGTTTTAGCGTTTTGTTTCCGCAGCGGGCTGGGATATCGTGCGGGCTCCACCTTTTTTAATTCAATGCCCCATGCGGCAAAAACCTCCCTGTGAGACAGGATTAAATCTGTGATGGTATGATTAGTCCACGTTGTGATCGTCGAGTCGGAGCCTAATTGAAGAGCGTTTGGTTTGAACTCTATTAATTCAAGATCACTTGATTTTAAGTGTCGCAGGCCTGGTAGCTCTTCTAGGAATCTTAAATTGGCCCCTCTGTTCAGGATGTCATAGGACCCTCTTGAGCAATAATGTGGAGTGAACTCGATTTTTTTGCTTAACGTGAACTGCTTTAGGTTTTTCGGTCATCTGCACTCTTCATTAAGTGGAGTGGCCGTTCCTGCCCGGTCCACCTCTAGCTCTGATGTGTGCGAGTTTGCCATCTGTATACTGTTTGTGAAATCTTGCCCGTTAGGGACTGGAGCTGACGGTACATGAGATTCTCCGCCCTGTGTGTCTCGTGAAATGTTTCCCTTGATCTTCGCGGCATTATCTTGGTTGGCTTGACTTTTGATGTTTGGGGCTTGGCTGGGTGAGTTACTATTGCTCAATTCCTTCCTTTGACTAGTATTTATGTTTGTTCCTGGCTCTTGAATTGGTGCATTACAATCTGTTTTTTCTCCCACAGGTTTGAAGATGCTAAACATTTTTACTGCGTTCTGATTTGTCTTTGTATGATCTGTTGCTCCTGTTGAAATTGAGGGTACCTTAGTGGGTACGTGAACAGTCGGCGTGGACCCTTGCTCTTACGTTGTTATAGTTTTGAGTGAGACGCTCGCTGGGTGCTGTTTGACTTTGTTGATCTCAAGATTGTTTACGGAATTTTCTGCAGAGGATTGTGGGACCCATCGGTTATGTGCTTTTGCATTTCTGGCTTTCCTTAGTCGCTTCCGTTCTCTCTTTGTGAGCGTTGGAGCCTGTTTGATCTAATTAGAGATTGGCGGGACATTAGGAGTTGGCCCCTGAATTAACTCGGCTACCTCTGTGCGGTTAACCGGGTTGTGTTCGTCTGGGCTTGCTGGCATCGTCGTTTCCTTTGCTGGGGGAGAGTGTGGATGATCTTGGAATTCCAGGCTGTCTTCGCCCCTGCTAACGTTGGTCGGCCTGGTCAGCCTGCCTGGGCCCTCGTTGGAATGCTGATTGCCGGTTGATTCACTTGTTGTTGTGGATGTTTCAGTAGGAGAGTCTTTAGACGAATCCTTAACGGCCACCAGTATCTGGGTCATCAGACTGGGTACTGAAGCCAATTTGTCTATTATGTCAGAGCAGTGACAGGTGTAAAAACTATGATCCTTTTTTAGTTGAACCTTGGTGATCATGTTTTTTAAATCTTGTAGGTTTGCTTCAATCCCCCGGACGTGAAACGCCAGGAGGTTGAGCAGATCGACTTGTGTGTCCAATGTGTCCGCGTGATAGGACATGGCGGCTCCTATAGTTTCCATTGTCTTTAATAATTGCGGCCAAATGGAAACCGTTTGACTGTTCTCTGGAGTTTCCCCCTGAGAGTGACTGTGGGTGGGGATGGGTGAGATAGCGGAATAGGTGAAGGGGTCTGATTGGGTGAGATGCGCACGCAGTTGGTCGCTCCCTGGCTTTTTGGCGATGCTCTCTTCCTTCCCAGAACATTGATGGTGTTGAGCTGATAACTCGCTTGTGCTTCGTTCGAGTTTTGCAGACTCAATTGCTGTTAAATTTAGTTCATGTGTCTTTAGTGTCTGACTATCTTTGATAGCATCAGTATCTTCAGTAGCTCGTCCGGTGGAAGGAGGGCGGCAATTTTTTCCCCAACCCGGCGTGAGCTGACTGGGCGTTGGACTGTGGAAGTTTGCCTGTAGCGATGAACGCGGCTTTTCCGCACAGGATTGCACCTGAGACTGCAGAAGGGATTCCTCAATTGTGGTCTGAATTAGGTGTGCACTCTGCTCTAGGAAAGCCGAGTCGTCAATTAAATCCGGGGCTCAGTGTACTAGGGCACGCGCCGGTAATATGTGAGTTGTTTGTTGTGGCTTTAAAGGTAGTTCCCCCTTAGCTTGCTCTGAGTCTTTGACTATTTGTTGGGTCTTTGAAACGTTTGACCTGAGGTGAGGGCTTTGCAGGATTCGCTGTAACACCTTGGATGGTGTGGTGGTGATGCGGACCATAGGACTCCCTTATTTGTACCCTCCATGTAAGCATTATGTTGTATGCTATTACATTTGGGGCTGGAATCATATGGTGGGGTTGCCTTCCCGCTCCCGCTCCCACTCCCAGTGGAAAGTCTTTGACAAACTTTGAGGAAATCTGTGATCAAAGCCCTTTTGCTTGCTTTTAAATGCGGGGCCTGTTCACTGTGTGCCGGCAGTGGTGTTACATCTCTCAAAATATTTCCCTCATTCTTCACTACTGGGCTGCTGGTTATGCTATCCTTGTTGATCCTCTTGGCTCCCTCGTCCAAGCTTAGTAAACCAGGATTGTCAAATTGATGTATCGGGCCTTGTTTTTTTTTTGCAAGGTCTACAGAGTCAGTGGCAGGGTCAGTTATGCTAAAGCCTTGATCTTCCTGGGTTGACTTTGTGGGAGTCTTGCCCCTGCCCAGGGCTGTCCCTTCGGCTACCTCCTCCACCTCTTCCTCCACCTCGTTGGTCGTGGATGGGGGGCCCCCCTTGACCTTCTTGATCTTTCCCTGTGGTCTAGCTGCTTCGAGGTGGGCGGTGCTTTGGTTAATAATAAGGTGGCAATGTGCGGAGGCTGCGTTGATGAAACGCAGCTCGCCTTCTTTGTAACTTTTTAACTCTGTTAACTTTTATTGTGAGTTTGTAGTGAGTAATATTGCTAGTTTGTCTGCTGGTTTATTTGGTTTGTTTGCTGATTTGCAACTATTTTGTTTTGCCGCTTGTGATGAGAGTGGCAGGGAGTGGAAAAATGTCAGGGAATGGCAGCAAGCAGCAAGTGGCAATCAGCCAGTGGTGAGCAGGCAAGCGGAGCCCATGGGGGGGCCACAAGCTTTGAAGACCTAGTCGACCAGCCTCCCAGGGTCCCACCCCCGGCTCTTACTTTGCAGCCGCCTCTAACGGCTGCCGCGCTTGCTTTCGTCTTCCCCTCCAGCCACTGCCTCTTACCTTGCTGGCGCCTGTTCGTCTGTTCACCTACTCCCCAAGGTGCGATTAACGGCTCCTCCGCAGACAACAGTTTCGGCAAAGTTTGTCAGATGTTTACCGGGGGGGGGGGAACGACAGGATAACCCACAAGATAGCTTGCTGTGGCTCCCACCACCGTCGGGCTGTTCCCGCCGTTTCTATTACTCTCAAGATGCTGCCAAGGTTGCTGCTGCGGCTTCTGGGTAACTTCTGGGTAACTCGCTGCGACTCCCGCCGCTCTCAGTCCGGTCAGTCGGCGTCTCTGCAGAGGTACTAAACACACCGCCGCCGCGGACCCGGAGCCTCTCCGGGAAATCCACCAGTGTGCAGCTGCAGCTGCCAGGGGTCACGCGAGGCGACTGCGGCCGCGGACGACTCTGTTGGACCCAGACACAAACTTCGTGAACGGCGAAGGACTGCGAGCTCCGGACCAAAAGGATTCCCAGAAGCTCTGGTCTGCCGTGAGTAGACTCAAGGAAAGTATAAACCTGGCGAGTAAAAGCGCAAAGCTTCCAGCGGTTTACAAAAACGAGTGCTAGATCAAGATGGCTGAAAACTGAGAGCTAGATCAAAATAGCTGAAACCCGAGTGCTGGATCAATATGGCTGAAACCTGAGTGCTAGATCGAGCTGGCTGAAACCTGAGTGCTAGATCAAGATTGCTGAAACCCGAGTGCTAGATCAAGATGGCTGAAACCCGAGTGCTAGATCAAGCTGGCTGAAACCCGAGTGCTAGATCAAGTTGGCTGAAACCCGAGAGATAGATCAAGATGGTTGAAACTCGAGTACTAGATCAAGATGGCTGAAACCCGAGAGCTAGATCAAGATGCCTGAAACCCGAATGCTAGATCAAGATGGCTGAAACCCTATTGCTGTAACTTGGAATTCCTGTGCACGCCTCCATCATTTAGAATCCTCAGTATGGACACGGGTAGACGTCCGGTGCGCTGCATAAGCAGATTTTTATTTGCAGTGGGATGAATTTGGAAACGATTGGAGCTTCCGTTTAAGTTTATATCAGGTAATAGTATCTGAGGGGTCAATTGACTGAATTGCTCAAGGCCCTGTAGGCTGGGGTACGGACTGATTCACTGACAGATGTCCCATTTGTATGTCATGCACTGTTTGACCTACTTTGTCTGCGACACTAATATGTATGTATTGCCCTTGAGGTCCAGTCATAGTAATAATAACTGTCGAAATATTCTACTAGATTGTCTTTTGCACACCAGCCTATGATCACTTATGGTGGAACCGCTAGTGACCCTCGTTGTTAATGCTGTTTTTAGTGACTATCTTTTTGTCATATTTTGTCATATTATGTAATCTTGCGGGCTATCAGTGATTAGCCTTTTTTTTTTTACTGTGTGTAGTAATTGTCTTTAGTGCATTTATGAGCCAATCGACCGAGCTGTTAAATGCCCGGTCAGGCCTGGGGGGCATTGATCGTTGCACTTACGGATGCCCCACTTGTATGCAATGTACTGTTTGATTCTTTCACTATATCTGCGGCCATAACTTGCATGCACTGTGAGTGTGATTCTGTAATTGAAAAATACTACCAAAATATTATACTGGATCGCACTTTGCACATTATTTCATGATCACTTATAGCAGACCTTGTAGAGGCCCTCGTCGTTAGAGGCGTTTCCAGTGACTTCATTCCTTTCCTGTGTAAAATCATGTCATATTAAGTAATTCTACAGGCTATTAGTGATTAACTTTTTGTATCCTGTACTTTTTAACTGTTGTATTGCTTTCATGGTCTTCTGACCGAAAGAAAGTATTTACGATGATGATGGCCAAGTTTGCAATATGGACAAATGCAGGTGTGATAGCTCTGAAGTCACTTAGAAAATAAAAATGAAACTGTACAAGTATGTGTTTCAGATCGCATTCATTAAGTGCTGCAACTCTGAGTGGGCAGCCCTGGGGTAGGTCCTTTCGTGAGTTCCCATAGTGCTGAGGAGGTACTGCTATGGTAAATTGGCAGGATTACGATTTTATAGAACTGAGAACAAATTCATGGAAGAAGCTGATGCTGGAGTAGCCCTCTGGTACAAACGAGCTACCTTAGAAGAAATCGTACAGCATCTATTATTGGAAAGTACTGAGAAAGCAATGAAACTTACAGAAATTGAGTCCTGTAACAATGAAAAGACACTACATGAAAAAGCAGAGTGCTGAATTCCCCAAGTGCAGAGAAGGCTAAGCAGAGCGAAAGGGGAACATCGTCCTTCTGGAGTGCTCTAGCACAGAGAATACATTGACAGAAGATGCTCACAGTACTCTAACTACTATGCAGCTTTTCTTTCACCCTTTAAGCTGCTGCAAATGACTAGGAACTATGTTACCTTACCTCTGTTACTGTTACTATTTATGTTTCATTGGAACAAGCTTCTGCGATATATATGTTCATGCACAGGGGCTGCTACCAGATGGGGGTGTTGGGGCGGGGAAGGGCTGACATTTTTTTTCTAAAGGATTTACCTGGAAAGGCTGGCCACTGACTCTCCTCCGTCCTCTTCCAACTTCAGTCTCCCTGTCTCCAGTCCTGGCCAGCAGCAGGAAGCACCAGGGCACACATTCTCCCCTGAGCCACTTACAAGACTGGGCATTGTGATTGGTCTGAGCGCCGTGGTTCAGCACTCAGACGGGTACAGGGAGCCTGTGCATGTTCCTCACCAGGCTGTGTAATGCAGCCTGGTGGGGAACATGCGGATTGCGCATGAATGTTTGGCCGGCCCAAGAGGGCCACTCCTCATCTTGCTCTAGCCAGCCCTGCCCTGCCACTGACTGCAATAGGAAAAATAAAATGATAGTAACAGTAATTTATTATATTTGTATTTTTCCTTTTGAGCAGTGGGGCGGTGCTCCTATGCCTTAGCGGAGGAGCCACCACTGCTTGGCTCCTTGAAACCCTCACTCTGTACTTTCTGGTTCTGTTAGGCCGGAATGGGATCTGGATGCTCAGCAGAAGTGTGGCACTGTGACACAGTGAAACCTCTGGCTTTCTGCCGTGGGAAACAAATGGGAGCCAACAGACCAGAGCAGACTGTTGCCACGCTGGTGCCAGCAAGTGAGATACTGGACATCCCCATTCATGTGAGCAGGCCTGTATGTTGTATCGAGTCCAGCTAAGCTGGTGGACGTCAGTGGCATGGGGTAGACTACAGAAGTTGGTTTATCTATGATTATGTAGTCAGGTTGTGTGTCTGGTGGATTGTCTATGAATTTGTCTACCTCTCATGCACTGATCTTAGGCAGCACTCTGGGCCTTTTGTGGCTGTTGTAATGGTGGCACTGGTCATCCAGTGGGCCCACAGACTCAAGTTTGATATGTATGTGCTAGGCTGTGCTGCCGAATTCTTCTGTGCATCTTTTGGCACTTGAATACATTACTCTTCTGTTTTACTTACATGCACACTGGTATTCAGTAGCAGGACACAGGCAGCACACATGTGCTTAGTGTTTTTTGTAGAAATAAGGAGAGAAAAAATCTAGCAGAAATATCTGTCTCTTGCTTTCTCCCCAAAGACTCTTAACCTCATGTAAGACCGTACCAAGCACCTTAACTAGCCAGCACATGTTCTACTTTCTAATACTAAAAACAAAATTTTGGTGTAAAGAACAGTATAAGTAAATTGGAGCGGCCTCCCCATATAGCTGTCACACAAGCAGGAGGCAAATCCCAAGAAGTGTGTGCTAAGTTCAATCAGTAACAACAATTTCAGAGTAAAGTGCACAACAGTATAAAACTCACAAATCTTTTAGAAAGCTAAAAATAAAAATAATGAGCGAAATGGACATAAAAATCATCAACAATAAGTTGAGGGAAATCAGACATACGATATTCTTTAGTCCTAGCACAAAACACAGCAAGACAATGTAAAGTGCCAAGTATAAGCCACTTTCAGCCATTGCCCAGGACCTAGGTTCAAGTAGTTTATCCAAGTCCAAGTTGTTATGATTGGACTTAGACATTTTTTTATTGAAGTCAAAATCTTCCTGCAGGGCAAAGTCCAACGCTGAGGCCTGTGAGGGTCCATTGAAGTTAGATGTGCCATTAGCAAGCTCCTGCTTAAGCTTTTGTTTTTTACCTCCAAAAGCTCTAAGCTGTACAAACAAGGAATTCATAGCTGGCAAGGTTATTTCACCAGATAGATAGATGTACTGCCTCACCACAGTCCAAAGATTTATCTTCAGTCCTAGTCACTTTTGTGGAAGTCGAAATTCTCCAGCGGGCTTCGGTGGAAGTCATATCCATGCAAGGCACCACCAGGCCAGATACCTTCATTGAAAGGCCCAGCTGAAGCAGTTTTTAGCATGGCAAAAAGTTCAGAAAGGGCTAAACAGCACTTTTTTTCCATTCCCCCTGGAGTTCTAAAAAATGACTAATTCACAGCTTTTTCAAAGTTCTGGGAAATGTCCTCCTGGTCATTTCTTCAGTTTCCAGCTCCTGAGGGCAGGCTTTTAGATACCAGGCCTATCTCCAGCCAGGTTTCCTGCAGGGTCCAGTTCTCAGGGGTCAGCTGGGCCATCTTGGGCTCAAGAGTCCTTCTGCTTTTTGGCTTTTTATGTCACTGAAAGGGGAAAATAGGAGGCCAATCACTTGACCCTTGGAGAGAAATTCTGGTCCAGTGATGCCAGTACGAGTTGTGAGCCCTTGTCCTTTGGTCCTTTGTAAGTCCTCTTCCTCCAGCAGGAGTCAAGTATCGTCTTCAAGCACAGCATTCCCAGATCCTGGAATGTTCTGAGGAGGTGGCGATTCAGATGTATCATGTGTGCTAGTCAGTGACTGGATACATTCTAAACAATTCTAATTATTGTCCCTCCGTTTCCTCACATCCTTTTTCAGCACCTATTCTTGTACACTCCCAGATAGCTACTCTCTGGTGAATGGGCAGCAGATAAACACAACTTGGTGCTTCCTGGGCTCAGAGGCAGGTCATTGTTCTCTGCTGCGGAGTGAGTCGTCATTTTTTGTTTGATTAATTATAATTGTTACAATTTCATGAGAGGAAACAATACATGAACCACAATAAGAAAAACATAGTACACTGTGATGTCATTTAATAAGAAGATTAAATAGTAAAAAGAATAACATAAGAAAGACGGAAAATAGGTCAGACTTTTGTCATATAAAGTGCACCTCGTGTTCAGGTAGCATTAAATAAAGCAGCAATGAGATGACAGCCAATATATTACAATGTAGCTTTGGTTGTTACTTCTTTGTAAAATAGTTGTGGCTTCGGCCTTTATCAAATGGAGTTGATGAAAGCAAATTTTAGACCTTGGGCCAGCAGTTGTAGCTGTGATCGTTAAATCCTAATGAATGCTGTAGAGGCATTAACCTTTGTAAAATGGAGAAATGTAATTCACACTCAAGTAACAGTCTGCCGAGGTCCACATAGCGAAGTAGCTTATGAGTTTTTTTTCACTGTGAGGGCCCACTAACCCCAACATCTAGTTATCCCTACTTAGATATATGAGCACCTTGTCTTTTAGGCTTTCAAAACACACTTAAAAGTGACGTATAAATATATATTTTTAAAAAAGCATTTCCAACATAGCAAAGACATTTTTGTCAGCCTTATGTAACTGCAGTGCATTTGCGCTGTAGCCAAGCTAGGTCGCAGTAGTTCTATTTTCTACTCTTTAGCAGTGGTAAAGTGTTGAGAGTAGTAAAGCCCAAAAAAATAGCGTCTATAAAAATAAAAAATAAATCTGGGGTACCATGCAGAACAGGAGGATTTGATGTGCTATCACATTCACTCACGATATTGGATATTACCACATGTCAAATGCTTCTTATTTTTCTTAACAGATACCTTCGTTCATGAGTTAAGAAAACGTTCCTTGGTAGCCATATATTGTCTGTATAGTTTATTGCCCCTTTGGGGAAGAATTACTTCTTATTTGCCATCACACCTTCAAGGTAAGAATCTGCTGACGCTCCTGTGATTTAGGAAGGCCCGTCCTATTCATGGGACTACAGTTTAGCTTTACTTTCCAATGTCTCCAGACCTTTCTAACAGGCCAGAATGACACTGTAGTTAAAATGTATGGTCCAGACTATAGAAAAAGGCTAAAAGTACGGTGTCATTGTAACCGAGTACCAGTCATACGGGTAACGTGCCTGAAACCCAGTGTCATTAAAGCTGAGGGATGCAGAAACTGCTGACGTGCTTCAATTCCAGTATCATTAGTACTGACTGAAGTTCTCGTTTTTGCCATATAGAAGTATAACAAATTGTAGGGTTTTCGACTCTGTAGGGATGAAAGGTTAATTTGACTTTGCCAGAAGTTGATCCTATCACCTGCAGAGCATACAGGTGTACAGTGTGGAAGTTACTGCTCCTTGCAGTTAAATATTGGGTCAGTGAAGAAGACGAGAAAAGTATAATTGATTTAAGCTCCCCACTTCTGCCTTTAGATCCATGATAAGCAAGGTGTATTATACCTGATCAACATAGGGAGAGGCAGGGAAGGCAGGGGTAGGGGCAGCGTTAATGGGGACATCAGAAGAACCCTGTGCCTCTGGCAGTTTAAGCCAAGGCACAAAGCTATCACTGCAAGGGAGGAAATCCTCAAAAAGGTATGAATGTGGTGACCCAGAAGTGATTAAAATGCATGATCTGTTGGCATAGCCAGGTGGTGTAGAAGTTGTAACTCACGTCAATGACTTTGTAGACATGCCTGGAATTCACTTTTGCTGGGGGTGTAGAAAAGGAGAACCGGGTATAGGGGAGGCTGAATAGAATCTCACATTTCTCAAGCAAATTATCTATCCAGTCAATAACACACTTGCCCTGAGCCGTTTTCAGAGCTTTTTTTCGATTGTTTAGTTTTAGTGGAGTTGCTAACTTCCTCCATAGCCTTCCTTTTGCCCATACCTTAAGGTGAGTTTTAGCGCATTATGAAGAACAGTCACCCCTGCCTCCAACAGACACATATAACCGAAGATTGGTAAAATGATAAGCCAAAACAATTAATAAGGTCCCCCAAGAGCAGCACGTTCAGAAAAGGAAAGCAATTAATTGATGGACTGCAACTTGACAGTAACTAACAAAGTAAATAGTCAGTAAATAAAACAGCCCCAAATGTATAAAGCTTAGAGAAAAAGTCCCGGGGAGGTATACAGCAAGTACCAAAGTGGAGATTGTAGCCAACAGTATCTTAATGGTGAGGTTTTAGAGGGGATAGCCCAACCCAGCCTCCTTCAGGCTCAGACAGGCACGGACAGACCCGCCCTTGGCCCATGCTTTCCCAGGCACGTCCACGCTGTAGGATTGCAGAGTGCTTTTGAGGGCGGTGACTGAAGGCCCGCCCCTTTGTAGCAAAGGCTGCACCTGCACCTTCTGGCATGTTGCTGAATGGGGGAATGAGTACCCCTAGGTCTTCCGGTCCAGAGGGGGAGTTTACCCCCAAAAGAACTTCTGAAATGTCCTGAGCTTCGGATTGCAGAGCACTTTTATGTGCTCTGATGGGAGATTCTGCCCCCTTGAAGCAAAGGCTGTACCTCCACCTCCTGGTGTGTTGCTGAATGTAGGAATGAGTCCCCTGAGGGTTTATGGTTACAGAGGGGCAGTGAACCCCCAAAATAACTTCTGACATGCCCCGCGAGATTCCAAAGCGATTTTGAGCATCATGATGAAAGGCCCTGCCCCTTGAAGCAAAGGCTGCTCCTGTGCCTCCTGGCAAGTTGCTGAATAGGATAATGAGTCCCCTGAGGTCTTCTGGGTCCAGAGGGCAGTGCACCCCTAAAGAACTTCTGACACTGGGTCTTTATAACAAGCTAAGGCATCCTAAACACAAGCACATCTAACGATATTTGCTTCCTCAATATTTTTGTAGTCATACAATTGTGACCATGATCACTCAAAGCTTCTGGACCCTTGACAGGTGTTGTGGACTCTTTAAGACCCCAAAAGGACCTTCTGGATGCAGATCCAGAAATTTGAGATCATCTTGAGGATTTTAGGGAAAGAGCTCCATAAGTTGATCGACCCGACAACGAGAGTCAAGCTGACGGTATTGAACCGTGACATGGCCTGAAATTCAGGTTTGCACCGCTGAAATTTCTGGAGCTCTTCACTGTCAATGACAAGAACTAAGATGTCCAGAAATCCCCAAAGCATCATGCAGAAGAAGGCCACTGTTGTTGGACTTCAACCTGGCTTGCTGATGAGACTCGCTCAAAGTTAAGAGAAAAAGAACCAAAAAAGTTACTAAGTGCAAGGGTAGATTTTGACCAGCCCTAACAACCCCATCGTGCCTGACCTGCAGTGCATTGTAGTCAGCCTGAAACTTTGACTTGGTCCTGGTTACGCATGACCAGATGTCCTTGGTTGGGGCTTGGAGAAATCAAGCCCTGCTTGCAGTCTCTCCCCACGTTTTGCCACCATTTTGACATCTGGTTGCTGGTTTTCAAACTCTGACTGTGCCCTGGGCTCTGCTAATCGGACCCATGGTCTGTCCTCTGTGTAAAGGTACATGGTATATAGATAAAATTACAATTGGGACCTAGTATATGGTACGGCATGTATGTTTAGAAGCCCAGTAGGTTGAATGCACTTACGTGTGCACTACTGTGGTGCCTGCTGTCATCTGGAAACCCAGCCCTGCCTTGTAGGCTGCTTTCAAAATTGAAATTATATGCATATTTGACTTTGGAATTAATGGTACTTACACAGTCTCAAACTACCTTATGTCTACTTATACATCACTCTTAAGGGCTCCCCTAGGTGCCCCACGGGTAGGGTGCATTGTAACTATACGCAGGGACATTATAAAATATGTTTTATAAGTCTTGGGGAGAAAAAAAACTGCCAATTTTTATTTTCTCCATTGTGGAAAACTAGCTCCATGGGCTTACATGGAAATATTTTATTTAAGTGTAAATACTGACAGGGGCAATCTAGATTTGACTTTCAAAGACTCAAAATGATAGTTATGGTAAATGCAACAACTTGCTATTGTCACATTTATAATAACTATTACAGAAAATAAGTTAAATAACTTTCCTTTCTGTCAGCCAAAATCCAGCCTTCCAGCTGTCCTGTCCTGGTTGGCCAGCCTCAGACAGGCTGAGCCAAGCTGTCTTAATGAGGTGTGAAGTACCCTGCTAGGGAGACAAATAATTTCCTGTGAGTGGAGAATTGCAGAAGCAAAACACAGGATGGGAGTGGAGTGACCAAACAATTCTTTAAAGGGAGAATGATGCTTTAGGACACCACTGGCCCCCTCCTACATCCTGCACCCCATGCCACACAGGAGCTCCTGTAATTAAATTAGTGAAGGGGCTGGAAGGGGAGTGTTAGAGAACCTTAGCCACGCCAGTGGGCTTGCTTAGCCAGATATAGCCCCTCCAGGAGAGAGTTTCTCCATTTTGTATTTTGGAAGAATAGTGCTTTCTGGGACATTAATATGCCACACTTTGGAGTAAGTGGTCATACTTGAGGGTGGTACCATGCATCCCATAGTTCAGGGGTGCCCTCCTTCTTAACACCCAGGAACACTGAATAAGTATTGGAGAGTTGCCAAGCAGCTCATATCTATACTACAGCTTTAAGGACTTTGACTGGCTTCATAAGGATTAAGGACTGGATTCCCTAAATGCCACAGGGTTACAGAGCCCACCTGCCTCATCTGCACCAAGAAGTCCCCATCCTGCGGTGCGTCCAGTGGACTTTTAAGGATTTAGCCAGGTGCCTTGTGGGAATTGTAGCCCCAACATCCCAGGGATGATATCAGAGCTTCAAGACCCTTGGATTGGTGTGTTGAACACGTTGAACCCACAAGAGGAACTTCAGGAAGAATTTCCAGAAGTATGGAGCAACTTTTTCAAAAAGCTCCATACGTTGACTAGCTGCATTATGAGAGTTGTAATCCCAGAGTCCAAGAGGCAAACCAGAGCATTTGAACCCTTTGCTGGTGCTGTGGACCACTTGTGTGCATCACAAAACACTTCTTGAAAGAAGTATAAAAGTGTTGCATCATGGGTGGCCTGAACTCTGGACTTTGTCCCAGTCCAGCACTACAGTTTTTAACCCTTTTAGCGCTATTTGCTTCTAAGCACTAGTTTTACTTTTAATCTTTATAAATTCATGTCTTTGGTTCCCTACATTGTATTTTTGTCATTTTGGTGTCTATGTGTTCATAAAAATATAGGCTATTTTTATATATTTGTGTTGGATTTTTATTGAGTATTATATCTTACTTGTTTATTGTATTGGTGTTTTTAAATGCTGTAAATCCTGCCTCATAGTTAAGCCTGCCTGCTCGTTGCCAGCTACCATGGGCCGAGCCAGGTAATCATTTTTTGAGACCTTGAGTGAACCTATTATTGTGTTTGTAGCCTTATTACTAGTGGTAAGCCCCTACTTATCCAGCGGCAGCTCTGCCGTTATGACGGAGGAGCTTTGCCCCACTGCTGATCGCCAGCAGAGGTAAACATGAAAAATTAAATAAAATTATATGAAAACAATGTTATTGTCATTTTATTTTTATGAGCCAGAACCAGCTAAGAGTTAGGGCAAGCTGGGGCCATGCTGAAGGATAGCAGAAGGGAGGAGGAGTGGTGGGCACCATAAATGCACATGTCGGTTTGGCTGGCTTGCACACTTAACATTTCTCCAACCAGAGCTGTGTTGTACAGCCTGGTGGAGAACATACACAGGCTTCCAGGCCCTGTCTGAGCACCAGACCAGGACAATTAGACCAATCCCAGTACTTCTCTCATGCTGGATAATAGTATTCCAAGCAGGAGAACAGAGTCTGGATGGGAATTTGGGAGCCTGCACACTGCAACAGCCCAAGGACTGCTGTCAGGAATCGGGATAGGAGCAGAGGAGCAAGGTGGCAGCTGGCAGAAGCAGGTAAGTACTCTTAGATATATTGTTTTCATTATTTTGTTAACAGTTTTTTTGTATTTCAGAGCTAGCCTAAGTGTAGCTTAGGAAAAAGGCAGAAAAATTGGCCATGAAGAGGAGGATTACTTGGAGCATTTGGCTCATGAGAGGTGTCTTAGGAGCTGGTTATCAAAGTAAGGCAGGTAGAGTCTAGCAGTGATGATGGCAGCATTTGCTTAGGGCCCTTGGGAGACAAAAGAGTCCATATTTCTAAAGGACTACTACCTGACTTTGCAGTGGGAGACACCATAAATGAGTCCTTTGAGGCTTATGAGATTGTCTTACAGATGTACAAGACAAGGTCACTGAGGGGAATTGGGGGCCTAGTCTGGGGAGGCCTATGTCCATAGCAAGGGGAGGGACACCCTACTAGACCCAGATAGGGGAGACAGGCTGAGGTATCCCCCATAGGGCCTGACTATAGAAGTTCCAGGGCCAGTCAGATCTGGGACCCTGGGTGGATTATGTGGATTTCTTTTTAAAGGCACTGAAGTGTTGTGTGAAGGGCAGTGAAGTCAAGGATTGTACAATTTGATTGCAAAGGAGCACATGTTCCATCTTGGTTTTCCAGATCTGCACCAACATCTGATTGATGGAAAGCTCTCTGTACCCAGGGATCTCGCTAAGAAGGTGGTCTGCTAGATCTGCAGCAGTGTTGTGATCGTATCTAGGACCCTATTTAAATATTCCCGATTCATGCCCTTATGTGATTATATCAAATCATACCCTTATAAAGGCATAAGAATCATATCCATATTTAGTCATAGCCAATGCAGTCCAAATACGGCAAGGCTACTCCCATAGACTCCTAGAAAGTACAACGCGTTCTTTAAACAAACCAAGCCTCCAGTAGCCCGGGAATTCCCCCTGCTTTTTTTGATTTGTCCAAGAACTCCTGGAGTCCTGAAAGAACTGTAAGTTCTTAGTGACGTCTTATGTCCAACCTTACGTCAAACTCGGCACCTTCCAGGTATAAATATACCAGCCCTTGCCTTAAGCAAACACACGGTGGTTTGGAGCAGATCGGCTATCTACTTACCCGAAGCCCAGCTGTAACGAGAGCCGAAGGAAGCCGACCCTCCCATTGACGCACTGAGAGAGACGCTGTCTTTTCTCCTGCCGAGAAATCCTGCTCCAGTGTTTCCAGTCACCCTTGCGGGTTGCTGGGATATCGAGTCCTGAGAAAGAGATACAAGACCTCCTTCATTCTATAACCAAGGTAGGGAGCTGATTAGATCCTCAGAGAATTCTTGATTCAGATTCTTGGCAAAAACGAACTTAACTTAAACTGCAACTCACTTACTCCTTCCCACGTACTAGTCTTAGGTTAGGTACACCGGGGTAGGCGTATCTTAGAAGCACCAGTTGAGCACGTTTAGTCAATGATTTTATGTAGGTATATATTTTATCCGTTTTAAGTATCTTATGGCTTAGAAACCATATAAATACTTTTACAGTATTATTTCATAATACTCCTTTTACTGTACGCACTTTACTTTATGACAAGTATTGCAATTGTGGCAATTCACTTCTTTTGCATGAGAAAGAGGACTGCTCAATAAATAACAACTTTTATTGAAAACGCCTGTCTCTCTATTTCTCTGCACTCCTGGTGAAACAAAGCATGCACGATTGACTGAGTGAAATAGTTGTCTATTGTTTTCCACGACTCTGAAGATATACTCCTTATTCTGGGGGAGCAAAGTTGTCATGTTTATGCGGTTGTCAGAAACTAATCCCTTCTTGTCTATTCAGGAAAGATAACTCCTTCTTGTTCACTCGAGAAAGTTTCTAGTGACTTCTGAGCTAGCTGGCATACCTAATTAATTCTAACATATTCAGTAGAGACCTAGATGACCTCAGTCCTACGTCTAAACTATGGTTTATGTTATTCCAATGCGCAGAGCCTATTGGGAATATAGGAACTACACTACATGGCACCCAACGTTTGCAGTGGGAGATACCATAAATGAGTGCTTTGAGGCTTATGAGATTGTCTTACAGATGTACAAGACAAGGTCACTGAGGGGAATTGGGGGCCTAGTCTGGGGAGGCCTATGTCCATAGCAAGGGGAGGGACACCCTACTAGACCCAGATAGGGGAGACAGGCTGAGGTATCCCCCATAGGGCCTGACTATAGAAGTTCCAGGGCCAGCCAGATCTGGGACCCTGGGTGGATTATGTGGATTTCTTTTTAAAGGCACTGAAGTGTTGTGTGAAGGGCAGTGAAGTCAAGGATTGTACAATTTGATTGCAAAGGAGCACATGTTCCATCTTGGTTTTCCAGATCTGCACCAACATCTGATTGATGGAAAGCTCTCTGTACCCAGGGATCTCGCTAAGAAGGTGGTCTGCTAGATCTGCAGCAGTGTTGTGATCGTATCTAGGACCCTATTTAAATATTCCCGATTCATGCCCTTATGTGGTTATATCAAATCATACCCTTATAAAGGCATAAGAATCATATCCATATTTAGTCATAGCCAATGCAGTCCAAATACGGCAAGGCTACTCCCATAGACTCCTAGAAAGTACAACGCGTTCTTTAAACAAACCAAGCCTCCAGCAGCCCGGGAATTCCCCCTGCTTTTTTTGATTTGTCCAAGAACTCCTGGAGTCCTGAAAGAACTGTAAGTTCTTAGTGACGTCTTATGTCCAACCTTACGTCAAACTCGGCACCTTCCAGGTATAAATATACCAGCCCTTGCCTTAAGCAAACACACGGTGGTTTGGAGCAGATCGGCTATCTACTTACCCGAAGCCCAGCTGTAACGAGAGCCGAAGGAAGCCGACCCTCCCATTGACGCACTGAGAGAGACGCTGTCTTTTCTCCTGCCGAGAAATCCAGCTCCAGTGTTTCCAGTCACCCTTGCGGGTTGCTGGGATATCGAGTCCTGAGAAAGAGATACAAGACCTCCTTCATTCTATAACCAAGGTAGGGAGCTGATTAGATCCTCAGAGAATTCTTGATTCAGATTTTTGGCAAAAACGAACTTAACTTAAACTGCAACTCACTTACTCCTTCCCACGTACTAGTCTTAGGTTAGGTACACCGGGGTAGGCGTATCTTAGAAGCACCAGTTGAGCACGTTTAGTCAATGATTTTATGTAGGTATATATTTTATCCGTTTTAAGTATCTTATGGCTTAGAAACCATATAAATACTTTTACAGTATTATTTCATAATACTCCTTTTACTGTACGCACTTTACTTTATGACAAGTATTGCAATTGTGGCAATTCACTTCTTTTGCATGAGAAAGAGGACTGCTCAATAAATAACAACTTTTATTGAAAACGCCTGTCTCTCTATTTCTCTGCACTCCTGGTGAAACAAAGCATGCACGATTGACTGAGTGAAATAGTTGTCTATTGTTTTCCACGACTCTGAAGATATACTCCTTATTCTGGGGGAGCAAAGTTGTCATGTTTATGCGGTTGTCAGAAACTAATCCCTTCTTGTCTATTCAGGAAAGATAACTCCTTCTTGTTCACTCGAGAAAGTTTCTAGTGACCTCTGAGCTAGCTGGCATACCTAATTAATTCTAACATATTCAGTAGAGACCTAGATGACCTCAGTCCTACGTCTAAACTATGGTTTATGTTATTCCAATGCGCAGAGCCTATTGGGAATATAGGAACTACACTACATGGCACCCAACGTTTGCAGTGGGAGATACCATAAATGAGTGCTTTGAGGCTTATGAGATTGTCTTACAGATGTACAAGACAAGGTCACTGAGGGGAATTGGGGGCCTAGTCTGGGGAGGCCTATGTCCATAGCAAGGGGAGGGACACCCTACTAGACCCAGATAGGGGAGACAGGCTGAGGTATCCCCCATAGGGCCTGACTATAGAAGTTCCAGGGCCAGCCAGATCTGGGACCCTGGGTGGATTATGTGGATTTCTTTTTAAAGGCACTGAAGTGTTGTGTGAAGGGCAGTGAAGTCAAGGATTGTACAATTTGATTGCAAAGGAGCACATGTTCCATCTTGGTTTTCCAGATCTGCACCAACATCTGATTGATGGAAAGCTCTCTGTACCCAGGGATCTCGCTAAGAAGGTGGTCTGCTAGATCTGCAGCAGTGTTGTGATCGTATCTAGGACCCTATTTAAATATTCCCGATTCATGCCCTTATGTGGTTATATCAAATCATACCCTTATAAAGGCATAAGAATCATATCCATATTTAGTCATAGCCAATGCAGTCCAAATACGGCAAGGCTACTCCCATAGACTCCTAGAAAGTACAACGCGTTCTTTAAACAAACCAAGCCTCCAGCAGCCCGGGAATTCCCCCTGCTTTTTTTGATTTGTCCAAGAACTCCTGGAGTCCTGAAAGAACTGTAAGTTCTTAGTGACGTCTTATGTCCAACCTTACGTCAAACTCGGCACCTTCCAGGTATAAATATACCAGCCCTTGCCTTAAGCAAACACACGGTGGTTTGGAGCAGATCGGCTATCTACTTACCCGAAGCCCAGCTGTAACGAGAGCCGAAGGAAGCCGACCCTCCCATTGACGCACTGAGAGAGACGCTGTCTTTTCTCCTGCCGAGAAATCCAGCTCCAGTGTTTCCAGTCACCCTTGCGGGTTGCTGGGATATCGAGTCCTGAGAAAGAGATACAAGACCTCCTTCATTCTATAACCAAGGTAGGGAGCTGATTAGATCCTCAGAGAATTCTTGATTCAGATTTTTGGCAAAAACGAACTTAACTTAAACTGCAACTCACTTACTCCTTCCCACGTACTAGTCTTAGGTTAGGTACACCGGGGTAGGCGTATCTTAGAAGCACCAGTTGAGCACGTTTAGTCAATGATTTTATGTAGGTATATATTTTATCCGTTTTAAGTATCTTATGGCTTAGAAACCATATAAATACTTTTACAGTATTATTTCATAATACTCCTTTTACTGTACGCACTTTACTTTATGACAAGTATTGCAATTGTGGCAATTCACTTCTTTTGCATGAGAAAGAGGACTGCTCAATAAATAACAACTTTTATTGAAAACGCCTGTCTCTCTATTTCTCTGCACTCCTGGTGAAACAAAGCATGCACGATTGACTGAGTGAAATAGTTGTCTATTGTTTTCCACGACTCTGGAGATATACTCCTTATTCTGGGGGGAGCAAAGTTGTCATGTTTATGCGGTTGTCAGAAACTAATCCCTTCTTGTCTATTCAGGAAAGATAACTCCTTCTTGTTCACTCGAGAAAGTTTCTAGTGACCTCTGAGCTAGCTGGCATACCTAATTAATTCTAACATATTCAGTAGAGACCTAGATGACCTCAGTCCTACGTCTAAACTATGGTTTATGTTATTCCAATGCGCAGAGCCTATTGGGAATATAGGAACTACACTACATGGCACCCAACGTTTGGTAAGGCGATAATCTAATGCTAGATACTAGAGTAACTCAGTCGTGCTTTTCACACAGACCCCTTTTTCCCGTAAAAACTCCAATAGACGTCTGGAGTGGGTAAAAGGTTAATATCCGCCAGAACTTAGTAGGAAGAGATTCCTATGTATTAGTTTTTGGTTTAGTCAACATTGAAGGATACAGTGTTCCAAAATATTGTGCACCTAATCTTTGTTCCCTTGAAACTTGCTCTGCAACAAAAACTTTCTGTCAGTAAAATGGGGGAAAGTGACAATGAAAGGGAGAGAGCTAGAATAGCAGCTCAACTTCTAGCGGATGACACAAGTCTCCAAAATGAAGACCTGAATGTTATAATCACTCCGGTAAACGTAAGAAAAACTATAACTATTAAACTTATAGAAAATGGACTATCATCAAGAGGTGGTACAGTCATATTTGTGGTAGAGGCCCATGAATATTGGCAGACAGAGGTATTCTATTCATGGATACATTTTCCTGAAGCAAATCCAATAACACACGATTTCCACTATTACAAAATAGAGGAATCTTCAACGGAATACGCCCCTTTCGAGGACGTTGAAATTCCACTAATATACCAAGAGTACCTGCTCTGGTTTAATGGCGCCCTAAAACATCGAAAAAACACATCACCAGGCTCGGTCCACTAGGTAGAACAGGAGCCACATGGCCGGTTCTAGCCAACTACACACCACATCCCAACATTGGAAAAATGTCAAGCAAAGAACTTTTAGTTAAACTGAAAGAATTAACAAAGGCCTATAGAGAAGCAGTTCAATTGACAATTGGCGGTACAACTTGCCGCCAGAAATTGAAAGACACAGATATACCAGAACAACCTTTTGAACTTGCCAGAATCATAGAAAAATCCTATGAAGAATTAGGTAGAGATAGTTTGGGTGGGAAACCACTAAAACCCCCACTAACTGAAAATCCTGAAAAAAACATTTATCAAGAATAATCTCAATACTTCAAAAAAGAAGTGGGAAGGTAATAAACAAACCACTCCCAGAGAAAAACCGTTCCAGTCCAGAGGAAGGTCTCCTCAACGGAGAGATAGATCTCCAGAACGAGGAGGCAAGTCTCCCCACAGGGAGCCCTCTGAGAAAAGATACAACCTTAGAGATATGGATAAATTAAGAAAACCTGACAGATATCAAGATAATGATACTCGTCCCTCTCGATCTTTTCAGACTTCCTCACAGAAATCAGAAAGAAGAGGACGGTCAGAACACAAGGAAGAGCACGTCAAGTCCAAAGACAAGGAACCTGCTCATCAAAGTAAAAAATTACAATTTCCAAAAAAGAAGGTAGCTAGTATTAAAATAAAACATGCAGAGAATTCTGAGAACACAACTGAAAAACGGAGAATGGGCCCAGACAATCCTAGACAGCGCAGCAGAAGTGACCATAGCTTGCAAGATCCTGATGAATCTTCTGGAGACAGTGGACACGAATGAATACATTCAAGTGGAAACTGCAGACGCCAGAGTTAGCATACCCCATAAATTATATGAAATAACATTACGTATAGAGGGGGACAAAACTAGGAACATAAAGGGTCTCTTTTGGGATAACCTTTCGAAAGGCTATGATATCCTTCCAGCAGAAAAAGACTGGCCACCAGAGTTTGTCAGGGAGTGCCCACATGGCGAAGAAATGATTATGCCTGTCTTCTCAAACCAAATTACAATTAATAAAAAATACACATTTGCAAGAAAATGGTCAGTGGCCCAAGCCACTGCATTATATAAAAATCACGTAGGATGGGATGAGGATTCCCCTCACCACAAAATCCAGTTAGAAAATCAACCAACTGCACAGAGGCAGTATCCTGTTAAGCAAGAAGCTAAAAAACAAGTCAGGGAGCTCTTAGATCAACTTGAATAACAGGGGGTGATTGAAACATGCACCTCACAAATGAACAATCCTTTGTTTCCTGTCTCCAAGCCAGATGATTCATATCGTCTAGTTTTAAACTACAGACCCCTAAACTCATGCTGCAAAACATTTGCAGTACAAAACTCAGACAGTGCAGCACTAATGAATAACATTGTGCGCAAAAAATATAAAACCACATTAGATATCTCAAATGGTTTCTTTTGTCAAAACATTGCACCTGAAAGTAGGTATTTGACCGCTTTCTCAACAATGGGGGCATAAAAACAATTCTGTCTACTCCCACAGGGATTCAAGAACAGCTAAGGATTATTCTCAGCAAGGGTAACAGAGTTACTACAAATGTATGATGATGAGGCATTATCATATGTCGATTACATCTATCTTACAGACGATGACCTGGAGACACACTTGAAAAGAGTGAACACCATTATACTTGGGTTCGCAGCTGAAGGGTACAAATTCAACTTTAAAAAGTCACAAATTGCCCACCTTACTGTCCTATTTTTGGGATATGAATTATCAAGTGAAGGCAAAAGCCTAGCAGACAACTTCTTAGAGAAGTGTGCAGTATTCCAAGTTCCAAAAACGCTGAAAAACTTACAATCAATTCTAGGTTTCCTGAATTTCGGAAGAACTTACATTCTAAATTATGCAGAGAGGGTTAAACCTCTCTACAAATTAATAAAACCTGATTTCAAACCAATTAATTGGACTCAGAAACACACAGAAATTTTACGTTCATTACAAACAGACATGTTAACTAAAACAAAACTGCAAACACGCGCAAACGAACGCAACCTTGTAATCCGAGTCCTCCCAGGAAGATGCGGATTCACATACCTGACCTCTAATGAGGGAGAAACGGTACCAATAGCTTATAAATCACACTTGTACACACAAGCTGAAATGAAATTCAGTTCTACAGAAATATTTCTGACTGCAGTTCAAATTGCTGTAGCAAAAGAAAGAGCCCTAGCCCAGGGGAAGAGCATATCTGTTTTACCAGCAGTATCAGCCCTTGAGGCAGTAACAAGACCTAGCATTCCGAATGCTAAAGCTTTAGATCCTAAATTCTCTTGCTGCAACAGACGTGAAACACGCATTTGATCCAAAAATGAAAAGACTAGAAGATCTGGAATACGAACATGAATACCCTCTGTCAATCGAAATTCTGCCGCTCGAACAATACACCTGTGTAATCTACACGGACAGATTTGCACAACACTACGTTGTGAAAAAACAGGTTTACAATGCAGCATGCGCGATTGTTAAAGGTCGCTGGCGCTTAGGTAAATTCAGATCGATGGTCACCAAAACTGAATCACTCAGAAACTGTACAGCTCAGCGAGCTGAAATAAGATCTTTAAAGATGGCGCTTGAAAATACCGATTGTGAATTCCCCACACTAATAGTGTGCGATTCACATTACTGCGTCCAGTCTTACAATAATGACATGCTGACTTGGATCAAAAATGGTTACAAAGATGAGAAAGGGGCCACAATAAAGCATAAAAAACTTTGGGAACAAGTAGTTCTTTTGCAGAAGGAACTACAAAAGACTCACGTGATACATACACTGAGTCATCAACGTAATGGCGTTCACGTTGCAGGGAATTCTTTGGCTGATGAGGCCGCGAACGCAGCTGTGCAAACGGCTTCCGTAGCTGCCATCACCCGGTCAAAAAACAAAAATAGACAAGAAAATAATGCAGGCTGTCAGTGCTTCAGTAAAAGACAGCAGTAAGACACTCCCGAACGGCTTTCCAGTAAAGTACTCATACAAAACTGATGCAAATAATGTTCCTTTTGCTCAAATCCCTGGAGTGGGGGATAGACCAAATCCAAACATGGAACACAGGTTAGGACTAATTTTAGCGGCACATGAAGGGCTAGCCTCTGCTCATGCAGGTGTTTCAGACACTGTATCGTTATTAAAACAGAGATATTGGTGGCCACGCATGAGAAAACAGACTAGAAATATGTTCTAGAATGTGAAATATGCCAAAGGATGAACGTATCAACAGTGAAACGACCTGCACAGACGCCCCTTCTAATCTCAGATAAACCATTAGCGTGTGTTTACCTGGACCACTGTGGTCCCTTACAAAGTGATGGCAACTATAAATATATCATGGTCGCAGTGCATTCCTGTACGAGAATCATTTGGATGTGGCCCCAGCGCTCGGCTGACGCCAGAACTGTTATAAAAGATTTGCGAGTCTTTATCGGCACATACGCAATTGGCATGCTACATTCTGATCAGGGTCCTGCGTTTAGCTCTCGTGCTTACAAGGAGGCCATGGCCAGCATGGGCATTGCATTGCGATACTCTAGTCCATTCCATCCTGAGGGAAATGCGGTAGTGGAGAAGAAAAAACCGTGACATAAAGCAATCTATAACAGCAAGGGTATTAGGTTCGGGTGACGGGTGGGTCAAACATCTAACAAGTGTCCAACGTAGTCTTAATAATCTGCCAAGAAATTCTCTGGGAGGTATCACTCCGTACGAACTTTTGTTCGGTACTAGAATGATCATCCAGGATCTAGATTGTCAAACTTCAGTGGTAAAACAAAAAACCTTTGATATCAAAGATCGTTTGGCTGTTTTACAGGACTTGAATGAAACAAGAAGAAGTCTAAGTAACAAAAAGCTAAAGCCAACGGCCACTGAAGAAAAACCACCTGTCCCAGCAAGACCTGTCTGGATTCCAAAGATTGGGGATCTGGTCAGAGAAAAGATTGCGGTGTAGAAGGAATTTGGGCCTTCTTACAGAAAAGCAGTACCTGTCTTAGCTGTTAGCGGAGCAAGATCAGTAGTAATACCGCCCCTTGCTGGTAAAAAGGAGAACAGAGTTGTATCAATCGACCTGGTAAAATCACAATCATGTGGCCAATAATCAGTAGTAGGCCCAGTGGACTCCCAGGAAGTAGCAGAAGACCAAACCTTGCTAAAATCCAAGAGGTTCAAACTGAGAGACTAATCACATTTGATAAACCTGCAGTGAATAAAAAAGGACTATGCAACAAAGCCATGGAACTTGTGCCTCTTGAAACCCAAATTGCAACAGTTCGTCAAGAAACACCAGTCTACAATGATGTAGCCTCTGAATATACGTATCCAAAGATAAATGAAAATCCGGAAGCAATTCCAACAATTGGCAGAACTGCATCTGGCTACTTCATCAATTTCAATGACTTTTCTGATGATCCAAGTGAACATGAAGAAACGCCATCAACAAAAACTTTTAAACAAAAAATGACTGAACTCTTTCATCAACTCAAAGAAACATATCTGATGTCACCATGGATTGAATTATGGATTGTGTTAGGTGTACTTTTCCTCCTCCTATGGCTCATCTTGATTTTAAGCTTGGGAAAATTCATTGATGGAAAATATAGTACAATGGACACAGCAAGTCAGAACATCAACTTGGTCCTAAAGTCTCACAGATCTTCTCACATTGAAAAAAGAGAACTATCATCAGTAAACATCACAGCCATTCCTATACCTGGTGGTGTAGCATGGGACACACTGTATTACGAAATCTATGGCCCGATTGAGCTCTTGAGATATCCACACCAGTTCAAGGTTTCCTTAAGTGAATTTGTGACACCAAGTACTTTCTCTGATGATTGGGATTTTGAAAATATTAATAATATGATGTCAGATTTACAAATGTCAGCAAAATTCACAGAACATGATTATTTGCAGGGTTCATCAAACAATGAAGAGATGTACTGTTTTAATCATTATGGTCATCACTATTTGCATAAATCTGCTAATCCTAGAAATGTTTTTACTTATAATCAATGGGAACATTGTCCCACACCGCCAAAAGGCAGTTCGAAAACATTTTATGAGAAATGTCCATACTTCTCAGGGTTTAACAACATTGAACTAGAAACGTTTTATTTCAAAATGTTAAATAAGACAGGAATGAAAAACATGTTGACAAATAATAAATTGATTCATTCTGAAAAATGTTATGAAAAAATTTCTACATTTGGTTTTGAATTTTGAAAAAACAACATTGAGACAAAAAGCATCTGAGGTACAAAAGATTGGCATGTACAAGGTCTAGAAGCAATAGTTAGAGCCTGCATGATCCCAGCACAGATAATGTTCCTGAATGACACCATTCAGCAAACAACCTGTCTTGGCCTAGCCAAGATAAAAGACTTAAACAAACCGTCTATTCCAAAGCCCATACCTGATAGTAATAGCACTACAGATGTGGAGATAGACGTATCCCATATTTTACACCAAAACAGAACAAATCCTGATTTTAAAAAATGGTTGATCTGGCCCACAGACACTAATAACTGTCAAGATAGATTCCTGAACAAAACACAGGGGTTCAAACAGACCAGGCCAGACCCAAGATATTCCCAGAGACAACATCCAGGGATAGTTACAACATACAGTGTAGTAAAACTATGCCTCGAATGGCTAAAGAAATCTACTCTGCAGGAAATTAGGCAACACTTAACTTTACTTAAAGAAGGTGCTGACTTGCAAGATTTCATATTGGGACCTCGCAAACAGCGTCAAAACGTTTCATATATGCCGGTATATACGCAGCTTACAACGAGGATTGGAAATTAATGCAAATTGAAACTGCTGAAAAAATACGAGAAATTGATCGTATTAATTTGGAAAAATCAATGTCTGTAGTGGACAATGGGTTAACGACTCTGTCCTCCAGAATGTATTCACTGGACAGCCTTGTATCATCTGCTATTGATATAATAAAGCAGGATTTGCTAATGTTACAACATGGCCAGTCCCAATTACGTTCTATTGTACAGCTAGGCTGGACGTTACAAAATTTGCGTTCAGGTCACGTGCCATGGCGTCTAATCAACATAACGTCATTATTTTCTATCTTTAACCTTACAAATCTCTTTGGCACAAAAAGGAGCAGACTATACGATACTGAGCATTGAAAAACTTGAGAGATTACCATTGACAATGTCAGAGTGACCTGTCATTGAATGGATAATACATGGTACTATTTCAATTCCGATAACAACTTTTCAGCTTCAATATTGCCAAAAGTATATACCTGCACGCCTGTATGAAAGATTGGGTAAAGGATACATCAAGTCAACCTGGAAATTACCTTACACACATAAATGTTATAGTGAAGGGAAAAAAGAAGTATTTCTTAGTGGTAACAACTTTAAAAATTCACTACTCGGTACACTTCTGTGTCAAGGTATTAACTTGCGAAGGTTCATCTAATAACCTTTCATGTCATCTGCACGGCACCCCTGCAACACAGATAGAGCCTTTTTTCAGACAGCTTTCCAACGGCAGCTACGTTCTAATAAGTGAGCACAGCTGTTGTGGCATGGTGCCAGGAATAGCCTATCTCGTGAGCGTTACTTCCAGGGTCATTTGCTGTATGCAAGTATTGTATCCAAACAGCAAACCAGACATGGAGGCAGCAATATGGCCTTCTCTGAATATCTCTTCTTTTCGAATTGATACTTTAAGCAGAATGAAGTCTATACTTTTACAGACAACTGTGCCTTTAACCTCGTCCAAAGAGACGTATGATCTGCAAGTTGCAAGGACAGCGGCAGAGATACATACACTATTATCGACAAATTGCCCCGTGCGTTTCATAGAAATGTTAGGTGAAATCTTAAACATGTTTGATACCAGTGGCATCGCACATGTATTTAAGACAATTTTTTCGGGACTGTTAACACCCTTTGAAGCATGAAGCCTGCCATGGACACTGGCCCTGTTGCTCTGCTGTGTTGGCCTCTCCCCTGCCATGGACACTGGCCCAACAATGTTGCTCTGTTGTCCTGTACTCTCACCTGCCATGGACACTGGCCCTGTTGCTCTGCTGTGCTGGCCTCTCACCTGCCATGGACACTGGCCCTGTTGCTCCGTTGTGCTGTACTCTCACCTGCCATGGACACTGGCCCTGTTGCTCTGCTGTGGTGGCCTCTCCCCTGCCATGGATACTGGCCCTGTGGCTCTGCTGTGCTGGCCTCTCACCTGCCATGGACACTGGCCCTGTTGCTCTGTTGTGCTGTACTCTCACCTGCCATGGACACTGGCCCTGTTGCTCTGCTGTGCTGGCTGCTCCCCTGCCATGGACACTGGCCCTGTTGCTCTGCTGTGTTAGCCTCTCCCCTGCCATGGACACTGGCCCTGTTGCTCTGTTGTGTTGTACTCTCATCTGCCATGGACACTGGCCCTGTTGCTCTGCTGTGCTGGTCTCTCACCTGCCATGGACACTGACCCTGTTGCTCTGTTGTGCTGTACTCTCACCTGCCATGGACACTGGCCCTGTTGCTCTGCTGTGCTGGCCTCTCCCCTGCAATGGACACTGGCCCTGTTGCTCTGCTGTGCTGACCTCTCCCCTGCCATGGACACTGGCCCTGTTGCTCTGCTGTGTTGGCCTCTCCCCTGTACTATGGACACTGGCCTTTCTGTTTGTGTTTCACCTGTGCATGGTATCTAACATGTGTACATCATTTTTAGCCTTGCTGTTGTCTACAAATGTTGTACCGCTACATCTGTGCAATCTGTGAACAAATACAGTTACTTCTGTTGTGTCTTTTGTCAGTGTCCTTGCTGATTAAAGTTCTGTTTCTGTTAGCATTTGCTTGCCTGTGCACCACGCTCCATGTATAACTTCAACATTGCAAGGCCCTTTGCAGGCATCATATTTTTGGACAGGGGTGACAGGGTCTTTAGTCCATTCTGACCCTGCAAATGTTGTCATGTGTGATGGCTATTTTTGCTGCTATGCAGCCATCTTGATAGTGATTTGCTACTATTGCCTACACTGTTCACCTGTCTGGTTGGGGGACACTGCCAGCACAGGGTGTGATGCTGTGCAAATGTTTAGGAGCTGGCTGGGATATGTCATGACGTATGTGTGTGGTTTACCTTTCTGTGTGCCCAGCCTTGTATGTGTATGGTCATCTTGTGTTGGCCCTTGGTCCTGGTACCATGGCCTACATGAGATGCGTGGGTTTGGGTGTAGCAGAGGTGTGCAGTGTGAAGGGTGTCAGTTTGTAGTGGATGTATGTTTGCCCCTGTATTGTGGGGGACACACATGTGTCACCCAGGAGTTGTATTCCTGTTGTTTGTTTTGTCTTGACCTGTGCAGAGGATTGTATGCACTTGTGTGAGCTGTTTGTAGTGCACTGTGCTGTGTGGTGTGTATCCATGGTGTTGCGTGTGACTCCTCCTTGTTGTGTTTGTAAGTTTGAAGTGTGCAAAGTGTGTGAGTTGCAAACATCAGTGTTGTGTTTGGTTGATCCTCAATGTGTTTTGTGTGTTTTTGTGTAAACTGTGTGGGCCTGCTGCTCCACACTGGCATTGAGATTGTAATGCATTGCAGGCACATGGTGGTTTTTCCAATCCTGTATGGCATGGTGTGTGTGGCTTTGGTCCATCCCCTATGTATGCCACTTGTACCTGGCCATTGAGGGTATTCCCTCCCTCTATTTGTGTGTGGTACACCCCTTACCTGTTTGCTACTGACATGCAGGCTTTTTCAGTTTGATGTGAGCAGTCCCCTTGATTCCATGTGTGTGTGCCTCCACATCACTTCATTTGTGGGCTTGTGCTTTGTGGTGCAGTTCTTGGGCCATGTGTGTTATTCCACTATGGACATTGCCCCAATGGTTTATGTGTGCTGTCCTTGTGCTATTGGTCATTCTGTAGTGGTTATGTGCACTTCAGCAGTGTGTGCTGGCCAGTACTCTGGTGGAGGTGGCTGGGCTCTTGTATCCCAGAATGGTCCATGTGTAGTTGTTGTGTTAGATGTGTGGATGTTGGCTGTGGTATTGCTTGAGTTCCTGGGTGTGCTGTTGTATTTGTGCAGTGCAGTTTTGTGGTGTGTGTGATGCGGTTGTGTCAATCATGTGTGTGTGTGGCTGGTGTGCTTGTTATGCACACACTGCTTGTTGTGCATGTAGTGCTGTGTGTATGTGGCCTTGGCATTGCCTGATGTGCATCCCCTGATGTCTTGTGGTGTTTGTTGATTGGGGTTTCATGTGCATCTGTGGTCGATTTGGTGTGGCAGTGTGTGTTTGTCCAGATGCACTTCTTGTGTGATTAGCGTTATGGTGTGTGTGTTTTGTTCCTGAGTGATGTTGTTGTGTGCTCCTGTTGTGTCTTTGCTCCCATTGCTTTTCCCCAGTGTGGCTGACAGGGTATGTCTGTTTCAGTTGGAGTTCAGTATGTGTTCCTGTAGTGTTTGTATGTTGTTCTTGTGCAGGCATCTGTTGGGGCATCCCTGTGTGTTGTGTTTGTGGCTACACACAGGGTGTTTGTGTATGTGATGGGAGGGATTGTGAGCCTTCAGTGTGTGTGGCACTGGTGTTGTGTGTTCCTTGTCAGCCACTCCTGCAGTGACTGTGTCCCTGGTTGTGTGTTGTGTGATGCAGAGGGTGTGCATTGTGCTTGTTGTTGCAGTGCTTGTTGGTGGGCCTTGGTGGTGCACGGGATGGGCACCTGGCCTGTGACTTGTTGTGGTGTGTTGATGTGGGATTGGGGGTGGTGTGTCCCTATGATGTTTGTGCCCTGCCCATGCCTTGGAGTGGCCCTGCCTTCTGTATAGTGCGCATGTGTTGACCATCGGCGGTGACGTGACCGGGACTGGGACGTTGCAGCTGGTTGGCGGACGATGTGTGTTCCGGATGCAGAGGGTGCCTTGTTGTCAGGTGGTTGACGTGTGGGTGCTCGTGTGGATGTGTTGTGTCCCCCAGCAGGGTGTCTGTGTGGTGCTTGGGCCCTGTGTCGGCATTTGTGTTGTGTGTTGCATATGTGTAGTTGCGTACCTGCAGCCTCGTCCGCGGCGGCCCATCTGGCGGTAGTGTTGTAGCAGGTACATCACCGGATGAATATGGAGGGCTGGGTCCATGGCGTTCATGACCGGGTCTCGGCGTTTGCGCTCCGCTGTCGACTTTCCACCTGCTCAGCGGTGTCTCCGCTGCGGTGCCTCTGCTTGTTTGGGCCATCCTAATTTGTCGAGCGGGGTGGAAGTCATTGGGCATGGCGGAGAGTCTCTATTGGTTCCCGGCGCCGCGGTGGCGGGCGCACTTTGATGGCGGTGCGCGTTGCTCCGCGGCGGATGGGAATTGACCTATGTTTTGTTATCCTAATGTGGCGGACATGAGTACCGATGCTTGCGGGCGGAAAAAGCTGTTTTTCCGCCCCGCCACCACCGCGGTGGTGCCACCGCCCAACATCCTAATGGACCCCTTAGTGTATACTACAGTCGCCTAAAAATACTCCTCTGTGTTAAACCCCTTCTTTTTTCATGTCAGAGAGTTCACATTTTAAACCTCATTGCTATTGTATTTGTCAAATAATTCAAAATGTAAAGTCCCTTTCAGTGGGGTTTATCAATGGAAAAAAGTTACTATTTTTTTTGACAGAGGGCTCAAAATTAAAAAACCCTCCCTGTTAAATTTGTCAGAGAGTTCTCGATATGATGCCAGTTCCAGTAGTTTTTGGCACGCAGTTCAACATAAAAACTCCCCATGTAACATTTGTTATAGAGCACTATGCCAAATCCCCTTCCTCTTTTGGTCACACAGTTGCACCACGCAAAGCCTGCCCTTACTGTATGTGATCTAGGGTCTAACGCAACAATGTTCCTATCAAATATGTGCAATGAAACTACTTGCTAGGTGACAATATTTTTTTAATTAAATGACTGTAGAGAAGAGGATCACCATGTGGGCAAATCCACTGTCCTTCTTTTACTACTACTTATTATAGCTCTTTTTCTGGTGATCACATATGCCATCACAGATAGCCATGCCAAAACACCACTGAAGCAAAGCCCTTGTTTAATTTATTATTCTGTGGGAATCTATGTTAGAAAATACTTGTCTATGGGATATAACACAGTGTAATAACATTCCACTTGTGAAGGTGTATTGGTTCAAACCTATACAGTTTAGGCCTGCCTTTCCAATACCTTTTCATAAGAAACAGATCATTGCACATTGGCTTGTCACCATAACCAACTCAGGCCTACTGTATTGAGTACAATGTGTGTAATATAAGCAGTCTTCTTCGGTAGGAGTGCACAACGAATGCAATCAAATCCACTGGGGAGAAAGATGAACTTGTGGGAAAAGCCAAAGCCCTCCTTCAGTAGTGCTTCTTAAAGCTATTTCCGTTTGTCATTTAAGGTCTGGTGACAGCTGTACTGTCAAAACATATTTAATAAGGGCATTTTTTGTAGATTTAATAATGCATTTCTCTATGTCATTGTCCAGATGGCGCACTCAGGCTAGACTAAAGTATGAACGTGGGAGCAAAGCAGCTAAAAAGACATGGCCACCATCTTCTCTGCCCCCACACACAAATTACAGACCCCAGATTCTACCAGGAGATGTCGATAAGGTGTAAATGTTATCGGTTGGTTGTTTCATTGCAGCAATTACTGCAGATAGGAAAAAGGTAGGCCAGGCAAACCGGACATTCTGCAAAAAACAAAAGGGAGAGCTAGGACCGAGGGACAACCCTCCATGTCCCGACAATAATTAGTACAGCAACTGAGACAGCCGTATTTAGAAAAGAGTGTGTATGACGTAAAAGTCTGGCACCTCTAAGGTTTTTTAATAAAATCCTCAAACACCAACCTAGTTGGTGTCATGCTTCATCGTCGGGTCCCAGCTGAGTAGCTGAATGCTGTGTGACTGTGGACCATAATTGGATAATAAAATACAGTCACTCATAGTACTGCTTATCCACTCTCACGTTTTAATATACCCAGTATCACCACAAATAAATTTAAAAGGTGTAATCCGGAGATATTTTTAACATTCACATTTCACTTCCTCACACCCACGTACACCTCAAAACCTACTCCACTGTATTCAGTTGTCGCAGCACAGTTGAGTAGCATTCGGTTACTCAGCTGGGACCCGATGATGAAGCATGACACCAACTAGGTTGGTGTGTGAGGGTTTTATTACAAACCCTTAGAGGTGCCAGACTTTTCCGTTATACACACTCTTTTCTAAATACGGCCCTCTCAGTTGGTTTACTAAAGCGGACACTCTGCCACCACAACAGACAAAAACACCAGCAAAACTCCATAATGGTTGTCAGTATTTGCCCCTGAAACGTGAAAAATATAAGGATAACGGCAAACGCTACTGAAAATGAATGTTAATGAAACCAGCCACTACAGTGCATCTGACACACACGGTGAGAACTAGTCAGCGATTTCCTGCATGTGTCACAAATTACTCAAAATTTGATTTCCGACAAACTGTATTAAGAGTTAATTTATGAGATGTTTCTGGGTGTCTCACATCGCGGGCTCCTGCTGGCTCCACCGGATTTTATTCATTGATCACTGTCAGGAGGTCACTAGCTCGTGCCGCAGCACCTCTTAAGGCTTTTTTATGAGGAATCAAAGCTGATCAAACTAGCAATATAAATGCATTGTATGCTCTGCTCTACTCTGTTATGATTAATTCCATGAGCGGGACAAATTTGCATGAATGAATGTCAGTGTGTTTTCTGCCCTGAACATTTCCTGCTGGATTCAGTTCAGGCCTGCTGGCATTTATTACAAATAATAGCTAAATATTCCTGATTTAATGACCACAGTAGCCTCACATCTGAAGGTGAAGCTTGTAATAAAAGTAGACAAGACCAGCTGATAGCAAATGCTGATCAGATTGTGTTTGCACATATAATGGATAGGGCTCGTAGACATGCATAAAATCGACAGGCAGGTCTTTAGAAAAGGCAGCTGACGGCAGGTATTGTTGGAGAGCATACTTCTTGCATAATATCTATGCTCATCTCTCTTCCTTTCAGCATTTGTAAATTGTCTGTGACGGTAATGCAGAGATCACACCTGCCGTGGTCAATGTCTAATCCTTTTCAGCTCTCACAAATGGAATCATGAATTGCAGAGTGCAGGAGAGACATTTCTTCCACTTCACTGTCTTCCTTTGATGCAGAACTGAGAGTATCTTCTGTGGCCTGCACTGTAGATGCATACTAATTATAGATTCACACATAATAGAGAATATGCTGATGGTTTTTCAGCACTGCTTCAATAGAAGTGTTTCCATCAATACATGACTGTACCAGGAAATGGGATTATAAATGTAAAGCCATTCTGACATTAAGGAATCAGATATACCCAGTAGTTTAGTTAGCTGCATATATTTAAATGTTATTCAAATTGAATTTAAATTTCTAAAAGGCTGAGATGAATGCACTGATTACTTGCCAGTAATCTTCATTAATCTATTTATTCGTCCTCCTCCTCGTGCTTGAGTCTACCTCCTTACAGACATGACGTGGCCTAGCAACAAATGGAAAACAGGTCTCCGTCCTCTCACTTTCCCTCAGGTTTTTTTCTCTTTTGGGGACACTAAACGATGACCATCATGTAATTATGATCCCTGCAGAAACAGGTGTTTGTGGAGAGATCATAAATAAACACAGCGCCAGAGCTGGACGGGCCTTTTATTCAATTTCCAATGGGCATCTCCCAGTAGACTGGAGCCTCTGGAGCACGGCTTTGAAAGTCCAGGTCCACACCTCGTGACTCTGTCTCTTCTCCAGCTCCAGGGAAGCTTCAATGGAAAGAAAGGGAGGGAACGGAAAGCGAAAACATCAAAGAAGGTGAAGAGAGAAAGAGGAGCAACAGAGAGAATGGACGGACGGATGGATGGATGTTGTGCAAGGAGCTGAAGGGAGTAGGGTCGGATTTGAGCATTTTTGGCATGGCTTCTTTTGGCTCCGAGTCCATTCCTGCACAGCGTTCATGATACAGGCATTGATCGGCAAGTTGTGATGGGTGTTTTGCTTTTGACAACTGTCAAGTTTCAGGTAGCTAACAGGAAACATGCTTATGTGAAAGATTTTCCAAGGAGACAACTGTACTGTTTTAACATTTCTCTGCTGCTTTGTATTCGTGTGTTCCATCATTACCTTCTGATGATGTACAATGTGTTTGTGCCTAACTGCATCTACATTTTTGCACTTCAGTCAATTTTCTCCGGGAGCCTGATTCACCAACGTAAACTTACATTTTGTGCACGTTTACTTTTTTTTGTTATTCACAACTACGAATTATGGCCTTTGCCTTCTTACTCCCATTTGGTGTTCCTTCAAGTACCAGAAGGAGTTTTTGTGTCATTGTAACCATAAAAGGGTTCTGTTGTGTGGCAATGTAAAAAAATAGTTCACATGTTTATTATTGTGGTGCACCCAGTAACCAAGTGCCTTTGTGGTCCACGATTATACTTCCACATAGTTAAAACGACATTTCATGACTAGTAACACTGCTACCACCTTTTTACGATTCTGGAATTGCGACAATGTAATTGCTACCTGCAGTACTAGCTGACTTGAAGTGTTCTCTATTAACCAGGTATATACCATTAGCCAAATAGTTTATCATCCATGGTGTAATTAGGGTGGTTTGCAAATTATTTATTTATAAATTATCTTGTTCAGCCAGGTTCGCTATATCTTTTAATCACATTTTATGTTATTTGTAGCTGATTTCCTTTCCTTTTGCTATTTTTAGAAGGCACAACGCTAGCCATTTTCGCATTTGAGATTTTAATTAGCCCAAAGCCATTTATATTGATTATTTTCTGCAAAGCAGTTTTCCTTTCAGTTTCCCTTTCAACAACCTTTCAAATTGCAGGGTTTTTTAAAGAATACATTACCTTGACATCAATAATTATGAACTGTCGTCACTTTCATAATAGCACATTTTCCACATCGCATTAACAGGAAGACATTGGACATATTCTGGTCAAAATGCTGTAAATAAATCTACACCTTTTAGAAAGTAAATACATTCCTTGTAAAATAACTATATTCATGGAACACCACTCTAAAAAAAAAACCATTAACTTTAACAGGTAAGCGTAACTTTGTTTACTTACTTGCATTTGCTAATCATTTACTTTAATATTACATTATAATTTTGTGGGTAATATTGACACTTTTAAGAGCTGTAAAATATAAACTACGATGTCACAGATAAAACAAGATCAAAACAGAAATAGTATGCTTCCTGTTGTCGCCAAGACCAGCCTGTTCTTAGAGCGGCTATGCAAAATTAAGTAGAATGCAGCTACAGGCATGGTTGCGTAGGTCGTGGGTTGTACTGCCTCATGAATAATTTAGTTCACATTTACTACTTTTGAGCATGAGAGTAGGAAAGTGCCTCTTTTGACAACATTGTTACCCCGCACTGCTTGACTGGTATCTGGTGCAACTTTGACTGGAAGTTCACTGTTTCCAGAAACTGTACAATTGTTCCACAACTGACACCCCCTTCAGGCCCCATGTAAGTCCCTTGTAAATGTTACCTCTTGTACCTAGGGCATTGTACCCAAAGAAGGTTTCTAAGGGCCGCAGCACAAATTGTGCCTGCCACCCTAGGGCCCCTCACCAAGCTCAGGTAAACTGCCATTGCAGCCTGCGTGTATTGGTGCAGAGACAACCGAAGAATTTATATGGCATGCATCCCTTTGTGCCATGACAGGAAAGCACTGCATGTGCTATAGTCACCCCTACAGTAGGCCTTACAGCCCGATGGTAGGGTGCATTATACCCATGTGTGGGCATATCTACCCGAGTAGATGTGTCCCTGTGATATCTAAGTTCACCTATAGATATTACCAGTGCACAGGGAAGCCATAACAAGTACATGGGCTGGTTACTCATCGTTATGAGTTTTCCAGCTACATGATGGCTTCACTGTACCCCAGGATGTTTGGTACCAAACACCATAACTTAATAAACCCACACTGATGCCAGTGCTGGATTTATTAATAAATGCACCCGGAGGGCACCTTAGAGGAGCCCCTGAAAACCTACTGACTTCTAGTGTGTTGACTGGTCTTGATCAGCCAGTCACCATAGACAAGTTTCTTACTGCCTGATGTGAGAGCCTTCGCTCTTACCGGTCCGAAACAAAGCCTGCTCTGGGTGGAAGTATTCACACCTCCGTCAAGCATGTTGGGCATTCCAGGGCAGGAGGCTTCAAAGGCCCTGCAGCTGTTGTTATGCAACCTTGGGCCTCTCCAGATAGTGGAGGTGCCTACCCCCCTGTGCTGACCCCACTTTTTGGTAGCAAGACAGGCAGAACAATTAGTAAGATTAGGAGACGTGCCAACATTCAGCCAGCACCACCCCTAGGGTGTGCCAGCTGATGTGGATCCCACTTTTCAGAATCCTCCATGTTGTTTCGGACGGAATTACCATTCAGGGTTATGCTCATTTCCCACAGGAAGTAGTCATATAGAGAGTTGAATCCATCCTAAAGGTAGGTAGCCCATTCACTACTACCTGTCATTTTCTGCGGGTTGGATGCATGCTAGAGAGACCCCGCTACATCAGAGCGGTTGGGTTAGCATGCGTACCTTTGGCTAAATAAGCCCCGGACAGAAGCGGTAAGTATATCAACCTAGAAAGGTCCTAGCGGTGGACTCACTGAACACACAAATCTCTGGTTCAGTATACATCACTATTTTTTCATATTTCTTTTACACGTTAACTTGTTGCAGTAGCTGTCTCTCTGATTCTGATGAAGGCCAAGACACTTTGAGAGGTCACTAAAGGCCGAAACATGTTGATCTAGTTCATGCAGCTGTCTTGAATTCTGACAGTCTCATTACCCAGCTTATTGTTTTTAATCCTGTCACAGGGTAGTTCAATAACGTTCCTGATAGCTAGCTCTGTAGGCAGTTTTATAACACCTTTCAACATGGTCAGCGACTAGCTGCCGCCTCCCCCCCAATCCGGCACCCAATACCCAGGAACGTGGACACGAGACATCTTTACTTTTTGGAAGGCGGGCGCTAGTCGCCCGGCCGTATTTATTAAAGTATGAAATTAAAAAAGGTTTTTTAATTGCATAATAAACAATTTATACAAAAATTCAGCAGGACATTTAGGTACATAATTCTTAGCAACAAGTTTGAGAGCCTGACTTTAACAAAACTCTAATACATGTTGTTTCCTAACTTAGACTAAACATCCTCATCTAGAATTTTTGTACATTTCTGGCCATATGGCAGGGTCACTACCGGTGTCAGGTCCTACAAGCTGCGCCTCCCCTCTGGATGTGCGCATGCGCAGTGTTACCCCGGGAATTGCCCGGTCTACGCCCTGAACTCCATTTACCCACTAAAGGAGGGCCCTTACTCTGCGCCGGTGGCGTCATGAGTCCACGCGCGCGGGGTGGCTACCAGCCTAAGGAAAGCGTGAACTACTCCTACCCGCGCTCCTTTGCTTTGCAGCATCCATTACCTTGCCCCTGGAGGTCTGGGAGTGGCCCGCAGGCCCCTCCCCCTGGGCGGGAACCTCCATAGGATGATGCCCGCCCCCTCAGACCTCAAATATGTGCTCACCGATAATGACCTTACCGCATGCCCCATACCTAATAAATACGACGACCTATGGGAAAAAATTCTAAAGGACAGCTACACTGGCTAATAAATAACAGTATCAACGTATAGCTACAAAGGGAAAAAAGGCCTAAAGACACTTAGCATCAAATACAATTCACTTCCCACATGACTTGCTAAAAGGGGAAAAAATTCCTAGACAAAAGCATCAACAAAATACACCAACAGTTCCATCTCTATTACCCTGTGAGACCCGTGGACCGTACCTTCAAAACTTACCATTCAACCAGACATAAGAACTGCTACAAAACTTTTTGTTCCAAGGGATGGTGGGTGGGAAAACAAAGAAGCCCCGAGCGCGGGGCACACCGTTTCGGCGAGGGAGCGTCCAGGGACAAGAGGGTCTCCTGGGCGCTCCCTATCTCTTTATTCCCGAGGGGCCATGTGGCCCCTCCTATGGCCCGCCCCCCCTGACCCGGACCCACTTCCCAGGATCCGGGTCAAGGAGGCCGCCAGCCAATCGGCGGTGGGCCGCGCCCCCCAGGGCACGCCCCCACCGCCGAATGGCGACAAAGGAGACAGTGGGGGCGACGGTCGCCGCGCCGCCATGCGTGCGGGGGGGCCGAGGGCCCCCCCTTTTCACATGGTCAGCGACTAGCTGCCGCCTCCCCCCCAATCCGGCACCCAATACCCAGGAACGTGGACACGAGACATCTTTACTTTTTGGAAGGCGGGCGCTAGTCGCCCGGCCGTATTTATTAAAGTATGAAATTAAAAAAGGTTTTTTAATTGCATAATAAACAATTTATACAAAAATTCAGCAGGACATTTAGGTACATAATTCTTAGCAACAAGTTTGAGAGCCTGACTTTAACAAAACTCTAATACATGTTGTTTCCTAACTTAGACTAAACATCCTCATCTAGAATTTTTGTACATTTCTGGCCATATGGCAGGGTCACTACCGGTGTCAGGTCCTACAAGCTGCGCCTCCCCTCTGGATGTGCGCATGCGCAGTGTTACCCCGGGAATTGCCCGGTCTACGCCCTGAACTCCATTTACCCACTAAAGGAGGGCCCTTACTCTGCGCCGGTGGCGTCATGAGTCCACGCGCGCGGGGTGGCTACCAGCCTAAGGAAAGCGTGAACTACTCCTACCCGCGCTCCTTTGCTTTGCAGCATCCATTACCTTGCCCCTGGAGTTCTGGGAGTGGCCCGCAGGCCCCTCCCCCTGGGCGGGAACCTCCATAGGATGATACCCGCCCCCTCAGACCTCAAATATGTGCTCACCGATAATGACCTTACCGCCACAGGCCAGCATTGTTAACCGACGATCTGGCCTCCCCCCGCCTTGACCTACCCTAGAAAGTTCTCACTTCTCACTTTATCAAAACCTTTTAACTAGGCCCTGATATTATCAGACCACAGGACCCTTCCTTCCTCCGTCAAATGGACTCCCCTCACCAGGTAGAATTATGCACCTCAAATACACCCATGTTGGATCGTCTGCATCCGAGGGGGGGCTTGAAATAATTTTTCCCACTGTGTGTTGATCCTCTCTATCGAGTGATTCAACGCCCTGACCGAGTCCGCCCCTCGCCCCTGCCACCGCGGGATATGTTGAGACCCTACTACTGTGCCACCCGGGCAAGTCCTGAAGACCCACCCACAGTGGAGATGAACTCATCAATGAGTATTCGCCTCCCAAGTTTGGCCAAGTCAGTCCCTCCTAGGTGAAGTATCACCACTGACGGGGGGTCGGCCTGCTGAGCTAAGAGTCCCTGAAAGAAGTTCCTGAACTGACCAAGGCACAGTCCCCCAAACCAACTCTTCCCTGTCCCGCGTCCAGCCTGTTGCTTGCGCTGGCACATTGTAGCACCTCCCCTTCTGGTGATGAGTTCCTCCCCTGCGTCACAGGTTGGAGAAACTGCCAGAACCAGGAAAAGATCGAGAAAACCTGGGTGACAATTCCCACTTCCACCTTATGGAATGGGTAGCACTTACACCTGCCAGCAATACTTGGGCCCTTGGTGTCCTCTTTCTCGACGTATGCTTTCCTTTTGACGTCCACCCGCTGCTGATGTTGCGGTGTGGAGCACCCCTCCAGTATCCGCCCTGGACCCGGCCGTGACTGACGGAAGCATCCCTTGAGCTGTCCACCTGTTGCAGCTGTTGTGATGTGGAGCACTCCAGATGTCCACCATGGACCCGGCCATACATAAGTGGAAAAGATAAACACAAACCATTAGTGTTTCTGGCGATAACTGCTGTACACGTGCTAGTCTTACATTAGCATCACTTACTTGCTAAGTAAGTTTTTCGATAACCTTAGCGCCAGATGACTACTCATTCGTGTGCAGTAAAGTGACAGCTTGTGCCACTTGCGGACATCCACGTTATGGCTATCTACGGGTGCCTGGTGGTAAGCCCTTCATGAAAGCTTAGACCTGTGGTCCTTAATGAATGCAATAGCCCAACCATTGTTACTTCAGGACCATACACGGGGTGAAATGCCATGGAATCGTACTGTATATTTAGGTAATGTTCCTGACTTCACCCCCCACGTTGATCCACACATGCCTGCATTCCACGTACTCAGATGCTAGGCTTTATGCCACTTGCTGACATTTACATTAGGGCTACCTAAGGGTGTCTGGTAATATGACCTTCGTGAAAGCTTCGACCTGTAGTCCCCCGTGAATGCAATAGCCCATCCATTGTTACCTTAGGACAATCCACATTGTGAAATGCCGTGCCATAATATTGTATATTTAGGTAATGTTTCTGGCTTCTTAACGAAAGCTGCCCCACCCGTCTGCATTCAATGCCCTCCGATACCAGGCTTTAGCTGAGATGAACCCCAGGTGCACTCCCCACCTTACTCTCCGTAGCGAGTGGTCAGCAGCATCAGTTTGTGACACCCGTAGCGCATTTAAACTTCTTGCTACCGTGTGGTGCCTATTAACATAACCCTGGCTAAGAATAAGCCTGTGGGCTCCAATGAATGCCATAGCTCCCCCTGTAAGCTGGCCCAAGGGCCTTGTTCGCTCGCCACTTTGGCTTCTGGTAAATATCATCCTAGCCAACCGGACATGGCCACACGCATCCCCAGAACTATGTGATGTCGCAACTAGGCTCTTGGGCACCTTATAGGTGTGACATAAGGGTGTGTAGCATTATCAGGACCCCCAAGTAGTCTTTCTACTGGCTCTATGCCCTGTCTCTATGCCATTCGTCGTTCCCCTACACTTTATTGATATATGGCTTTGGGACACCCCTAGTGCTCCACGTATATGGTGCTATATTACTATGTGTTATATAGGCCTACAGACTGTAATTAATCGCCACTAATCTCATCATAGGCTCAACGTATATTGTGCCCATTTACTTGTGCGTTAGAATAAGTTTACCGACTGTAATTTCTTGCCTATAGCCTCGTAAAGGAACTAAAGGAATGTGTTTAAAACAAATACATATATTGTTATACACCTGTTCTCTTCTCCTTTACTCATTCATGCCAATATAGACTGGTAAAGCCAGCTGCTCTACATTCCTTCAAGACTTAGCCTGAAGGCTGCCCGCAATACAGCTACCACTAGGATAGCTTTCCAATAAAGTTGGCTTTAACCTATCCTCAATGAAGAGTCGTTTGGACTGGTGCAATGTCCCCCCCCTAGGATAATGAACAGCACCTCAGATGTAGATTAACCTTTGCATCGTGACCCATTGCATCTTTATTACCTCGCCCTCTACTGCGCACTACTGCTGTAGAGGTCTGTTGAGATCCCTGGACGTGAATTCTGGAATATTGCTTGGACTCTCCCATCCCCATCTGGCTCCTAAGTGTATGATGGGTTGCTCTGTTTCTTGGCAGCAGTGCTGCAATCTCACGTGTCACTGGTGTGGAGATGTCGTATTATAACTAAATAGCTTTCGTCCCTCCTGCGGTGCAGTGGTCTATTGGAGAGACCTGATCCCATGTTACTACTAATATTTACTTTCAGGCTCTGTGTCTGTGCGCCACTGAGTACCATGGAACTGGGACAGCCTGCTCTACACTCTCCGTCGGATAATAAACCCTAACCCCTGACACATGTCGAAAGGTGGGCAGAGTTGAGAAGAGTCAAATGCCCGGTATAAGCTATGGGTCAGAAAATTGTACCTGCCTGGAATACTCGGGCATTTGCCCTTAAAAAGCTGTGAAAAATGGCATGAAGATTTCTAATTAGCCAGTCACCACTCAAAACAAACGCAAAAAGCATTACGTGTTGCCAGTCAAGTTTCACCCCAATTACAGGGCACAGTCAGATCATGGTGATATGGAGTGAAAACACCTTTTATGTTTTCATGCCTTCCCGATGCTAAGCCGCTCACAATGACTACTTCTAGGCATTTCCCACTCCCCACTGTCACTAACCTTGGTTTCCATCTCACAATCGTGCATGGAATGAGAAGCTAAGGGAACCCAAATAAAGAATGTACGTAGGAAATAGAATTATAAAACTGTTATATATCTGAAGCAACTCAAGAAAGGCACTGACCCTACTTTTGAACTCAAGCTCCCTCCTTATCCATCCCTATACTGTTATTTAGCTTAAGTCAGGATAAGTTCTGCCTCCGAAGTATCAAATTTAAAAACTATTAGTTATGCCTAAGTTTTCATGAGAGAAATCAACAGCCACAGATAGCAAATGCTAACACCAGCTGTCTCCAATTTAGCAAACTGTAATGACAGTCAAGTTACAAGTTCAACAAAAGCACACTCATTCCTTTTGCTCTTGCACATGTTTACGAGACGCACCATGTCCAACGTCATTCCTCCTAAACAATCGTTAGAGCACATCTAATGTTGAGGACCTGCATTGGCCACCAGTCCAACATAATGCAGGTTTTAAAGCCCTGTGCATAATATGAAACATGGCATGGAAATCGGCCCACGTTCCCTGACATAAAGATGCAACTGATATATCCTACTCTGAGCTCTAAGTTTGCAGAATCAAAATTGCCTCGTAATCTCCCCCGTTTCAGCCTGGAGAAATGTGGTGGTCGGGCTTCAGCACTCAGGGCACTCCTCGTGTAAAGCCCTGCCTGGCGACCTTCAGTAGACAGAAAGCACCTTAGAAATAGTTCTTCACAAAATTTAACTTACTGTTAAAGAGGGGGATCTGCCTCAGAGCAGTCGAAGGCTGGACAATATGTCCTGACACCAGCTTTGAAGGTTCAAATAGAATAAAGGGCAATCCGCAATATGACAATAGCCCTTTACCCAAGATAAACCACTTCTAATAGGAAACCCAGCGCCTCCCAGAAGCCACACCAGCAGGTTTTGAACCTTTTTTTGGTAAGACAGAGCCGAACAATGAATTTCTGGAACAGAGCCTTTCGCTAAGTATGCCCTTTAAAAATGGCCCGGGCTCTCTTCGAGCGTCTGAGAGAAGATTAATGAACCCACCTGCCGTCCTACTCGTTTGCTTCCGGCTAACCTTTAGGTGAATAAATCCTCAGGGGCATGTAGCTACATCTTCGAGTTCATTAAACTAGTGAGTTGTCCTTGTGACTTCGAAACCCCCCAACTAACGTAAATTGCAATTTGAAGATGTGACATCCAACATGTAACCACACCCCCTACCCAGGTCGCTCATAATGTGCAAGGATGTTCAGTCGACCCTACATTCCACCTGATTGAAATTGAAGCGCGGGGCTGTTTTGTCATTATCATGTCCCTACCACTGCATGAATTTCCCCACCCTAATCAAATAATATGTGAAGATCGCCACCCGCGCCGATGAACAATCGGTGCAGCACATGGCAGGCCCCCACACGAGAACCTGTGCCCGAGGAACCTGCACAAAAAATTCCCTCACTAACCTCCGAAAAGCAACCACGAAGGGGGAGGAGGGAGAATTAAATGATTGCAATATTATCCTGATGACAAAAGCAGACCACTTATGCCTTTCCACGACAGTATATTTGCACTGTATGCCCTTGTAGTATTTCTAATAGTTCTCGAAGTTCACACGTCGCAAAGGACTGTCAAAAGCCTATACTATATGCTATTTGAATTCTCTAATTAATTCTCAGAAAGGGCGCAGCTTAACACAATCACAATGAGAAATCCGCTTGGTAAATTCTAGGAACAGATCTCCTGGTGCCCTCTCAATGTTTCCGGTTCTTTAATTTAGGAAACAACGGCGAGTGACCAAATAAAAAAGACTTTAGTCTTGAAAGGTCGCTTTAGTGAGGTGCTTACATCTTTAGATACAACTCTAAACATTATTTCCAATATTTTTACTAAAGTTAAATACGGGCATCGATCCCGCTACCATCGACCCCACAAACTCGGCGAAAATCAGCTCAATACCCACTCCTACCCGAGGCACGTCCCAAACAAGGCGCAGCTGAGCGCTGCCCACCACGCAACACACAGAAGCTGCCCCACACACGCAGCACGTCCGTCACAGCTCGCGCACATTCACAACTAGTGCACATCTCTATCCGTGCAACTCCCAAGGGTAGCACAAACCTACAATCGGAGCACACTCGCCCAACCAGAGACCCACAACTCAGCACAGGGTGAACTGTGCACAAACCGACCACAGTTTGTAGCATAGCAAACTGTGGCCACACAAATAGACAGTGCTCCGGCGATGCGTTCCCTCTCCAAATAAACAGTGCTCCGGCGGCGATGCCAGGCAACAGGCTCCGATGCTCACCATTCAGCCCCAGTGTTCTGCCCGCATCACGGACTCCACCGCCGGGATCCCGTCGGAGCTGGCCGTCCAGTCCCACTCCGGCGCCATACCCCTCGCCGAGGCCTCATCCGATGTTCCAACTCTTCCCGCACTAAACAGGGGGGTCAACATCCGGAACCTGCAAAAGAAAGAAAAGAAGTTAAAAAACAAAGAAGCCCCGAGCGCGGGGCACACCGTTTCGGCGAGGGAGCGTCCAGGGACAAGAGGGTCTCCTGGGCGCTCCCTATCTCTTTATTCCCGAGGGGCCATGTGGCCCCTCCTATGGCCCGCCCCCCCTGACCCGGACCCACTTCCCAGGATCCGGGTCAAGGAGGCCGCCAGCCAATCGGCGGTGGGCCGCGCCCCCCAGGGCACGCCCCCACCGCCGAATGGCGACAAAGGAGACAGTGGGGGCGACGGTCGCCGCGCCGCCATGCGTGCGGGGGGGCCGAGGGCCCCCCCTTTTCATTCACGCTAGCACTGCACAACACATTTTTCACACACCATGCTAACATAGGGTGTATAGTACAACCCATGTGCCTAAATTGAGAAGAACATCCCTGAGTACCTCCCTCGTAGAGAGGGGGTTATAGCCCATGCCAAGACTAGGAGGCACCCCTATGATGAAGCATGACACCTCAGGTGTGTAAGGGGAACCGTCCTTAAAAAGGAATACCTTCCCCACTCCACTCTGTCTCTATCGTGTTGTTTGGTATATGTGTTCCACATACTCAGTAGTTTCAGACTCTGGACCCGTGGGCTCTTTGTGAGTTGAATGTGTTTACTGGGGAGTGTGCCCACGCTGGTCCCTAAACCTACTCCAGGCCCTCTCTTTCTGTGTGACGATACTACCTTTCACACCCTGTAAATGCCTCAAATTTGAGTATTTAGGTGGCACTCCTGAACCCAAGAACTCAGATTCGATGGATCAGCAGAAGAAGGTCAAAGAAGTGTCACTGGCTGGCGAGCACTGAAGCAGAACTTTGGACTTTACGTAAAACCCTGCTGTCCTCAGTCCTCTCACAACAATCATGACAGAGTGACTCATCCTGCATGTTGGAGAGCTATCAAAGCCTTGGGTAGCCTGCCAGCACTTCAACAATCCCCCAAATTCCTTCTGAGTAGAGGAGCCACTCCCCTGCATCTCCCCAGCCTAACCAAAACCACAGATGACCAGGATAAGGTACTCCCTGCTGAGTGTGGAGATACCAGTACTAACCGGAGCTCTGCAGCACTAATCCCCTTCACACAGGATGCCCTGAATCAGACACTAACAACGAGAGCCCAGTCCAGATTCTCACTGCACCAGCACCAAACAGCCATTGAGGGATGTCAGCATCACTGAGACCCTCTAAGAGAGTGGCCCAGCTGCTTTGATTTTGCCCCTTACAGCTGTTTGCCCCTGACAGTGAGGTGCATCTTTGCAAACCCGGCCCGGCAAACCTAACCACTCTGCACCCGAGCCGCCCAGCCCGGTCTTGAAGAAATGGCTGTGCCCCCTTGCTCAAAGACCCCTTGCGACCTAAGCCCCCATTTGGGAGCCTTCTGACTTGTCCACCAAGTCCCACTGTGCAGCCTGTTTTTGGGTGGCCACCCTTCACAGTAACCTTCCACTTAACAGCCTCACCAGCACCCTGCTCCTGATAGAACCCGAGCAGTACATGAAGTATTGCGGTTAGTACTTTGGAACTTGGCACACTACAACTGCGAACCTTGAAGGTGAGCCCTTGAAGCTGAGTGTACCTTCCTTTGTGCATCTTTTACTTTTCCTCCAGTAGGACTGTATTGTGTGTAAAAACTCACAGGTTTGAATGTTTTACTTACCTGTGAATATTGCTATCGAAAACAGTACTTACCTTTGAAAGAAGTTCTTGGTTTTAAAACATGTATTAATAGAAGTGTTAATTTTCTCATTTGGTCTGGGACTTATTCTTTGAGTTTGTATCTCATGTATTCCCTCTGTGAGTACAAGTAATGCTTAGCACTACCCTCTGATAAACCTAACTGCTTGCACACACTACCAGAAAAGAGAGCAATAGTAATATCTACTTGTGCCTCTGAAAACCAAAGGGGACCCACTGGTATCTCTGCATAGTGCACTTCATTTTAGTACACTATATAGTGAGCCAGCCTACTACATTGGTGGATCAGCGGTGGGGTCTAAGACTTTGTGTTTGGTGATGCCACTTGGTCAATATGTGACTGCACCTTTAATCCCAAACATTGCCTTTAGTTAAATTGCATTTTCAAATTGGTTGATTTTTTCTAAAATTCTAAATTTACCAGTTTGGAGCTTTGTTAAGTCTTTAAGTTTAAAACTGTTTAAGATTTAAAAACTTACTATTGTGAGGACTGTAAAACTTGGGTTAGGATTTTTTCTAGTTTCCAAAAAGCTCCCAACTTTAGTGTGATAATGGATACCGCAGGGAACATGGTTAGGAAGCTCAACCTTAAAGCTTACCTGCAGCTGAAATACACTCAGCTAAGGATCCTATGCAAAGAGTACAAATTAAGAACTGGCTCACACCCTACTATTCCAATGCTTCAGAAGCTGTTGGCAGAGTATGAGTTGGCTTCAGGTGAGAGCGCCAAAGCTGAGAACCAAGGTGAAATGAGTGACGAGGAATACCCAGAGTTGCCCCCTCTCGAAGGAGCTGAGGCAGCACCTCTCCCCCAAGACCCACCCGACGTACTGAATGCCACTGACTCTAGTGAGGATGGCTCAGGTCACTCATGGTACACAGAAGACCTCTCATAGGAGGAAATCCTTCTAGAGAGATGGCCTGCAGAAGAGACCTGGGGGACAGGATACTATCCATAGAAAGGGAAAGAGCAGATATGGGGTTAGGACCCATAAATGATGGCAGCAACATCATACCTTGGGGCGGAGAGGAAGCATTTGACCCTAAAATCCCCAAAGGGATTGTCCCAAAATATACAGAAGGTCATGAGATCACAAAATGGTTCAGAGTGTTCGAGAGTACCTGTGGTATGAGGAGTATCAGCCAGAACCATTGGGGCTCTCTCCTTTGGGAACTGTTCTCTGGTGAGTGCAAGGATAGGCTCCTGACACTGACAGTAACAGAAGCTGAGTCATGTGACCAAATGAAGGGTCCTTGATTGAGAGCTTTGGACTTGTCACTGAAGAATATAGGATTAAGTTCAGGACTGACTTGAGCAGTAACCTCAAGTCAGTTCTTAGTTTATTTCATATATTTTTCAATAAAAACACTAGGTGATTGGTTAGAATAAAAATAGGTGTATGACTGTGATGAGCTGTAAAATTTGATTATGAAAGAACATCTATTGAGTAGTTGTGTTAATGAAAAGTTGCACCAATAATTGGTAGACCTAGGTTTAACTTCTCCACGCGAATTGGGAAAGAAAGAAGTCAGGACACTGGGTCACGACTTGGGCAACCGAAACTACCACTGGTGGAGTGACCAAAAGAAATGGGTTACTAAGCCTTCCTAGAGGAAAGAGGGTGAACATCCTAAGGGTAAAAGTAAATAAAGAGTCTTCTAAGGGCTAAGTAGGGTGGCCCCCAAAACCCTTCACAACTAAATACTGGCTATCAAGATAAGACTTTAAATTTCAAAAGGGCATGGCATCACAACTGTCAAAAGACTGGACCCCGAACTGGAGCCTGTCCCAAAAAGAATCCTTGAAGTACTGCTCCAGTTAGCACTGGAATAGCAAGTCTCCTGGTGGGGTTCCTAATGTGCCCTGAGTGCACACAGGAGCGACACTACTCTTTGAGGGTGGGGTGGACATGGCAACCTTAGCTTTTTGGCCTAGTAATATGGACAAATACAACAGCATCCCTTGATTAATAGTATTAGGGTTGAAGCCCTGCAAGATACAGGTGGCAGTGTCACCATGATGAGAGAGAAACTAGTTTCTCCAGGACAGTACCTGACTGGACAGACTTATCCAGTTGCCAACACTGATATTGTCACTAAGATCCATCCCATAGCGAAAGTGTCCTAAGAATGAGGAGGGGTTACTGGCCTGAAACAGGTAGTGATTAGTTTAGAAAATTGGGGCTCCTACATACAAGTTAACTTGCTAAGCGCAGAGAAAATGACTATTAGCTAAGAAATAAACGTAAGCAAGAGGAAATAAATAAAAAACATGCAGGCATAAAACATGTATATGAGATTACAATTCATTGAATAACTTGAAAGACTTCATGTAATATTGTCACAAACGTATTTTTAATTTTTTTGTATAAAAGATTTTGTTGTTTTATATTATAAATTGCTCAAAATCTTTGTCTCATAAAAGCATGATTCATGATTCTGTTATCCTGTACATTAATAAATACAAAAATAATTTCTTTACATTATTAATACTCGTAGACATTTGTACTTCAGTACATAGTATATCAATTCCTTAAGCTGCAATGCAGGAAACAATTAGTTCATAATATGATGGGCTTAAAAATGTAAAGTGATTATTTTAAAAGACACCTGACCCACCTTGACAAGGTCTTGCAGGCCATGCAGACTGCAGGCCTCACCATCATGGCATCTAAATGCCAGATAGGGAAGGGCACCATTGAATACTTGGACTACCTTGTAGGCAGAGGCCAAGTTTAACCCCTATAACCCAAAATCCAGACCATTCTATATTGGGAAGCTCCAGCCACTCAGACCCAAGTCAGGGCATTACTTGGCTTGACTGGGTATTACAAGAAGGTTGTGAGGGGGTATGGTCCCACTGTGGCACCCCTCATAGAACTCACCTCCAAGAAAATGCCTAAAAAAGGTAAACTGGACAGTTAGTTGTCAAAAGGCTTTTGATACCCTGAAAAAGGCAATGTGCTCAGCAGCCATTCACAAAGTTCCAGATAACTTATACCTCTGAACAAGGGATAGGAGTGGTCCTATCCCAAAACAACAATGATAACCAACCTATTGCTTCTATAAACAGGAGGTTACTGTACAGGGAACAGCATCAGAGTGCCATTGAGAGGGAAGACTTTGCTGTGGTTTGGTCTCTAACAAATCTTATACCATACCTGTATGGTACCCACTCCTTGTTTAAAACAACCACAGACCTCTCAGATGGCTTATGGAGATGAAAGGTGAAAACCCAAAGCTTTTGAGGTGGTCCATCTCTCTACAGAAAATTGACTTTACAGTCGAAAATAGACCTGGGAATGACCATGCCAATGCAGATGGCCGTTCTTCCACTAAGACAATGAAGACTCTCTTCAGAAAGGTTAGTCTCATCCTCTATCATTTAGAGGGTTGTATAAGAAAGTGCCCTTTTTGACATGATTGCACCCCACCTTCTGCCTGGTATATGGTACAACTTTGTGTGGAAGCTTTCTGGGTTCCGGCTAACCCGTTTCCTAGTACTAGTGTTCTCTCCCAAAATGATATGATTGTTCCACAATTGGCAAACCAAATAGACCCTATGTAAGTCTCTAGTAATTGGTACCTCTGGTACTTAGGACATTGGACCTAAAGAGGGTCTCTCTGGGCTTCAGCATGAATTGTGCCACCCTAAGGGACCCCTCATCATGCTCAAGCAAGCTGCCATTGCAGCCTGCATGTCTTAGTGCAGAGTCAACGTGGTACATATCCCTGTGTGCTATGCCAACAAAGCACTGCCTGTGGTATAGGTAAATCACACCTACGGCTGGCCTTACAGTCCGAAGGCAGGGTACACTATACCCATGGGTTGGCATATCTGCCTGAGTAGATGTGCCCTATGATATCTAAGGTCACCCATAGATATTACTAGTGCACAAAGAAGCCATAACGAGTACATGGGTTGTACACTCATCATTACGAGTTCTTCAGCTACATGATGGCTTCACTGTACCCTGCGGCTTTTGGTACCAAACACGTTGCCCTAATAATTCAACACTGATGCCAGTGCTGTATTTATTAATAAATGCATCCAGAGGGCACCTTATGGAACCCCCTGAAAACCTACCAACTTCAATCGTGTTGATTGACTGGTCGCAACCAGCCAGTCACCATAATCAGATTTCTGACCTCCTGAGGTGAGAGCCTTCACTCTCTGAGGTCAGGAACAACACCTACTCTGGACATAGGTGTTCACACCTCCTCCTATCAGGATAGGCATTTCAGGATGGCAAGCTTTGAAGGCCCTCCTACCTTTGTTATGCAACCCCATGCCTCTCCAGATGGTGGAGGTGCCCACCCCCCTGTCCTGACCTCACTTTTTGGTAGCAAGACAAGCAGTAAAATAAGTAAGATTAGGAGGTGTGCCCACATTCAGCCAGCACCTCACTTATCAGATTTCACAATTTTTATTAGACAAAATTAGCATATAGAAGGTAAGTAGCCCATTGGCTACTACCTGTCACTACCTGTAAACACCCCTAAATTGAGCATTTAGGAGGCACCCCTGAACGCAAGGAGAAGCTACTTGTGCTCTGGACGGTCAGATCTGTCTACCCGCCGAGTGTAGAGACACCAGGACTAACCATGGCTGTGCAACACCAGCCACTGGTGTACTGGACCACTTGCACTAATCACTAACAGTGAGAGTCCAGTCCGGATTCTCACTGTATCAGGACCAAGCAACCATTTAGGGATGTCAGCATAACTGAACCCCAATGTGAGAGTGGCCCAGCTGCTTTTATTTTGCCCCTACTGGCTGTATGTCCGTGAACGCAAAGTTTATCTTTGTGGGCCCATCACAGCTGACCTAACTTCTCTGCAACCTAAGCCCCGATTTTGGAGTCCTCGGACTTGTCCGTCAAGTCCCACTGTGCATCCTGTTTTTGGGTGGCCGGGCTTCACCGTAACGCATCAGTTACCAGCATCACCAGCACCCTGATATGATGACTTGCATCCTCGTTGTACTATTGAAAAGTCTGACCTCAGAGGACAGATCGACTGGCCTCCGATGAGACTGAAGGCAGTCCAAGTTCTAGCCTGGGGGAGGTAAGGCTGCTGCTTCTGGTCTGCTTGTTTCAGGTATTAACAATGATATGTCATTTAAGATGTCATCAGTGATGTCACTGACCATGTCATGAGTGATGTAAAATGTGTAATATGTGAGGTTCATAAGCAGTGCATTGTGGGGGAGCGAGTTATAGTTAGCTCAGCTCACTATAACTGCTAAATTTCACTGGTTTTGTACGAGTGAAACCTGAGCCCAAGTATATCGTTCCTGTATGTATATATATATATATATATATATATGTGAGCAGCTTACTCCAAAACTCCGCACTCCCTCTCCCAGAGGCCACACGAGAATCAGGAACGAGGAGTCAACCACGATGTGCATGTGCACTGAACAACCCAGGATTCCTTTGTACGTAATATATAAATATATATATTACCTACTGGTGGTCGCCAGTAGGTAGTTACAGTTAGGACCTAGTTTCCATAGGAAATCCGCAACATGCTATTTGGAATAACTTTGGCGCTGGTTGACGAATGCACGCAAAATTCTCCAAAGCAATGGCCTGTTCCACTCCGCTCCTTCCCTGAAATGTTTGGGGTGATTTGTGAAGCGGGGGCCGAGAAAAAAGGGGGTCCTAAAACATGTTTTCTCCATGCAATTTTCTATAGGGAGATTTAAGACGGGCTACAGCCCGAAGTGCTGAATGGAATTATACCAAATTTGGCAAAAAGGTAGAGTTTGGTTCACAGATTATGCTTTTTGTTAAATGGTGTAAATCCGTTCAGTAGTTTTTGAGAAAATCTAAAGTAAAATCATAGATATATCTATAGACGAAGTACGTACGAGTACTGTCCGAGGATAGTGTGCGTACCATTACGAGCACGAGCTGCATGCTAATTGGCTGTCGACTGTCTGTCAACACTCCAAACCAGGAAGTGTTAGCAGCCATCTTGTGCCTCGGTAGAACTGAGGCACAAGAAAGCAGTGAAAGAAACGCGAAAAACACGCAAAGGGGGCCGGATAGAAACACCCTGACCACGTAGGCCTGCTCAGGGGGTCCCACACGGACCCCCTAGGCATAAAATGTTTTTTTTAAAAAGTCGTGGTATACGCGTAAGGTATGCTGTGAAAAAGAAGAAAAAAATCGGAAGCCTGCTTTATTGTTAATAGGCCCCCGGGGTGGGGGCCAAATCCCGGGGGGGAATGTTTTTATTTATAATGGGTGGCCCAGAGGGGGGCCCACTCCTCTGACCAGGCCTAGGCCGAAATCCTCTGTAATGAGATAACCAGACAAGAGGCACACCATTCTCGTACATCATGGCCAAGACCTAGAAACAACTCCCCCTCAGCATCAGATGAACCCCCACACTCAGAGCATTCAGGAAGAGCCATAACACCTGCCTTTTCAAATGACAAAAGTTGCACAAATCCCCCCCACATACTCCCCCAGCGCTTGTAAATTCTCACATGTGAATAGTGAGGTCTATACATTCCTAATTCATACGCAACCACAGTTTGTGTTTGAGTATTAAGAACAGGCCCTGCCATTGCTTTGGCTGTCTGTAACTCTTAAGGGTAGTGAAATGAGCAGTACTACCTTCTTTAATATACACAGAATCTCTGAGATTGGTTTGGTTTGGCTTCACGTCTGAGAGCTACTTTTAGGGTTCTGGTGAGCTACCAGTAGTTCCCGAGCTAGTAGTTGGAGACCTCTGGTATATATAGTGAGTGGGAAATTGTAGTCCTGAAGCATAAATGTAAAGGTTATTACACCACAAAATGCATAATACCTAGCACTTTTAATCAGTGCATTCCCTAAAGCCTGCCTCACTTCATGAGTACATGCTTACTGAGTGAATGATTACATTCATGTATGGTATTAAAGAGAATTAAAAACAGTTTTAAAAAAAGGGAAGTTACTAGAAAAATAAGTCGAAAAAAAAGGGGAATTAATGTTAATACTCCTATTAAAAAAATAGTCACCTATAGAAATGCTTTAATAATAAAAACGAGTTAAAATAAAGCATTTTAGAAATTATACGAAAGTTAACAAGTATGGAAAGAGGCACATTTACATCAACAACTGACACGCTAAAACAGTGGAAATAAGAACACCTGTCAACTGAAAAACGTGACTTAATAGTGGGAGAGCAATAAATTGATCCCATAGACTGTTAAGTAACCAAAAAGTATATAAACCACACCCGTGGGATGATTAATTTTGTTTCAGAGAATCAATACGGGTGAAGAAACTACGAGCAAAGGAATGATTTGGAACTGCGGAAACATCTTCACATTATCTTTCATTTCCTCAGAGAGTACATATTGTTAATGTATATTTAAAAATGCATAAAACCGTATGTACTTTCCAGAGGAGTTGGATGAATTTTTACGGAGGATGGAAACAATATCAAAGAGAGGTAAATTATATGAATGGAAATATAGGTTATTTAATGAATTAGTACGTGCAAAGTATTGATTAGGAGCGGTCATAATCTTTAATTTATCTTTCATTTCCAGAGAGGGATCATATTGTTAAGGTATATTTTAATTTATATTAAACTGAATGATCCTTCAACTGGAGTCGATTGATTTACAACCGACAATTATTTTTTTTAGTATTCAAGTATTTCTTTATGATTGAAAAATGTACTAAAACCAAAACTCTTTATCTTCTAGAGTGAAATTGGGCTAAAAGTATTTATATTAAGTAGTGCTTTTTGCAAATTTCACTCGTGAAGAATAAGAGGATTATCTTCGGAAGCACTTTTTTGAAAAAAAGTAATATAATTGTGGTTTAAAATGTCATGATTGTTAGATGTAATAATGACATGAAATGTACATAAAAAAAGAAAGATGAAGTAGTGAGGGAGTGTGTGTTGTAGCACTTCTATTCTACTTTATCTGAAAGTAAAAGAAGCCCAAACATTTATAAAAATATGATGGGGCAACACTTATATAATGTAAACATAAGGAATGAGTGCTTATGATAAAATAAAATAAATGTGGTCGAACGCGTGATTCTAATGAATGTAAAATAATTTTAGCATTTCACCCATATGATGAATATAAAAGACTCAATAAAAATATTTTGAAAACATGAGCATTTTTCTTTCAAGGATGGTTTGAAAGTTATACATTTTATAAAAGAACATAGTACTGCACGCTAAAGGAGAAAAGTCAGCACAATTATGATAGAATAGAAAATAGAATAATGTTTTTAAATACTTTTACAGTCAACAAACTCGTAAGCAGAGTACACAGTTTATGTTAAAAGCACCCTACCACAACTAGTTTTTGAAACGAATAGTAAAATAAAGTGCGGCACAAAATGGGCTACATACATGGTGACTGTATCGTAACGTCACATAGAAAAAAGAAAGCCAATCAAAATTAGCATGAGGAAGGTAGACGTAAGTACACAACAGCCAATCACATTTTTTTCAAAATCTGCGCAAGGAAAGGGATTGATCGCTAATACGTTTTCTTACAATGCTCCACAACCAATCAAAAAGAGGTGTTGAAAGTTTCTGTTTTTAACATATCAGTAAATGAGATATCTTTGCATGTACACGCAGCGAGAGGGAATTATTAAAGATGACTTGCTTTCACAAGACACCGAAAGGCTTCTTCCTGAATAAGTACGCACTTCACTGCCAGACCCCATTTAATGATTATCCAGGCTCTCAAGCCTAAATACGTCAGAAATCATCTCTCATCACTTTCTCTTCTTTTTAGTGTATTGTGTGTGGCAGACTGCGTGACCCTATGCCCAGAGCCCTCGAAGGCCCTGGAGACTGCCACGCTGAACACCAGCTCCTGCAGTGTCTCGGAGCCGGGCGGCCCCCTCCCAACATTTAAAGCCCCAGGGGGAGGTGTAAATTAATCGAGACTGAATACGTTAGTACAGCCCACTCCGCTTACGCTACCAGGAAAACACAACAACACTACATGTCCCAGATTTCCATTGTAGTGATTTGTTAGTTCCAGGTCTAGTTGTAAGATTGGCACACACACACTCCCTCATGGTTGGTATACACCCACACCACACCCATTCAACGCATCCGTCACTACACACGTGACCCTATCTATAAAAAAGAAGGAGCGCACGTGTTGTACGCAATTTTAAAGTTGTTCCCAAACTACCAAAAAGGGGGGCCCACTACCATATGCGTGGCCTCTTTGGTCACTGAGTTAGTGGTACCCGAAGCACTGAGTGGGTGAAGAACCTGCGATGATGATGATGGGAGCACGAGTATGTCGTTTAACCATAGAGATATCAAGACTCAGCACCATATATGAGACTTTTTTGTTGCAGATCAGGACTACATGATGCAGAAGGTGTCTTTTCCACGAAAAGGTGAGCAGTGAGGCCTGGGTACGCATCGGAGGGAGTCAAAGGGTTGTAGCAGACTAGATACAAAAAGGCCACGCAGCGATTTAGATGAACGCACTCCTATTTAGTGTATCAATTTACATGTATGCATTTTGTTTCCCAATAGCAGGAACGTTTTTATTATTGCTGAAACGTCTGGAATAATACCTATACAAATAGTTCATATAAATGTGAGAAGGAACGTGTATGAAAGCGCAATGTTATCTAACTGCACATTAAGATGGTAACAATTACCAATCATAACATCTTCCTTTTACTATCTTTTAGATCTAGAGCATTATGTCCGGCACGTGGTGAAAAAAAACGGTGACAGAAAGGTGAGCGGCGAATATTGTTTTTAGTCACTCTCTTATTTCCTCTCTACTTTCATAAAAAAATTACACACAATGTTAACTACCTTTTTATCTTACCGGTTGTGTTATACAAATTGACGAAACCCCCGCATAAGAAACCTACAAAGCATTACGTTCGTGTATCCTGCGATGATGCGTGGCCACTGTAACAATGCTTGAGAAGCCTGCTTCTAAACGTACTGCATCCTCTTTGAATGACGCCAATGGTTCAAGGTGAGCAAAGAAGCTTGTTTCCGATACAACGACAAGATATCTGTGAAAGGAGAGAATATGTAGTATGCAGCAGGCGCGCAATACCCATTAGGCTAACGGTGCTTCAGCCCCCACCCATCGTGTGTGTCTCTTCCACATTTTAATGTCCTTTTTTCTCTCTCTTTTTTACTATCTCTCACATTGTTTTTTTTTTCTTTTTTACAGTTATGGATGCTGCTGTGTCCACTGTGCCGTATAGAACCTTACCTGAGTTTAAGTGGTGAACTCTGTTGGCTACAGTGAAGCCTGCTTCGAGACGCAGAGCACCCTCTTTTAATCATGCCTATGGCACTAGGTGAGCAAAGAATTTTGTTTCCGAAACAACAACAAATTATCTGTGAAAGGAGAGAGAGGGTAGTGTGCAGCAGCTTGACTGTGTAGAAATGTATAATTACCCCCGAGCAGTGACAACTGATAGGTTACAACAGTCTGAGGAACAGATCTACAAGCTTATTGCGCTACTTTTGTGTCACTTTTAACATGGGAAAAGTGGCGCAAGGAGCATGTAAATCTGCGTATGACTTTTCAAGAAAAACTCTCAACTCCAGACTGTGCGAGTCAATGGGGTGCAACAGTCTAGGTACAGAATATTAAGAACCCACATTCAAATTCACTTTTGTCAGGAGTTTTGCAACTCAGTTTATGGTGATTAATCAAATGTCCTTTTGTTTGCTTCACCAAACATCCTTCCGAAGCAATCATGGCATATCGAGCAACAGCAATGGAATTGTCCACAACGTATTGAATATACTTTGACGTGTATAAGCAGAGTTAAATTCAAGTTGTGAACTCTGATGGCCGCAGTGTTTATACAAGGTAAGCACAGCGGCCTATATACACAATGCCTCCAATTAAATGCATTAGAAATAAATCGGCATATTTACAATCCCATTGTGCCACTTTTGTGTCAGTAACGCAGTAGGCACTTCCATATAGACACCACTTGAACGCGGGACTATAACAGAAGTGAAATGTACCAGGCACACTGCACACGTAAAATCGTAGTGTTACCTTGACTTGTAATGTTTCACCTCATTTAGTCACATGTACATAATTTTAAACTCTAATTTTCTTTTTTGATTTGTAGATTACCTGTCGTACGTCTTTTGGAGTCCACATCACAATTTGTTTATAATATTGTTTTATTACATTTTATTTTCTAGTTGTTTATTATATTGTTATCTTTAAGTTATGTTTACAGTTATTGTTGTTTTAATAAAAGTTCATAAAAAAACTATATACGTCTTTTTTTTTGGTGGGGGGGGTGACAGTCCACAATAGAAATAATATTTATAATTTGAAGTACTATGGTAAGACGTTTGGGAGTAGGGTTGAAAATTACTGGCTGTACAATAAGTTATATTTTCTCTGGATGCTCTACAAGACAGAAAGGAAATTAAAGTAAAACAAAACAATGTGTACCAGATTTACAAATCCCTTTCGTGTGCAAAGCCACCCCCCTACAAAATTAAAAATGTGTGGGTCTCAGTGACGCCCTTCAAACCACGGAGACAACGACCCCCCGGAGCTTTCTATATTGTGTGAGGGGGGCTGCGTGGCCCTCTACCTGGTGCCCTGGAGTTCACCACGCTCACACCAGATTCATGCAGTGTCCTGGGGGAAACAGCCATTACAACGCAGTCATAACCACGCGTGACCGTCACCACAAAGCCATTAGCACGCATATGGCTTTACCACGCATGCTTTTACGACTAGTATGCATTTACCACGCATGATAAAGGCACAAGCATGGTAATGGCTCTGTGGTGACGGTCATGCGTTGTAATGGTTGTGGCTTACGTGCTTCAAATGAGTTTTTAGGTATTCGTGTGACCAAGTCTGATAAGATCAGAGGCCAAGGACAAACACAGTGGTGTCTGTGGTAGGAAATCTCATGGCTCACATAGAAGGTAGGCGGGGGGTAAAATAAAAATGAAAGTGGCAGGTATAAGAAAAATAATGGAGAAAAGCTACTGAAATGGCATAGTATGTAATCAAGGTTTGGCGCCCCAGGCAATACATTTCTAATAAATATAGATAGAATATAATTATTAATATATTAGAAAAGTGTAGCAGTGGATGAGGCACACGGCCCGGAAGAAGAAAGCGGCAATGTAATACCTGAAATGAGGAGAGGTTTGCCTGGTGACTTGAAGAAAAAGAAAGAAGCGTGGTCTTGGAAACTAGGTTGCGCATGCGTACAGACTACAACTGGTGCAGAAAAAAATGGAAAGTTTTACATGCTATCATAGAAATATAGCTCTTTTTTTGACCAGGGAGTTAGTTCTGAAATTAACTGTTTTTTTGTCTTATTTTTAAACTTAAAAAAATAAATTGTAAACAAAACAGTATCCAACAGGAACAAATAAACAAAACAAAAAATTAGAGTTGTGAGCAACGGTGCTCCTGTTTGTGCCGTTTAATAAATTAATTGACTGCTCCCCGTAGCAGAGCATCTCATTGCAAAATTTGCAATGGAGGATTAAGTCAGCAAAATCCGGTTCGATATTTGGATGCAGAGTCCATAGCTGTGTGGTTGGTGCGCTTGAAGTGCTGGGAACAGCAGGTGATGGATTGTCCCGTAGCCTATCAGAGCAATCTCTTGCATAATTGCGAGGATGGTAGTTTTTCACATGACGAACCATGCTGCTGTCCCAAATGAGTACTTCTTGCTCGGATCTCCTCTTGACATTGTGGTGTCACAGATTTTGCAGGTGATCTTTGCAGCATTTCCCTTTTTCTGTTTTCCGGAAAGGTGAAAAATGTCCAGATTACTGCCTCTTTTCTTTTTCCCTGTGAAGAATGTTCTGAAGTGGATTCCAGAAACGCAGCCATATTAAAATTGTTTTGTCAAATGACAGGAGCTCCCGACAAGAGATGGTTCTTCTGAGAAAGTCAAAGAAGAATGATCAAAATGGGTGGGGTATTTCAACAGTTGGAATTGGAAGTGTTATGACTCAATCAAATCTCTTATTTTAAAGTTACATGGCGTATGCCTAGGGTGCGCTTACGGTGCGTGAATGGACAACGTACGCCGCCATTTGCGTAATTGGTTTTAAAAGTAACATACGCTTACTAAAAGTTAATAAATATTATTTTAATAATTATCCTAGATAATGTCTTCCCTTAATATTTACATTAAATACATAGGTATATCTTTTTAAACATTAGGAAACTTTTGCGTATGCGTACAGTGCGCCGTGCAAACATACATGACGTCACGCGGACTTATTTGTAACGTATGCGCGGTTGAGTGCACAGTACGATTACCCGTACAAAGGATGGTGCGATCACAGTATGCGTAGCGTACGAGTACTGAAAAAAAATACAAAAAGAAAATATATAGGATTTAATTGTAATATATTGAAAAAAAAAGTAATAAAAAAAATGTGATTTTTTTTTTTATTATTTTATATTAAAAATGTGTAATGTAACTTAAAAAATAAAATAACTTAAATAATTATTATAAAAATGTTGGAAATTACTATAAAAAGAAGTAAATATAATAATTAATACATTGAAAAATTAATATTTACAAAAGCTTTGAAATGTTCTGAAAAAAACATAGGTTTCAGCCACGTTATAGTTAGGAATTAGCATTTAAAAAACCTTAGAAATTCACTGAAAAAAACACAGGTTTCATACATGTTATAGTTAGCTAGTCATTTCACTCATACAAAACCATTGACATTCCCCCGTTATAGTTAGTTCAGCTAACTATAACTTGCGCGCCCGCAATCCACTGCTGATGACGTCACATATTACATCATTCATAACATGGTCAGTGACATCACTCATGACATCACTGATGACATCTCGAAATAACCTCACTCATGACATCACTGATGACATCATCCAGTGAATGTGGGTCTTTCTGAAAAATAAATATTTTTTATATATGTATATCTAAAGGTCGATGGAAGAATGAATGGGTAAATAAGTGTCTAAATGGCTGTTTTTTTGTAAAATTGATTGTATAACTGACTTATTAAGTGTATCTTAGTGAATACATGTATTAGCGAATACGTCAGGCCAGCCCACTCTGCTTATGCTTCTAGGAAAACACAACAACGCTACATGGCCCAGATTTCCATTGTAATGATTTCTTAGTTCCAGGTCTAGTTGTCAGAATGGCACCCACACACTCCCTCATGGCTGGTATACACCCACACCACACCCATCCAGCACATACGTTACTACACACGTGACCCTACCAATGAAAAAGAAAGGGCACCCGTGCTCTAAGCCATTTTAGAGTTGCTCCCATCGCAAGCTTTGTAATGGCCCGTCCTAGTGGTTCGGATGCCTCATGTAGACCCAAAAGACCAAGCAGGGGGGAACACCACTAAGTTTTTATTCATTTATTTTTGTTCTAATAAAAGTTAATAAAAGAATGAGTGCATACGTCTTCTTTTTCTGCCAACATTTCACTATTATTTACTGTGATAATCATATGCTTAGAGAAAATTTAACAATAAAAAGTACAAATGATGTTTATAACTAGAATTAGAACATTGGAATGTTGGGAGCTCTATTGAAAACAATGCAGTGCTCCAGGCTTATAGTGGCTGGTTTAAGCCTGGAGCTCCAACATTCCAATGATTCTTTGTTCACAGCTCTGGCTGTGAACAAAGGCTTCAGGGAATCTGAGGGGATTCCAATCCCCTCACGCTCCCAAAAGGCTTTGTTTTTTTTGTTAGAACATTCTGTCCTCTAGTGACAGAATGTTCTAATAGCCTTATAGCCATTCGTAGATGGGCTATAATGAAATGAATGAAATGAAAATTGCACTTGTATAGCGCGTAACTACCCGGAGGCCTCGCAGCGCTTTAGACTGATTGCTTGTGGCTGGCTCAGGGTGAATTAACACGCTTTTGCGAACAAGTGCGTTTTTAAAGCCTTTAAAGCGTTTTTACCGCTATTAAAGTCCCTCTCCCTTGTTAAAGGCCCTCGCCTTCGACTCGGGGCCTTTAACGCTGGAGAGGGCCTTTAATAGCCGGTATAGCCCTCTACGGCGGGCTATAAGGCTATATTAGAACATTGGAATGTTGGTAGCTCTATTGAAAACAATGCAGTGCTCCGGGCTTATAGTGGCTGGTTTAAGACTGGAGCTCCAACATTCCAATGATTCTTTGTTCACAGCTCTGGCTGTGAAAAAGGCTTCAAGGACCCTGAGAGGATTCCAATCCCCTCACGCTCCCATAAGGATTTGTTCTTTTTGTTGAAACATTCTGCCCTCTAGTGGCAGAATGTTCTAATAGTCCTATATCCCTTGTTAGCTGGGCTATACTGGCTATTATAGTCCCTCTCCCTTGTTAAAGGCTATCGCCTTCGGCTCAGGGCCTTTAACGCTGGAGAGGGCCTTTATAGAATAGCCGGTATAGCCCTCTACGGCGGGCTGTAAGGCTATAGTATAACACTGAGGCTAACTCTTTACCAGCTCTTTACCAGAATCTGTAGCTGTGATTAACCGTTCTTATGGAAAATTTTAAAAAGTCCATCACAGTTACTGTTTGGATTAGCAACATTGTGTGGTGAACTTGTGACCTGTGTGCTCATTTAAGTGTTACTATGGTAACAAGCAGTAAGCAGTTTGGGGGTAGGGTTGAAAGGTACTGGCTGTACAGAAACTGTTATATTTACCCAGGATCCTCTACATGACAGAAAGGAAAGCAAACTAGGACAGAACACTGTGTAGCTGATTTACAAGCCCCTTGCACCACTTTCGCGTCACTTTTTCCATGTTAAAAGTGATGCAACAGTGGCGCAAAGGACTTGTAAATGTGCCCCTTGGAACATTACGAGCAAAAGAAGTACACAACTCTTCGAATTCTTTATCGATCACAATTAGACAGTGTTGGTTCACGATTCACAATGCACTTCACTAAATACTTTGTGCCTATTTAAATGGGAGACAAGATTGTTGATATTACAAAACTTAGGGGCATATTCACAAGGATGGCGTTAAAATAGTTGCCGCTTTATTGGCAGCAACGTACAATTAAAACGGCGATAATGGACTTCAAAATCCTTTGTTATCTTACTGGAAGATTTTTTCAACATTGCTGTTTGATATGCAAGAGTGAGAGTGGAGGCTCCCACCATGCCATAGCAAACTTGGGGGCACATTGTCAAGTACAGCGTTAACATGTTCTGGCGTAAACCTGGGCTTCTATAGGAATTCTCACTAATTCTCAAAAGCCTAATATTAAGCCATTATGACAGCTTTAACGACACTTTCCTAACGCTAAAGCAATAATAATTTTAATGCTGTCCTTGTAAATATGCCCCAATATCACGAGAAATACAGCGATAATTTATGTTTGCAAGTGGAAAGCTCATTAATATAGGACTGTGGACTCAACATATCAATTCACCTCGCATATTAAACATGCTTAAGTTTGCTTCAGTGGTACAAAAGGGGGTGGTGATGGACGGAGCATCTGAACCAATCAAACACTCACACCCAGTCAACAGATCTGGGTTTAATCCATCACCGTTCTTTAGCCCACTCTGCCACCCCAGTTTAGACATGGCCATATGCAAATCAGTCTGACCCTGTGCCTCATGGGAACAGTCCAGCCCGAACTGCCAAGCCATGCCTTCCCTGGACCGGAAACAAGCTTCCGAGGACAGGTTTCTGGCATTACAGCCGTCTTCAGCCCGGCTTGCTTGACTCCAGTGGCAGAGTGAGCAAGGGACTCACGTCTGAGCATACCCTGCCAACTTATGGCGAACAAAGTGGTACAAAAGGGGGTGGTGATGGACGGAGCATCTGAGCCAATCAAACACTCACACCCAGTCAACAGATCTGGGCTTAATCCATCACCGTTTTTTAGCCCACTCTGCCACCCCAGTTCAGACATGGCCATATGCAAATCAGTCTTACCATGTGCCTCATGGGAACAGTCCAGCCCGAACTGACAAGCCATGCCTTCCCTGGACCGGAAACAAGCTTCCGAGGACCGGTTTCTGGCATTACCGCCATCTTCAGCCCGGCTTGCTTGAATCCAGTCGCAAAGTGAGCAAGGGACTCACGTCTGAGCATACCCTGCCAACTTATGGCGATTAAAGTGGTACAAAAGGGGGTGGTGATGGACGGAGCATCTGAACCAATCAAACACTCACACCCAGTCAACAAATCTGGGTTTAATCCATCACGGTTCTTTAGCCCACTCTGCCACCCCAGTTCAGACATGGCCATATGCAAATCAGTCTGACCCTGTGCCTCGTGGGAAAAGTCCAGCCCGAACTGCCAAGCCATGCCTTCCCTGGACCAGAAACAAGCTTCCGAGGACCGGTTTCTGGCATTACAGCCGTCTTCAGCCCGGCTTGCTTGAATCCAGTGGCAAAGTGAGCAAGGGACTCACGTCTGAGCATACCCTGCCAACCTATGGTGAACAAAGTGGTACAAAAGGGGGTGGTGATAGACGGAGCATCTGAACCAATCAAACACTCACACCCAGTCAACAGATCTGGGTTTAATCCATAACCGTTCTTTAGCCCACTCTGCCACCCCAGTTCAGACATGGCCATATGCAAATCAGTCTGACCCTGTGCCTCATGGGAACAGTCCAGCCCGAACTGCCAAGCCATGCCTTCTCTGGACCGGAAACAAGCTACCGAGGACCGGTTTCTGGCATTTCAGCCTTCTTCAGCCCGGCTTGCTTGAATCCAGTGTTCGCCATAAGTTGGCAGGGTTTGCTCAGACGTGAGTCCCTTGCTCACTTTGCCACTGGATTCAAGCAAGCCGAGCTGAAGAAGGCTGAAATGCCAGAAACCGGTCCTCGGTACATTGTTTCCGGTCCAGGGAAGGCATGGCTTGGCAGTTCGGGCTGGACTGTTCCCATGAGGCACAGGGTCAGACTGATTTGCATATGGCCATGTCTGAACTGGGGTGGCAGAGTGGGCTAAAGAACGGTGAAGGATTAAACCTAGATCTGTTGACTGGGGGTGAGTGCTTGTATTGTCAATGCTTCGTACATCATTTCCTTTGGTTTTTCTTTGTTCGCCATAAGTTGGCAGGATATGCTCAGACGTGAGTCCCTTGCTCACTTTGCCACTGGATTCAAGCAAGCCGAGCTGAAGAAGGCTGAAATGCCAGAAACCGGTCCTCGGTACGTTGTTTCCGGTCCAGGGAAGGCATGGCTTGGCAGTTCGGGCTGGACTGTTCCCATGAGGCACATGGTCAGACTGATTTGCATATGGCCATGTCTGAACTGGGGTGGCAGAGTGGGCTAAAGAACGGTGATGGATTAAACCTAGATCAGTTGACTGGGGGTGAGTGCTTGTATTGTCAATGCTTCGTCCATCATTTCCTTTAGTTTTTCTTTGTTCGCCATAAGTTGGCAGGGTATACTCAGACGTGAGTCCCTTGCTCACTTTGCCACTGGATTCAAGCAAGCCGGGCTGAAGAAGGCTGAAATGCCAGAAACCGGTCCTCGGTAGCTTGTTTCCGGTCCAGGGAAGGCATGGGTTGGCAGTTCGGGCTGGACTGTTCCCATGAGGCACAGGGTCAGACTGATTTGCATATGGCCATGTCTGAACTGGGGTGGCAGAGTGGGCTAAAGAACGGTGATGGATTAAACCCAGATCAGTTGACTGGGGTTGAGTGCTTGTATTGTCAACGCTCCGTCCATAATTTCCTTCAGTTTTTCTTTGTTCGCCATAAGTTGGCAGGATATGCTCAGACGTGAGTCCCTTGCTCACTTTGCCACTGGATTCAAGCAAGCCGGGCTGAAGAAGGCTGAAATGCCAGAAACCGGTCCTCGGTAGCTTGTTTCCGGTCCAGGGAACGCATGGCTTGGCAGTTCGGGCTGGACTGTTCCCATGAGGCACAGGGTCAGACTGATTTGCATACGGCCATATCTGAACTGGGGTGGCAGAGTGGGCTAAAGAACGGTGATGGATTAAACCCAGATCAGTTGACTGGGGTTGAGTGCTTGTATTGTCAACGCTCCGTCCATCATTTCCTTTGGTTTTTCCTTGTTCGCCATAAGTTGGCAGGATATGCTCAGACGTGAGTCCCTTGCTCACTTTGCCACTGGATTCAAGCAAGCCGGGCTGAAGAAGGCTGAAGTGCCAGAAACGGGTCCTCGGTAGCTTGTTTCCGGTCCAGGGAAGGCATGGCTTGGCAGTTCGGGCTGGACTGTTCATATGAGGCACAGGGTCAGACTGATTTGCATATGGCCAATTCTGAACTGGGGTGGCAGAGTGGGCTAAAGAACGGTGATGGATTAAACCCAGATAAGGTGACTGGGGGTGAGTGCTTGTATTGTCAACGCTCCGTCCATCATTTCCTTTGGTTTTGCTTTGTTCGCCATAAGTTGGCAGGATATGCTCAGACGTGAGTCCCTTGCTCACTTTGCCACTGGATTCAAGCCAGCCGGGCTGAAGAAGGCTGAAATGCCAGAAACCGGTCCTCGGTAGCTTGTTTCCGGTTCAGGGAAGTCATGGCTTGGCAGTTCGGGCTGGACTGTTCCCATGAGGCACAGGGTCAGACTGATTTGCATATAGCCAATTCTGAACTGGGGTGGTAGAGTGGGCTAAAGAACGGTGATGGATTAAAGCCAGATCAGGTGACTGGGGGTGAGTGCTTGTATTGTCAAAGCTCCGTCCATCATTTCCTTTGTTTTTTCTTTGTTCGCCATAAGTTGGCAGGGTATGCTCAGACGTGAGTCCCTTGCTCACTTTGCCAGTGGATTCAAGCAAGCCGGGCTGAAGAAGGCTGAAATGCCAGAAACCGGTCCTCGGTAGCTTGTTTCCGGTCCAGGGAAGGCATGGCTTGGCAGTTCGGGCTGGACGGTTCCCATGAGGCACAAGGTCAGACTGATTTGCATATGGCCAATTCTGAACTGGGGTGGCAGAGTGGGCTAAAGAACGGTGATGGATTAAACCCAGATCAGGTGACTGGGGGTGAGTGCTTGTATTGTCAACGCTCTGTCCATCATTTTCTTTGTTTTTTCGTTGTTCGCCATAAGTTGACAGGGTATGCTCAGACGTGAGTCCCTTGCTCACTTTGCCACTGGATTCAAGCAAGCCAGGCTGAAGAAGGCTGAAATGCCAGAAACCGGTCCTCGGTACATTGTTTCCGGTCCAGGGAAGGCATGGCTTGGCAGTTCGGGCTGGACTGTTCCCATGAGGCACAGGGTCAGACTGATTTGCATATGGCCATGTCTGAACTGGGGTGGCAGAGTGGGCTAAAGAACGGTGAAGGATTAAACCTAGATCTGTTGACTGGGGGTGAGTGCTTGTATTGTCAATGCTTCGTCCATCATTTCCCTTAGTTTTTCTTTGTTCGCCATAAGTTGGCAGGGTATACTCAGACGTGAGTCCGTTGCTCACTTTGCCACTGGATTCAAGCAAGCTGGGCTGAAGAAGGCTGAAATGCCAGAAACGGGTCCTCAGTAGCTTGTTTCCGGTCCAGGGAAGGCATGGCTTGGCAGTTCGGGCTGGACTGTTCCCATGAGGCACAGGGTCAGACTGATTTGCATATGGCCATGTCTGAACTGGGGTGGCAGAGTGGGCTAAAGAACGGTGATGGATTAAACCCAGATCAGTTGACTGGGGTTGAGTGCTTGTATTGTCAACGCTCCGTCCATAATTTCCTTTGGTTTTTCTTTGTTCGCCATAAGTTGGCAGGATATGCTCAGACGTGAGTCCCTTGCTCACTTTGCCACTGGATTCAAGCAAGCCGAGCTGAAGAAGGCTGAAATGCCAGAAACCGGTCCTCGGTACGTTGTTTCCGGTCCAGGGAAGGCATGGCTTGGCAGTTCGGGCTGGACTGTTCCCATGAGGCACATGGTCAGACTGATTTGCATATGGCCATGTCTGAACTGGGGTGGCAGAGTGGGCTAAAGAACGGTGATGGATTAAACCTAGATCAGTTGACTGGGGGTGAGTGCTTGTATTGTCAATGCTTCGTCCATCATTTCCTTTAGTTTTTCTTTGTTCGCCATAAGTTGGCAGGGTATACTCAGACGTGAGTCCCTTGCTCACTTTGCCACTGGAGTCAAGCAAGCTGGGCTGAAGAAGGCTGAAATGCCAGAAACCGGTCCTCGGTAGCTTGTTTCCGGTCCAGGGAAGGCATGGGTTGGCAGTTCGGGCTGGACTGTTCCCATGAGGCACAGGGTCGAACTGATTTGCATATGGCCATGTCTGAACTGGGGTGGCAGAGTGGGCTAAAGAACGGTGATGGATTAAACCCAGATCAGTTGACTGGGGTTGAGTGCTTGTATTGTCAACGCTCCGTCCATAATTTCCTTCGGTTTTTCTTTGTTCGCCATAAGTTGGCAGGATATGCTCAGACGTGAGTCCCTTGCTCACTTTGCCACTGGATTCAAGCAAGCCGGGCTGAAGAAGGCTGAAATGCCAGAAACCGGTCCTCGGTAGCTTGTTTCCGGTCCAGGGAACGCATGGCTTGGCAGTTCGGGCTGGACTGCTCCCATGAGGCACAGGGTCAGACTGATTTGCATACGGCCATATCTGAACTGGGGTGGCAGAGTGGGCTAAAGAACGGTGATGGATTAAACCCAGATCAGTTGACTGGGGTTGAGTGCTTGTATTGTCAACGCTCCGTCCATCATTTCCTTTGGTTTTTCTTTGTTCGCCATAAGTTGGCAGGATATGCTCAGACGTGAGTCCCTTGCTCACTTTGCCACTGGATTCAAGCAAGCCGGGCTGAAGAAGGCTGAAGTGCCAGAAACGGGTCCTCGGTAGCTTGTTTCCGGTCCAGGGAAGGCATGGCTTGGCAGTTCGGGCTGGACTGTTCATATGAGGCACAGGGTCAGACTGATTTGCATATGGCCAATTCTGAACTGGGGTGGCAGAGTGGGCTAAAGAATGGTGATGGATTAAACCCAGATAAGGTGACTGGGGGTGAGTGCTTGTATTGTCAACGCTCCGTCCATCATTTCCTTTGGTTTTGCTTTGTTCGCCATAAGTTGGCAGGATATGCTCAGACGTGAGTCCCTTGCTCACTTTGCCACTGGATTCAAGCCAGCCGGGCTGAAGAAGGCTGAAATGCCAGAAACCGGTCCTCGGTAGCTTGTTTCCGGTTCAGGGAAGTCATGGCTTGGCAGTTCGGGCTGGACTGTTCCCATGAGGCACAGGGTCAGACTAATTTGCATATAGCCAATTCTGAACTGGGGTGGTAGAGTGGGCTAAAGAACGGTGATGGATTAAAGCCAGATCAGGTGACTGGGGGTGAGTGCTTGTATTGTCAAAGCTCCGTCCATCATTTCCTTTGTTTTTTCTTTGTTCGCCATAAGTTGGCAGGCTATGCTCAGACGTGAGTCCCTTGCTCACTTTGCCAGTGGATTCAAGCAAGCCGGGCTGAAGAAGGCTGAAATGCCAGAAACCGGTCCTCGGTAGCTTGTTTCCGGTCCAGGGAAGGCATGGCTTGGCAGTTCGGGCTGGACGGTTCCCATGAGGCACAAGGTCAGACTGATTTGCATATGGCCAATTCTGAACTGGGGTGGCAGAGTGGGCTAAAGAACGGTGATGGATTAAACCCAGATCAGGTGACTGGGGGTGAGTGCTTGTATTGTCAATGCTCCGTCCATCATTTCCTTTGTTTTTTCGTTGTTCGCCATAAGTTGACAGGGTATGCTCAGACGTGAGTCCCTTGCTCACTTTGCCACTGGATTCAAGCAAGCCGGGCTGAAGAAGACTGAAATGCCAGAAACCTGTCCTCGGTAGCTTGTTTCCAGTCCAGGGAAGGCATGGCTTGGCAGTTCGGGCTGGACTGTTCCCATGAGGCACAGGGTCAGACTGATTTGCATATGGCCATGTCTGAACTGGGGTGGCAGAGTGGGCTAAAGAACAGTGATGGATTAAACCCAGATCAGTTGACTGGGGGTGAGTGCTTGTATTGTCAACGCTCCGTCCATCATTTCCTTTGGTTTTTCTTTGTTCACCATAAGTTGGCAGGATATGCTCAGACGTGAGTCCCTTGCTCACTTTGCCACTGGATTCAAGCAAGCCGGGATGAAGAAGGCTGAAATGCCAGAAACCGGTCCTCGGTAGCTTGTTTCCGGTCCGGGGAAGGCATGGCTTGACAGTTCGGGCTGGACTGTTCCCATGAGGCACAGGGTCAGACTGATTTGCATATGGCCATGTCTGAACTGGGGTTGCAGAGTGGGCTAAAGAATGGTGATGGATTAAACCCAGATCCGGTGACTGGGCGTGAGTGCTTGTATTGGCAACGCTCCGTCCATCATTTACTTTGGTTTTTCTAAGTTTACTTCAGAACAGATGTTAGGATCCGACATAAACCGCAATTAGCGAGAGTTTTCCAATTGGTCCTCAAATCCATGGCCACCTTGTAAATACAACACTATTGTCATACCTCCCTCTTCCTTTTTATATTCTCATAGAAACACCTACCTTGCCACTGAGAACACCTACATTGCAACTCATTGGAGATACGAGGCAAGCCCTTAGCAAACCAGCTGCTAACATGCATTAATGCATCTTAGCGTCACCTAGTAAATAGGGCGATATAATTCTGACTGCATTTTTGGCTTTTTAAAAAATATTGCGGTGAAATGGCACTTGTTAATATGCCCTCAAGTTTGCTATGACACAACGGGAACCTCTACTCCTGCCCTGCCATACCAAACAGCAGTATCCCGGGGTAGACACCCCGAGACACAGCAGGAGCCGCTCCTGGCGGTTGGTGTTCCCAAAAACCTTTGACTGCTCCAGAATAGAGACCACATGGCTCCCCTCTCAAAATATAAAAAGCCCTAGAGGGTGATAATCCTCGGGCTTACACAAACCTTTGAGCTCCCTCACCCATTTATTTTGTAGCATCGAGGAATGCTAGTCCCCAGGCTACAGGGCCCCTCGGGACCCCCATCAAATATAATATTATATACCCTGGGATTTGGCCCTCCCAGGTAGCTAATTTTTAAACAAGCACAGGAGCCCCTTCTTCATTTTCATTTTTATTACGGCGGATCCATGCACCCAACAAACGTTTCTCACTTTTTTCCCCAAAACATTTTTTGGGGGCACCCCCTAAAGCAGGTCTAGATGATCAACATATTTCTTACATGCCCTCTTTATACGTTTTGAACACTTGTCCCATTATTTTCTAGATCCTCGCTTCTACCGAGGCACAAAATGGCTTCCAACAATTCCTGGTTTCGAATATTAACAATCACTTGACAGCCAATTAGCATTCTGCGCGTGATCGGGACGGTGCGCTTATAATACACGCAAGATGCGCGGATCCACCGAGGCCATAGATATAAATGTACAGATTTATACCATATAAGCAAAAGGAATGAGTCTGAACCAAGGACTACAACGTTGCCAAATTTGTTGTAATTCCGATCAGTGGTTCGGGCTGTAGCGGCGAAGAACGGTACCTATGGAAAATTGCATGGGGAAAACACATTTTGGGACCCCCCTTTTTTCTCAGCCCCTGCTTCACGAATCACCCCAAGACTTTTAGGATAAGAGCAGACCGGACGGCCCCACCAGTTTTGTAAATTTCACAAAGATGGGTCAACCGGCGCAAAAATTATTCAAAATAGAATGTTGCGGATTTCCTATGGAAAATAGGTCCTAACTATAACTACCTACTGGCGACCGCTAAATGTAAACCTGAAATTCAAAGCAGTAACCCTGTTTCTCAAATACACAAATGTCGTTATGCTAGAAGAGGCTACACAAATATGTGACATTAACATATTGAAATAAAGGTTGTCCTATATAAATATCTATGTAAACGAACATATGTAATGCACCTTTAAGAAAACTCTTTCAAAATGTGACTCTAACAGACTTGAAAGTAACCTTTATACTATGTCTATTGAAATGACTATGTGTAAATGCAACTGTAAATGTGTGTATTGTGGAGACTTGGGTCATGTGACCAAGACCACAGACGTGGTCGAAACGTGTCGTCTTTTCTGCCAAGAATAAAACTTACTTGCTGCAACTGCTGTGGGCTCGCCTGAATTCCTTTTCCTGTGGAATTTCTGGATCGCAATATTTGGCAGCGGCGTCCGCAGGCGAAGCCCCGACTCGTTTGGAAGGGTACTCTATTTTCCGCCCATCCTGCATTTGGCTTCCTTGTCGTCTGGAGTACCCGCCGGATGGCTGCAAACACAAAAAGTCCAACACAACGGAACCGGAGTTGCGTGCTCTGACGAAGAAACCGATCTCCAAGTAGGTGTGGTGGAGCCCCGAGTGCGGCATTTCACCCTGACGGTAGCTGCCTCGCCCCAGCATCACCAACCCATACGGAGTGTAAGGAACTTCCGAAGATCAACCCGAAACAAACAGGAAGGCGGAAGCAAAACACTGTTGCATTTCCGCCTGACCTGTCCCGTTTCCAGCAAAGCGCCGACCGAACTGTGTAGTCGCCCAGAGTACGCGTGAGCCAGCCAGCTCAATACACGAGACAGTGTCAGACAGCACACAGTGCGCAACAAACACTGTCAAAACCACCGAATCCTCCAAGACAATGGCAGAGGAATATGTACGAGGACGTGAGGAATCAGCAAAGGCTATTTTTTCGGGGACACAAAGAGACACCCAACCAACAGGAGACACAGAAACCACGACACCCACATCCAATCTATGCCAAAAAGGGAACAACCTAGAACGCCAAAGATGCCGCGAGATCAGCAGATGGTGGGATGCTACCTCCCTGCAAAACTACCTAGAAATGAACCGCATCCCGAGAGGGCTTCGTATCTTTATCACCCCCACACTTGCAAGGCCAAAACCCAAAGTATTGCAGGACTGGGTGGATAACACCACGGCATGCTCAAAGCGCTTGTTAGAGATTTTAATCAACAACGCGTGGGATGAGCATAAGCTACTGAAATCACAGATACAGGAGATCCTAGTTGATCTGAAACAAGAAAAAGACCAACAAGAGGTGAACAAAATCATTAAATCCATGGAGTATAAAATGCAAGCCTTCGAGAAGGATGTGGTGGCTAGAAAGCAAAGAAAGTTCGTACGAGACGAACGGGACTATGCGGCTGGGCGCATTTGTACTTTTGCCAGAAAATATGACAAAGTCAGAACTGATCTGAATTAGGACAAGGCCCTAGAAACACTTGAACAAAGCAAAGATGGATCAATTATGGACATAAGCTCTGACCAGGAGTCATTGTACAGCGTGGCATCTGACACTCTGGAGCAGCAGTCTTTTTCCCGGGAACACCTCTTAATGCAGAAGGAGAAAGAACATTTTATAGGAGGGCGGCCGAAAGGAAAAGGATCAGGAAACGCAGGCAAAACCAGAGAAGGAACGCAAGGCGCAAACAACATAAGAACAACTGGCATGGGAACCAGAGGTCAGACAGTGAAAATACAATAATGGAGAACAACACGCAGAAATTAACGGTAATTAACCTAAGCAATAGAATTTTGTCTGATGTAGAGAATGATGTACTTGAATTAGGTTTATCATTCTGTCCTGAGAAAGGCTTAGACTATGCGCAAGTAAGGGTAGATCTGTGTACGTTAAACTATGCAAATTACATTCTTCCAGGAAAAACAAAACAGGGGTCACCTCTATTCCAACCCAAGCAAAAGACACCGGTATAACAATCAGGGATGTCCCGGCACTACAAGCTATGACTGATCTAGCTGCACAGACACCTTATGACATTCCTGTTACCACCATTGATCCATTTGATCCTACAAGTGCAAGCGATGTCCCAGACCCCTTGGGGGTAGCAACAGGGTACACCCCAGGGACTGTCTTTAGGGGCAAATCCAAATATATCCCAATACTACCCAGGGACAACATAGACGTGTTCAGCGAGCTCGTTGCTTATGACCTGCTCTCTCTCATAGGGAATCCCAACACTAGAAATAATCTAATCAAGGGCCAGTGACAAGCGGTAAATGACCTCCAGAAAGATGGAAACATTATTATCAAACCCTCAGACAAGGGCAGGAACATTGTCCTGCTTACTAGGGAGCTATACCTAAAGAAGGCTTACCGCCAGCTCAATGATAAAACTTGTTATGCCAAAGTGGACAGGAAATATCTTGTCACCCTCAAAGACACATACCATGAGAAACTCAAGAACTGGCATGAACAAGGTCTCTTCAGTTGGGATGAAAAACAATTCCTTACTAACACCACACCTACCACACCGACCCTGTATCTCCTGCCCAAAGTCCATAAGAGTGAAACCTACCCGCCAGGACGACCCATAGTCTCCTCAAAAAACAGCTTTATGGAAAAAACAAGCACATTTGCAGATCATTTCCTATTTCCCTATGTTAAAGAACAGAAAACCTACATATGGGACACAACAGATTTTCTAAACAAAACTAGGAACATTTTGATGGGGGCGGGGGACTGGCTTGTTTGTTTAGATGTGGAGGCGCTCTATACGAGCATACGGCATGAGGATGGCCTCAAAGCCTGCAAGTACTTTCTCGGAGATCGTAATGTGGGGTACCTACAACACACAACCATGTTGCTTGAAATGATTTCTATTTGTTTGAAAGAAAAAAAATATATGTTTGAAAATGCGCATTTTAAACAACTACAGGGCACTTCCATGGGCACCTGCTTTGCCCCCAGCTACGCCAATCTCATGGTTGGCTGGTGGGAGAAGCAGGTGCTCTGGAATGAGCAAGCAGAGAAATGTGCATTCAATGTCAATAAATGGCTGAGATACATTGATGATATTTTATTTGTATGTCTCAACTGCAACAATCTCAACCTACGATTCACTAGACACTACAGCCAAACACATATTGAATTTTTTAACCTAAGACTGACAGTAGAGAAAGGGAGGATAAGCACCAATCTCTTCCGTAAAGCAATCGCAGGAAACTCCATTTTACACTCTACCAGCGCACACTGCCCTAGCTTTAGATGGGGCATCCCATACAGCGAATTCCTGATAGCCAAACGCAATTGTAGCTCTGAGGAGTCCAACAAACAAACCAAAAATGACATGAAACTCAGGTTCAAGGAGAGGGGGTATTCAAGAAAGGCTTTATATCAGGCAGAAACCAGAGTAGAAGCCAAATTCTGGGTCGAGATACTTGGAGACAGTGGATCTACCAAGAAGAGCATACAGAACAGTGAGACACAACAGATCAGATTTATCACCAAGTTTTGCAGTCACTCAAATCAGATCCGCAACATTCTGAAAAACAGATGGGATATTCTCAGACAAGATCCCATCCTGAGAAACACGATAGGGATCAGACCATCAGTTACTTATGAAAGAAACTCATCCCTCAAAGACATCCTAGTACAGAGTCACTTCCAGAGCAAGAAAAGTAGCTGGCTACAACAGACCAAGGGGTTCCGCAAATTCAGCAACTGCAAGGCCTGTAAGCACAGTACGAATATCACAGAGGTCACCCTAGAGAGAACGAAAACTAAATGGAAAATACCTCAATTGATTAATTGCAACACTGAGTTTGTCTTGTACGTGATCATTTGTCCCTGTGGCCTCCGGTACATTGGGTCCACTAACTTTGCAATGAAAAAATGCATACTAGAGCACTGGCGTGCCATCACCAACAGGGACAACAGTTACAGTACAGCCAGACACTTTGCCAGGGAACACGAGGAAGACTGGACCAAAGCAAAATTCTTTGCCCTGGACTCCGTCAGCGCCAATCCCAGAGGAGGCAACCGTGTTACCGCACTCCGCAAACGCGAGTCACGCTTTATACTACAGGCAGGTACTAAGTTCCCGTTTGGCATTAACCAGGATGAGGAAATGTACAGTCAACTATGAGGTTCTATGTGCCCACAACAGAAACACTGACAATGCCTCGCTGATACACTCTACCTCCTCCCCTTCCCTTTTCAACTTACACACCCCTCACTGCACAATCTTTATAATCTTAGGGTACTGCGATCTCAGACACAATACAAAACTCGGTCGGCTCTTAGGGGACAGAACCGGAATACATGACAGTCTACGAGTGAATCTGATGTTCTTTCAATGCATTAACTGTCTGATATTCATCTTACAGAAGAGTGCCACACAGCATGCAGCGTGATGTCACTACCACGATAAAGAAATGAGCACCAGAGTCGAGGGCACTTGTCCAAACTCTAAGTCACCCACTAGTAAAAAACACACCCAAGTACTATACCCGCACTAGGAGGATTAACCTCAAGGACGCGTTGGCACTCCAGCTTTGGTACGAAATGCATTGACCAGCATATATACTTCAAATCTATGCTCAGGTTATCCATGTGCCGACCCGAACTAGTATAATAATGTACTCTCAACATAAATTTAAACCTGAAATTCAAAGCAGTAACCCTGTTTCATAAATACACAAATGTCGTTATGCTAGAAGACGCTACACAAATGTGTCACGTTAACATATTCAAATAAAGGTTGTCCTATATATATATCTATGTAAACAAACATATGTAATGCACCTTTAAGAATGTGTAAATGCACCTATAAATGTATTTATTGTGGAGACGTGGGTCATGTGACCAAGACCACGGACGTGGTCGAAATGCGTCGTCTTTTCTGCAAAGAATAAAACTTACTTGCTGCAACTGCTGTGGGCCCACGTGAATTCCTTTTCCAGTGCAATTTCTAGATCGCAATATATATATATATATTGTGGACTGCTGGATATGAGTTGTTTTGAGGTCCTGACCTCTGGTTCTGAATTCCACTCGGAACCTGGACTGCTCTTTTCATATATATATATATATATAAATATATATATACATATATATATATATATATATATATATATTACCTACTGGCGGTCGCCAGTAGGTATATATAGTTAGGATTTTTTCTCTATGGGTTTTTTGAAAATTCTATGTCTAATAACTTTGGCGTTTGTGGACGGAATTGGCTGAAATTTTCAGGAAAATGGCACATTTTGTTTCTGAGCAGCCCCTGAAAATTTTGGGGGGGTTCATCAAGGGGGGGCCGAGAAAAAAGGGGGGTCCCAAAACGCGTTTTTCCTATGTTAATTTCCATAGGGCGGTTGGCCTCACTTTTAGCCCGAACGGCTGAATGGATTTGCACGAAACTTGGCAAAATTGTAGGGACTGGTAGCCCGATGTGCCTTTTGTAGGTCTCAATATATGTGCTTCAGTGGATTTTGAGAAATTAAGGTTCAAAAAAAGATATATATCTGTAACCGCGGACTGGGCAGCGCTCCGCTACGCGTACTTTTCGCGCAACGGAGCTTTGTGAAGCGAAGCTGATTGGTTCTCCGGCGTCTGTGAACATTCCAAACAGTCCGTAGCGGCCGCCATCTTGTCTCTCGGTAGGATCGAGAGACAAGGGGAGGCGAAAGCGAAGGGGCAAATGACCATAAGGGGGAATAGTAGATCCTCGCTGACCCCCTAGGTTTGATGTGGAGGTTTTAAAAGGGCCCCGCGGGGCAAAAAAAAATAATAATAATAATAATTGAACGGCTGAATGGATTTGCACGAAACTTGGCAAAATATTAGGGACTGGTAGCCCGATGTGCCTTTGCTAGGTCTCAATATATGTGCTCCAGTGGATTTTGAGAAATTAACGTTCAAAAAAAGGTATATATCTGTAACAGCGCACCGCTTCGCGTACTTTTCGCGTTACGGAGCTTTGCGAAGCGAAGCAGATTGGCTCTCCGGTGTCTGTAAACATTCCAAACAGTCCGTAGCGGCCGCCATCTTGTCTCTCGGTAGGATGGAACAGCTGAATGGATTTGCACGAAACTTGGCAAAATTGTAGGGACTGGTAGCCCGATGTGCCTTTGCTAGGTCTCAATATATGTGGTTCAGTGCATTTTGAGAAATTAACGTTCAGAAACAAGATATATATCTGTAACAGCGCTCCGCTTCGCGGAGATAAAATTATATGTGTATTACCTAGCTGTTGCTAACACCAGTTAGCGACGGCTAGTAGAAGATAGCGACCATCTTGGGCCCCACTTTGCATGTGAGTGATATTTATCACTAATGACATGCAAAGTGGGCATGCCAAGATGTTAGCGACTGGAAACAGTCGCTAACATCGCTATCTCCTATTATCAACTTTTGGAAATATTCGAGATAAGGGCGAATATCTCTAAAAGCTACCACCTGCCCTGAGCAGTTCTTAGCCATGTTATCCAATGGGAGGTGGATAACATGGCTAAGAGCATTAGCTCGGTAATGCATGAATATCGCTGAGTTTTCAGCGATATTAATGCATTGCGGTCGTTTTTTATCGTATTTCCGATAAACCTTGATAATAGCAAGGTTTATCTGCGATAATTTCTGACGGTAAAAAAATCGTTGCTAAGCATCGTTAGGGATAAATATCGCTTAACTTTGGTAATATGCCCCAACGTCTGTTAACGTTCGATTCGAAGGAAATCAGGAAGTGTTGAAAAACATTGTCTGCGCCATCTTGTCTTTTTTCAAATGCCACACTTTTGTCGTGCACGGCAGCCATTTTAGATGCCTTGACCAGACCCACTCTGTGCACGCTGTCGATCCTTAGCATGGCTCCCCACCCTCGCAAACATCTCCCCCAGGCAGTGGTCACCCCCGCTCTCTGTCTTATGCATGGGTAATAAACCTCCCCCATCTGCGCTGCTGTTCCCTGAGAATCACACCCTGTGCCCGCCCGACACCTCCCTTTCGCCCTATTCACTACCGCACCCTCTGACACTCCTTTTCCTCTGTGTCCGATTGTCCAGGCTGGTCCTAGGGTATCAGCTAGCCCTGCAGATGTAGTTTATGGCCACAGCTGTAAAGAATCACCCCTCTTCAAAGGAGTTATAGTAGATCAAGGCCCACACTCGATGAGATTCGTCACAGCAGAAGCGTTGCTATTATCTGAAAACCATCCTGTATTGTGATTGGGGAGGGGACCGAGCCTGAAGCGGAAGATTCCAGGGATGACTGTTTGTACATCAAAGTTTTTACAATTATGTGTCACATTAAAAATATATAGCACTCCGACAAAGTAGTAAGATTATAAAACTTTAATAATTTATAAATATATACAAGAAAACAAAAATAGTAATAACATATAAACATTTTTAGGGAAAAACAACGAAGTAGCGGTCGGCTGTGCGAATAGTCCCAACGCAGCACAACGTCCAGATTTCCGGCGTGGGGCGTCGCGGGGGGTGGGTCATCAGTAGCAAACTGTTGTGCGAATAGTTCCAAGGCAGCAGAACGCGTTGAAATCTAGATGACACGAAAGTGATGTCTAGTAAGTTGCCACCCAGCAAATAACGGCATGGGGCGTCGCGGGGGGTGGGTCATCAGTAGCAAACTGTTGCGCGAATAGTTCCAAGGCAGCAGAACGATGGCACCAAGGTGATGTCCAGTAAGTTGCCGCACTGGTTTTGGTATCCTACAATGCTGCTCCGAATAACGGCGTGGAGCGCCCCGGGGGAGGCGGCGTGAACGGGCCTCTCCAGGTGGAGTGTCATCTGTTGTAGTGGGGCGCCCCTTTACCGTTTCAGTTGCCATTCCGTCCGTTTTTGGTCCACTGTGTCAAAAGCCGCAATTCAGCTGAGTTGCGCCCACTCTTGCGGTGCAGCGATAGGCGGCTGTCACAGGACTCTCAAAATGGCGGCAGGCTGTTTCCTTTTTGGGCCTGGTCCACTGAAATGGCCCTGGGACACCTTGGAAATCGGACGCTTGTCTGCTAGGTCTTGGACCTCATTCTCGAAAGTGTCCCCTCCGCCTTGAGAATTCATCAAAAGTTTTGGGGGCTCCGACTCCTGCAGGCTTCTGGTGGGGAGCGGCTGCCATGATTGCTCGCGGAATGACCACGACTGAGCTACGAGATGGTGGTGCTTTCATGCTGACGCCAGCTTCAGTCTGAAACATCCAGAAACAAGGTGGGGCTTTCATCGTTTGGGGGAAAAAAAAAAGTTTTCATCCTATGAAAAGTGTTGTTTTTAGGTCACATGATGAAGCCTTCCATCATTAGGAAACCAAAAGTAAAATGAACCAATGAAAAGTTTTATAAACAAGTCACATGACCTGTTATGCGGCATAGGGTGTAAAATTAGGAGAAAATACGTTGGCACGTGAGGCGGCGTCAGTAGCGGACCGATGTGCAAATAGGCCGAAGGCAACACAACGCGCCAAGATCTGGATGGCACCGAGGTGGTGTCATAGTTGAGAGTTCTGAGCAGCGGTTGTAACACTGTCTGAAGCTTATTTGCAGCTGCTGCAGCTTTACTACGCGCCAAGATCCGGATGGCACCGAGGTGGTGTCTAGTAAGGTGCACTGGTGTGGCCATCCTACAATGCTGAAAGTCGGCGTGGGGCGCCCCGTTGGCCTGTGAGTTTGCGTCAGTAGCGGACCGATGTGCGAATAGGCCGAAGGCAGCACAACGCGCCAAGATCCGGATGGCACCGAGGTGGTGTCCAGCAAGTTGCAGCACTGGTGTGGCCATCCTACAATGCTGAAAGTCGGCGTGGGGCGCCCCGTTGGCCTGTGAGTTTGCGTCAGTAGCGGACCGATGTGCGAATAGGCCGAAGGCAGCACAACGCGCCAAGATCCGGATGGCACCGAGGTGGTGTCTAGTAAGTTGTCGCACTGGTGTGGCCATCCAACAATGCTGAAAGTCGGCGTGGGGCGCCCCGTTGGCCTGTGAGTTTGCGTCAGTAGCGGACCGATGTGCGAATAGGCCGAAGGCAGCACAACGCGCCAAGATCCGGATGGCACCGAGGTGGTGTCTAGTAAGTTGCCGCACTGGTGTGGCCATCCTACAATGCTGAAAGTCGGCGTGGGGCGCCCCGTTGGCCTGTGAGATGGTGTCAGTAGCGGACTGATGTGTGAATGGGGCCAAAGGAAGCGCAACAATATTTTCTACTATATTTTCGGAGTAGAAGACACCACAAGGCGCTGAGATGCCAAGATCCGGATGGCACCGAGGTGATGTGTAAGTTGCGGACGGATGTGCGAATGGGGCCAAAGGCAGCTCAACAATATTTTCTGAAGAGAATACACCACAAGGCGCTGAGATGCCAAGATCCGGATGGCACCGAGGTGATGTCTAAGTTGCGGACCGATGTGCGAATGGGGCCAAAGGTAGCGTAACAAGATTTTCTGTATGGAAGATACCACTAGGCGTTGAGATGCCAAGATTCGGATGGCACCGAGGTGATGTCTAGGAAGTTGTGCCACTGGTGTGGCCATCGTACAATGGTAAAAGTCGGCGTGGGGCGCCCTATTGGCCTGTGAGATGGTGTCAGTAGCGGACTGATGTGCGAATGGGGCCAAAGGCAGCGCAACAATATTTTCTGACTGACACCACAAGGCGCTGAGATGCCAAGATCCGGATGGCATCGAGGTGATGTCTAAGTTGCGGACTGATGTGCGAATGGGGCCAAAGGCAGCGTAACAATATTTTCTGTATGGAAGATACCACTAGGCGTTGAGATGCCAAGATTCGGATGGCACCGAGGTGATGTCTAGCAAGTTGTTGTGGTCATCCTACAATGCTGAAACTCGGCGTGGGTCACCCCATTAGCCTGTGAGATGGCGTCAGTAGCGGACCGATGTGCGAATAGGCCGAAGGCAGCACAACGCGCCAAGATCCGGATGTCACCGTGGTGGTTTCATAGTTGAGAGGCACTTCATCTGCAGTGGGGCGCCGAGATCCGGATGGCACCGAGGTGATGTCTAGCAAGTTGCTGTACTTGTGTGGTCATCCTACAATGCTGAAACTCGGCGTGGGTCGCCCCATTAGCCTGTGAGATAGCTGTTCTTTGGATTTGGGCCTGGTCCACTAAAATGGCCCTGGGACACCTAAGAACTCGAACGCTCGATTTTTTTTCCCTTTCCTGTACATGCAAAAAAAGGTAAATGCCCGGTATGTTACACGCTTCATCTGCCACGATGAACTCTCCAGAGGAACCGAAAAAATATATAGTTGTGGTAACTATACCATGCATCGTCATATGGAGAGGTGGCACCAATTAATTATAGTGCTGCATAAAAGAGAGATTTGGAGGAGAACCCCTGACCTGCTAGTACATTCATCAAAGAAGTGGCACTGAGAGCTTCACAGGCAAGGGAAACGGTCCCAAATATTTAGAAGAACTTTGGAAAGATTAAAATGACATGTTTAGATTGTGGTAAATTAATTTCATGTGGGCAGATGAGTGTTACTCTAATAAATACAGCATATGAACATCATCATAGTCGATGGTTGGTTGAGACATTTTGACTATATCCTGGACCTGCCCGTCCTCGCCCAAAATGGCGCCGGAATAAATGGGACTCGTAACTCCTTGTTGTGTACTGGTTGCAGAACCTTGAAATCACGAGATACGTATGCAGTTTTGAAGCACATGGCGGGCGGGGACGAGAATTGATTGAATATTTCGACATCCCTATTGATATTAAGTTCTGATGTGTTATTGATTACTGTACTGTTGAAAATTCGAATTAACGTCACCCATGGTACTTGCCCGCAAATGTATATCTAGATAATTTTATTGTAACTGGCCCTGTCGTATTTTAATTATAAAATGTACGTCCACCGATTCCGTAACTGTTAGACACCTTAGTTTTTGCAACCTAATGGCCCGCCCGTTACGTTCCTCTACAGTGTAAATGTCTATTCATCATATACGATTACAGTTTGCTCCGTGGCAGGCCCACGTGGTTATAGGCTCGTATTTGTATAATGACAATTTCACAATAAAGGTTTTTAAAAGAAAACATGGTAGTAGTGTATACATTGGTAAAGTTTTTAATAATAGTCACTGTTTTAGAATCATTAAAAGGCAAGTGAAATAAAGCAGACCAATTACATGAAGGGTAAAAGGTATAATACGAAGGAACGCAGTAAAGATAAATGGTCAAGGGCTGTTGTGTTTTCTATTCCTGCAACATAAAGTGATCGATAAGAATCTCATATTCAGGCGTATCGGCGACTAAGACAGCAGGTCGACCCTCTTTTGCTCAACGGCTCCGTCATAGAACGAAGAAACGCTCTTTTTCTCGAAAAAAGAATATATTTTACTTGCAGGACTGTTGTAAAATTTCCGGGAAAGTACATTAGCCTGGAACATTATAACATATATTTAAGAGAAAATAATGTTCGGAAGTAATTAAAAGCGTAATTTTTAGGTGATATGACCAAGGCTTTCATCATTAGAATAAGAAAAGTAAAATGAACCAATGAAAAGTTTTATTAACAAGTCACATGACTTGTTATGGTTACGTTACGCGCTGCGCGCCCCGGATGACTTCCGGATGCGCTAACGCGGCGCGTCATATGACACCGAGGTGATGTGTAAGTTGTGGACGGATGTGCGAATGGGGCCAAAGGCAGCTCAACAATATTTTCTGAAGAGAATACACCACAAGGCGCTGAGATGCCAAGATCCGGATGGCACCGAGGTGATGTCTAAGTTGCGGACCGATGTGCGAATGGGGCCAAAGGTAGCGTAACAAGATTTTCTGTATGGAAGATACCACTAGGCGTTGAGATGCCAAGATTCGGATGGCACCGAGGTGATGTCTAGGAAGTTGTGCCACTGGTGTGGCCATCGTACAATGGTAAAAGTCGGCGTGGGGCGCCCTATTGGCCTGTGAGATGGTGTCAGTAGCGGACTGATGTGCGAATGGGGCCAAAGGCAGCGCAACAATATTTTCTGACTGACACCACAAGGCGCTGAGATGCCAAGATCCGGATGGCATCGAGGTGATGTCTAAGTTGCGGACTGATGTGCGAATGGGGCCAAAGGCAGCGTAACAATATTTTCTGTATGGAAGATACCACTAGGCGTTGAGATGCCAAGATTCGGATGGCACCGAGGTGATGTCTAGCAAGTTGTTGTGGTCATCCTACAATGCTGAAACTCGGCGTGGGTCACCCCATTAGCCTGTGAGATGGCGTCAGTAGCGGACCGATGTGCGAATAGGCCGAAGGCAGCACAACGCGCCAAGATCCGGATGTCACCGTGGTGGTTTCATAGTTGAGAGGCACTTCATCTGCAGTGGGGCGCCGAGATCCGGATGGCACCGAGGTGATGTCTAGCAAGTTGCTGTACTTGTGTGGTCATCCTACAATGCTGAAACTCGGCGTGGGTCGCCCCATTAGCCTGTGAGATAGCTGTTCTTTGGATTTGGGCCTGGTCCACTAAAATGGCCCTGGGACACCTAAGAACTCGAACGCTCGATTTTTTTTCCCTTTCCTGTACATGCAAAAAAAGGTAAATGCCCGGTATGTTACACGCTTCATCTGCCACGATGAACTCTCCAGAGGAACCGAAAAAATATATAGTTGTGGTAACTATACCATGCATCGTCATATGGAGAGGTGGCACCAATTTATTATAGTGCTGCATAAAAGAGAGATTTGGAGGAGAACCCCTGACCTGCTAGTACATTCATCAAAGAAGTGGCACTGAGAGCTTCACAGGCAAGGGAAACGGTCCCAAATATTTAGAAGAACTTTGGAAAGATTAAAATGACATGTTTAGATTGTGGTAAATTAATTTCATGTGGGCAGATGAGTGTTACTCTAATAAATACAGCATATGAACATCATCATAGTCGATGGTTGGTTGAGACATTTTGACTATATCCTGGACCTGCCCGTCCTCGCCCAAAATGGCGCCGGAATAAATGGGACTCGTAACTCCTTGTTGTGTACTGGTTGCAGAACCTTGAAATCACGAGATACGTATGCAGTTTTGAAGCACATGGCGGGCGGGGACGAGAATTGATTGAATATTTCGACATCCCTATTGATATTAAGTTCTGATGTGTTATTGATTACTGTACTGTTGAAAATTCGAATTAACGTCACCCATGGTACTTGCCCGCAAATGTATATCTAGATAATTTTATTGTAACTGGCCCTGTCGTATTTTAATTATAAAATGTACGTCCACCGATTCCGTAACTGTTAGACACCTTAGTTTTTGCAACCTAATGGCCCGCCCGTTACGTTCCTCTACAGTGTAAATGTCTATTCATCATATACGATTACAGTTTGCTCCGTGGCAGGCCCACGTGGTTATAGGCTCGTATTTGTATAATGAAATTTTCACAATAAAGGTTTTTAAAAGAAAACATGGTAGTAGTGTATACATTGGTAAAGTTTTTAATAATAGTCACTGTTTTAGAATCATTAAAAGGCAAGTGAAATAAAGCAGACCAATTACATGAAGGGTAAAAGGTATAATACGAAGGAACGCAGTAAAGATAAATGGTCAAGGGCTGTTGTGTTTTCTATTCCTGCAACATAAAGTGATCGATAAGAATCTCATATTCAGGCGTATCGGCGACTAAGACAGCAGGTCGACCCTCTTTTGCTCAACGGCTCCGTCATAGAACGAAGAAACGCTCTTTTTCTCGAAAAAAGAATATATTTTACTTGCAGGACTGTTGTAAAATTTCCGGGAAAGTACATTAGCCTGGAACATTATAACATATATTTAAGAGAAAATAATGTTCGGAAGTAATTAAAAGCGTAATTTTTAGGTGATATGACCAAGGCTTTCATCATTAGAATAAGAAAAGTAAAATGAACCAATGAAAAGTTTTATTAACAAGTCACATGACTTGTTATGGTTACGTTACGCGCTGCGCGCCCCGGATGACTTCCGGATGCGCTAACGCGGCGCGTCATATGACGCATTACGCGACAACGCAGGTCCAGAATATAGTCAAAATGTCTCCACCAACCAGCGGTCGAAACACAACCCCTTTCAGCAGGCTAAATAGTTCTGTTAAATGACAACAGAAAGGACAGGCAACAAGAACCATCAGTCAAAGAGGGGAGGGCTAGTTCTTCTCTACCGGGTTACATTGGGGCGCTACCGGAACTGATCGAATTGGTAGTCTACAGTGTTTCTGGATGTTTCAGACCGAAGCTGGGGTTAGCATGAGAGCAGCACCATTTCGTAGCTCCGTTGTGGCCATTCCGCAACCAATCATGGCAGCCGCTCTTTATCGTTATTTTGGGCGGGGTGGGTGGCGGAGCCGAGCTGTTTTGCAGCCATCATTGTGTGGAGTTCAGTTCATCTCACTAGTTTTGTATTTGTCATGAGGGGTTGTTCCTAATGTTTCTATTTGAGCGAGGTCAAAAAGAGATCCCATTAGTGGCCTACTGATTTTGCTCGATTCCTTTTCTTTTTTTTTACACGATTTTTCGTTATCTGCAAAGACTAAACAGAGTATTGCGACTCTGTGTTTGTTTGTAAATAGAGAATGAACCAAAGAGAACTAATTCTAAAACAGTAAATACTTGGATAACAATCAATCAAATGGAGAGAGAAGCAGGCACGACGGATTACAACGGGGGCAAAGGCCTGCGTTAACTACCTTTCACTATCTGCAAAGAGAGAGTACTCCTAATAGAAATGAGGGGGGGGGGCACCATTCAAAGCAGATCAGTGTGCATAAACACGAAAATGTTTTCACTTACCACGTACTTGACATTCGACAGCTTATGATATTTGCTATTAAAAAACCATTGAAATTCACTGAAAAAACCATAGGTTATAGACCATATATAGTTAGGAATTAGCATTTACAAAACCTTGAAAATTCACTGAAAAAACCATAGGTTATACACCATATATAGTTAGGAATTAGCATTTAAAAAACCTTATTTTACTCACACAAAACCATTGAAATTCCATATATAGTTAGTTGCACTAACTATATATCGCGCACCCGCAATCCACTGCTGATCATGTCACATATTACATCATTCATGACATGGTCAGTGACATCACTGATGACATCACTGATGACATCTCAAATGACATCACTGATGACATCACTGATGACATCTCATTTGACATTACTGATCACATCACTGATGACATCATTCATGTGATAATACGATGAACCTCTTCGGATTCTAATATAACCTTAGATACACTCAGTGTAAACAGACACTCACAGACTGTCACTCATCCATGGAGTTACTCACACACCTAGTCAGTCATGCAAAGAATCAATCACACCTCCATTTCCTCAACTATACAGTTATACACACCTTACTTATTCAAACATATACTAACACATATTTACTCTATTATACAATCCCTGATACAAGTTCACAGTGATCCATACAGCCACTCACACATTCACTGGCTCTTATGCACAGTTATTTATATATGTCAACTCTCACATGTACTGTGTTTTACATATGTACTTACTTTGACATGCAGCACTGAGATATCCATTCACTCACCAATACACTCATGCACACAGTCAACCGCCCATACAGCTGTTTCCACATGCACTTTTGAACCCATACATCTAGTGAATCAACTGCTCACACATCTATGCACAGAGTCATACACCTCCCAGCCACCCACACACACACTCAGTCTCCCATACAAATACTTGGGCAACCAATCAATAACCCATATAGTTACTCATATAGCTACTGATCAACACATGCAGCAGTTTACAGAACAACAGACATAATGATACACAAATTAAGACAGTTTAGTCACTAACCCATGCACTCAGTGAGACACATTTAATCACTCACTCATACAGTCAGGCATGCACCTACTAAATCATTCATCCAGACACTTATACATCCACTCATTCTTCAATATGTAAGACATATTTTAACTTTACAGAAACATAGTCACTGGATGTTGTCATCAGTGATGTCATCAGTGATGTCATTTGAGATGTCATCAGTGATGTCATCAGTGATGTCACTGACCATGTCATGAATGATGTAATATGTGACATGATCAGCAGTGGATTGCGGGTGCGCGATATATAGTTAGTGCAACTAACTATATATGGAATTTCAATGGTTTTGTGTGAGTAAAATAAGGTTTTTTAAATGCTAATTCCTAACTATATATGGTGTATAACCTATGGTTTTTTCAGTGAATTTTCAAGGTTTTGTAAATGCTAATTCCTAACTATATATGGTCTATAACCTATGGTTTTTTCAGTGAATATATATATATATATATATATATATTGTCTCACCAATTTGCCCAAAAGCTCTTTTGAAGGTGCACAAAACTGAAGAATAAATCCAACAGGCGGACAGTATTCTTTGCAGAGTGTTCATTTATTTCCAAATCGCCGACGCGTTTCGAGGCAACAAGCCTCTTTATCATAGGCAGCTGAGGATGTGAAAAGGACACTCCACCTTCTATTTTATGCGTTTAGTACGCCATTGATTATTCACGCATGCTACCGTTCACGTGTAGTACCGTGAGCATGCTGGGACATCGAGTTCATAAGGCGGAGTATAGCAGTGAATACCTTTAGTGGGTTCCATATCATCCGTACTTTAAAAGCAAAGTCATTCCCATCGTGGGCATCTGCAACCTTTCCTGGCACTTGACGCCCGTCTTCAGTGCTGTTCAGTGGACAAAGGCATAGTTCCTGCCACTGAGCCCCGCTTTTATATCCTGCGATGGTGCACCTTCCACGAACAGGACTGCCGTGTCATCATTTTGTCTCACCAATTTGCCCAAAAGCTCTTTTGAAGGTGCACACAACTGAAGAATAAATCCAACAGGCGGCCAGTATTCTTTGCAGAGTGTTCATTTATTTTCAAATCGCCGACGCGTTTCGAGGCAACAAGCCTCTTTATCATAGGCAGCTGAGGATGTGAAAAGGACACTCCGCCTTCTATTTTATGCGTTTAGTACGCCATTGATTATTCGCGCATGCTACCGTTCACGTGTAGTACCGTGAGCATGCTGGGACATCGAGTTCATAAGGCGGAATATAGCAGTGAATACCTTTAGTGGGTTCCATATCATCCGTACTTTAAAAGCAAAGTCATTCCTGTCTGTTGGATTTATTCTTCAGTTGTGTGCACCTTCAAAAGAGCTTTTGGGCAAATTGGTGAGACTATATATATATATATATATATATATATCTCCACAACTTGGCTCAGCTTAGGTGACCCCTGGCGCTCTGTCACCGGTGCGTTTTCCTCGGCAGAGCCCTGCCGAATTAATTTCCAAAACCACCTTCGCAGGCAAATGAAAACGCACTCGAGAGATTCTTCCTTTCACAGTTATTTATTGCACCCTCGCTCTTGCAGATACCAACGCGTTTCACCGCCTACAGACGGCTTGATCACGGTCAATACCACTTCTCTTTCAACCACCTATAAGGTGTCTTTGTGCAAAGTCATGTGATTATCACCATTTCCTGTCAATACTAGGGAATTCTGGATGATGTAGTTTCATGACATATGTATGTCGCACAGAACAATTTTAATCACACATTGCCGTGTATTTCTAATGGTCTTATCGGTATAGGCATAATTTAACCTGGTCTCGCCCTCTAGTGGGCTAATGTTTGTTTTTAAACTGATTTCTCGCCCTCCAGTGGGCTTAAGATAATTGCATGCTATCTATATCATTCTCTTGCATACAAAGACCAACGATTGTAAACCACCATTACCAACATGTTACCCTATGCATTCTAAGCCGTTACTATATTGTATTGACCTTATTTGGAAACTAAAGGAATTATTTTACATATATACAAATACAATCTCTCGTTGCGATACTGCAGTGGCACAGATTCATATTTACACAGACATTTATAAATAAGATTTATAAATGAACATAAAGTTCTTCGCTCTGGTTAAGACCTTCCGGATGTAATGTTCTGAAGTTTAGTATTTGCCGAGATTCCCTGCATCTCAGTTTGCGTTCTCTGTCTCCACCCCTCTCATGTGGAACAATGGTTTCTAATGCATAGAATTTTAAAAGTTTCCAGTCCTCGTTGTGTGATGCCTCCATATGCTTAGCTACGGCATTGGCTCTGTCCTTATTCACCGTTGCCCTTATGTGCTCCAAAATTCGTAGCTTTAACTCCTTCTTTGTGCTCCCAATGTATTTTAATGCGCACGGGCACTCAATTACATATACAACGAATTCCGTTTTACAATTTATCAGTTGTTTGATCACCCAAGTTTTCTTATTGGGCAAAGTCACTTCTTTTTTGTTCACCGCAATTTGACATGCTTTGCATTGCTGGCATTTTTGTAAGCCTTTCGTTTTGAGCCATTGGATGCCCTTTTTCTTAATTTCTGGGTTTCGGTGGTGACTGTGAACTAATTTGTCCTTCAGACTCGTTGCTCTTCTATATGTCACCTCTGGATGTTTGCCCATGATTTTTCCTACAGTCTCATCCAGATGTAGAATTTTCCAATTCTTCCTTAGGATAGTAACAATTTGTTTTGATTCTCTCGAATGGTCGATGATAAGTCTCACTTTCTGATTCTCAGTTTTTTTCGGTTTGATTTGCAATGTGTCCTCCCTTTTTGTTTCATTCGCTCTTTTCCAGCCTTTCATGATGACACCTTTTTTATACCCCGTCGTGCGAATCTCTTCGCCATTTCGCCACTGCTCGTAGTCCACTCCTTTTCCTGCGAGCATATCCGACGGAGCCTCAGGAATTCCCCGTAGGGGATGTTGTTTTTTACTGAGGGTTGGTGGAAGCTATCCGCATGTAGGGTTGCATTCGTTGAGGTTTCTTTCCTATAGAGCGTAGTCTCCACCTTGTTTCCATGGATGTAGATTTTAGTATCCAAAAAGGTTACTTCTTCCCGGCTGATTGTGTAAGTAAACCTTAAATTTGTGTCCGTGGAGTTCAGTATTTTGAAATAGGTCTCGAATTCCTCTGCTGTTCCGTCCCATACTATCAAGAGATCATCAATGTATCTCAGCCATTTTGCTATTTTCATTACATGATGATCATTGTCCAGATGCCAGGCCACCTGTTGCTCCCACCAACCCATTGTGAGACATGCAAATGCTGGGCTAAAGGAGAACCCCATCGCACATCCCTTAACTTGCTGATAAACCTCTTCCCCAAAGAGAAAGATATTTTGAGTGAGGCATAACTCAATCATGTCCAAAAGCATCTGATTGTGTCCATTAAATTGTATATTCCTTTCTTTCAGAAAAAAAGCACATGCCTTTATTCCAATGCTATGCTCTATGTTAGAATACAAAGCAGTTACGTCCATTGTTATTAACATGTAGGTGGATTGCCATGATAGGTCTTGCAGATTTTTTTAAGAGATCACCAGTATCCCTTAGGTATGAGCTTAAGTTCAGAACAAACGGCATGAGAAAGTAGTCGATATAGTTCGCCACAGGTTCCATAAGTGAGCCCTTCGCCGAGACAATCGGTCTCCCTGGTGGTTTTAGTGGGTTCTTATGAACTTTGGGTAGGAAATAAATGGTGGCAGTTACTGGATGTTTCGTTGTTAAGAATTTGCTTTCATCCACATCAATCAAATTTTCACTGCACCAATCCATTATCTTCTTATCCAGATTTGATTTAAAAATTAGAGTGGGATTTTGTTCCAATTTCCTGTAATATTGTTTATTTCTCAACTGAGAATGGGCTTCGGTTATATAATCTTTTGTGTCCAGAATCACAATGTTTCCGCCCTTGTCGGCCATTTTTATTGTTATTTTTTGATCCTCCATAAGGTTTTTTAGGGCAGCTCTTTCTTCCATTTTCAGATTGTCACGATATTTATTGCCCCTAATTTTGTAGATGTCTTGAATTACTGCCTCTTGAAAAAGGTCTATCTTATTTCCTTGTGGTAATTGTGGGTAAAACTTAGACTGCGGTTTCTTTCCACTGAGGCCGGCTCCTTTTTGAGGGCAGGCGACTTCTTCAGGGATCATATCATCTCCATCCATGGCATCCAAATTTACAAGCGTCATCAGTGCTGGTAAGTTGCTTGCTGTAAGCCCTTGCACTTCCATATTTATTTCTGATTGCTTATCCTTTTTCTTCTTAGCATAATTTGACATTTCCTGATTTTCCTCAAAAATCTTCGCCAGTTTAATTTTCCGGATATATTTGTATATATCTATGCGCGTCTGCGCCATATTCATCGTTTCTGTGGGGCAGAAGTTAATACCATGTTTAAGGAGCGATTCTTCATTTTGATTTAGGGGACGAGATGATAGATTCATTATCACTAATTCATCTGTTATGTTCCTTTCATGCCAGTTTATTTCAAGGTTTTCTGACGCATGCTCCTGGTTTTTGTTCCGATTTCCTCGGAGGAGCCACTTCCTCCTGTTACCTCTCCTGGTTTTTTTGATGATGTTGGGGGACCTGATCTTGGCACCCATTTGCGTCCTCTGCCTCTGGCTCTCCCTCCTTGACTTTGGCTTTGGTTTTGTTCCCACAATCTTTGGCTGAGAACAAGCCTCATATCCCCTAAAAAATCCCTAGTAGTTTGGTCCATATTTTCTTCCGTTCCTTCTTCATTCGTCCCCACCGATGTTAGCGAGGTTGCACTTGACCGACTTTCAGAGTTTCTACGGCTTTGTTTCTGGCTCTGAAAAATGTCAAATTTTTTTGCGTATGTAAATATGCGTCCATGGATGTAGTCCTCTTTGTCCCTTTGATATTTCATTTCCTTGCGATTTTTTACAGTATCCTCATGTTTTTCCACATATTTTTCTAGGTCCGTTTTTAATTTCATCATTTCTTCATTCATTTCTATTTTTGCCAGTTCTTTTTCTAATTCCTGTAATTCTTCTTTGATCTTTGCCAAGGATTTTTCCAGATGCTTCACCAATATGGCCATGAGCCCCAATGAAGATTCCAAAAGATATTGTCCCCATTCATTCAGCAGTTCATCCGTGACATCTTGTTGGCTGGGCATTAATGATAACCGCAGGCCCCTTGGCACTCTTTTTACTTCCAGATATTTTTTTATGGTGATTAGTTCCCACCATTTATTTATCTCCTTTTTGCTCAATTTTTCCCATACCTTCAATTTGCTCCTAGTGTCTGACTTCTGTATATTTTGCTTGTTAGTGTCCTTTTGCTGTGTCACTGCACTCTCATCAAAGAGAGAGACTAATTGTTCACTTCGCTTCGCCTCTCTTTTTTCCATTTTACAATTTCGTTCTTGACTGCAAGGGCTGTCTTTCTAGGGTGCTCAAATTCAAATCGTTTTATAGTCCATTTCCTTTTCCTTTGGACAGATTTTGAATTTCTCTCGAGAGGTTGAATGACTGTGTTGCTGCCGTTTGAAAATGCTCCCACTTGCAATCCTATGAGATTGTATACAATTGTGGACGCTTTGTTCGGCGCAACTGATGTCGGATACTTGTAAATGTGGGATACTTGTAAAGCGCACTGTTACTCTACCCGAGTGTCCTGGCGCTGTAGACCGCTGGGGAACCCGTCCTGGTTTTCCCTGTGAGATGGTCCCTTTTTCTGGGTATCTCCAGGGTGAAACCAGGCATCCCCGGCGTCTGTGGGGGGCCGTTGTAGAGATGAGGCAAGCTTAATGCCCAGAGTTACCGAGTGTGTTCCCTGGTTAGAGTAGGCACTGAGGCGAGAATTATCGAGTCCGTTGACCCTGGTCCAAGACCCTGCCGCGTCGGGAATCGAACCCTGGTCCCGGGCCGTTCTCTGCTTACAGGTCTGCTGCCTCTAACCATTGAGCCACACCACTCTACCTCCTTCACACTCGAAATGAACCAAATCTTGCGTAGGTCGCCAGTTATTTCAGCGCTAATGTACAGTTAGAGATCAGAACTGTCACCGTGCTTACCTCCACCCTCCGATGTCAGTCCGCCGGTCAGCTCATTACTCCTTCCTGCCCATATCCGCGCTACTCCTTGCTTCCATTTGGCGTTCACCGGAATCTCTCGAGTGCGTTTTCATTTGCCTGCGAAGGTGGTTTTGGAAAATATATATATATATATATATATCCACACCACTTCCCATCCATAAGAACGGGAACCGACACATGCTAGCTGGCTCAGGTTATTTTATTTAAATGACAGGGCTCAGTTCATAAAATTGCGAAACGCAGACGCGTTTCAGCCTTGCGGCCTCTTCAGTTCCCGTTTGGCTGCCAAATATCGAACATGCTGTGGGGGCTCCCGATTTTTAAAGGTCTTTTGGAGTCTCTCCTAATTGGTGTTACTCTTCGCCCCACCCCCTCAGCGTTCCTCCTCTCCACTCATAGATCCAGGTCGGAGTTTAGTCACCTCCCAAACAGACTACGGACATAGTATTCCGTTGCGCGTTACATCCAGTGATGCCCAAACACAGTTCGGTTTTGGATGGCCTTGAACTCCGAAGTTCCCAGGGGTGGGGTCCGATGAACTTTCATTCCCCGAGTCTGCTACAAACAACGGACAGTGTTGCCCGCCGTATGCTTCCTCCCCATCGCAGTCAGCATTCCAGGTGAGCACTTCTGACCGCTTTGAGGGGGCGCCGCGTTGTCTCTGCTAGAAACTCCATTTTTCGAGCTGCCACTCTCTTTGCAAGTTTGACGCGGTGCACCTGACCGGAAGGCGTGCCGGTAAGACGGTACTTGCTAACCGTCTACTATCTCCACACCACTTCCCATCCATAAGAACGGGAACCGACACATGCTCGCTGGCTCAGGTTATTTTATTTAAATGACAGGGCTCAGTTCATAAAATTGCGAAACGCAGGGGCAGACGCGTTTCAGCCTTGCGGCCTCTTCAGTGCCCGTTTCGCTGCCAAATATCGAACATGCTGTGGGGGCTCCCGATTTTTAAAGGTCTTTTGGAGTCTCTCCTAATTGGTGTTACTCTTCGCCCCACCCCCTCAGCGTTCCTCCTCTCCACTCCAAGATCCAGGTCGGAGTTTAGTCACCTCCCAAACAGACTACGGACATAGTATTCCGTTGCGCCTTACATCCAGTGATGCCCAAACACAGTTCGGTTTTGGATGGCCTTGAACTCCGAAGTTCCCAGGGGTGGGGGACCGATGAACTTTCATTCCCCGAGTCTGCTACAAACAACGGACAGTGTTGCCCGCCGTATGCTTCCTCCCCATCGCAGTCAGCATTCCAGGTGAGCACTTCTGACCGCTTTGAGGGGGCGCCGCGTTGTCTCTGCTAGAAACTCCATTTTTCGAGCTGCCACTCTCTTTGCAAGTTTGACGCGGTGCACCTGACCGGAAGGCGTGCCGGTAAGACGGTACTTGCTAACAGTCTACTATCTCCACACCACTTCCCATCCATAAGAACGGGAACCGACACATGCTAGCTGGCTCAGGTTATTTTATTTAAATGACAGGGCTCAGTTCATAAAATTGCGAAACGCAGGGGCAGACGCGTTTCAGCCTTGCGGCCTCTTCAGTGCCCGTTTCGCTGCCAAATATCGAACATGCTGTGGGGGCTCCCGATTTTTAAAGGTCTTTTGGAGTCTCTCCTAATTGGTGTTACTCTTCGCCCCACACCCTCAGCGTTCCTCCTCTCCACTCCAAGATCCAGGTCGGAGTTTAGTCACCTCCCAAACAGACTACGGACATAGTATTCCGTTGCGCCTTACATCCAGTGATGCCCAAACACAGTTCGGTTTTGGATGGCCTTGAACTCCGAAGTTCCCAGGGGTGGGGGACCGATGAACTTTCATTCCCCGAGTCTGCTACAAACAACGGACAGTGTTGCCCGCCGTATGCTTCCTCCCCATCGCAGTCAGCATTCCAGGTGAGCACTTCTGACCGCTTTGAGGGGGCGCCGCGTTGTCTCTGCTAGAAACTCCATTTTTCGAGCTGCCACTCTCTTTGCAAGTTTGACGCGGTGCACCTGACCGGAAGGCGTGCCGGTAAAACGGTACTTGCTAACCGTCTACTATCTCCACACCACTTCCCATCCATAAGAACGGGAACCGACACATGCTGGCTGGCTCAGGTTATTTTATTTAAATGACAGGGCTCAGTTCATAAAATTGCGAAACGCAGGGGCAGACGCGTTTCAGCCTTGCGGCCTCTTCAGTGCCCGTTTCGCTGCCAAATATCGAACATGCTGTGGGGGCTCCCGATTTTTAAAGGTCTTTTGGAGTCTCTCCTAATTGGTGTTACTCTTCGCCCCACCCCCTCAGCGTTCCTCCTCTCCACTCCAAGATCCAGGTCGGAGTTTAGTATATATACCATGAAAAAATCAAAGGTTAAAGTGACATTATAGGTAGGTGAACATGGCAGTACCAACATAATGTTGTGAACTAAAAAACACACAGAAATTCACCAGTTATAGTTAGGAGAGCTAAACCTAAGGGTGCCCCGGCCATGCACTTCTGAACCCACCTATTACGTCACTCAAGACATGTTCTATGACATCATTTATGGTATTCGGATGATCTCAAATGTCATAATTTATGGCATCACTGATTACGTCATTTAATGAGTGTGTTTATATATAGTTTAGATATACTGGCGAGTATCCAGCATATTACATCTCTACCCAATTTTTTAAAGCCTATGTACAGCTTATGGGTGTATGTGTTTAAAAACACACATGTGCTCCTAATGAATCATAGCTGTGTTGAGGTATTGAACATGGGAGTTTTTGTATTGAGAACCAACTCTGTGTGGAGGTGACAGTTGATGACTTGTGTCCAGTATGTTCTACAAAGGTTTTTATGTTGTGCAGAAAAAGTTTACACCAGGGCACAGGTTCTTCATAATACATTACTGTACGTAAAATTTGTGTTTATGTCGTACCTGTAAGTCAGGAGAACATGAACCTACATTTAAATAACCAAATAAAACTCCTGTACCAACGTTGGCGGATCGGAACCAGCTGCGCACCAGCGCGGAGCGACAGCAGGTGGAGGCGGTTCAGCGGAGAGGGATCTCCGGTGTCCCCACGCATTTGTGCATCGGACTCGGGTCGCCTGCGCCTGACCCGAACATGGCGGCCACTTCAGACTCTATGGCGGCGCCATCGGATCTCCGCGGGAGGCCATCATTGTTTAACCCGCCCCTGCCTCCACATGACAGATGTTTTGCATCACGGCGGGATCGGTGTCCACTGGGAGGTAACGCTTTGTATTTCATCCTCACTTTAGAGTCAGGATGCTGCCTCCCCCAGGCACGCTGCTCCCCCATTGCCTTCATGTCCCCTACAACACCGACTGTGCTCTCTTAACGGCAGGGTGCACTCCGCATGCTCGCCCCCAGCCTGACGACCCTGCTTTCTGGTTGGAATCCATCTTGGCTTTCGGCAACTGGCCCCATGACTCACGCTGCTTGGTCATTGGGCCTTTTGTGACCTGCACACAGCAAGTGCCTTCAGCCCTGTATCCAGTACTGCTCCACGATACTCCTCACAGGGCGACATTTGTTCCTCCACGGCAAGCCTTGCCTCACTTGCTCTTCTGACCTTTTTCACGCCGGGGGGGGCGCTCCTGCGCTCCCCGTGTTCTGCACTACCTGGGAGCTGCTGAGAGGTGGGGGGACTGGTGCTGGTGTCTCTACTAATCTCCACCTCAAGCTACTACCCCTGTGAAAACTGACGTGGACCCCCCACCTTCTTGGACGTCGTCACCTTCCTGGAGGGTCCACCTTATACCACCAAAGAAAAAGTCTTCCAATGGGCGGTGACGGGACCCTGCATCACTACACTCTGTTGTCTCAACTCTGTGGCCTCAACTCTAAAGCTACCTTTGTATGATGCCTGGTGGAGCTACCTCGCGAACCATAGGGGAGATTAACTTTGGACTCCCTTCTTTGACTATCACCTACCTAGGCGGACTTCGGGCAAATGCTCCCGTGTCTCTCCTGACCTTATCTTCCCTCTATCTCTTCCCCCAGCCCTCTCCCCTCTCCACTCCTACTCTTTCCAGCTTCTGTCCTCTGCCATCACCTGCCCCTGCCCCTTGTCCCCACCCTGTTTCTGAGTCAACCGCTTCCCTCGACACTTGAGACCGAACTATTTTGTCTGATGCCCGATGGAGCTACCTGGTTTAGCTATAGAGGAGATGGGCCGTGGATTCCCTCCTTGGTCGTCACCTACCCAGTCGGTCTTTAGACAGACTTCTTTTCATCTCTCCCTATTGTCTCTTCCCTTATCCTCCCTTTCTCACCTTCCCTACCCCCTCCACTACTTATTTCTGTCCTTTCTCTCCCCTCCTAATTGTATTGTTATTTTTTGATGTATTGTGTAATTTGTTGAACTTGTTCTGTTACATTGTTGATTCTCATGTAAAGCGCTCTGATACCTTCGGGTCTAGCCAGCGCTATGTAAAACTCTTTTAAATAAATAAATTGCCCTCTCCTGTGCCACTACTGTGCACAAAGTACCTATGCTTACTCTCGAAATACAGAAACCATTAATAACAAACCTCTGTAACTTCCAACTGTTTATCTCAGTACATCATGTTACATAACATTATTAAACTAAAAATTTAACAAACTTCTATATTCACACACCAACCATAACCACTATCACAACACTATAAGGAGAAAGTAATGCTTCTACCACATTTCCGGGAGAAAAAGAATTGATATGCTGCACCCAATTTTCGATCTCAATAAGTACCCAAATAAAGCAAATATAATCACATTTTAAATGGCCACCTCGTTTATGGAGTTTTCAGTTGCAAATACATAATCCAAAAATAAAGTAAATAATATAGTTTCATCAGTACATTTATTTCCATATGTTGGAATAAGTCATATAATCAGATACTGTGAAACATCAATAGTTAAAGTACTGCAAAATGGAAGCAAACTAATATGAATATTGTTATGATATATTTTAGAACAATGGAGGATTAATTATCTCTTCACAGTACACATACTATCTTCACTGTTAGTATAGCTTCTCTTACCTGTCATACAAGCTTTGTATAGAAATAATGTTGATATAGGTTAATAAAGCACTGTGTAGAACGCCCAAAATACGTTGTCAGCTCTGAGGACAGAACCAGCAAGAGAATTTAGCCCATACACCTCCATGTCTCTCGAAGATAAACTCAGCTTTCAAGGTTTATGTGAGACATATTTCAATCTTGAGACTTAGCATTCTGCACCCAAAAAGTAAAGCTTTTTACAACAATGCAACAATTGGTTGAACTTACTGCAGCTGTTTGTTGTTGACATCATAACACAATTTAGCCCCCGTATGCTACTATGGAAAACGTATGCCATTGCATGTAGGACTCTAACTACATGTTTTAAAAAAACACATCATTTTTTATATCAGATAATTAACGTTATAATCATATACATTATAATCCTGCATTTCACTTTTCGAAGACGTATATATTATTTCATTGGTATATGATTTTGTCAAATTTCACATTAAAACTTGATTGTTTCCTCAATAACAGTTCAATTAGATTTTTTTCATGAAGTTAGCTTGGGTAAACCTCAATTTCGGCAAACTCTTTCTAGAGTACCTCCTTTAGCGGAACCATGGTAGCATTGCTGTACTCATAAATTGCAAAAAAACAAAATAAAATAACTTGTTTCACATGAACTTCTTATTGGAAGTCAGTGTTTTTGCTATAGCTTTCAGCTCCAGCACACTATTAACAGGTAATAATAATTTGGCAGGAGAAATACATTGTGGCAGGACTCACATAGAAACTACCCTTATGTAGCCCTTCATCGTAGGGAATGTGCGTATATACATAGAAACCATCTATATGTAGAAGCAGGAACACCTGCTAGCCAAAATGGACATGAATAACGCAATGCCAATTCCAATTAGTTGGTATATGTGGTGGTGGCTCAAGTATAATGTCTGCTGTCATTAGGGAGAGGGAGATAACGAGGGAGATAATCAGTTTGCAATACAAAGTGAGGAAGCAACAAGCAATTACAATATTTCTTCCAATTTTAGGACCTGGAAAATTCATAAGTGCTCAATGTTTAGAATGACATATATTTAATCATGTATGTTTATTCATGTTTTCTAAAATTGGTAATCACCATATTATGAATTTTTTATATCAGGAAAGAAATTATTTATTGTGGAGAGAGGAAGTAATCTATGTTATTTTTGCACATACATTGCATTGGCTCCAATAAAGGCAGAAATGCCGAAATAAGTTATGAAATTAACATAAATTGAAGTTTTCTTGGAGTCCCAGACTACTCCTTTGGAGTAGTAAGTAACTGTCGACTTGAAAGTATTCCTCATGGAGCTACTACATTTCACACTCTACCATAGCTATTTCAAATGGCAAAAGGAGTTTTTCATTCATCTTTCAGGGACATCTATGGGAAATCGTGCTGCTCCATCCTACACAAATTTGTTTATGTACAGATTCAAATTAGACAACATATTAAATCAACAAGAGTGGACTGACAGTCTCATCATGTATCGCAGATACATAGATGACATCTTTATACTATGGAAGGGATCTGAAAAAGGATTTGTCAGAAGCTATTGAAAGATTCAACACAGTAGATGATAGAATTGGATTTATTTCAATCATCAGCATGAGCCAGATCACATTTTTGGATGTTCAAGTTACCAAACAAGACGATCATCTTATTACTAGTGTTTACACCAAATCAACTAATCGTAACAATTTACTTCACTTTGCCAGTTTCTCCAAACATCCCTCAAAAAACATTTATCACTCTTGCAAATGTTATGGCTGAAACGAATTTCATCAAATGATCAAACATGCAACAATAGTCTAACTACCACGGTAGAAAAGTTCATACAAAGAGGTTATCCAAACGGAATTTTACAGGAAGCTGGTCACAAAGCAGAAAATAAAGCACAGGAGAGTTTGCTACATGGTACAAACAAGCCTAAGTATACCGAGAATAGAATGATTTTTGTATCTAAATGTTCTACTCGCAGTTACAGTGTCAAAAATACCATATTGAAATATTAGTCAATGTTAAGAATTGAAAAAGACTTTAAGGGTCTGTTTGACAATCAACCCAGATTTGCTTTCCTGGAACAAAAAATGTAAAACAAATTATAAGCAAAAGTCATAACCATGATCGTCAAAGCTATTGAGGCACTCTGCCCTGCATGAACTATAAAAGTTGTAATTGGATCATAAAAACCAATACACTGTTACACCCAACACAAAGTTCAGCCATCAAATTAAAAGTCACAGCTACGTATGACACTAGCAACGTAAATTAAAGTCACAGATACGTATGACACTAGAAACGCAATTTTTATGTTGAAATGCCCATGCGGACACGCATACATTGGAAAAACAGAGAGAAATATAAAGATACACCTCAATGAACACAAAAGTAACATCCGGACAAAAAACCAAAATCCACTGTCACAGCACATTTTATTATCAACAATCACAACATAAGCCAACTCACGGTCCTGATTCTGGAACAAGTCCCAATCATGCCAGGCAGAGACAACACACAATTCTTGCTAAAAAGAGAAATTCATTGGATTAACCATTTAGATACTGTCAATCCTAAGGGTCTTAACATATTAATGGATTTTAGCTGCTTTTTATAGATACACATCCATATTAGTTGATGCACATTCACACAGATACTACGGTACTATGGGGAAGTAAACACAATCAGTTGATTACACATGTTAGGTTCATTGATATGTTTTTCACCTGCTTATACAATGATGTTCTAAATGTTTGTTTATTCTTCTCACATACTGCTGTAACAAAGTTGATAGTTATTTTGATAGCCATCATTAATCAGTAGCACGAGTAGTACAATTACTTGAATTCTTCTGAAAACCAAGGTCATCACATTACTGTTTGAACTTGAAGACCTGTTGTAATAAGGTTTTTGTGTGTCAAAATATCTTTTCAGACAAGTATTGTCAAGGGTTAATGTGTTAACCAACACTCTACGATCTTTTTTCAAAAATCGAACTTTATCATACTCAGGTTGTAAAAGGCTCAGACCCGACTTTTTTCCATTAAATAACTTTATTTCAACACAGTTGTTTATTCACATAGACCTAAAAAGCTTGAGCAACCTCAGATATTGCAAATCAACACGTTGTTTAACAATGGGAACTACTCAACATTTTACTCTTAGTTATTGTTACACTTCATCACCACAATTTTTTATGTTGTTTGACTTGCACTCAGTGATGAAGCATACCACGGTTTTGCACTTTGGGGTTAATGGAGGGTTTATAACCAGGTCTTTAAACTGGAGAATACACTACATTTCGCAACACGGGGACACTTGAGTAGGCGCATCATTTTCCAACGGGTAAGCTGATAGTTTTACTGCATGATCTTGAGTAAGTCATTTCACTTGGCTATTTAGTAAATTAATTGCTTACCATTTTCAAGGTGATACATCTGGATTCGTTAAAAGATGAACAAATCTAACACTTTTTTGAGACAAGCACGCTCTATTTAAGTGAATTACTTCTTTTACATTGTTCAAAAAACCTTTGCTTTCAGAATATGTGTTTTACCTTGCTCGTTGTCACCACGCTTGATTCATTAAGATATGTACGACCGAGACAATATATTTTTTATTCACGGGATTAGCCAAAAGCTTGTTCACAATCAATCCGGTGTTACTGAAATTTGGAGAGGGGGTAAATACAGCCTCACAATCACAGACACTTGTCGCCATTTTTTCAAGCATGGGTTAGACACTGAGTAAATTTATCATCATGCTTTGGTTTCTTCCTCTTTGCACAATTATTTTCAGTCTCATTCGAATACATGCTCACATTTTTTCACTAGTCACACTGCTCGGGCTATTCCTAACTTTAGTCAACCCTCACCAGCATGATTCGTACAAAGTTTAAGTTTCTTCTATTTTTGTAGGATTCATGCCCCTGATGAAGGGTGCAGCCTGGAATGCATTGGGCACATTACTTTAAGGATATATGAATTTGAATTAAAAGAATCATAAAAGATTGTGGACACTTCAACGTGTAAATGAATACAATAATGGAGAGAAGATAAATACATTTTTCAGAATAAATTGAAATATGTTTTGATAAAATGATTTTGAATTTGGGAACTTCGACTTTGACTGTGGACTGGGACGCTGCCCACAAGGTCGGGATATCACATTCAGTACTGATCTAGTTAACCTCACACTCAGGAGAATTTACCAACCTGCACCATTAAAAGAGAGCACCAGACTACACAATTTACAAGTGAGTGTGTGAGTCTTACTATTAATTGGACTGATCTGAGTAAAGGCAGGTGCTCGCAATGGACCTGACTCAGGACTGGAGCTGAATTATGACTCCCAGGAATTTGGCATGGTCAAATATGGTGAGATAGGCAGTTTATGAAGTGGGACTAATACAGTACTGCACTGACAGAATGGACTTCTTAGGTGAGAGTAAGAGAAATGTTATTTATTGAAGATTTAATATTAGATGGAGGTAGTCCATTTTAGAATAATCTCGGATACTTTAGATAAGAGAGAAAATTCTGAGGCACTGCTGAGTATTGCCAGCACATTAATGGTAAAGGAAACCCACGTTTTAAGGACGTTCCCCATAAGTACGGATTGACAAGGCTGGGGGAAAGGATGGAGCCTTTGGGTACACCTTGTTTTAACCTGTCCAAACTGGAGAAAGATTTCCTGATTTTAACGAAGAAGTAAACCATTTAAGAATTACTCTCTTAATGACCATTCTGTGTTTGCACGTGTTTATCAACAAGAGTGACTGCCCAAGTCGGAAGCTGTAGAAAGTTCTAGGGGCACAAGAAGTTGGTGATTCCGGCGTCAAGAAATCAAAGAGCACCATTGACAACATTGAGGAAGGTGGCTTTAGTGAGTGATGCACTCCTGTCAGAATCCTAAGTGAAATTCATCATGGAGATCACTAACTAAAATATGATGACACTTCTCCTAGGAAGGCTGCATGAGAGACAGAACAAAAGAGGTTGAGATCATTGGTGTTGACTAAAGTTTTCTTTAAAGTGTTAGGATCTGACTGATTCTAAGACAGTCAGAGAATGTGCCTTGTGAGAGAGATGAATTGAATAACAAGGCTCAATCCTGTAAGATTCAACAGGGCAGGCCTTTAGCTATGTTGCTAGGAACTGGATCATTGAAGTAATTTGCATTGTTCACATTGAGAGTGGTGTTTAGCAGAGAATTCTCTGAGAATTCTGGAAAGTTGGACCATCTACACTGAGCTTGGCAGTTTAGTTTGGGAACATCATTAATGACTAGTATTAGAGAAAAGCAATGTTCAATAGACTTCGCTTGCTTGTCACAGAAGTGCACCACTCTACACATAAGGTATTAAGGTCCTCAAAGGAAGGCGATGGTTGATGAAAGCAAAAATAATAAATGATGTCAAAGAGGAGTTTTAAATGGCTTTGTTATTACTTAACAAAGATGTAGGGCCTGATAATGATCATGGTGGACAGGATACTGACTGATCTCCCATTTGCCATTTTACAAGTTCCATAAGATAGAATGGAACTGTAATTTGGTGGATGGTATATTCGTCACATTTGTGGATTGTCCTCCAAGATATTAAAGAAGCCACTAATGTCTACGTACTTGACCAAAAGCATTTTTTATTATTTACTCCTGGCAGACCTGAGCTGTAATAAGCTGGCAATCAAGGGAGATTGTCTCCATCTATTCTCCAACCCTGTGAGGAATTTTCTTTCCTTATATAGAATCTTTTAGAATATGAATGGGACAAGGACTTTGGCTTTTGTTTTTCTGTTTGAGAGGATCTAGATTGCCAAACAAGTAATTCATTCAGTGATTGTTTTTAACTGTAGAGAGATTGACATCTAGGTTAGGGTGGAGGGGAGGCATTTACATCCCTCGAAGTCATGAGATCTATTGGAAAATACCATCTTTTGAGTGATGGATCCTCAGATATTTGCCTTGACTTATTTTACTGGCTGTAGAACATTGTGCACTTTACCCCTACTAACGAGTGGTAAAGTCCCTTTGCCCCCCTTTCAACATGATGATTTTTTTGTCCTCATATGGCATCAGACACAATGAGCCACACCAAAAGGTGTCCATTGACTGTCTGGCAAAATTGCTACGGAATCTAAAGGAGTAAGAATGAGGGGAAAAACTCCCATCCTCCTCCTCATGTCAGCCAATTAGGCTTAATCACACGACCGTAGGAAATTGAAATTGTACTCTCTCCATATAGTGTAAGCTGTCAGCGCACTTACATTTTCCCACTTCTTTTAAACTCAGACTCCAATTACAAACTCTAGCTACCGATTTCACCCAACTGCTAAAAGCCAGTTGGATGGGCCTAAACCAATTTACACATATCTCATTCCATGCCAGCAAGATCAAGTGGAAAAGCATGCTTTTCTGCCTATAGGATATGCATAAATCAGACTAGTCTTCAGCACCAATGCTACCAGAGATTACTCTTCGCATGCCATCCCAAAAGCTGTGAGACCTGTGTCAAGACACAAACATATGGGTATTGTCAGCCTTTTCCTCTCTACACCGATTGCATCAAGGGGAAGCTCCTTCAGCAAATTTTGCATGTTTTTTCAGAGTCAGATATATTCTATCCCATGTAAAAAGATGACTTTTCCTAAGAGATGCTAATTTGACTGTGGAATATGGGAGGAGTAAGGAGATCTGCCAAATATTAGGATATTCCTCTACCAGCTGAAATCCACCCCAAGTATGAATGGGGATCTTACATCTTTCACCATCAGCCTCCACCAGCACTCAATATCATATTGAAAATAATGTCCTCCTTTATTGGTTTTGGATCTTGCAACATATCCCCAAATTTTTCTTTCTCCCTGCTGACCCATCAATGCCCAGACCCTCAAGAAGCAAATTGTAAAAATGTATACCATGACAGCGTCCCCTTGGTTTCTTCCTTTTACACCTCTCATGAAATTATCGGAGAGCCTTCCTGCAGCTGTCCACAGAAATTAATGCCAGCTTTTATCAAAGGGGGTACTCAACATTTCCAACAGAAATGAGGTTTATTTGGGAAATTCCTAACTTGGGCAAACTTTGATTAGAATTTTCATAAAGCGATACTAAACCTCCAAGAACATCTGCAGCACCTTCAACCAAACCTTCTTAAAGTACTTGTGACTCCCAAACATATACAGGAAGCCATCCTTCCCAATCCAATTCAACAGCCCTACATAAGTTCTCCCTCTACTAGAGTCGTCTGGGCTCACCAACATCATTCTGCTGTTCCTCAATTGGAAAGAAAGGTACTAGCGGAAAACTTCTGACAGTAGTGCTACCCTACCCTTATCCAACTTTCTTCTTAGTTTCTACCAACAACGTCTAGGACTTTTGGAGGCCCAAATAAAACTCCCTAACTTCTCTTGAATCTTATCTAAAGCACCCTTAGGAAAAGAAAGAGGAACATTATTAAACGGATAGGTCAGCTTAGAGAGGATTGTCATCCTAACTAAGGGGCCGATTATGATTGCGGTGAATCCGCATCCTCCAGAGGCCACCGCCGGCCCGGAGGATGCGGATTCACCACTGCGGTGTTAGTAAACGTACCCCGGCAGACTAGGATGGCTGGGGGGGTCATCAGTGGACGGGGAGACCGTCCGCCGCTTTTCCACTGCGGTCGCCTTCAGACCGCGGCAGAAAAGCTCTAATATGGTGGTGGTGTCTATCAAACACCGCCAGCCATATTAGGATTAGCCTTGGGACATGCCTTTCCGCGGCGGCAATGCCGCCACGAAAAGGCATACGGTCTTTTCTTTGGGGGCCCGTTGCGGGCCCCCAGGGTGAAGGGGGGTGGGAGCGCACATGGGGGATACCTATGGTACCCCCCTGCATTTGTTTGCACAAAGCGGCAGGCACGCGCGGTGCCTGCCGCTTTGTGGAAGCAACACCCGCCGCAATGTTAAAAATACAGAATGTGACCGCCAGGGTGGTGGTCACATCCTAATTCGCACAGAGGGACCGCCGCTGCCCCTGCGGATAGTCCCTCCACCTCTGGGGTGGTGGACGGACGCAGGTCCGTCCGCCATCCTAATAGGCCCCTAAGTTTGTCCTGCCATAAAGGGTCAAAGGGAGGTGTCCATCTAGTTAATACTACCTCGATTTTCTTTCTCAACCTCCTAAGGTTATACTCTGAACATTCTTCTAACTAGTGCATGACTGTGTCACCCAGATACCTGATCATTTGAGACAAAGGCATTTTGATGTCTGGGAGTATCCTGTTCCTCTATCAGGATGACCATCTGTGCAGTGCCCAGGAACTTTATTAACTTCCCGTTCACAGACAAATATCTGATACCTGGGCAGGGTTTTTCTTTGTTCCCCCAGTCAGGCAGGAATCTATACCAGTGGGAAAGGAGCTGACCATAGAACTGGTTTAGAGTGCCCGCAACTGACTAGATGGGTAACAACTCTGGGGTGAGCACACAGATTCTGACAAGGGGAGAAGGTTTTTCTCATCTTGGACTTAGGGAGAAAGGGGCACTATAGGGTTGTTAGCAGTAGGGCACACAAGAAGAGCTGCCAACATTGGCCGTGTTGCCCCGGAAACATTTACCCTATTGGTTAGGGAGGGGTCAGGAGTTACCCCAACCCACAGGCTGGTGCCAGGCAGAAATGTGGCAGCCACAGTACCCTCCTCAGAACAATTTCTGAACTTGTGGAAGAAACAAAAGAGGACTTGGCCTGTTGCAACCTCAGAATACCCTAGAAGTCTGGACCTGCTCTTCATCTTGTACCCCAGACAAAGACATGACTTTAAGAGACATAAGGATGACCGCCTGTTCAGGATACAGGGATAATACAAGCTACAAGAGGCCTTTTTATACAACTGCCCAGCTGCTTAGTTCCAACTAGACCTTTGTGAACCCCACTGTTGGCCTCTCCTGGAGTTAGTTTTGACCTGAAGTGCTGTCCTCGATGTCCCTGACCCTTTTCTGCTATGAAAGGGAATGCTTCCTAACATTTCCTGAAACCTGGAACTTAGAAACTTTTTGACTCTAAAAGCATCCGGTGGACTAAGAACCAATCTGCCAAGCTGATCCGATGAAGGTATGTTGCCGCTGGGTCAAAGATTCTGGTTAATCATGGTCAGGGCTCTTCCAGAGCAGCAAATCCATTTCAGCTGGACCTCGTGGAGGAGGTATCCGGCTACATGGAGACCTATTCAGCTACATCCCGTAGCCTTGCCCTGCTGAAAGAATCTGAGCTCTACAAAAGTTATTAAGTCTGATGATAGAAATCTTCATCTGGCAAAGGTAGCAAAACTAAGTGGCTGTTGAGATACCTTTTTTGGGTACAAACTTCAAATTTCACCCACTCAAAACTTTCCTGACAAAGTTAACAGCTTCACTGAGACATCGTCCTGTGGCTATATGACAATGTAGAGTCCACTTCGGCTGCCTCGCAGTGCTAAGGTTTTTTGACTTCCTTTTCAGAGGCTAAGGGCATATTTATGGGGATTTGACACAGAGCAGCGCAGCAAGTCACCTTGCAGTGCTGCCCCGCGCTAAAGTGTAAGTGCAAGAATGCTCAGCATCTATGGCATACTGCATATTCCTGTCTTTTCCCCCTGCAATGGTGCTGTTTCATATTTAAACTTAACTCTGATTTCCCTTATTGGATTTTTGTCCTTTTGTTGTCGTTGTAGTAATTGAAATGTACTCTATTTTAGTAAATTTGTTTGTAATTTTTCTTGGGTTGTCTTTTAACTTTATTACTAAGTATGGGCGGATCTAGCGGATCTCGCGTACGCGAATTTGCGTATTTACGGATTCGCAATCCGCAAAATCCGCAAACTCTCGCGGATTTGCGGATTTTTGTGTTTTTTGTGTTGGCGAGCGTTCGCGAGGATTTGTGGACCATTTCGCAATTGCGAACTTACTTTTCGGCTCTCAACGGCCGCGACTATGTTGTTTCTACGTCTGGTTTATCATCACAGGTTCACAGCACCCTCTGTTTCACCACTGCCACCCTCTGGTACACCCATGCCACCCTCTGGTACATCCTCACTGCCACCCATTAGGTTTGTTTATCACTGTAGATTATGGGGGTGAAAAAAAGCAAGCACACCTGCCCTGCTTTAACTGCCATAAATTAATTTGGGGTTGATTAATGTGTCAGTGATTTTGAAACTTCCAGTCTGGCTGGCACCTGCTTCCTTCCTTATCTGTAATTTGCTTTATGTTGCAGTGAAAGCAAGCACACCTGCCCTTCTTCAACTACCATGAATTAATTTGGGTGTCATTAATGTGTCAGTAATTTTGAAACTTCCAGTCTTGCTGGCACCTGCTTCCTTCCTTATCTGTAATTTCCTTTCTGTTGCAGTGAAAAAAAATGTTCACAGGACCTTTATGGTCTACTTGTAGCTATTATATGAGCCTGCTGTTTGTGTCATAGCAGGGTCATAGAATAGTTGCAAATAGGCAACTGAACTCTGGAGGGGCCCCTCAGGAAGCACTAGAGTGAATGGTTACTAATGTTAAGTTTGAACTTTTGCACCTGCTGATTGCTTTCAGTTTAGCAAAAATAGTTTTTCTGCAATTTCGCGCCATTTGCGGGGCGCGAATCTGTGCGAGATTGATTTCGGAAGCCGCGAATGCGTTCGAATACACAATTTTTTTTTTTGCGGCGTGTATGTTCGCGTGATTTTGTGCATGTTCGCAAGGCGCTTGTAGCGATACGTTTGCGAAGTTACCCTAACGGTCGTACACGGGCGCGGCCATCTTGTTTGCGTGATGTAATTCCGTTTCCGGCCGCTATGTGTAATCTCGCAAAGTGTGCTGCTCGCTAGTACAATTTCGCGCGCGATCGCGAGGAAAATCTCGCGCGAACTTACCCATGCGGTCGTGAACGGGCGCGGCCATCTTGTTTCTCATTCATTGCTATGGTTCTGGGCATGCTTTCTGTATCCTCTCTGAATCTCTTCCATCCTTTGCTTGTTTGAAGTTTTTTTATCTATTTTACTTATTATCTATCCCTCTATTTTTCTAGCTCTATATTTTTGTGTTTTCTGCAACTTTTTGTTAATTTTAAACTACTTTTTTAAACTCTTTCCTTTTCTTCTTCCCTATTCTATTTCTTTTTTATTATTTACATTCATTTCTGCCCAGACCATGGTAAAGGGAGCCGGGAAGCACCCTGAGAAGGGGAAGGGTCCCGCACCCCGTGCCCGGCTCCCGTGCGGGCGTTTGAGGGGGGAGCTAGTGATGCCTTGGGAGATCTTTAGCGCGGAGGAGGTGGCCGCACTAATATTCCACGTCCAGCGCCGCCTCCCCAAGACCATCCTGGGAGGCGGCAAGATCGCAACCGGCTATGGCATCCGGGAGCGCCGGAAGCGGTGGGAGAAGGTGTGTCGGGCCATGTTTAAGCTCTCTGGGGTCCAGCGCACCTATAACCAGGCCACCCACCGCTGGACGGATGTCATGGACCGGGAACGCGACTTGCTGGACGCGCTCGGCGTAGAGGTCCCCGGGCTTGGTGAGTAGTAGTAGCTATTTCTAGCTATTTCATCACTACTCTGTTTTATCCGGCTCTGTTATTTGCAAATCTTTGTTCTTTACCAAGAGCAATAATGCTGCCGATTACATTGTAGGTAAATTATATTTCAAAATCTTCTATGCATTTCAGGTGCACTGCTCTCCTTCTCAGTAGCCTTGCTTGCTACTATGCTTATTTGTTTTGTATTTTGTGTTCATTTCATTGGCCTGAGAAATTATGTATGAGTGTAGTGTAAAGAACTGCGTAATGCTAGACACTAAGGGTCATATTTTCAATTACCGGCGCATCCCTGCAAAGTAGCAGGGATGCGGCAGTAATTGTGCGCCATGCCACCACCACCACCCATGGGCCCAAAACGTCACAGAAGCCTTACGCATCTGTGCCGTAAAGGCGGCGCATTGCTGGAGTTGCGTGCCAACGATGGCGCAGCTCCAGCAATGCTCTGGGGTGCCCTATCTCCCCAATGCTGCATCAAGCCGTACGTCGGCTTCAAGCAGGCGCAGTGTTTCAGTCACGCATCATTGTCCTAAAAGTGACTGATTGACATCTTGTAGATTTCCCTCAGCCACTTTTAGGATTCGTTCCTGCGCAGGAACGCCCTCCCTTGCGCCGGAACGCCCCCTGATGGCGCAGGGCTTTACAACGTGATGCATCTCCCATATGCGTCATTTGTTTTTTTATATACGCCGCACCATGGCGCCTCTTTTGTTCTGCCGCTGCGTCACAAAAGTCACGCAACAATGGAGTAAAATGAGCCGCAAGGGACTTCTAAATCAGCCCCAACAGACTGAAGTCCAGTACTTCCTTTAGACACATGGCTATAAGAAGAAATAGTGGTGGTGGTCGGTGGATTGATAGCTTGAGTATTCACTGATCTGCAAGCACGATGGACTTTGTCTGTCACTTCGCGTGCTGCGGACTTCTGCCTGCCAGGCCTAGGCAAACCTTTTTAGTAGTCTGTTTAGTGAGTTACATAGGAACTTTCAAAGTCAACGGTCCGCAAATCAGGCAATACGAATAACGTAGTATACCATATGAGCTTGGTCAATATATCCTGTGGAATAGTTGTCTATCTATTTGCTATTTCTCCAAAATATATTGTTATTGTTCTTTTGAAATGTTTGATTTGGTTGACAAATCTCATCCATGTTTTCTGGTCTTTCTTTCTTTCATGTTGTACATCAGCTCCCCCCAAGGGCAAGAGGACACAGTAGGAGGAGGAGGGTGCTGTTCAGGAGGATGCAGGCCAGGATCGGGCAGGCGAGGGCTCCTTTGCTAGCCCAGTAAGTTTTAATTTTAATATAGAGTACCTATTTTTTCCTAGCGTTCCTCTTTCGATTTTTTCTAAATCGTCTTTGATCTTCTTGTAGACTGGATCTAAATTCTTATCCTGCCTCGACTATGACTCCCTGTGGTATTACTAGATTATTCTTATTAGTCTGTCTGTGTAGCTAACTAAGATTGCACATTTGGCAATTCCATTGGACTCCCATTCTAGTCAGCAATAGCTCTATGCACTGAGTGCAGTCCTCTGGGATTGTCCATAATGTCTTTTCAAGTCTTCTAAATGTTTATGCTTTGACAATTGGCAACAATAAAAAGGTGAATGACCACCAAGAAAGAATAAGATACTACTTTACTTTTGGTTTGGATAGGAGGACAATCCATTCTACTACTGTTGCAGGGACAAATCTGCACAAACCGAACTATGAACATTAAATAGTGCATTGTTTATCAATTATAATAGGCGCAGGTAGACTTTCTTTCCACATACCTCAGTGATATCAAACTTTGAAGAACCCCCAATCTCCTTACTGACTAGATAGTGTGGCAGAGTCATTTAGCTCCCAAAGTCACCGATGATTGATCCCCAATGATGATTAGATTATCCAACGCAGGACAAGAGTACGGAGTCAGTCAAGAAGTGTCAGAGGCACTCATGCTTGCAAAAATTCCAAAACCTTTAGCTCATCCACTCTAGTCTGGAGGACCAAAAACCACAGAGTCTATTTAAGTTTAAAAGCTTTATTAAAACTAAACACATTTATTAAAATAAACTTTGTCATAAAAGTAAAAGTTTAACTGAAAATGGAAAAGTGCTTAGTGCTAACGATTAATTGGACACATTTCTTGTGGTCGAGCTGAGCTCTCACCTGGTTTGAACTTGAGCTTGACCCTGATCGTGTTCTTAGAAGTCAAGCTTCTGTTAGGAGAAAAAGTGGCGTGTGTTAAAAATAAAAAGCAAGCATTCATCAGTTGTGCCAAAAAGTGCAGCAAGACAACAGCCTTCCCTGGAAAAAGGGACATTTTTACTTTAGAGTATACAGTTACAAATTATTACATTGTATTTCGTTTTTTTAACATTTCTTTATTCCTCCTAGACCAAATATTATATAGTAGTGAGTGGTGTATTTCTAACATTCTTAAATGTACTTTGTAGGTGTAACATCTGGTGGCGGGGCCAGCGTGGAGGTGGTGGTGTTGGACGAGGACTCTGGGGAGGATGCGGTGCAAGTGCCGGACGTTCCTGTGAGGGTTCACACGGTGGTGGCGGGAAGAGGTAAGCTATATATTCCTTACTTATTGAGATTGAAGACTGCATAGTGTGCTTTCTGCATGGGTGTATAATAAATCAACCAGGTAGTAGCCTCCTCTAAATGTACTTCGACTTAGCTGTGAAGTTTTTGGTGAGAAGAATCCCAATAAGATGGATGGGATGAACGAAAAGCGAAACAAGGGTGTAAGTAAGTGAGGAAGGACGAGAAATTTTATGACGCCTGGCAAAGAAGAATGATATGTGTTTGCTTGGTCCCCGAGGTGGCTGGGAAGGAAAGAATATGGTATGGTGCATGGCTGGGTCAATGATGAAGCAAGGATGGGTGGAAGGAGAACAGCCTGGGTGGGTGAAACAGAAACTGTATGTGTGCATATACTTTGAATGGATGGATGCCTGGAGCATGGTATTATCTGACTCTTAGATAGCATATGTGTATCTAGAGAGAGTAGATGGTCACTGGATGAACTAAGTGTTACCTTGAAGAGCATGTAACACCGCACCCGCACGTCCGTTCCAGTGTAGGGAAGGCATAGGGAAGGCAACTGGCAACTGGCAAGGAAAAGAAATTGTAAATTTGTCCAATACTACCATGAATAGTAGCAGTAGTTTGTATTGCAACTGCAAGCACAGCATATATCCGGTTATTACGGTGGACACTCCGTACCTCTCTTAATAACTTTAGTTTAGTAGTAGTACGTCATTCATGTGTGGGTGTATCACTTTTCACTCAATAATAAGCAAAGCACCTAAAGTCAACCCATATGTCATCAAATACATCCCATGTGAAGTGATAGATAATCAAATTATTTAGCTTCTTCATTTTCCTTTTCTAGTACTCATTTGCACTGTAGGGTGAAAGGTAAATTAATTAAGCAGTAGCCCTTGTAACAGAGTATTCTCAGTGCCACCCGTAATAGAAAAGTAATAGCTTCACCACCTGCATGTACTGGACCGGTACAGTAACGCAAGTCTGTCTCACTCATCATGGTGTGCGTCTGTTTTTCTCGGGTGCAAGTTCACTGCGCTGGCATTCTGCCGGCTTGCATAAGATAACGTACCAATTTCCCTAAACAAGAGAGAAGAAGAAAAATAAGACTGGTGTACTGTCATAGTCGACTGTAATGGAAGTCCATTGTGGTCGTAGAATTTGTTCATTAAACTCCCACTAATGTTAGAGCAAGGATGCAGAAGTGGGAGCCTGGGAGGTTAGATAGATACTGTCCTCAATAGTTATGTACTGTGCTTTCAATTTGCTACTTGTACTGTGACACAACTTTCAGCTCAATCACTTTGTGTTATTAATGTTAAGGAGCATTCGTTACAGACTATGTCTTTCTTTCTTCATATAGTTGCTCCTTCCAAATCGACATCACGGAGGGGGCAGGCTCGAATGGCCCGGCAACGGAGGCTGGATGCCACTGTCGCCGAATATCGGCGGCTGGTGGCCCTGGAGGAGGAGGACACGCAGTCAACCAGTGGAACCACAACATCCTCCACTGGGACAGCTGCATCCTCCTCCATGCCCCCACGGGCTGCCAGCCAGCGCAGTGCTCCAGCGGTACGGAGCCGGGCTACCAAAGCCAACCGCCACCGCCAAGCAGCAATAGACACCAGCTGCCCCCCACAGGAGCTGCAAGGCACGCCAGCGCCGCCTAGGACTCAGAGAGTCCTACCTGGAGCAGGAGGTCCATAACTATAAGAACGTGGTGGAGGGCCTCCGCTTCGACCATGCCACCCTCCGCAAGGAGTATGATGCCCAGGCCGCTAAATTCACCAGCACCCTCCAGTAGTGTAGTGTCCCTTGCCCTTTTTTTAGAGACTTTTAGGGGGTGGGATTTGGGAGTTGGGTTCTTTTTGGGACTTTTGAAAGACAATTGTTGGGGTTAGGGAGGGTCTTGAGGGAGATTATTTTGTTAGGGCTACATAAATATACTTTTTTAAACTTTATCTGACCATACCTGTTTTTTTACTGCTTTTGAGTCTGGTGGGTGGGGCTTTAACAGTAAGTTTGTTTTCCTGAAGAGTCCTAGGACTTTAGTAGTACTAGCGTCAATCTCTCGTCTAGTCCTAATACTCCATTATACTACCTCCCACCAAACGCTTATCTTACCTGTAATTTGTGTTTGAAATTAGGGCTAGGCCCAGGGCTGGCTCCACGGGAAATGGGGATTAAGGTTGGCAATCCTGGGCGGATGAAATGTCCTCATTGCGGTGGTACTAGTGGTGTGACACAGTGGCAGTTGCATGCCTATGGAAAAAAAGAAAACGAAACCTGGTTTGTCCTTACTGTAGCATTACAACGGTTACGGTACAATAGAGAATATAGCAGGTGACAGTACACTAGAACAGTGCCACAATGTAGCCTAACAAATGGTAAAGTATTGCAAGTATAACTAGTACTTGCGTTGAATTTATTTGACATTGGCTCCTACTACTACAAGAAATAGTACTGAAGCTGAGTAAGTCTAGAATATATCCTCGGATTCCTTCACCAGCCTGTTGCTATGACCTTATCCTTCCCAGCAAGTGTGTGGAATTATTGATGTCATTTAGTCACACATCAAGCAAAACCACACAGCTCGGGGGAAGAGGGTTAGGGTTTGGAAAATGGATGGGAATGGGGGTTTCTTTTTGGGTAGATTTTGTTGAGAGAAGAAAAAAAAAGCACAGCATGGACAAACAATAATTGAAGATAAAGAAATGGCTGTAGGGATCAATTTAGAAGCAGAGAGAGATCCAAGAAATGCAGTCAGACTCATAGAAGAAAACAATGGATACTGCATCTGTATGTTGTTGGAGTTGTCCTGTTGAATTTGGTAAGTAAGTTGCATGCAGCAAACAATTCCTCTTATTAGCGGCACTCCTCCATTCCAGCTGACGCTTCGTCCATCAATGTTGGTGATCACTGACAGAAGACACCCTGTCCACTGCCTGCCTGGCGGATGTTGACTGAAACCCGGCCTGTAATTATTGAACGGAAAACAGGAAGTGCTATTACAATACCACTGATAAATAAATATAAGGTATGTACGCTGTGTGGTGCAAAAAGTCACACTTTGATTTTCCTAATAGACAGTACAATATTTTTGAAATTGCGTACTCTGTCTGAGTCACCTTTTGAAGGATAAATAAGTATGGCCAAATTAATTTAGCGGATCTTTCCCCTCAAGCTAGGTGTACTGTAAACTGTGTTTTAGAACAAAATTAGACCTTCCCAGCAATGCTCCCACCAAGACCCTTACTAAAGCCAGTCGCAAAAATGTAGAAGACCCCCAATCAGATCTCAAAAAACGAGGCCTAGCAGAAAAATGGTGACAAAACGTACTTTGAAAGTAAAAGTAGGCCCAAATACCCCCTTACCCACCGTGGATTGTATTCAAACCACTTGCAAGCAAGCAAAAGTATCCATAGCCAGTTGCAAAAATCTAGAACACCCCGAAACACATGCAATCCTGCTGCTAGGGCTAACCCTAACGAACCATAAGTTACAAAAAGTGCCAAAAGGCTTTTCCTTATGGATTTTGTCCAAACCACTTCTATCCGGTATTAGACCTTCCCAGGAATGCCCCAGACCCGCCAACCCACCCGCAAAAAAGCACGCAACAGCACCCCCAAACAGCCAAAAAGCAAAATCTCATACTTACAATATCTCTCGGCCTTCGGTCCAAACGCGCTGTGCAGCTAGGTCATCATCATAACTCCTGTTTTCCACCACGGATTTCCTGAAAAGCAAATGCCATCAAGATTAGACTGTCGCAGCAGTGCTCCGACAGAGACACCAAAACCCACCCACAATCACCAGGAAGCCCCCCAAACATGCCCCCGAAAACGCTACATTGAGCAAGATGTCAGAAGAAATAGCAAAAAAAAATTCTGCATGGATTTAGTCCAAACCACTTCTATCCGGTATTCGACCTTCCCAGGACTGCCCCAAGACCCGCCAACCCACCCGCAAAAAAGCACACAACAACACCCCCAAACAGCCAAAAAGTAAAATCCCATACTTACAATATCTCTCGGCCTTCGGCCCAAACGCGCTGTGCAGCTAGGTCATCAATCATCATAACTCCTGTTTTCCACCACGGATTTCCTGAAGAGCAAATGCAATCAAGATTAGACTGTCGCAGCAGTGCTCCCAGACCCCAAAAGTCACCCACAAACACCCAGAACCCCGCCAAAGAGCACCTCAAAGGCAAGCAAGTCAGCAAAAACGGCAAGAAATTTCCGCCTCATATTTGGTCCAAAACACTTTTATCCGTTATTAGAGCTTCACAGCAATGGGCCCAGAGCCGTCAACTCACCCGCAAAGAAGTAGAACACCTCCACAAGTGCTGAGTCTTTCTTCATTGGGTGTAATCCAGCCCTCTGCTTTGAGGGAAATAGGAGTCTGGAGGAGGAGGATAGAGGATCATGTTCTTTTGAACTTGTGAACCTGAGGAATGTAGACTGCGGCACCTTCAAATCAATAAGCAAACAAGTGAAGACAGTTCTGCTGATGGGCTTGTTTTTGTGATTAGGTGATTAAAGTTTGAATTAAATTAACTGTGCAAAACAAAGAAAGACAGACACACAGGAATAAAAGTGAATAAGGACGAAAAAGAAAGTTATTGATTCATTGTCTCATTTTCAGGGCTCGGTGTCAGGGAATAAGAATAAGAGTTCGTCATCATACTGTGCGAATTCAGGCAGGATGAGGTCAGCGTCACCGAACAGAGAACAAATTCCCTCATCTACGTTGCTGTCCTCCTCGTCTTCATGCGGCGTGCTTTCTCGTACTTTGTAATCTGGTGGTATGAGGTGCTGATTCATCTTGATCATTGTTAGCCTCTCCACATTTTTGGGCAAGAGGCGGCTCCGTTTGGGAGTTACAATGCCACCATCAGCACTGAAAACACGTTCAGAAGACACACTTGCGAGTGGGCAAGACAAGTAGTTTATAGCCAGGTTGGAGAGCTGTGGCCACAATTGTTTTTTCCCATGCCAATACTCCAAAGGCTCATCATTAAGAAAGACCTCTGTTGAGTCATTCAGATAGTCCTGCACCATCGACTCAAGGTCCTCAACGGTTCCTCCACTTTGCTTACTTTTTGCTGTGCCTGTGACCTTTTTTCGAGAACCATACCCAAGCCAAGATAGCCAATCCTCTTCAGCAGCCAATGTTACTCTTGTGTGTGGTGCAGATGATCTGGTTGCCGGTGTCTTTAACGGCTGAGAGGTCACTTGTGCCACAGCCACAGGTGCAGAAGTGGATTCTTTTGACTGAGGATGGCCTGCTGATGCTGATGCTGATGTACTGCCTTCTCCTTCAATATCTTGCCGTTCTTTTTCAAACCTCTTGGCTGACCAGGCTAGCCAGTGTTTGTACTTTTTAACATCTTCATCAGCAAAAGGAAAGAATGCTTGGCCTGCCAGCGCCTTTTTGTAGCGTGGATCCAGAATAGTAGCACAAATGTAATGCTTTTCTGAGTTGATCATTTTAAGACGTTCATCACCACGTAGGCGCTCTAATAATTTCTCCGACAAAACAAAAGGGTCTTTGTTTTTTTCATCTTTTTCTAACTCAGAAGACACCGCCTTCAGTTGGTGCTCCAGCATGCACAACAATGGGATAGCTTTTCCCAAATTACAGTCCTCCTTGCTGACTGCACGTGTGAAGACCTCAAAAGGATGAAGCATTTCTGTCAGGCTTTTAACTATTTCCCAGTGCGCCGCATCCATCCTCAGGTCCTTCTGAGCTGTACCCAGTGTTAAGAAATAGTGATCGAGTACCGTATACTGCTCATACAGACGCTCAAGCATGTAGAAGGTTGAGTTCCAACGTGTTGCCACCTCCTGGATGAGTGCTTTCACTGGCATTCAACGTTCATGTAGCAGGCTCCTCAGATGCTTCCGGGCCTTAAAAGAATGGCTGAAATGGTTGCACATTTTTTGGCAGGTGGCCATTACCTCGCACGCTGGACTGTCTTTATCACTCAAGAATTTTTGAACTACCAGGTAAAATACAGTGCGCCAAACACGGCACTCTGAAATAGTCACCCAGCGCCATGGCCTTAACTACATTGGCGCCATTATCCGTGGAAACATAACCAATCTGGCGTTTTTTTGGGGACAGCCAGTGACCTTTTTGTTAAACTCGTCCAAAATGTTTCGTGCTGTGTGACTTTTCTCCAAGCCAAACATGGCTAGTGTTGCATGTTTCCGAGCAGCTTTAAAAACTTGGTCCGGGTCAACACCTGCATTTAGCTTTGCTTTAACCCCTGAAAAAGAGACCCAGTGTACAGTGATGCACATGTAATCAGCGCCTGCGCCACTGGTCCACATGTCTGTTGTCAGATGTATAGTGTGAACAGCACTCTTCTGCAAAGCTGCCCCAATCACCTCCAGCACATCTTCATGTAGTGCTGGAACCGCAACTCTGGCAAAATAGAACCGGCTAGGAACCTTCCATTTAGGGCAGAGCGCTGCCACTAATTCTAGAAAACCTACCGCTTCTACAAAAGAAAATGGGAGAAGGTCCACAGCTAGCATTTTAGCCAGCTTAGTGTTATACAGACGCGTCAGTGGGTGGTTGCGTTCATATGGCGCGTCTGAACAAAACATGGTTCTAATGTTGCCCTGGACCAAGCATTTACGGGATGATAATGACTTCTTTGGCCCAATTATGCTCGCTGGTGAACTTTTTCGCGTTGGTGTCTCACTCGCTCCAACACTCTTAGTGTGCCTCACATGGGGTGTGCTTTGACAGGGGTACTGGGTGTAAGTGAAGTGTTTGACACGTCTTCTTCCTCCTCGTCATCATCAGATGAAACATCAAAGTTTTTTTGACTTCCAATTCGGGCTTCCTTGATCGCCTTTAGGTGCGCAAACCATTGGACAGTGTGCTGTCTCTCAAGATGACCTCTCTGGCATCCGGTACCATAGTTGGTACCTGACTTACCACGACTAACTGCAAGCTTACAAAGGGTACAAATGGCGAACTTTTCCCTTTTTGGGCAAACAGTAAAGAAGTCCCAAACTGGGGACTTGAAGTTTCTGTGGGGCCTGGAGGAGGCGGCGATACTGGTGGTGGTGGTCATGCTGCTAATGCCAGATGAAGGGGAGGATCTGGATTGCCCAACTTTTGTACGTTGTGCACTTTCACCGCCACTAATTAAGGTTGAGGTGGATGGAGGTCCCTTCTTGTGAGAAAGAAATATGGAAGCGGTACGAGTTGGTGTACTACTTAACTCCAATGGTTGTGGTTTTTCCACTGCCTCCTCTTCGACAACATCATCATCATCACGCTCAGCAGCTTTTCGGGCTAGGGTCAAAATGTCTGTTTGCTGCATGCCCGCTGGGGCTGCAGTGACCTTTATGATGACTGGGTCGTCGTTGTCAGAGTCTTCATCAGCAGCAGTATCCGCCACTTCTTGTTGAGCCTCATCATCACACTCCATAACTCTGAGACTTTGGACGAGCTTCCTTTTACGCTTAACTATCTTTGTCAGATCATGGTGTGCCTCACTCTCAGACGGCAGTGGTGCTGGTTCCCAATTTAGATCCATATCATCAGAAGGAGGTGTGCTTGAAGAAGATGTAGACACCACCCTTGATCTCTTCCTTGCTAGGGGTGTGGAAGACAATGAATGATCATCAGGAGGAGTGTCTTCCTCAAATGATACCTCGCCTTGATTGTCGATTTCCTGATGTGCCCCTACTTCGGGAGGAACAACTATTGTGGGCACTTGTGACCCTCCATGCATCTCTGCTTGCGCATCTCCTTGCGCTGCCTCTCCTTCCACATGTACTTGGGCTTGTACTTGCACATGTGGTTTTTGTTGCGGCTGTGGTTGTTCAACACTCGTCAGATGAGTTACAACAACCTGTGTTGATTGAGGGACATTGCTGCTACTTTCTTGCGATGAGCCAACATCACTGGTCGATGGTGATTGAACAACTAGACTAAGTGCCTCTGCAGCAGTCAAGGGCTTGGACTTAAGTTGGCGTGGTGGTGGTGGTGGCACTGAGCCCAATGGAGCGGGGGTGCTGCTGCCAGCTTGGTCCCCAGCAGATTCCGCTGCTGCTGCAGGCGTACTTTTTTTTTTCCGCCCAAAAAAAGGGGCGGCCGGCACACCAGTCTCCTTGGTAACTTGCTTCTTCTGCTCCTTACTGGCAACTTTCTTGCTAGAGGAGCTACGGGTAACTTTTTTTGGGGCCATCTTCTTCAGAGCAGGTCAGAACAGCAGGCAGCAGTTGCACGAGTTGCAGAGTTGTCTGTGTCCAGACGTGACGTCGCGTGACGTTATGCAGCACACACACCGCTGCAGGACTTCTTCCTGGCACTGGTGGTTCTCTTGAGTCTTGTGCACCTAAAAGCAATGGAAGACAGAGGAACATCAGTTCAGTTATATACCCCAAAAAATCGAAAAACACAGAAAAATCAGCACAATCCCATGCCATCCATGATGTTTACATTCAAGACACCACACAGAAAGACTAGGCCCATGCAACACTCAGTACCCCTGGGCATAATGGATGAAAAGTAGGCAAAATAAGTGCAGGCCTCAGACACTGCCTCTCTTCAAAATGGCCCCTTGCACCCCAAGCACACGTTGCCTGTACCAGCCAGCACTCAAGATGGCCACCACCACCACCCACATGGCCAGTCCACATCAACAGTACACCCCAAAAAAACAGAAAAACACCTAAAAATCACCACAATCCAATGCCATCCAGGATGTTTACATTAAAGAGAGTGAGACCACACCACAGGCACACTCAGTCCATGCACCACTACCCCTGGGCAAAAGGCCACACCAGCAGCCCCAAAAAACTACAAAAAACACAAAAATCAGCACAATCCCAGCCCATCCATGGCCTCAATGGTGTTTAAATTCAATAGGACATCCCACAGAAAGACTAGGCCCATGCAACACTCACCACCCCTGGGCAAAGGGCCCCACCAGCATCCCCAAAAAACGACAAAAACCACAAAATTCAGCACAATCCCAGCCCATCCATGGCCTCAATGGTGTTTAAATTCAAGAAGACACCCCACAGAAAGACTAGGCCCATGCAACACTCACTACCCCTGGGGATAATGGATGAAAAGTAGGCAAAATAAGTGCAGGCCTCAGACACTGCCTCTCTTCAAAATGGCCCCTTGCACCCCAAGCACATGTTGCCTGTACCAGCCAGCACTCAAGATGGCCACCACCACCACCCACATGGCCAGTCCACATCAACAGTACACCCCAAAAAAACCGAAAAACACCCAAAAATCACCACAATCCAATGCCATCCAGGATGTTTACATTAAAGAGAGTGAGACCACACCACAGTCACACTCAGTCCATGCACCACTACCCCTGGGCAAAAGGCCACACCAGCAGCCCCAAAAAACAACAAAAAACACAAAAATCAGCACAATCCCAGCCCATCCATGGCCTCAATGATGTTTAAATTCAAGAGGACACCCCACAGAAAGACTAGGCCCATGCAACACTCACCACCCCTGGGCAAAGGGCCCCACCAGCAGCCCCAAAAAATGACAAAAACCACAAAATTCAGCACAATCCCAGCCCATCCATGGCCTCAATGGTGTTTAAATTCAAGAAGACACCCCACAGAAAGACAAGGCCCATGCAACACTCACTACCCCTGGGCATAATGGATGAAAAGTAGGCAAAATAAGTGCAGGCCTCAGACACTGCCTCTCTTCAAAATGGCCCCTTGCACCCCAAGCACATGTTGCCTGTACCAGCCAGCACTCAAGATGGCCACCACCACCACCCACATGGCCAGTCCACATCAACAGTACACCCCAAAAAAACAGAAAAACACCCAAAAATCACCACAATCCAATGCCATCCAGGATGTTTACATTAAAGAGAGTGAGACCACACCACAGGCACACTCAGTCCATGCACCACTACCCCTGGGCAAAAGGCCACACCAGCAGCCCCAAAAAACACAAAAATCAGCACAATCCCAGACCATTCATGGCCTCAATGATGTTTAAATTCAAGAAGACACCCCACAGAAAGACTAGGCCCATGCAACACTCACCACCCCTGGGCAAAGGGCCCCACCAGCAGCCCCAAAAAAACGACAAAAACTAAAAAAATTAGCACAATCCCAGCCCATCCATGGCCTCAATGGTGTTTAAATTCAACAAAACAGTTGTATCATGCACCCATAACCAACCCTGGTCCTACTGGATACTGTGGCTACCCACAATATATTTTATTTAATGTTCTGAAAAAGTTCCAAAATTGTAGTTGCAACAACTGTAATGCCCCAAACAAACTTACTTGTGAAAGTTGATTTCTAATCCAAAAGTGATCCAAAGAAAGTCAAAAAGGCCTCAAATCCAAATATCCAGCAGCACCCACAAAAAGTAATCCTTCCAGGTCAAGGTCCAAATGAAAGTGACCAGCACATGAAGAAAGCACTGGGAGGAGCCTGCTGGACAGGAACAGGAAGTTGGAGACTGTGGGGCACTTCCTTCCCCCCCCCCCAAAAATGGACTCCTTGCAAAAAAAAAGGCCATGCAAATGTCAACCTGAGGAGTGATTCTGATAAAAATCATAATTTCCTGAAGGTTTATCCTGTTTGCTGGTGAATTTCTTGTGCAAAATTGCAAAATCTCTATTTCGCGAGTGCGAGATTGTTCCTGTCCGCCGCAACTACGTGTTTGCAATTGCGAACTCTCGCGAGGCGTGCTGTGCAAGGTGGCAAGCCGCGATTACGTATTCGCGGGCGCCAAACTCCCGCGGGATCCCGCAGCAAGATCCAAAATGGCGCAGCACTCGCAAAATATGATCGAGAAAAACAACTCGGCAAACGCTAAATGACAGAAAGTGAACGCCGTGCACCACGCCGCGCGCCGCAATATTGTATCACCAAGCAAAAAATCCGCCGCGAGCGAATTCACGGATTTTCGACAAATTCGCGAGAGTTCACGGATTGCGAATTTGTCGAAAATCCGAAAAATCCGCGATCGGAGCGGATTTTACGCCCATGCTTATTTATTACTGTTTTCGTTCCGCATAAATGCTTTACACACTGCATTCAGGTTAAGCCTGTCTACTTTGTGCTTTAGCTACCAGGAGGTTGATCTCAGGATATTTTAATGACTTTAAGGGTGTATCCTGACAACATTAGGGGTTATTAGATTAGAAGGGTACTTACCCCCTTCAACTCACACCACTATTTCTTATGAGACCCATGTCAAAACTTTAGAGTCCCATGAACAAACAACTTTTGTGTTGGTCAAAAGTTTTGCAATGAGTGATTTGTAGCCTGGAAAGAATCAGCCAGCGATTAGAACAATTCACAAGAATAGAGTCACTGAAGAAGGAAGAAGGGATGTAAAAGTAAGGTACGAAGCTGAGGAGGGACAGATCTTCCCATCCCAAACAGAGGGAACGTGAGAGTGGGGTAAGGGGTTGAGGAGGAAGAGATGGTGTCAGCCTATTCCAATATAGTGAGGAGTATGGGATAAGGTGTATGGAAATACTGGAGGAAGACCTAGAGGTGAAACATTGTGTTGTGATGGAATATTAATAAGAGAAGTACTAAGGGGAGCAATAAGAGAATGGCTAGGCACAGACCTAAAGGGAAGGGGTGAGTGCTGGGCCAGGATAAAAGAGAAAGGATAGAGAATCACACCTCAGTGCATGAGTAGAGCCGGTGGAAAGAAAGCAGACCCATCAGCAGAGGAAGCAGGGAAAGAATCAAGTTCACCTATTGAGGGGTGCTGTTTGGACAGAGACATGTTAGACGGACGAGAGAGGGAGCAGCAGCTGACATATGAGAGATTGAACACAGAGGAGCTACATCAGGTAGACAGGCCAAGGAGTACTGTAGGTCACTGAAAGTAATGCAGAGGGAGTAAAAGGGAGAGTAAAAAATGGGAGCGTTCTCTTTGGACTGAAATTTGATCTTGCCATTGTTTAAGAAAGAGATTGAAAGATTGCCTTGGAAAATAGAGAATTAGAAAATTAACTTTGATTTGTAGGGGATGTCAGAACACAGCTAGACAGTGCATAGGCAACAGAATTTGATTGTGAATATGGTTGATGATTTCCCTTTTGTAAAACAGAAGGAACATTTTACAAAGTGTTTTAAAGTTTAAAAGATTTAGTAAAAATGTTTTGATGCTCAATTTTTTTAAACTTTATTTTCAATTGCATCCCTATTCAAACATACAGCTTATCATGAAAACAGTGTTACATTGGGATAGTCACTAATCAGAGCAACATTGTTGTATAGTCCTTGGGCAATTGCATTACATACAGACCGGACAAGATGAATCTCTGCACCTAGAGCAGTATGAATACAGAGTTTGAAAGCAATTCCCCTCCAGCTGAAACTAGCCACAAGTGGCTCAGTAGCAAATCCACACAGATGCGGCTCCACAGATCCAAAATCCCTCCGAGAAGATCACAAGCATTGCTATTGGACAATGCAATTATAGCTAGACTGTGAGAAGCTGGCTTGGTATATGATCACACTTATCATGTAAGTGGGCACCCTGCACCAATACAGGCAACCCTTATGGTGATTTTAGTGGTCTTAGATAACCTTAGAAAGCTCTCTAAGTGGTAGCTGTGGAGAGCAGCCTGCAGGCTTAGTCCAGAAGGAGTGTAAAGCAGCTTGTTTTACCTGAACATAATCTTATAGGTATAGAATAAGTGAAAAAGAACCACACAGGAGGGGGAACATGGCGGCCGTTAGCTAGTCACGGTCGGGAGCTCTCTCCGATGGTGGGACGCATAATTTGAGCGTAGCTCTGTGCATACTTGAGATCGAGGGTACATGTTTGTGGGATCTCCGGTCACAGCGGGTGAACTTACCTTGAGTTCTGGGTGTTTTCCACTGCTACGGCCATTAGTCAATTGCCGCATTTTACCGCTGTCTTAAGCTAGCAGACGAGCCCCTGGAGGAGACTCGGCGGAGGCGGCAGCGCGGCTCAGTTGCAGTCGCCACAGCGAGAGTTGGATTCTCACGGGGGGCAGCAGGGTGCCGCTTGCTCACTTTTTCAACACAGCAATTTCAGAGGCATCCAGGGCAGGGATACGACCACGAAGCAGCCCCTGCAACATCATATACATGAATGCGGTAAGGAGGAGAGGGGGCACATTGAAAAAAGCAGGCAGTGATTCCGGTTCTAGTCCTGCCTTGGAGGATTTTGAGCAGAAAACCAGTGAAGTAAGTGGGAAGAGGGGGAAGCAGTGTAGCCCCTCGAGGTCAGTAGAGGACATAAATAGATATACCCTACGGAGTAGGAGAGTCTGGGTGAAAAGTGAGTGGCAGAGTTCACTTACTAACACCACATATACGAAAGGACAAACATTACCACTTAAACCCCAATCTCTAACACCTCCTGAAGAATTAACCCCCTCAGATAAACAGCAGAAAGTGGTGAAAGTGAAGGCAAGAAGAAAGCAGGTAGATAATTCTAAGTTCAAGTTAAGCGGAAAGAAGCAGTCAAAAAAGAACCCTACTAAAATAAAAGTTACTCCCCCCCTCCGCTCTTACTTTAAAGTAAAAGAGCAGACACAAGGTTGCCAGGAGGAATCTCCCACAGGGTTTTGGGACTCTCAAATTGACATTACAAAGGTAAAAGGAACAATGGCTTCAGGTGTCATCCTGGATGCGGGTGTTGCCTCCAGCCAGCCCTCTTCATAACTACTTCCATTAAAGAATAGATACAACCCCCTGTTAAGCATTGAGGGGGATAATATCTTACCCCTAACCGACCCAAACACCATACAATGTTCCTCTTCAGACTCAGAGCAGTCATCAACCTCAGTCACGTTACCATTAATCGGTAAGGGCTGAACTCGGAGGAACCATAAAACTCCATGGCAGCGATACTCGTAGAAATAAGAGAGAGGTTCTCAATATCAGAATCTAACCAACAGAAAATACAAGGGTACTGTGAAGCTATGGAGGAGAAAATAACAGCTTAGTAGACAGAGTGGGAACAATGGAAGCAGCACAAAAGGAGATCTCAATTAAAGTGGCTACTAACCAGGAAGAGATCATGAAGCTTAAGAAAAGTGAAAGAGAGCTCGGAGACAAGCTGGAGTCATTGGAGAACAATGTGAGGAAGAACAACATTAGAATCGTAAATGTTCCCGAAGGGAAGGAAGGAGGTGATATCAAAGCATTTGTAATCTCCCTTCTTAAAGAGTTTAATCCTAAATTAGACTCCGATGGTACAGAACAAGATATCCAGAGAGTTCACCGTGAGCAGTTTCTAGTAAACTTTAAAACTTACACATTAAAGGAAATCATCCTCACGGTGGCATTAAAAGCTGGAACATATAAGAAGGAACATTGGTCGTTCCGCATCAGATCGGATGTCTCCCGTCAAACGCTAGATAGGCAGTGGGAATTAGGGAAACACATCCAGGACTTAAGAGTTCTAGGTGCCACGGCTAACATCCGTTTCCCTGCCATGCTAAAGGTCATGTTGAATAATAAAAATGCATACTTTAAGAGCCCCAGAAGATGTAAAATTATGTATTGACCAGATAAGGGAACAGACAGCAGTATAGTTGAGAGCAGTTGTCCCACTGCAGCGTGAGAGAGCTTATAGGAGGTGTCATTATACCTCGAGGTATCAGGGAGGGTTCCCCTTCACTGGTAATTTTGAGAAATATTCAAAGCACATTGGGTGTGGGAGCATTCGGGAGAAAATTAAAATAATGTATCCTTTAATGTTTGAGGCAGTAGAGATGGTTTTTGTTTTTTCACTTTTCTTTTACGAAATATCAGAAATGTTAGGAAACAAGGGTTGCCATTTTTTAAAGGAAACTGGTCGTTGTAGGTTATCGTTAAGAGATAGTAGGAGGTGTTATCATGGCAGGATCAGATAAAAGTAGTTCCTTACGAATGTTATCTTGGAATGTGAATGGCCTGAGAGTGTCCCCAAGGAGAAATAAACAATTTTAATATTTGAAGTTGTGTGAGGCAGTTGTGATCTTTATCCAAGAATCTCATCTGCTAAAAGAGGAATGGCTGGAAATTACTAAAACTCAAACATGGATTGAGCACTGCATTTGCACATCCCAAACAGTTGTAGTTAAGGGGGTCGGCTATGCTATTTAAAAAATCATCCCGTTGTACTATAGCTGAAGTGAAAGTTGATTGTCATGGTAGATGGGTGATTGTGAGGGTAAGAAGGCAGGGTATGTGGCTACTTCTTGTTTCATATTATGGTCCTAACATAGACGACCCTCTTCCTCTCCGCTCATTAATGCTTAATTTACTTAAATACGATGATACTATCATTATGGGAAGAGATTTAACGTCATTCTTAATCCAGATAAGGATACTACCTCCAAATTTCACAAGGCAACTTCTAAAATGAGATCAGTATTGAAAGCTATGATCCAAGATCTTGGCTTAGAAGATATATGGAGGGTTCATAATTCTAGACGGATGGTGACATTGACCGACTCTTCAGCGAACTTTACATTCCATAATAAAATACACGGGCATCGATCCAGGATAGATATTTTCCTGACTTCTATGAGCATAACTAACTTCGTTAGGAAAACCACCCACCTTCCGGAGCACTTATCAGATCACTCAGCAATTTTGTTACAGTTAGAAATCAGAAACAATCTCTTGAAGAGGCATTGTACTCTAAATCGGTCTCTACTTTTAGAACTGTCAGTTGTTGAGAATATTATAAATCAAACTAAAGTTTTTTCCTTTTTAATCTTGACATGGCACCGTTAAACTAGGTTTGGGACACTTATAAGGCATTCCTCAGAGGCATGTTGACTAGTCATAATGCGACAGAAAATAAGAAAAGGAAAAAAGATCTCTCCTCTTTAGAAGAGCAGATACAAACAACTCAAGGGAAGCTTTCTCAAACCTTAGATGCCAAAACGAAGTCCCTACTAGAAATAGAACTTCTTAAGGCTAAAGCTAATCTTGCCGATTTTTTAGAACTTAAAATAAAAAACAGATGGGAGTCAAGTAGATTGGCAAACTATGAATATGGGGAGGGTAGTGTAAAACGTTTGGCCTGGAAGGCTAAAGTAGATAGAACTAGGAACAATATTAAGGAGCTGAAAAATCAGGATTCGGGTGACATCATTACTGAAGATATAGCCATAGAGTGGGAATTTGTCCGTTTTATTTCAGGACCTTTATATAGATGACATAACTTTTAATAAGGACCAAATAGATGCGTTTTTTAGCAATATTGATATCCCCTTGTTATCTGACAAAAATAAAGAGGAGCTAGCAACTCCTATAAACCTGGAAGAAGTTTATGGTGTAATCAGAGGTTTGAAAAAGGGCTAGGCGGCCGGCCCAGATGCTGTCCCCAATGAGATTTCCATTTTGCTGAGGGAAGTCCTATCTCCAATTTTGTTGGACCTCTTTAATTCTACATATATTTTAAAAGAAGATACCCCCCTTCTTGGGATTTGGCAACCATTATTATTCTACCTAAACCCAACAAAAACCCAGGAGTATGTGAATCATACAGACCAATATCGCTACTTAATAGCGACTATAAAATCTACACGCAGCTCCTTAATAAAAGGTTGGAGCGAATGGTTGGTTCAATTATCCACAACGATCAGAAGGGTTTTATGAAGGGGAGGCATTTAGAGGATTTGACGTATGACTGAATTGGAGCTATTCACTTAGCTATAGAGTATAAAAAAACCCTGTCGATAATAACGTTTGACGCGGCGGAAGCCTTCGATAGGGTTCGCTGGCCTTTTTTTCTTTGAGGTAATTCAGCGTTTTAACATGGGGGAAGTATTCGGTTCGGCAATTAAAATGTTGTACAAAAACCCGATGGCCCGGGTATTGGTAAATGGGTCTCTTTCTGAGATAGTACGAATAGGTAGAGGATCCAGACAGGGCTGTCCACTTTCCCCTATCCTCTTTAATTTATACATAGAGCCACAAGCCATTAAACTGAGAGCATGTAAAGATATGAGTCCATTCTCATGTAATAAGTGGGAGAAAAAGATAGAGCTCTATACCGATGGCCTGATGGTCTTTACAACTCATATTGACTCAGTAATTTCTATTATTTGGGAAAAGTTAGCTGAATTTGGTAATTTATCTGGATATGTGGTAAATCCCTCTAAAAGAGAGATCATGCAGTGGAATACTAGCTGGAATAGCAACCACATTAAGAATAAGATAAAATATTTAGGGATCGAGCTGGTACATAATTTAGACTCCGTGGCAAATGTGAATTTTGACTCAGTAACATCTAAAATTAAAAAACAATTGCAGCAGTCGGACTTGTTACCGTTTTCCTTCCTGGGGAAATCAAATCTATTGAAGATGTCCATTCTTCCCAAGTATACCTTTATTTTTAATTCAATTCAGTTAGAATTTAAACTTGACTGGATTAAGAAAGTTCAAGGTCTCTTCAATAGTTTTATTTGGGGAAACAAAAGGCCGAAAATCGCATGGAGGAAATGCAGGGAGAAAAAGGAAAATGGGGGTATAGCAAGCCCAGATCTCCTATACTATCTCAGAGCGTTTCACCTGAAAACTTTTCAACTGGTATTAAAGGATTCAAAGAATATTACCAGACATATCCAATCACTTTCTTTACAAGTTTGGAGAGCCAAGTTCTTAAAAGAAAATTTACACTAAAGACCCTTAAATGTGCATGTGTAACATGGTATCATATCAGGAAGATCCTTCAGATTCCATACTACAGCCATTATGCCCCAATATGGAAATCCCCTGGCACCCTGGAGTGCCTACAAGATGCTCTTGAAATCCCAATAAGGGAAAAGGGGATACGTAGATGGGGTACTAAGCTAATATCCTGGCAGGATCTTCAGGAGATCGCAGAAGGGGCTGTTTCCCGCTTCAAATATTGCCAGCTACTAGGCTGGGTTAAAACTTTGAGTCAGGCGGGAAGCCAAAACAAACATTACGAGGCTAAAGTAGCTTTACGACCGGGTCTCCAGAAAGAAGTTTCGGTATGGTACTGGGCAATGGTACTTTCTCTAGAAGATTATGCTACATGGCACATGGAGATATGGCGGAGGGAGCAACCGGAGATCGACCTCGAAACATTATGGCACGTATCTACATCGTTATTATGGTACTAAGTGAAGTCCGCGCCTCTAAAGAAAAATCATCTCTTTACGATTCACAAGGTTTACTGGACGCCACGAAGATTGGCAAAGATGGGCCAACAATCGGTGAGATACTGTCAGAAGTGCGGTGAACCCAACGTGGATGAAGCTCACATGTTCCGGTGGTGTCCCTTAATCCAATTATTCTGGCAGAAAGTGGGTAAAGTTTTGTCAGATTTGGTGTGCCATGAAGTAAAGGTGAGTCTTCCATTGGTTATATACCGGGTGATTCGATAGAAAGAATCCCTTGTCAACACTTCAAAATCACTAAAAGCTCTCATATTTAATTTAATCTTATTAGCTCGAAGAGAGCTCTGTATTAAGTGGATTTTGCCTAATCCCCCTCTTGAGTACGAATGGATAAATTCAATCCACAGAATTACCAAAATGGACAGAGCAATATATACTAACAAGAGAACGAAACACTGGAGTATTTGGGATAATTGAGTCGAAAACTTTGGTATACCATAATACCTTAAATCTCTTTTTTCTCCATACCAGCAGTATTGTTCCTCACGAATTTCAGATGCCAACCATTAGCCAATATCTCGCTCAATCCATCCTAATATGATCTAGGCACCCTATTAGTCATAAAACTAAGGTTAATTTGATACACATATTTAGGAACAGCTTTATCTGTTATTTGTTTTGTCTTTTTTTCTCTCTTTTTTTTTCATTGTGGCCTTTGTGCGTATTACCAATCCAATGATTAAGAATCAGTCAACAAAGGATAATCTCATAAAGCTAGGTCTTATACCAAGATGGATTGGTGATACTAGAATGAGAGTCAAAAACTCCTGTGAGGGAAAAGAAGGAAAAAGAGGAGGAAAGAGTAAAGCTTGTATAGAAGAGAATCCCGTAATGGTTACCATCTTCCTCCCATGCGGAGAGAGCGGGTATTTTCCTGTTTGGGAAGTGAGGAAATATACAGTTACCTCTTCTTCTTCCACGTATATACTGATCAAACATATGAGGATTTAAAAAAAGAAAAGAAAAAGAATCACACATTGTTTTTATAAAAATATGTATTGATTATTAGTCACTAACACATGCAGATATCTCCTAGCAGGAGACATACACTATGCACACAATACTTTTCAATAGAAGCAGGTAAGTAGCACGAAATACACAGTGGTCACAGGGGGAGACCAAACTGTATACTAAATCAGCGGCATGCAAAACTCGAGTCAAGACTATACCCAGAAGAAGTAGAAGTGCCGGGGACCCAAGGAACCACCTGATGTAAGTAACTAGGAGCCCCATGGAGACCGTGTGCAGAGTGGGCACACGACCGCGGTTTCAATACAAGTCAATGGGTAAATCACGGTTGCAATCAATACAAGTCAATGGGTAAATCACGGTTGCAATTTTAAAGAAGAAGGACAGTTCCCAGAAGAAACCCTGTGAAAGATAAAAGGTTGGTGAGCCACCCCACCAGTGGATACCTTAGAAATCAGGTTACCTATCCCAGGGAAGCCAGGCGCATAGGTATGAAGTAGCAACAGAAGTTGCTGTTAACCTCAATGGCGGACTTCTGGAAGATGGTGCTGCTGGGAAACGTGAAAGTGCCTGGTGAAACCCAAAGGTGAGAAGTAGCTGCAGGCAGAGGGGACAGAGTCTATGCCCTCAGGAGTGACCAGCAGGCACCAAAGATGAATGCCCACCAATGTCGGGTATGGTGACCTTGGAGATGTAGCTGTGAGGACCAGGTGAAGCTGTGGAAGACCAGGATATGTTACTGAGTTGTTCCATGCCAGATGTCGAGTGTTCGGAGGTCGGAGTCCGTCGAGAGCATCAACAAACCTTGGCAACTGTAAACAATGTGGAAAGTGAAGAAGTTGCAGTGTCGGGACCAGAAACGTCCAGGTGACTCACCACAAGCAGGGGAGTCAGGGCAAGCACTGAGCAATAAAGGGAGCCCCCAGAATTCAAAGGTGACCCTCCAAAGGACCCACAGGCCAGATGCACTGTAGTAACAAGAGGACCTCGAGCAGCCTAACAAAGAAGCAAACCTATGATGCAAGTGATGTGATGAGGACAAAGACCTTAATCACTGGAGGTGCTTGAGGTAAGGGCTACTTGGAGCCCAAAGATCTTGATGGAAGGAAGCCAACAAGCCTTGGCAATGGCAAGTCAATGTGGTGCACGGGGGTGTGGTTCCTACGGCTCTGATGATGGATACTGGCCTCAAATTTGGTGAGAGGGCAAGGCAGGCCTCAACAGATCTGAAGAACCACAACCTGTGTTGCTTATCCTTTCATAGTCTGTGGGAGCTGAGGATCAGCAGACTGGTCAGCTTAGTTGCAGTGCCTGCAGATGCAGGGAAGTAGCTCCTTCACTTCAATGGAGATTCCTTCAAGTGTCTTGGATGCCCACAGGCCTTGGGAGGTTCCTACATGGAGCACAGGCACAAACGTTGCAGCAGACGAGTAGGGTGATTAGCTCAGGAGCAGCCAGAGTCTTCCCAGTTGCAGCCGTGATGCCCAGATCGAAGTCCAGTGAAGTCCAGAGTGCCCAGACATTTGAAGAAGAAGTGGTATCTTAAAATGAATCTTGGCTCATGACGAATCTGGGGACCCATTCTCAGGTAAGTCCTTAAGTCCTAGTGAGAGGGTTGGGACGATTCAGGGTACCAGGGGAAGGGTTGGACAGTGGGAAGGGGACTCCCATGTCCTTTGTCCAGTTTTGCGCCAGAGCGGGAGCCAATGGTTCCCTGAGCTGGTTTGAACTGGACTATGCCCACCAAAGAGTTAAAATGAGTATTAGCAGTGTAGACCATAGATTGTTGCACAAGTATAGTTTTCTCTATCAGTACCAAGATCTAAAATGCTAAATGTTTTCATGACCCCACTGCTTAGAAGTCACAACAAAATACTGTTATTCATACACACAAGATGAAAGGAGCAGTAGGCTCCTTTTTGGTCCACCAAAGAAGCTAGCCTAGATCTTGATCACTGGATGTGCTTGAGGTGAGGGCTACTTAGAAGGAAGCCAACAAGCCTTGGCAACAGCAAGTCGATGCGGTGCACATGCGTTCAGTTCCTGAGACGAGGGATACTGGCCTAAAGCTTGGTGAAAAGGCAGGGCAGGCCTCAAGGGATGTGAGGAACCACCACCTGTGTTTCTGAACCTTTCAGAGTCTGTAGTAGCCCAGGATCAGCAGACCAGTCAGCTTAGTTGCGGTGCCTGCAGATGCAGGGAAGTGAATCCTTCACTTCAAGGAAAGTTCCAAGGTAAGGTTCCTGGATGGAGCACAGGCACGGACTTTGCAGCAGACGGGCAGGGCAATAAGACCAGGAGGAGCCAGATTCTTCCCAGCTGCAGCCTTGATGCCCATAGCGAAGTCAAGCAAAATCCAGAGTGCCAAAATGGTTGTAGAAGGGGTATCTTGAAATTAATTTTGTCCCACAATGAATCTAGGGACTTACTCTCAAGTAAGCCCTTACGTACCCTAACGAGAAGGTTGGGACGATTCAGAGTTCCCTCCCAGGGGAGGGGTCGGAAAGTGGGGAGGTTACTCTTATGTCCTTTGTCCATTTTTGCATCAGAGCATGAGCAAACGGCTCCCTGAACTAGTTTGAACTTGTCTATTCAAGACTGAGTGTCGCTTGCAAACACTCCCACCCAGCCCCAATACACGAAACCCTGTCTAGTAGGTGTTCACACCTCCCTGTTACAGGTTACCTATTTTTCCGCCTTTCCCTGCACGAGCCTGGCTCAGTAGCAGGAGAGCAGAATCGTGTATCTGGTCCACAGCAGCCATGTTGTGCAGTTTGGTTCTAGAAGACTGGTACTGGGAGCACTGATGGCCTCCCGGAGTAGATTTACAGTGCATGGATTGCAACATGTTTGATACCAGTCATGATAGGGTTCCTTACAGCCAGTTTAGAGATGGTAATTACGTAATGATGCATGGCCGCTATATATATCATAATGGCTGATGCACTTACAATGGGGGAGAATAGACTCTGAAGGTTGTAGGGGTGTCCCGCAGGGGCACCCCCACACATAAAAGTGAACACCCTCCCTTCAGGATTGAAAGACCTGCTTTGCTTTAGGGGTGACTTTTAGGTTTTAAGTGCAGTGACTTGAGATGTAGGGAAACCTATAACTTTCGTAATTGGTGTGATCACCAGCTTACACAGGCTGCAGTGGCAGGCCTGGAGGTACAGTTTGAGTGGTCTCCCATGGGTGGCATAATATATGCTTAAGCCCATGGGGGACTCCTGGTGTGCATATGACCTGGGTATCTTAGTACCCTATACTAGGGGCTGATAAGTTCACACCAGTATCCAATCTGGGATGTACCTAACTACTTACCATACCAATTCAAGGAAGAAAGCACGGAAGCTGGGGTCCTGATTATCAAGATCCCAGTCAGACTGGTAAGAAACAGCAAAGCACCAAACAAAAAGTGGGGTAACCATAAAATCAGATCCTACTTACCTACACAACCCCCCTCAAATGTAAAGAAATGAGACTAACCTGCCCAGTTGAGTCTTCATTTACTAAGTGGAAATATCTGGAGTGTCCATCTGCATTGGCATGGTTACTCCCGGGTCTACATTCAACTGTAAAGTCCATCCACTGTAGGGTAATGGACCACCTCAATAGTTTGGGATTATCACCCTTCATCTGTTTAAGCCACAAGAGGGGCTTGTGGTCTGGCTAAACAATGAAGTGGGTGCCAAACAGGTATGGCCTCAGCTTCTTCAAGGCCCAGACCACAGCAAAGGATTCCCTCTCAATGGCTGACCAATGTTTCTCCCTAACAGTCAACTTTCTGCTGATAAACGCTACTGTTTGATCCAGGTCCTGTGCATTAAGTTGTGATAACAGGCTAATCAAAAGGGGGTAGCGAGAGGAAAGTAGTAGACCTAGCCTCCAGTATCATATAAACAACCAAAGAAAGTCCCCTCGAAAACACAATGAAACTATCCTTCCAGAAATATTGGTGATCTTTAAGGGAAAACGATAGGGTTTCTTAAAATAACCCTCACTCAACAAAAGGTCCCTTGCTGGTATGCTTCATCATTGGGTTTTTCCCACTCCGCTGTGGGACTGGCGTGCTACGACTGACAGAGATGTGGGAGCACTTTTTGGAAGGTGTGAGCTATACTACTAATATTGGAGTGAATGGGTCAGAGGGAATGGTGAAAATTAAAAAAAACCTGGCCTCTTGGAACCTAAACTTTATCACATCCTGTTGCTGGTATTGTTAAAAAGGGGGGAGTTCAGGGAGATGCACAGAGTAATGAATATGTAACTTCTGCTATATGTTTCTACATGTTTCAAGCCTTACCCCTATGGCTTTTCGTCAGGACCAGGTTAATTCATCCATAGTACCACTCCTGAATAATGCCAGATGGTCTACTTAATGCTTATCAAGGTAAAAACTATGTGAGATACAATACCTAGTTGGTATGATGCTTCAATATAATCTTGAAAGATAAGAATTAATAAAAGGATTAAGTTACCAATTAAGTTATATAGTATAAAACATATCACCAATCTGTGAAAACAACGTGATATATGTTTCTTGTTTACCCTTAAGGATCACCAATATTTCTGGAAGGATAGTTTCATTGTATTTTCAAGTGGACTTTCTTTGGTTGTTTATATGATACAGGAGGCTAGGTCCACTATGTACCTCTCTGTCCCCCCTTTTGATTAACCTGATATTTAGACAGTGTACAGCTGTGGAACAATATTTTCCTACACAAATGGTAGCCCTTTTCCCAAAACATTAAAAATAACCTTAGCTTTAGTGTCCTTTTACAAACAACAGAGCACACACTCTACTATAATGACAAATTACAGGCCTCACCTTCTCGTATGAAGAAGTGGAGAGAATTCTGGCCACGAAGTCTCCCTTTGAGGGTTTGAGCAACTCTGAACAGAACACAGCTCTAAGAAGAACCCAGCTAAAAACAGCCCTACACGGGCTCATGATGACAGTATACCTAAGGGCCAATACAGCCCTACAAGGCCTATTAGTGAGGAATGAGCCTTTCATTTTCCAGCATGATAAAACCTTCAAAAACGATTGGTCCCTCATCCCATGGTATTGCACACAGGATGGGCTGATTTTAATTAAAAAAACAGCCACCCGCATCTCACAATAACTAAAAATGGAAATACAGACGATAGAAGTGCATCTAAAGAACTATCAGTCAGTCAGTTCTTTGAAAAAAAGATTAGAAGAGCTGAATCAGACAATGAATGACTTTAAAGCAACTCTTAAGCAGAGTAAATTTAGAAAGCTGAAGAAAGACACCAATAGATTCAGCCATGAACAAGTGTACCCCTACATCAGAGATGACTATACTCCATCTGGCCACTGAGAAAATGGATAGATGTAAGATGTGCAGGGAAGTGAAAAATTGTATCAGGAAACTCAAGCTAAGTGTTTTTTTGCCAACAAAGAGCAAAGCATTTTGGCCCAGGATGATACAGGGCTGAGGCTGAAGTCCAATTTTACACCCCCAAGTGCCACCTTACCAGGAGAAATTATGGTTTTCGAGAAAGCAGTCCTGAAGGATCTGGGAAACATAAACCCAGACGGAACCAGGGTTTTTCACAACACTACCAAAGAACAGAAACAAGCAATATATTGAACTGGGAAACAACATAGACCTCATCATAAAACCGTCCGACAAAGGAGGCACCATAGTGATCCAGACAGCAGACGCATACCACCAAGAGTGTATGAGACTCCTATAGGATGCTAGAAACTATGAGGTATTGGTGACAGATCTAATGGAAAGAAAATCTGTACAGATCACTAGCATGATAGAAGAGGCACTCACTTATCACTGGATCTTACAAAAGAAAGGCAAATTACTAATGAATAAGAACCTGGTGACACATATTTCTGCACGATACTGAAAATCCATAAAACCTTATACATCCACCTGGATGACCAATAGTATCAGGCATAGGGTCAATTTTGGAACCACTGTCGATATTTGCTGATGCATTCCTAAAACCAATAATCCAGAAAGCAGACACCTACCTGAAAAACACCAAGGATGTCCTCAGAATCCTACAGGACAAACCTTTTAACCCTGAGATGGAATCATTGATGGGTTTGCATGTGGGAAGTCTATAAACCAGCCTCCCTCATGATGAAACATTTCACATAATTGAAGAAGTACTGTGCAAAATAGATTGGGAATACTAGACACCACAGAACATTGTGATGGAGTGCTGCACGTTTGTGGATTTTGCTCTTTAATGGTTTAACCTGGCCTCCACTTACCAGGTGGCCCAAGTACACAACTTTGCTCTTCCCTATCCACCCCTTGGTGGCCTTGATAGTGAGGCCTGCATTTTTCAGGGCCTGCAGAACATTTCTGAGGTGACCCAGGTGATCCTCCTAGGTGGAGCTAAAGACTGCTATATCATCTTGATATACTGCACTATAGGATTCCAGCCGTATTAGAAATGTATTCACCAACCTCTGAAATGTGGCAGGTGTATTCTTCAGATTATATGCCATCCCAAAAAATTGGTAATACCCACTAGGGGTTGTGAATGATATTTTTGGTTTGGAATCCTCAGCTAGTCTTATTTGCCAGTAAGCAGCTGTCAGGTCAAATGTGCTTAGAAACGGCTTGGGCTCATCTGGGCTCATCTGCCCTTAGAAAAAGATGGGCATCAGCCAAGTGACTGCATTGAGGCCTCTGCTGTCCACACAAAACCTCACCTCTTTTTTTCTACCATTGGTGTGAGGTCTTGGCAGGACTACTGGACAAGCCCAAGGGCTATCTGACGGCTCAATTACCCCAAATTCCAGTATCTTTTGGACCTCTATCCTGATGCAGTCCCTGACATGGTCAGGCTGTCTGTAGATTTTACACTTATCCGGCAGACTGTCACCTGTGTCCACTTCATCGATACACCAGGTGGTTTGACTGGGTGTCTGGGAGAACATGTGTCTGTACTGATTGAGGACTTGCCTGCAATCAGTTTGATGTTGGTCAGTGAGGCTGCCTTCCAAGGCTACTCCATCTACTGAACCATCATCAGGGTTCTGAGAGAGGTGATCAGGAAGAGGGTCACTCTCATCCTCCTGTCCCTCATCAGTTGCCATGGTCCAGCCCATGTCAGCCCTTGTCCACAAAAGATTTCAAGCGATTCACATGACGTACCCTATGGGGACTTCTTGGAGTGCCAATGTCCACCAAGTAGGTGACCTGACCCTTTTGCCCAAGTATGGTGTGAGGGCCACTCCACTTGTCTTGAAGAGCTGCTGGGCCACAGGCTCCAACACCCAAGCTTTCTGACCTTGCTGGAAAACAGGCAAGACAGCCTTTTGGTCATGCAAGGGTTTTTGGAGTTCTTGGCTGGCCTCCAGGTTTTTGCTGGCAGTCTTCATGCACTCAGCCATGCACGAATGCAGGCCAAGGACATAGTCCACAATGTCCTGTATGGGAGGATTGGGAGGTTGCTCCCAGCCTTCCTCCACTAGACATTATGGACACCTAACTGGATGTCAAACAGAAGCTCAAATGGACTGTAGCCAATATCCTTCTGAGGAACCTCTCTGTAGGCAAAGAGAAGGCAGGGTAGTAAGACATCCCATTTTTGCCTAAGCTTTTCTGGGAGTACTATGATCATACCCTTGAGGGTCTTTGCTGAACATTTCAACAAGCCCATCACACTGTGGATGGTAGGGTGTGGTAGATAAGTATGGGCCAAAAATCTGTTCCACTCGCAAAATTTGCAGATTTTCGGCAATTTCGCGATCTGCGAATCTCGCGAAATTGCCGAAAATTGGCAAATTCCCTCGCGGGCGTATGTTTTTTTTTTGGATGGCCAGCTCACTCAAGGGACCCCTGCGCCCTTCGGCACGATGGCAGTAACACACACATGGTCACTGGAGTCAACTCTTCTGGCACTTTACGCAGCTGTAGTGTAGGAAAAGCACTATAAGTTTACCCAACGAGGTAGCACTTACTGATTAGCCAGTAGAAAGTACTCCAGGTGAGTAGAGGTATCGCACAAAACGGTGGGGTCTTCTTGGATCAAAATGAAGGGCAGGGTTCATTCTGGCACCATGCTCCTGTCACAAAAATTAAACCTCAACAGGAAGCACTTACAGCAGGTGCACGAGTTGAAGCTCAAGTTCAGTAACGCATTCATTAGCTCAAAAACAATCGTGAGCCTTGTCGAGGCTGGGCAGGTGTGCTTTCTCCCCATATCTACTGTCGAAAATTAGCTGTGATGCTGGATAGGGCCTTTGCATCCTTCACTTTCACAAGTGCAATCCCCGTGCAGTTCCTGTGACCAGTAGCTTCTTTCTCCTCATCTGCTGCTCTGATCGGTCTCTGACCTTTTATACACACAGAGGCATGTGAACTCGCATAGAAGGCCTGCCTGTTTGGCCCTGCACATACACTAACGGTGTTCACCGTCTTCCCGCCATTTACCCACTATGATGGCCAGCTCACTCAAGGGACCCCTGCGCCCTTCGGCGCGATGGCAGTAACACACATGGTCACTGGAGACAACTCTTCTGGCACTTTGCGCAGCTGTAGTGTAGAAAAGCACTATACATTTACCCAACGAGGTAGCACTTACTGGATTAGCCAGTAGAAAGTACTCCAGTGCAAATCGCAAAAAATCCATGAATTCGCAGGAAAATTTGCAAACTCATGATTTTTTTGCGATTTCGCGCGAATTCGCGGACTGCAGATCCGCACAATTCGCCCATACTTAGCTGGTAAACTTGTAGTTTACTCCACACTCTTTCTACATGGCAGTGATATATCTAGATATGAAGTTTGTACCTCTGTCTGTTAAAACCTCTCTAGGGAAGCCGACTCTGGAAAATGTTCCCAGGAGAGCAATGGTCACCACAGGAGTTGTAGGGGTTTTAAGGGGAATAGCATCTGGTTACCTAGTGGAATGGTCCACCACCACTGGTATATAACTGTCCCCAGATGCAGTTGGAGGGTTCAAGGGACCAACAATGTCAATCCACACCCTCTCAAAGGGGCCCCAGCCGCTGGGAGTAGAATTAATGGGGCCTTTGTAGTGCCACCTGACATACTACTAGCTTGGTAAGTGGCGCAGGAGCGGCAAAACTCCTTTGTGTCCTCAGCCATATGGAGCCAATGAAAGTGAGGGATAAGCCTGTACAGAGTCTTGCTTTGCTCTAAGTGTCCTGCCAGAGGAATATCATGTGGCAGGGAGATGAGGAAACCTCTGAACTTCTGGGGTATTACCAACCTCCTGGTGGCACCAGGCTTGGGGTCTCTACCTTCTGAGTACATAAAGCCATCTTCCCAATAGATCCTATGGGACCCATTCATATTCCCTGCTTCTTCAGTAGCAGATTGCTGTCTGGGAGGTTCAAGAGAGGGGCAGATCTGCTGCTCCAAACTCAAGCCTACCCTGAAAGGCCCCCCTGACCCCAAGTTCCTCTGGGAAAGTTCCTTCAGAGGGGCTGAAATCACCTCCCTCAGGAGAGTTATCCCCACTAGCAGTTTGTGAGGAGAGCAATTTCTTACCTTTCCTGTTCCTTCCAATGGAAAGCACCTGGTCAATTTTTCCAGGATCCGGTGCTTTGTCCGAGGTGAGGTGTTTGGCCTGAGCGAGCCCTAGTGACAGCAAACACCTGGCAGAGATGCCCATCATCTCTGCATGAGTCCTGAACTCTACTTCAGCCCAGGCTGACGTTTCTAGATTGTTGCCCAACAGACAATCTACATGTGAGGACCAGGCGATGCTGTGGTAGACCAGGAGCCATTCACGAGCTGTCCCACAACAGATGTCAAGAGTTGGGGGGGGTCGGTGTCCATCGAGAGCACTAACAAACCTTGGCAACTGCAAACAACGTGGAAAACGAAGAAGGTGGAGTGTCGGAACCAGCAAGATCCAGGAGAATTACCACAAGCGGGGAGTCAGGCAGGCAGGCCCGAGCAATCAGGGGAGCCCACAGAATTCCAAGGTGACCCTCAAAAGGCCCCACATGCCGGAGGTACTAGAGTCTCAAGAGGACCTCGATCAGCCTACCAAAGAAGCAAACCCATGATGCAAGGGCAAGGATCTTAGTCAGTGGAGGTGCTTGAGGTAAGGGCTACTTGGAGCCCAAAGAGCTTGATGGAAGGAAGCCAATAAGCCTTGGCAATGGCATGTCACAGTGGTGCACAGGGGTGCGGTTCCTGCGGCTCTGACGAGGGATACTGGCCTCAAATTTGGTGAGAGGGCAGGGCAGGCCTCAACAGATCTGAAGAACCACAACCTGTGTTGCTGAACCTTTCATAGTCTGTGGGAGCTGAGAATCAACAGACTAGGCAGCTTAGTTGCGGTCCCTGCAGATGCAGGGAAATGACTCCTTCACTTCAAGGGAGATTCCTTCAGGTGTCTTGGATGCCCACAGGCCTTGGGAGGTTCCTGCATGGAGCACAGGCACAAACGGTGCAGCAGACGAGTAGGGTGATGAGCTCAGGAGCAGCCAGAGTCTTTCCAGTTACAGCTTTGATGCCCAGATCAAAGTCCAGTGAAGTCTAGAGTGCTCAGTCGTTTGAAGAAGAAGTGGTATCTCAAAATGGGGACCCACTTCCAGGTAAGCCCTACTGTGCCCTAGTGAGAGGGTTGGGAAGATTCAGGTGCCCTCCCAGTGGAAGGGTCGGGCAGTGGGGAGGGGACTCACATGTCCTTTGTCCAGTTTTTAACTGAAGACGGCTGCAATGCCAGAATCCGGTCCTCGGAAGCTTGTTTCCGGTCCATGGAAGGCATGGCTTGGCAGTTCGGGCTGGACTCTTCCCATGAGGCACAGGGTCAGACTGATTTGCATATGGCCATGTCTGAACTGGGGTGGCAGAGTGGGCTAAAGAACGGTGATGGATTAAACCCAGATCAGTTGACTGGGGTCGAGTGCTTATATTGTCAACGCTCCGTCCATCACCACCTTTGGTTTTGCTCAGTTTTTAGCCAGAGCAGGAGCCAATGGTTCCCTGAGCTGGTTTGAACTGGACTATGCAAGGAGGGCACCAAATGTGCCCTACAAACAGACTGAGTGACGCTTGAATTCACTCAACCCCTTTGTTACTATACACCTGTTTACAAGCATCAAGATTCACAGAACTTTCAGAAGAAATTCGGAAATTGACACCTTTAGGCTCAAGAGTATGGTTTGCGTGAATTAATGACTTCCTTGGTATTCAGAAAGAATCTGAAGATTGCTCCTGAGAGAATGTGATTGCTGTAGGTTTCCTATGGTATTAACGTATTTATCCGTTGTTACACTCAGAATTGTACACGTGTGAATTTCCATGTGCGAAAATGTAAAGCCAAAGTGCATATGTAGTGTCTAACATTTTTATCTCTCCGTTGTGAATGCATTTTTTCTTGTGAAAAAAAAACGTACAATCTGGGGCGCTATCTCTTTTTCACATATTCAAACCAGCTTTACTCCTGCTCATTACAGGCGAACATAACAGTCCATTTTAAGGAAGGGAAAGTGTCTGCCAATTGTTTGTGAATGCACACAAACTTACAAGTGTTTACTAATGTTGGCTGGAGTCCACATTCTGGAAACCCCACAATGCTTCGTTAGGGAAAAGCATTTCAAGGAATGCAATTGTACATTCTGGGAAGCTGTAGATTTGAATTGCACTCATAAATGAAGTATGAGTTGAGTATCATAGTGCCTCAGTGGTGCACAAATTATTTACCAATTGGTCTACCTTCTAGTACTGACTTACCCATCGGATCACAAGTATTAGTCCTGAAAAAAATCACCCTTTTTCGTTGTGTCTATCTTTCCATATTCCCCTACGGGTAAGCTTCTTCGCCTGCCAAAAGCATTGCACAGACTCCTGGCATGCACAAGTGGCCAACTGTGCGTGAACATAATATTTATCTTTGAATTAAATAATTTGTTCTACAATGGAGATTATTTAGTAATTCTTCATGCAGTTCATGAAACTTACATGCAGAGAATATATTTCCAAAAAGCCAGTAGGGCGCTCCCTCCCAAAGATGCTCGGCAATTCTGTCTGGATGCCAGGTTAATCTCAGGCTTGCCCTGAGCAGACACATCCAACTGTGTGAAAACTGTATGGTAGCTATTTTGCAGAGCATTACAATCTGCAAGGTCACCTACACAAAAGACCAGCTCCAACCACAGCACCTCATCATTTTATTTGTGGCACTTGCTGAAGCATAATATTCGTGCATTCATTGTATTATTCATGTAAGAAACAGTGATCGGACTCTAATCTTTTCAGAAAACAAAATGAGATTGAATAAAATGCAATTAAAACACGATTCTATACTGAAATGTATGAGGAAGACAATAGGATACAGGGAAACAATGTATAAATAGAAAAGACGAACAGTTGTACCCTGAAATTATGTATGCATCCACGTTGAAAATATAAAACGCATATTGCAGATATATTGATGCTACAAGTATACCGTTATGGGAGAGACAGTCTGGCATCTAGGTAAATGCCCAGCTATAATAATTATTGTTACTTCTAATGCAACAAATACCACCTGTGTGTACATAAAGTCTTCATTGTAAAATAAAGTTACATATGCTTTTTTTTGTAAATGTCTGCATGCCAGGTGGCTAAAGTCAATTGAACCTGTAACATTGCTCATTATCTGCCATGAATCACATTTCTTGCATTATGTTTTGCATTACCTGCTGATTGCATGAAAAACGTAATTGGTGAAATGTCCTTTTGTTAAATGCTGTATGTTCCCAGCTAAACTGTTAGAAAATGTTGATTTCTAGCTGCATATAATTTAAGCGGCAGATGTCTGTAATTTACCTATAAAAAAACAACAAAACAAAAACTACCTCAAAATGTCATCTTGTTAGAGGTACCAACGTTTTATAATAACATTGCCATTGTCCTTCTTCTATTCTAAATGTAACAGTGACGCGCGAGAAAAAAGCAGTGGTTTGCTTAATTTCAACCACCTATTTTGCCCACCTGATGACAAGAGGGATACTGTAGTGTATAAACATATGTCCCACCGAGACATCTAAATAAGCTTCCTACAAGCTCATGTGTCGTGATGTGTTCCTTCTGCCAGCTGCAATGTGTTTTTCTGAGTTCAAATCCTCTTTTTGGGCCAGCGTGGGCGTCATCTCATCGCCACTGTTTGTTTTTGAGATCTCTGAAGTTCCAATGCCTACTTTAACGAGCTTTCATTTCTTTAGCTTCCGTTACTAATTGTATTGCTATGTGAATATCACATACTTTTTTATTATTATCATATTTAAGTTTTTACTTAGCAAAGTTTGGTGTTAGAACTTTTCTTCTTTTTAAATATTTTTTTAGGCGTTGTTACCATGCAAACAACAGACAATATAAAGATGAGCATTCCAAGATGGATATCGTGCCTTGCATCAGTTAATGCCGACTAGACTGCTGTATACTGTTATTCTGGGCAAATGACCAAGGGCCAGATGTAGGTAATCCAGATTTACTGATTCTAAAATATCGATTCTGTATTTTAGAATCGGTAAATGGGATGTAGGTATTAATTCGGTAAATTTTACCGAATCGGTAAGATTCGGTAAATACCGATTCGGTATTTACCGATTCGGTATTTCCCATTCATCCCTATGGGCCTCCAGGCCCATAGGAATGAATGGGAATTACCAAATCGGTAAATACCGATTAGGTAAAATGGGGAACACATTCAAGGGTGGCAAGGTGTCCCTTTGACACCCTGTTGCACCCCTGAATAGTGCATGGGTGCACATGTGGCACACATATGTCTGCCACATGGTACTGTTATAATTTGCAAAATTTGCTTTTTTAGGGTTTTCGATCTTTACCACCAACTTGTAGTTGGTGGTAAATAACAAATCCTGAAATGGGAAAAGCACTAATTCGAGTGCTCCCTACATTAAGGATTCGGTAATTTACTGAATCGGTATTTTAAGGAATCGGTAATTTACCGATTCATTAAAATACCGATTCGGTAAATAATCCGTAAAATGGCCACCTACATCTCAAAAGCCTAATACCGGTCGGTAACGACCGAAATTCAGTAATTTTGGCCGTTATCGACCAGTATTGGGCGACCTACATCTGGCCCCCAATCACCCTGTGCCTACCCAAAAAAAAATTAATGTGTCCTTGTGTAACGTAACTGGTGCTCCTGTAAAGCTCTCCAATACCTTCGGATCGAGTTTGCCCTATATGATTCTGCAAAAAATTAAATAAATAATGACACGCAAAGGTGAATGGGACTAGAGAAGAGAAAAAAAGAATCCCCCTGCAGTGTCTTCTAATGGGATGGTCTCTTCATATGAACCGATCACTGCATCAGTTGAAGTCTCGGGCCATTCGGGAAAAAGTGTCTGACGAGTTATTGTTCAAACAAGAATGTTAGAATGTTTGTATGTTTGTTTTTTTCTCTTGCTATAACTTCTCTTACTTCAGGCTCTAGTAACAACTGTTCTTACTGCTCCATTTCCTCTTTCCCGCTTGCCAATGAGTAGAAATTGTGAAAGAGTGGAAAACCCTAGAAGGGGAGAACAAAAATGTTTTGATGCCCTGGGTCATCCTGTAACACTTCCCTCCCTATTGCTTACCTTGTGCGGGACAAAGGGATCAGTGGCAGAGATTCTGAAGGCAAGAATTCTTGGCATTCCTCGAACTATCACTGCTCCAGTGAGTTTTAGGTTAGTTGGATTGCCTTTTTTTACTATTCCTATATTCCTAAAAGGCAATGAGGGCTCTGTTTAACACACAATGCTCAGCTTAGAATTAGAGTCCCATATCTCTTTGAATAGTTCGTGCAAACGTCTAACCACGTACTACTTTGTGTCTTGCAGAACTCAAAGGAGCCTAACTCTATGGGCGCGAGCCCTCCCAAGAACGGTATGTTTGTATACTGCACAGAGTGCAAGCATGTTACCAGGCTATTCATAGGATGGAATGCTGTTTTTTTTTCTTTTTTTTCTTTCAGGTATTTTCAGTTTTCAGGCAGGTGAAGCCTGCAACGTGAGGATGTTGTTGCCAAAGAGGCGAGGGAAGAGAAGGCCGTTACAGTCAAGGAGACAGGAACACTCCCTTGACGCATCAAACGCCTGCAGGTAAGGTCTGAATAACAGACATATGAGTAAAACAGGTGTGGCCTTTTTTAGGTGACTGCGCCCAAATTGACTCCAATTCTAGAGAGAGTTTCAAACTCTCCCGATATGCTCAGCTCTCATGGGAGCAGCTCCCATGTGCACTAGTGCCACGTGATGGGTGTGAGAAGTTGGCCTGGCAAATGCTGTCCACTATTCTAGTGGGCACCTTGCTCCAGTCCTAACAACCCTTATTGATGGTAGGTTAAAGACAACCTTAAAAGAATGCTATCCTAGTGGTAGCTGTGGAGAGCAGCCTTCCGGCTAAGTCTTGGAGGAATGTAAAGCAGCTTCTTTTACCAGTCTATAATCTTATGAATGATCGAATGAAAGGAGAACCACACAAGGTATATATACAAAGTATATGTATTTATTCTAAACACATCCCTCTAGTCCCTTTATGAGGCTAGATGCAAACGTACATTCAGTAAACTTAATATCACACAGTAAATTAGCACAATATACGTTGAGCCCTAGGGGGCGTACCAAACCATATATTAAGAAAGTGGTATAAGAACCACGACTGGCATAGACACAAGGCCTAGAGCCGTTAGCAGTGCTGGGGCCACCAGGAACCACCCAAGGTAGTGACACAGGGGACCCACGGGGATGCGTGCGGTATGTGAACACAGCAGCGAATCACCATTAACTTCAATGGGGAAAGTCGCGGTTGGAATTTTAAAGATAAAGGACACTTAGAAGAGGACTTGGAGCAAACCCCTTTAGTACTAGGGGGTTCTAGAGCCAACACCCACGGGAGCACCAGAGTACTCGAGTTACCTCACCCGGGGAAGCCAGGTGCATAGGTGTCTTTTGGTGTCGGTTTCGTCGTCGTTTTCAATGGCGATCTGCTGCAAAAGTCTGCTGGCCTCCAAGTGGAATGTGTCCGGTGTGATTCAAGCCTGGATCGAAGATGTGAGGATCCTGAAAGCAGAGGGGACAGAGTCTGGGTCACTTGCCAGTGACCAGGAGGACGATAGGCGGATGCCCACCGATGTCGGGTGATTTCAGGTGAAGAAGGTGAAGCTTGACTCTTCAGCCACGAGGACCAGGAGATGTTGACAACAAACCAGGTTCTAGATTCAAGCTGTCCCACAAAGGATGTTGAGTGCTGCCATGTCGGTTTCTGGATTCATCTCCACAAGCCTTGACATCAGGATCCCACGCAGAAAGCAGAGATAGGCTTCGGTGCAGAACAGCAAGGTCTGAGGGACTCACCACGCGGTGGAGAGTCAGGGCACATCTGGAGCAACCAGGGAAGCACAAGGAAAAGTAGAGTTACCTTCGAGTACACCCACCAGTCGACAGACCAGCGATCGTAAAGGAGCCTCAAGTGGAAATGCAAGAAGTGGCTCCCAGAACACTCATGGAGTGTAGTCCCTCAATATTTGGTGCAGATGGGAGTCAGGGCTTGGGCTACCAGTAACCCAATGCACAACTTCGGGAAAGGTTGGAAAATTAATGCACTTAGCAAATCTGCACGGTATCCAGGGGTTCCCGTTCCACGTCACTCGTGAGGGCTGCGGGTCTCAGCTTTGCTGGGGACTCGTGTCAGCCTCTGAGAAGTCTGGAAATCCTCTTTCTACGTCGCCCATACTTCAGAGTCCGTTGGGAGTTTCGGAAACACAGACCGGCAAGATGCTTTGTTGGTGCCTGCTTGACCAGGGGAGTCACTCCTTGACCCGAGGGAGATTTTTCCATCCTCTAGTCTTTAGTAGAGCTTTAAAGTTCCAGTATTCAGTTTTAAGAGCTTCGTCCAGGTGTAATCTAAAGTCCTGTTGCCAGGGGTCCCTTACTTATACTAAGAAAAGGGGTTGGATATACTCTGGGGACCCACCTATGGGAGGGTCTGGAAAGAGGGGTGGTTACACCCATTTTCTTTGTCCAGTTTTATGCCAGAGCAGGGGCTGGTAGCCCCTGCAACCGGTTTGAACTGGGCTATGGACAGGGACACCAAGTGTGCCCCCAGTGCAGATTTTCAAAGCACTCAGGGAGTGCCCTCACCCAGCCCAATACACTAAAGCATGTCTGGGAGGTGGTTACACATCCCTGTGACAGGAAACCTATTGTCCAGGACTCCCCTGCCCTGGAGTTTCGTCCAGCAGCAGGAGGTCAGACCCTTGTCTGTGGCTGCAGCACCCATTTTGTGATGCCAGGGCTCTTTTAAACTATTAGACCATGTCTAACTATGTCTCTCCCTCTAGAAGGGTGGAATTCTACCCCTGCCACCAGACCTGGCAGGGGGGGGGGGTAGGTTTTCAAAGTGTTTGACACCAAACACAGCATGTTTCCATGCAGCCATTCCAAAGTTAGCATTTACCGCAAGGTTATAATGCACTTAAGAGTCTTTGGTCTGGCTGCATCACAGATCAGCCTTAGAGAATAGACTCCAAAAGCTGCAGAGGTGCCCTGCTCATGCATGGGCATCCTCTCACACAAAAACAAGCACTCTACCTTCAGGATTGATAAGGCCTGCCATAGGAGTGACTGATAGGCTTATATGTTTCAGGGATTATAGGTAGATATAGGTAACCTATATCTTAGTAAGGGGTGCATGCACCACCGTACCCAGGCTGCAGTAGCAGTCCTGTGGTGCCATATTGGTATGCTTCCCAGGGGTGGCATAATACATGCTTCAGCCCCTGGTAGGCCTCTGGGGTACCTATGCCCTTAGTACCTAGTGTACCATATACTAGGGACAAACAAGGGGACCTCAGTAGCCAAACTGGAGTGTTCCTAAAGTACATGCAATCATTTTAGAGAGGAAGCAGCTAGGCTGGGGTCTTGGATAGCAGGGCCCCAGCCAGACTAAAGTCGAAAAACAGTGAAACACCAGCAAAAAGTGGGGGTAACCATAGTAAGCAGATTCTACTCTCCTACTATGGGTGTGGCCTTTTATAGGCGACCACACCCAAAATGGCTCTAATTCTTGTGAGCGCTTTGAACTTTTTCCAGATGCTCAGCTCTTGCGCGAGCAGCTCACATGTGGACTTGTGCCGCATACATAGGAACATGGTAATATCTAATTGCTGTTTCTTTTTTGTTTCCAGTAATTAGTTTTTGACAGCTTAGATGTTGTTTAGAGGCCCTTTTCCTGCCTGAATTTTGATGCATTGGTATTATTTGCTGATCCTTGATGACTATACATTTAGTGTATGAAGTCTGAATCTATAGGTATGAGTCCAACCTTGTCAACTATCTTTAGATTTTTTGGTTGGCAGAATTGCATAATAATTTTTCTGCCTTTCATTTCACCCTCTGCTCTAGGACTCCCTTGCTTTATAAATAACTCCTATTAAAAATACGATTTCTTGTTGGAAATGAGGAGGAGTACCCTGCTGAACGTTTTTAAGGTCTCTTCCCTCTTCTTTTTATAGTTAAGATTCACTTTTTTTCATAGTTAGGATTCACTTTATTCCAATTAGTGGCACTTTGTGCAATTGCTGGGTTGATTTGTTCTATTTTTCCTTTCCTTCACTATAAATCCTTTTATTATTTCACTAACTTTTAAACTTTCGAGCACATATTTCGGTGTCGTTAAGGCCTGATTAGTTCTGATTTGCATTATTATTCATCAATACCATGTACATGTTCTTATGTATTTAGAAAACTTTGTTAAGTGGTCGCTTCCCACTCTTGAAGCTCAATGTCCTGATGATGACCCTGCAAACAACCGTGGGTTGAAACGCCATTGACGCTTCCAACATGGCCTAAATCTCAGAGGACACTATTGTTTGATTGTACATTGTGTTTATTGCTGTATATATATTTTCTTCTGCCATTGTGTTTTTTTATTTTCTACATGTTATGTGTCGTCTTAAGTATAGTATGAGCGTAATTGTTTTAGCGCCCTTTGCTTTTCATTAAAATTATTTATATCATATACATGGTCATTCACGATAGTATGTTTATATCAAGTTTCTTTCCTATTTTTTTTTCTTTTTTGTGATTTAACTGTATGGGTATCTAATTACACAGTGTATGAGTATAGACTAAGAGACTTTGTTTGGTTAATAGCATATATAGGAGCAAGCACCAGTCTCCACCCAAATACAATGTGAGTGTCTCCGGGGTTAACATTGGCATTGAGGCTCAGCCCTTCCTCCACTATCTGTATGCCATCACTCAAGAATCTTTTAGTCTTGTGTTCTTCTCAAAGCGTGGTCCACTGAGGCTGTCCCCAAGAGCGAGGTGATGTTGGGGATCAGGGCCTGTCCACTATGGTTATTTGGATCCCAGATGTCCTTGTATTTGGGCAGTTGTGACAAAGACAAAACCACATCTAGATATGAATAGCTGTTTTTTAAAAACAGCTCTCAGTGTCAGTGGTGGCAATACAGAACATGCTATCACACCAGAGTGCCCTTCAAGAGCTTCTGACCTACCTGTGAAATCTGTTGGGGAAATATGTTACGTGACAGCAATTAGGTGGTCGCAAACCATGATTGACCCATCCTCAAAGACTTGCTTCAAATCTTTCTAGTGAAGTACAGGTACTATTTAGGTGAGAATGGACTCTCTACACTAGCGGGACAAGAGAATCGAGATATACCAAACAATTCATCTTGATAGATATTAATTGGGGCAACTCATGAGTCAAAGGTTCAGCACATGTGAGAGCTTATGCAACTCTGCACACACTGCACACTTGTTCTTGGTGGCCATTAATGCCAAAGAAGATCTGACGTTATGTACTACAGTGCACAATCTATCAGTTAATAAAACATTCAACAATTATATGATCACCTCGGCTACCGATCACCAAAGCAGCTGAGCCATACCGAACTATCTACAGTGGTCATTTTGGTCTATTCAAGCCAATAAAAACATTAACTATATATTGATAGTAGTTTATTTACGAAGTCACTTTACATGTGTGTGGCCTGAACCTCAGCCACAGTCACATACATATAACATATTTTTTGTGCTTAGTACCAATGGTCGGAGTATGTACCTCTCACTCAGATCAAGAGCTCGTTTATACCAAAGTATTAGTGGGAGGACAGATGAAATGAAATGATGAAATGAAATGATTATGCTCTTGTATAGCGCACGACTACCCGTAGGCATCTCGGCGCTTGCTTAGGGAACCCGTCCTGGTATTCCCCTGTGAGATACCCCAGCAGGGTGTCCACAAGGTGAAAGCCAGGCATCCCGCCGCGAGGGGCCGTAGTGGAGATTAAGCAAGCTATTGCCCAGAGTCGCAGAGTGTGACCCCGTGAGTTGAGTAGGCACCGGAACGAGAATTATCAGGTCCGTGGAATTTTTGAGCCCGAGACCCGCCGAGGCGGGGAATAGAACCCTGGTCCACGGCTGATCTCAGCTTCCAGGTCTGCCACCGCTAACCACTGAGCCACGCTTCTCCAGATATCCTTCTACCTCTTGTAACGCCGTTCACATTGAGTGGTATTACTATTAATGGTAAAGAGCATGCGCAAACAAGCCTTGACTGTGAGGGTCTTAACGCCTTAACCACAGTGTTTTTTCCGCCGCGGTGCAGGCGTTCTATTGAGTGTGATGGGCTCCATCGGCGTTGGACGACGGCAGCACCCGCGAGGTAATGCTTCCATCGGCCAACGGCCGACGGGAGCACGGAACGTGTTAAGTAATGCTACACCTTGGCTAAATAACGTGTATAGAAACAGAGAAAAACATGGATAAACATGTACTGCTGAACTGCTCACCGTGTAACGTATTATTATAGCACACATATGTATACACTAGACATTCAGGGAGGAGATAATTCTGATATTAATCGCACCCAGACCTGTTACAGGAGTTGCAGCTGTACTGAGTGAGTTTTAGTGAAGTACAAGCTGCTGTTTCTCCATCTACTAGCTCTTGGCTAGACAGCTAAGGGTTGTGAGCAAGTGGCTAAAAAGCTGGGAGGGCAAAAGAGATTGGACCGGCCTATAGAGAGCCTGTGGCAGTCATTTTTATGGCAGGAACAAGAAAGGAGATTTCACCAACTTTACTCAGAAATGAGAAGAAGAGATAAATGTCCATCAACTTGGTGAAGTGATACCACAATGCATAACCTTTACAGTACTACAAAAAGAAATGGAGAACCCTCTTCATGAACACTGAAGATGTAATTGGTCCAAGAACAACAACTGACCAGTCTCTAAATCAGTCTGATCAGAATGTGAAATTTTGCTTATAGATCAAATGAGTAAGCAAACATATAAATTCAAAATGACTGTCAGTCAGAGAAACAACTTGAATTGGCAAAGAGATGTGTCCTGGTTAGGTGCACAATGAAGATCTAGAAAGACTCCCCCGCTCCAACTTGTCTAGATAGTGTTAAAAAACACAATACACCCCACCACCCCCCTGGACTTGTCTGAATAGTCACAATCACCTTATTTCCAATCTGACTATCCATGGTTGTATTTCTAATTCATTGGTTCATGGTGATATATACCAGGAGAAAAAAAATGACGACTTTCAGTTGTAGTACTCAATGGCAAGCAATACATTACACCGCTCTGAAAGGAGTCTGTCTACTGGCAATTTAATAGCCATTATACTGGAAGATGGTGTCAATTGGGAGGAGTTGGACTACCACATTCTTGGAGTAGCAGACAGTGCACTTGTAGGTCATACCTTAACCTCAGTTGAGATGACATCAGACCACAAGGATATTTTGATAATGGCTGGGATGAATATACTATTATAAATGTTCTTGCAAATCTGCATTCCTATGCTTACTTGTATAATCCGGAGCCACACTTGTCTATGAACAACAACAAGGACATGTAGTTTTATACCAGATAAAGTGAGTGATTTCTGCACATTTTAATTGTTGCAAGTATGATGTTTTCACATCTGCAGTGGGTAAACTGTTGGGTCCTCACTTGGGAGAGTAAACCTATGTTTGGGACAAAAGTGCTTTACTTCACAGTCCCTTTGAAGTTATTTATGTGGTCCACATACCTATTGCTTTATTTTGAAGCTCAATATTCAGATACATGGGTTTCCACAAATACAGACTGACTGCAGAGATTTTCTTTATTGACCTCAGCTAAGGATGGTTATTACTGAATTAGAATTTGATGAAGAGTTCTCTTTCAGATTGCAAATTGAGCAGAACACATTGATTTGAGAGTATTGCGTGACTCACCTTTCTAGTGGTCGCTGGTAATTAGAGCATATGTATTGTGGGGAGCACACCTGCCTACTTACACCCATGCATTCACACACACACGCACTTGCATGCATACACACACTCACACATGCACCAAACATTAAATAATAACATAACACTTTACTTCTGCAGCTTCTCTGTAGGGAACCCTCAAAGGTCTCAGGAGGGTTGGGACTGCCGCCTTTTCACACCGACTAGACTACTAACTTAGTTAAAAAGAGAGGCTGGAACTTCCTCATTAGTCTCAAAGTGAGATGGAGTCAGTGAGACTTCTGACCCCATCCCACTATCTGACAAGTCATTAATGATAGACCGTTTGCCCTGGGCATTTCAGGGCTTAAAACTGAAGAGCCTTCCTCCAAGGCTATCAATGATGCTTCCCTTGTCATGAGTGGGAGGACCTCAAGTCACTTCGCTGAGTGGAGATGGTCACACCCACTGGGCTGTTATATCTTTGTGCCAGAAATGTTCCGCTGAAGCTGCCAGGGGCCTGTGCATTTAGCGTCTGTCTAGCTCCTGGCTGCCTCAAAAGAAGTGCTACCTTTTCAGGTATTGTAGCAAAAACTGTATTTAAACACTTGTTTTTTACTAATTGCAGCGTAGTAAATGTAGATTGTTTCAGTTGTTAAAGAGAACAATGTATTGGATGAACACAAAATAACCCCTAGTGACTTGGACTACTGCCAAAGTGATGGCTATTCACAATATAGAGGTATGCAGGATGGGTACATCTCCTCAGATAGGAACTGAGTAATGTCAGATTTTATTTTTCGATGTCAGTATGTTTTTATTTTCAGTTATTTTATTATTCACCTTTGCTAATGTTCTAATAATTATGCAATAAATACCTGACTATGTACACATACAGCGTATATTAGAGATTTGCATGTTGACTTCTTTCAACCAAGAAGGAGACCATACTGAGACAAACCTGCAAGGGTCTCTGGCAGGGTTAGCACAGCCTTTGCTACAGCGCGGCTCCAGAAATCATTTCTAATCAATACTCACCATTTCCCTGAAACCTTAAAAACACACAAATCATGCATCAGTGGGGCCCATAACACTGCGCATTTACCCGGTTCACTTACACTCGGCTTCAAGGCTCTGGTGAATCGCAATGGAGAAAAGCTGTAACATTTAGGTGGAGCGTCTAAACCTATTTAACTATTATTTACACCTGCAGATTTAAACATTTTACCATGGTTTTATTCAGACTTAAATTATTCAGACACACCACCATAATGGCAATGGATCTGCTAGAATGAAAATTAGGCGTAGGAAGAATTCAAAGGCCAGCTCTTACTTCTTCATTTATCTAATTTTTATTCAGCAAAACTTTATCATGTCTGACGTTTAAGCATTAGTAAATCTTTATTCAGTAAAATCTTAAACTTTATTTCAAAATGATCATTTTATTTAGAGCTCAAGAAAAGAATCGCTTTATTTTGGAAAACAGTTAAAGATTAGCAAAGAACAGATAGTTCCAATTTCATTCTCTCCTAACATCCCTAACTAACACCCTCATCTTATCCTTAAATCCTGCAAAGCAAACAAGGAAGAAAAAACCATTAGAAGTCTTACATCCAGGAATCGGTCAGCAATCGGGCAGCATCTCCGATGGAAATTGAAAAAGCGACCCCACCTAGACAAAACCAGGGGTTTTTATACCCTAAATCCCTAACTTAATCTATCTAAAATGTAACTAACACCACTTATTTGAGCTGTGATTGGACAAAATCTGGGTGGGTGAGCATCTCTTCACCATTACAACATCATTTTCACAGCGTGTCAGCAAGAAATAATAAGTCTTTGTTTTAGGACAGTCTTTGGCTTAGCCGTTTCCTTGAGTGGCAACATCAGGCAATATTCCCATGTTCTCAACGTTCAGTCGCCCAGGTTTGGCACCCATCCTAGGTTCCGGGCCACATCAGCCTTGAACCTCCTCGAGCCAGGCAGTTCACTCTGACTTGCAGGTTTTGGCGCGCCTGCGCAGTTCAGCTCTTGCTCACAGTTTACCTAAGCGTCCATCTTTGCACAGACCTCAGAGGCCACTTTTAGAACTATCGTGAAAACAAACACAGATTTATATTAATTATTGAATTTTAAACCCATTCTGTTTACCTCCCACCTAACTAATGTTTCCCAGTTAGTTGTTACCTAGCAAATAAGCCACATGAATGCGTTTTATACTTACATTTCGACCTCTCCACCACATAAATGAATACAATAAGCACATTTAAATTGCGTTTTGATTATTGTGCATTAATTCACAAAACATTACCAATACATATTAGCTGGGTTTTATTTGCAACATGCAAGCAAAGTTAGTTCTCCCCATGTGTAATAATAAAATAATGTGTGCACTTTATTCTATGGTTGGTTAATTTCGCAAAACATGCAATCAGTAAACGTTATTGTTATGGGACATCACCTTCAATCCACGTGGATCCATAAAATAGCTCACTGTCTTTTTGAGTAGCTCTGCAATCTCACAGGCTATCTCCACTTTTCTGGGTGCCATGTGAAATCAAACGGCTATGCCAAAACATTGGCATGTGCTAGGATTATTTTAAAAAATTGACATTATGCCTGCTGACATTTACAAAGTTCATCATTATACCTAAAACTTGCCTGTCTGCCATTATAGCAGATTATTTAAGTGAGCTAAAATACTTGCCACTTATTACTAGGCTAGGCTCTCTTGTAAAATGAACAGCAATACTTTGTGCTATTAACAATAGTGGACGTCTATTCACAAGTATACCTGTGACGTGCTTGTCTGCTTCTGAAACTTCACCTAGTAATAGTGCTGCACTTGGTCAAGCACTCAGAGAAGCTTAAGAATGTAGTTTATCTTCTGAAAATATCTGCCTCAGTCATGAATGTTTACAGAACACGTCCCACTAGAGTAGTGCCAAACGATATGAAATATTCAGTCTGTGTCATGATGTATGCAGAATCTCAGACTGAATTAAACTCTGTATAGATTGCTGGGATAAATTCATTGGAATATGTCATACAGTTCTACTGTCCCTCACTTCAAACAGATTTGCAAAACCATTGTAATGTTTTGAACATCCTATATACAGTTGTTTGCATTTTCAGTTCAGTTTGCACCTTCTTATGGAGTTACAAACTCCTCATACATAAGGTCAATAGATGTATTTTTCCAGTTTTTCATCCACACCTTGAAACAGACTTTCCTTCCAACTGAAACTGGCCCATCCTGCCCGGCCCTCATGAAAAAAAATCAAGATTCGTAGACCACGTAGGATGCATAGCTTTGTTGCTGCTCCTTCCTGTAAGGATTACACTTGAAGTATATTGAATGCTGGAGAAGTAATAAATAGAGGCTTATTGATATCTATGGACAACTATATTGACACTTCCCATTAATGGTGCACATATGTCTGTTATATTGCTATTATTATGCACGGTTAAACATGCATCCACAATCTTCTCAGAATTATGTTTTCATTCAAGTTGCATTTTACTAAACAGAGATATGGTTGGAAGCAACTCTGGGGTCATCTTACCCTTGATTCTCAATATCATTACCTCCTCATAACACCCAGGAATATTTCTTTCCTCTCTCAGAGCTGGTCAGATCACAACAACAAACACAGATAGAAACAACCTCCATGACCTAAAGTCAGTTCCACTAAATAACATCCTACATATAGACCACTCTGATTTTCACCCAAACTGCAGCATGACGTTTTTCACACTACATATCCTGGATGACATCATACACTTACACCGCTTGATTGTTGGCATTGCTCTAATTATCAGTTGCATTTGGTATGATTAAACATAGCACATTACTTGATATGCTCAATAGCCGAATGAGAATGGATGGCGTAGTCTTAGAAAGGATCTAATCCTTGATCAAGGCCAATTCTCAGCTTGTAAAAATAGACAATTTCAAATCAGATTATTATCATCGCTATGGTAGTGTTCCTTAGCTATTCATTCTATCAGCTGTCTTATTGCTATGTTCATAGATCATCTTGGTCCAATACTACTCATGGAAGGGAAACAATACACCACTATGCAACAATACCCAACCTTACATCAAAATGTCTAACCCAGCAGGCATTAAATGCCTCAAAATATTCTTGTAAACCCTCTCAAAACATTCTTGGAGAAAGGTGTCTCAACCTTAACTCTAAAAGAACCGAGTTCATCCGTCTCCACACACTCACATTTATCTCATGTCCAAGGTTGGCTTCTCAACCAAAACGACCTAAGCTTCAACCCTACTGTGGTCCTTGCAGCCACATCTCTGGGTTTCACAATTGATCAGACTATCACCAAGCCCACACACAAAAGTTAACTGAAGCAGCACATCTACATTTCCACCTTCAAAGACACTAAAAGCCTTGCTGAAAGGTGTCAGGACATCTAGAGAGGAATAGGGGGCCATACTTGTGTTGGCTAACGCAAAAATATTCTAACTCCACCTAGAGACACATTTCGGGGCATATTACCAAGGAGGGCGATAGGCAATTATCGCCGCTTTAGGCAATAGCGAGCGGTTTGGGGCCCGCTTTGCATGTCAGCGATGTTTATCGCTAATGACATGCAAAGTGGGTGTACCCAACCAGTTAGCGACTGAAAGCAGTCGCTAACGTCGCTATCGCCTATTAGCAAGGCAGGCATAGCGATGGAAATATTCGGGCTAAGCGCGAATATCTCCAAATACTAGCAGCTGCCCAGACCAGTTCTTAGCCATGTTATCCAATGGGAGGTGGATAACATTTCTAAGAGCATTTTGTTGCTAATGCGTGAATATCGCTGTATCCTCAGCAAAATTCACGCATTTCGCTGCTATCGCTGGATATTTTAGCACAATGGAAAAAAACGTTGCTAATAGCATGTTTTCTCCGCTAACATATCCAGCGATAGGCAGCGATGAAGAAAATGCGCTAAGCGCATTTTGCATTAAATAGCGCTATTCCTTGGTAATATGTCCCTTCATGTTTTGACAGAACGCCGAAGAGATCAGAACCTATATTCACATCTAGAAAAAGCTCTACTGTTTTTAATTTGAAGCTAAAATCCAATTAAGGATATCATACTTAACTCACAATCATTTTATTTAGGCCAGCCCACCTTCTAAACCCTTTTTTCTGCCCTATTGATCTATATATACATCATGAAAGCATGTTCACACATGCCTTCATGACAAATGTATATATCATTAAGGCAAGTGGCCCCTGTGCACTAGGCCTTAATTTTTTAATAGCCTGAAGTATAATATCTAGAAGTTTGCTGTTACCCAATCACGTCTGGCCCACCTCATTAATATGCATGTGAAATCACTAATCAAATCTCAGACATCTAGGATCGGCATGGTGATTCCTGAGACCTGAACAGGTCCATCCATCAATCTAGCTGATGGAAGGGCTAAGGTAGAGGCTAAGGGCAACTGTTACTTCCTCTAACTTCTCTTTAGGCCTGCCCACACACTATTGCCAATGCTTCTGTTGTTGAGAGGGAGGGGGGGAGGAGAGGACTCCAGGATTTATGTTTGTCCATTTGAGAAATGCAACAGAAGATTGAGCATTTTTGTTAAATAAGCATCTTCACATTTTTCTTTGTATTTTCAGTCTGCACTGAGATATTGATGCCAGTGTTGCACCATTAAATAGCCCTGAATGTGCCAAAACAAATGTATGGGTGCACAGACTAAAGAGGTACATGGCCTTCAGAAAGCTAAAGCTGACATTTTTAAAAAAAGGTCTAGCACAGATGGGCGCAAACACCCCAACAGAGAAAGAGTTAAATTTCAAGTTACTGCTCACGGAGCACCTGTAACAAAATGTGACAGATGCTGGAGATCCCAAAAAAAGGAAAATAAAAACACCGAACCAACCCTTCTTCTAAACGGCGAAGCAGTCTTCCTCACAATACCAGTTTAAACTAGTTCCAGCTCTACTCCAGGAGAACGTCTTAATGTTGTTATTTAACCCACGCTTGTTCTTTATTGTTTTTTCTGTTAATTATATAGCGCTCCGTTACCCATGTGGCTAAGCCTGGGCTATATTGATCTGTTTAATGAATACACATAAATATATTATTCTCAGGACTATTTCGAGCTAGAATATAAAGAAAACATAAAATAAACAACCTTAAAACGCATTCTCCATGTCATCTACTTAATTTCATGCTGCAGAAAACCTTGAGTGTTTAATTCCGTTCTGCTCGGGCCATGAACGAAATATGGAATTTGCATTTATGGATTTTTCAATGCAACTGAAGGCTGTTTTAAAGATGTTTGGAAAAGCGTAATTCTACATTACAGTCTCAGCCTCATTGTACGACATAAAGTACTCAAAATTGGACCTCCAATACAATAACCTAGAAATGAGTAAGACTTCATTTTCCTCCGGTTCTGAATTCTCTCAAAGAAGTTATTTTTTTAAACATAAAATATTTCCATTCCATATTCTATTGTGCGAATTGATTAGAAAATGCTGGAGCCTTGAACATTCTAATAGAATCTCTTATGTAAGAAAGGAAGGTGAAGGGGCTTTTGTTCCTCAGATGCAGAAAAAAATGCACGCATTATTGTCTCAAAAATGAGCTCCTGTTGTTTGAAGCGAATGGTGCTCGGAGAGACAGGGATAATTGTAAAAAAGTTAGGGTAAAATAGTCTGTAAAAAAGAGAACTAAAGGCATGTCGCAAAATATTAGATGGAATCATAAAGAACACCATATATTCTGCATTCATCGATATATTAAATTCCATCAAACATTTGTATTATATTTGTTTAAAAGAAAGCTTCGGTTTCACAATGAATCGTGGCAAATGAAAGATTGAAAATTCTAAACCTCTCATGCGTGTGACTGTAAAGAATTACAGATGAAGCTTGGACTCTATCTAATGCGTCTATCTTTTAAAATATGACTCTCCGGCAAGTTGAAAGAAATTATACATAGACTGCCTAATTCATCACCGAACAATGGAGACAAGGCTGGAGAGCAATTCCATGTGGCATTCAGACAGGCCAGTAATCACTCAGGGCACAGCAGTGATGCCCTGCTTTGTATATAATGTTTTCCCACCTCACATCGTGTCTGGTTTCTGATATGTGGATATAATCCTGCACCTGTTAAATACATGATAAGGACATCTGTGGCCAAGGAATGAAGATTTGTTTTCAAATAGTGTACTTCATTGTTGGCTTTGTGTAAGTGGCCAAGAGAACAGAGCTACTGACATCAATACCAGGAGGTTTAAGGTGGTTCAAAATTAATTTTAAGAAACAGTATGGTCATATACATTGAATAAATAGAGAAAACTATTTCAAAAGTTTTAAGAACCACCGAGATGTACACCTGTGATCCAATGGAAAAAGCTGTTCTTAAAGTGGCAGCAGGGGAATAAAAGAAAAAAATATATGTTTTACACAATATATTACCTACTGGCGGTCGCCAGTAGGTATATATAGTTAGGATTTTTTCTCTATGGGATTTTTGAAAATTCTATGTCTAATAACTTTGGCGTTTGTGGACGGAATTGGCTGAAATTTTCAGGAAAATGGAACATTTTGTTTCTGAGCAGCCCTTGAAAATTGGGGGGGGGTTCGTCAAGGGGGGGCCGAGAAAAAAGGGGGGTCCCAAAACGTGTTTTTAACATTGAGTTTTCCATAGGGCGGTTGGCCTCACTTTTAGCCCGAACGGCTGAATGGATTTGCACGAAACTTGGCAAAATTGTAGGGACTGGTAGCCCGATGTGCCTTTTGTAAGTCTCAATATATGTGCTCCAGTGGATTTTGAGAAATTAACGTTTAAAAAAGATATATATCTGTAACAGCGGACCGGGCAGCGCTCCGGTTCGCGGACTTTTCGCGCAACGGAGCTTTGTGAAGCGAAGCTGATTGGTTCTCCGGCATCTGTCAACATTCCAAACAGTCCGTAGCGGCCGCCATCTTGTCTCTCGGTAGGATTGAGAGACAAGAGGAGGCCAAAACAAAGGGGGAAATAACCATAAGGGGGCATAGTAGATCCTCCCTGACCCCCTAGGTTTAATGTGGAGGTTTTAAAAGGGCCCCGCGTTTTTTTTTGCGTGGGTAGCGCCCGGTCCGCGAACCTTAAGCGTTACGGGAGTCCACCATTTTGTGTTTCAGTCGAATTAAGATACAAAATGGAGGGCAAATAATGTTCAGAATGGGTAGAAGGGGGCACGGTAGACTTATCTTGACCCCCTAGGTTTTGTGAGGATGGCTGAGGAGGCTTATATGTGCGAAAAAAACATTTTTTTTTTAAAATTTCGCGAGGTTAGCTCCCGGTTCGCGTACCGGGTAGCGCCCCGGGGAGTGTACTTTGTTGAAAATTAGTGAAAAAAGTTAGAGTAAAATAATAATTGTGAGTGATCAGATGTAGGGTAGCTCTGAGAAGAGCTTTTGGGTTTATGGTACATTTAGGTACTTATAAGTAGGTACCAATGCACATTCTTAAATTCAGAATGAAAATTCTGTTGCCCTCATCTGAGAAGTGAACTCCATCTCCTCTGTAGATATCTTGCATGTAGTAACGCAAGTTATTGTTGTACAGGGAGCCCATTCCATGGTCTCTCATGTAAGCTGAAACAGATTTGTTTACATGCTTCCTCGACTTCTCAATTTGTGGACAAAATTGGTTTGACCACCTCCATTTCTGTCTTTGGCATATATTTGAATATACCAAGGCAGTCTGAGGAAAAAGTGCCATCAATTGTTCAAAGGTGTCCTTTAAAAGCATTTCCAGACCTACCCCAGTCAAAGTGCCCAAATCATTACCTCCACAGTGCACAATTAACAGGTCAGGTTTGGGCAAATGCATAAAGGTTTTCACGAATGGTATCAATTGGTGACATTTTAATCCTCTGTGGCCAAACCACTTAATTTCCACATCTTGTAAATTGAGGTTAGGTAATTTTCTGTTCTCAGCATACCTGTGAGCCCAGTGGATATAACTATGTCCAACAATCCAGACAGAAAACATGGTGAGAGAAGGTTCTGCTGCAGTCAGATGAAGTGTGGCAATGAAATGGCAGTTGAAAAAATGAGAGTTTAAAATGAAAAAAACTGTGGAGTTTCTGTGTTAATGAAGCAGTAACAGTGATTGGTGGATTTTGATTGCTGAAAACAGAAAGTTAGGGTGCATGGGTGAGTTCTTTGAAAGATGTATTTTGAATGGTCAATAAATAATCATTAAATGAAAGATTGCAGTGGATACGCAGGTGCACTGAGAGTTCAGAGTTCAATTGCAACATTGTTGTGTGAACTTGCAAACACCAGAGGTCTTGCAAGAGGTGGTTGCTATGCAGAAAAGGCATGAAATGGCAGAGGGGGGAAGGGTTTTCATTTGAAAAAAAGTGAGGGAAGAGTTTTGATTGGGTGACATGAGAGATATGTGTGAAGAATTACAGCATTTCTGTGCTTTTGATAGCTGCAGACTCTGGAGTGCATACCTTTTGCTCTGCTGGAGACAAATTGGTGTGTTTCTGAGACTGTTTTCAAACTCAAAGTATTTGCTAAGGTGAGAAAATATTTCTTTAATTTAGATAGAGAATAGTGTGCTTTAAGGGGAAAATTATGAAGAAAGTTGTGTTTTTCAAATGTTGCTTTGTCTCAAGTGTTTTACAAATAGATTTTGTTTCTTTGAGAAAATGTAATTGGAGAAAATGTGAAGTATTAGTACTGACAGGGTGTTTTCTGCATAGGAGCTGTGGAGTCTTTTCAAATTATGACTTGAGAATCGTTTTTGAGGAAGATGAATGGTTATAATATTTCTGAGAAGGACATAATGGTGTATGCTTCTTTATAATGCAATTGAATGTCTCTGATGTTATTTTTCCCATTTTAATGTAAGACCTTTCTCTGTGGCGCAAATTGCTTGTAAATATGCTCCCACCTGTGCATGGCAAATTTAGATTTTGAATGTTTGTGTTACATAGCCATGTTAAAAGTGATACAAACATGCTGCAAAGGCAATCAAAAAACGCTTTTTTGTGTCTTAAGGACATTTAAAGTAATTTTCCCATGTGCAGTGTTTTGAAATTATGATTTGAAAATCGTTTTTGGGGAAAAGGAATTGTTTTTAAAATTAATAACAAGGACATAATGGTGTATGCTTTTTTATAAGGCAATTGACTGTCTCTGATGTTATTTTTCCCATTTTAATGTAAGACCTTTCTCTGTGGCGCAAATTGCTTGTAAATATGCTCCCACCTGTGCATGGCAAATTTAGATTTTGAATGTTTGTGTTAAATAGCCATGTTAAAAGTGACCCAACCATGCTGGAAAGGCAATCAAAAAACACTTTCATGTGTCTTAAGGACATTTTAAGTCATTTCCTCATGTGCAGTGTTTTCAAATTATGATTTGAAAATCGTTTTTGGGGAAAAGGAATGGTTTGTAAATTTATGACAAGGATATAATGGTGTATGCTTCTTTATAAGGCATTTCTGTGTCTCTGATGTCATTTTTCCCATATTATATTAAAAGACCTTTCTCCGTGGGCCACATTCATTGTAAATATGGTCACACTTGTGCATGTTAATTTTGGTTTTTACTGTTTGAGTTACATAACCATGTTAAAAGTGACCCCAAAAAATTGCAAAGGCTTTCAAAAAACACTTTCATGTGTCTTAAGAACATTTTAAGTAATTTCCCTGTGGGCAGTGTTTTCAAATTATGAATTGAAAATCGTGTTTGAGGTAATGGAATGTTGTTAAAATTTATGTGCGCCATATGCCCCCAAATTTCTTTTTCAGGGGTGCAGCAGGGTGTTCTTGAGACACACATGCACCCTTGGAAAAATTCCTAATTTGCGATGAGCTAATTGCTAATCGCAAATTGCACCTTCATTCCTATGAGCCTCCTAGCCCATGGAAATGAATGGGTAATTTGCAATTAGCAATTTGCTCATTGCAAATTAGGAATGGTAAAGAATTGCTATTTATTCCTTAAAATTTGCTATTTTGGAAATGCAAAATAGTTATATGATACATATGCCGGTTGATGTCTAACAAGATAAGAAGCTTAGGGATACATTTATGATGACTGGCGCAATTAAGTGGACATTACTTACTTCATTGGTAGAGCTTTACATGTATTATGTCCTCTGTATTCTTCATCAAGCGTAACTTTAATCTGCAATCCTGAGTAGGCCTCACCTTAAACAAATCTTTGGATAGGCCACACCGTATCGTCATCATGAATTAATCATTTAAAATGCTAGGGACAGATTTATGATAGGTGTATGCCTCTTTTGTGCCACTTACAAAACACTGTCCACGGGGAAATGACTTAAAATGTGCTTAAGACACATGAATGTGTTTTTTTAAAGCGTTTGCAATTTTTTTGGGTCACTTTTAACATGGCTATGTGACTCAAACAGTCAAAATCTAAATTCACCATGCACAGGTGGGAGCATATTTATAAGGAATGTGCTCCATGGGGAAAGGTCTTATAATGTAATGTGGGAAAAATGACATCAGAGACAGTGAAATGCCTTATAGAGAAGCATACACCATTATGTCCTTGTCATAAATTTGCAAACCATTCCTTTTCCCCAAAAACGATTTTCAAATCATAATTTCAAAACACTGCACATGTGGAAATGACTTAAAATGTCCTTAATTCAAAATTTGCTATTCCTTATTTTGCGATTGCACTGAAGGATTTGCAAATTTTGCGATTTCTTAAATGCAATGTATCAAACAAAAAATATGTAAAAAATGACATTAAGGATTTGGAAACTACCACCAACTTCTAGTTTGTGGTAATTTGCTAATTCTTTTCAAAAAGAATTTTTTTTAAAAAAACAAAAGGTGCCACATGACGATGTGCGCCATATGCCCCCAAATATCTTTTTCAGGGGTGCAGCAGGGTGTTCTTGAGACACCCATGCACCCTTGGAAAAATTCCTAATTTGCGATGAGCTAATTGCTAATCGCAAATTGCACCTTCATTCCTATGAGCCTCCTAGCCCATGGAAATGAATGGGTAATTTGCAATTAGCAATTTGCTCATTGCAAATTAGGAATGGTAAAGAATTGCTATTTATTCCTTAAAATTCGCTATTTAGGAAATGCAAAATAGTTTGATGGTACATATGGCGGTTCATCTGTAACAAGATAAGAAGCTTAGGGATAGATTTATGATGACTGGCGCATCACCAGGGATGTGCCAGTCATCTTGCGCCGCTGTTCCGCCACCCATGGTGTGCTGCATTTACAATGCGGCGCAGCATGGGGCAAAAATGGCACAGATGCGTGACGTATCTGTGCTGTAAAGGTGGCGCATTGCTGGAATTGTATCGCAAGTGCGATGCAGGTCAAGCAAGGCTCAGGGGTGCCCCATCTCCACAATGTTGCGTCAAGACCTATGCCTGCTTAAAGCAGGCGCAGGGTTTTGACGCAGCTTTTTCCTATCTGATTGTAAATACGGCACACCATGGGTGGCAGAGCAGCGGTGCACATTAACTGGTGCATGCCTGGGGATGTGCCATTTAACATAAATCTGCCCCTTTACATTTAAGTATGTGCAGGGGACACAGAGTTGGTGAGGCTTATCCAAGGTTAAGAAGAGATGAGTCCTGTTCACTGAAAAATTAGACATAGGCTTCACCTGCTCAGCATCGCTGGACATGGCTAAATAATAGCTGCAAAATGTTACTCTTGTTAAACAATTTTACTATTATAATCTCTGAGATTTGTCTCTTACTCTGCAACATCTCATTGTTGTTATCTTTCTTTAAAGATAAAGACAACATCAACATGAGCGACAATCTGCAATCAGTTGATTTTGACCTCATCATTGAACTTGTAATTGAAACATCAGTGGATGTTGATCCCTTGGATGATTTAAATCCTGAGGATGAAGAAGAGCGTGATGAGGATGCAGATTTGTCCGAATTATATGAGATAGGGTGGGAAGCTGACCTGCTTGAGCCTATGGAACTATAAACATTTATTTTTAAAATTTATAACAAATAAAAAGTAAAAGTGTAAACCGTTTAATTTAAAAATAAAGACACCTTCAAAAACAGGTTATGTGTAGTGTCTTCAATAAAATATTAAAATATGCTCATAAAATTAGATCAGATTCACATATAAAATAGCACAGGTAACATGAATATAAATTCCATTTCTTTTCTGCTATTTCTGTATTGTAAATTTGCCAAGGACTAAAAAATCTTTTATTTAAAATGTCAAGTAGTGTGTTAAGTTTTTGATCACTGTTATTGATTTACTGTTTGGTAATAGTGGTTAATAACATTTTGTAATATATTTTACCACAGATTCAACTGCAGATCATTTCAACATTTCACCATGCCAACGAAAGAAAGAGAGAGAAAGGCTGCAAAACGTCAAAGACAGCAGGCCAATCAAAAGAAGCAGCAGTCCTCTAACAAAAAGATTTGTCAAGTCACGAAGAAAGCACCGGGTAAGAGTACAAAAACATTCATAAGAAATATGTGTAGTAAAAAAAATATTACTACAGAAAATGTTTCAGTCCATAAAAAGAGAAGGAATTCAAATGGAAAGGAAAGGCCAATCAAAAATGTTACTGCTAGAGCAAGAGATAACTCTGTGCATGATAGTAGAAGGAAACAACAGTTTAGGGACATTCGTAAACGAATGTTCCGCAACAGGATAATTGGCAATTTGTTAAAAAATATTAAGAAAGGTCAACAGAAAGTGGTTTTTTATAAGAGAAAAAAAAAAGTTGAGAAAGTTATTGATCAGGCATTTGAAATTAAACGTAAGTTATTTATTTTGATAATCAATAGAATTAGGAAGCTAAAGAAGGCAATTTATGATTTCAAAAGAAATAGTAGATGGAAGAGAATAGTTAATCGTAGTAATTTTTGTGAAGTTTTTTCTGGAGAATGGATGCATAGTTCAAGCTCTGAGGCATTTTTTAATGAGGAGAGTTATTTCCAGGATAATGATTTGGTGCATGCAGTTGACACCAGTGGTCGTGCTTATGAAGTGAAAGATGGTTGTCCAGTTGAAAAAGAAAAACTTGTGACAACAGAGGCAGAAGAGGTGTTAGGTAATGAGGTTTTAGGAAGACGTGCTAAGGGTCCTGTGTACACCTGGAAGTGTAGTAGTATTTGTAGTGTGCGACAGGATTCCATCAATTTGCTTTGTGATTTTGTACGGTCATTTAATAAGAAAAGTTTGAAGCAGAAAATGATGTTGTTGCAAGAATTAGATCCTTGCAGAGTGAGAGAAGTGACAGGTTTGCATGGTCATTCACTGGCTTGTCTTTCCAGGAGAGTATGCCAGAGTGTTTTTCATCATTTCAGGATGCTAGCAGTGCATCATAATAAAGTGAGGAAATTAGTTAGAATGTTGTATTATGCTAAGAGTCCAGCAATTATGCTTAAACAATTATGCGCTGCTCTTTTGCATGGTTCTGAAATAGATGTGAAGAATATATGTGAAGAAATTGAGTTTTGTTACTTTGGAAGTAAAGAGGAGAATGTTGAAATTGACCAAGAAGAAGCGGGTAATGTGGAAGATAGTGTACAGGTTTCCAGTACAGATAATTTCCAGAGGGAAATTGCGACGTTTCAGGTCAAATCAAGTGAGAGGCCAAATTTCACTTGTGTGTGTTGTCGACGCACTTATTATAAGAATCAGACTAAGTTAGTGGATTTATATGCAAAAAGTGAAAGGGAAAATAATAGTGAATGGAAGGATTTCACAACATACTTGATGGTAGAAAATTGTTTTGATTTGGGATTGGATCAACGTGTGTGTACTTATTGTTGTAACAAATTAAATCAAAACCAGATGCCTGCTAGAGCAGTTCATAATAATCTGGAATTGATTGAGATTCCTTCTGAATTGAAGGATTTAAATACTTATGAATCTATTTTGATTCAAAGTATCCATCCCTTTCAGGCTATTGTAAGAATGGAGCCAAAGACAGGGAAATTGCCTCCATCAGATTTACAGAGAGGATTAAAGGGAAGAGTTGTTTATTTGCCTCTAGATTTAAAGAAAAACATTAACACAATTGGAGTAGAAAAAGTGGACGAGGAACCTCTGGTTATCTTAGTTAATGGGGTTCCGACAAAGAATAAGAAAATATGGCAAGATTTAGTAGATGTTAGGAAAGTTAAAAAAGGCAACATTGTATTTGAAAAAAAATAATAAATTCTATAAGAATGTATATGTTGCAGAAGAGGAAGTAAGTGAGGAAGAGGATAGCGATTTGTGTGCTGGTCAAATTGAGAAAGTAGAACCCTCTACTAGTGAAGAAATATATGAACATTATAGTGTTCATCCTTTGCATTTCAAGGAAGTCATGGGGAATGCTATTGAGTTGTTTCAAATGAAACAAGCCAAAGGGAGTCCCATTAGTGTTTGGGAGGAAAGTTTGGAAGCTCGGTGTTTCCCACAGCTTTTTCCAACAGGTCAGGGAGGAAGATATGATGAGCGACCTCATCAAATTCCTGCTTCTGAATACCGGACTTTGCGATTGTATGCAGGAGATGCTAGGTTTCGACAATGCATTCCTTATTTGTTTCATCTCCTGTTTGAAAGCGATCTGTCTGGACTGTCATATGCAGTGAACCACATCTTGAAAAGTGGTATACACATGCAAAACATCTCGGCAAGTGACTTTATGGATAAAGTCAATGTCCAAGACAGTATTTTGGATTCTCACCTGATTAATCTCATGGCGTGTCAGCGTGGTACTAATGAGTACTGGTACCGTCGTCATGGTGATTTAAAATGTATGCTGAGGATCTTAGGTACTCCCACATGGTTCCTCACTCTGAGCTGTGCCGAGTATGGCTGGGAAGACTTACTTGAATTTCTACGAGAGGCAAATGCTAACGTAGATAACATCGAATTCAAGACACCCGGAGAACTGTGCTCTTTGGATCCAGTCAATGTATGTAGGTACTTCAATCATAGATTTGAAGCTATGATGTCTTTCATCATGAATAAGAAGAATCCACCTCTTGGAGAGGTGTTGGATTTCTTCTGGAGAAAGGAGTACCAAGCAAGAGGTGCTCCTCATATACATATGTTGTTGTGGATCAAGGATGCACCTAAATTTGGAACGGATCCAGAAGACTCAGTGATGAGTTTCATCCAACAGTATTCTACGTGTGCTGTTCCAAACGCAAAGGAGAAGAAAAGCCTAAGAGAAAAAGTTCTGCATTTCCAAAGCCATCGATGTGGAAAGTACTGCCGTCGTAAATTCCGAAACAAGGACAAGTTCTACACCAAATGTCGTTTCGGCTTTCCACGACCGGTGATTTCTAAAGGAAGAGTAAACAGTTTGATGTCTTCGCTGCGACATAATGTGATGAAGAAATCACCTAAAAACACATACAATTTGAAGAGGAACGAAGAGTCCAAGTACATCAACGACTACAACCCGGTGATTTTGTCCATGTGGAATGCTAACATGGATATACAGTTTGTGGCTGATAACTGTATGGCTGTGGCTCGGTATGTGACATCTTAAATCACCAAAAAAGAGAAGACAGAATTGAAGGATATGTGGGAGGACATTTCCCATGAAAAGAGCCTCAGCAAGAAGTTGTACAGTTTCAGTCTGAAGATGTTGTCGCATCGAGAAATCGGAGCTTACGAATGCTCTGACCGGTTGTCTTCAGCAAGTCTCTATGCCAAGTCCAGGAGTATCGTTTGGGCGAGTGTTGGTCTTGCTGCAACGCGTAATCGAGTTCTGAAACCTGTGCGGGAAATTGAGTATTTGGCGGAAAAGGAGCCAAACAGTACCGACATTTTGAAGAGCAACATGTTGGATACATATTATCCAAATCGAAGCAGTCACCTCGAGAAGGTTTGTCTGTATGAGGTTCTGCAAAATTACATATTCAAGAGGAACATCAAAGAAGATACTGAGAAAGGAGTGTATGCTGTAATAGGAAGTGAGGGATGTCTGGTCAAGCAAAGAAAATGCCACTTGATAAACCATCGAAAATTGAGTGGCGAATCTCCTGAAAAAAAGGAGTTTTTCTATTTAGCACTTTTGCAACTTTTTAAGCCATGGCGTGCAGAAGAGGAACTGCTTGGAGATTTCCTTTGTTACGAAGACTCATTCAATGCTGCCAAGGAGACCATAGAATGTCCTGCTTTTCCCAAATATGTAGAAATGTTGAATGTGGAAATTGAGCAGGAAGCAACGATTGCAGCCGAGATTGCCAGAGACAGTTCTCAGGACAGTCAGAGTTCTGCTTCATTGAGTCAGGATCCACTAGGAGGACCTCTTATCGAAAATGAAGCTGCCACTGCTATGAATGAAGTGGAAAGAGCCATGGCACATGCTCAGGAGGATGCGGTTAACTTAGAAGAGTTGGAAAGACAACTCAACGTTGAGCAGAGGAAAATATATGACGAACTTACCATGCAAATTGATCATGGATTAAGTCATGACAAGAAAGAGTGCTCATGTACGTCATTGAAGCCTGTCCGACTGTATGTGAGTGGAGAAGCAGGAACTGGAAAAAGTTTCCTTATTAAAGCAATTTCATGTTATTTGCAGGAAAGGACAGAGTCATCGCTGTCTTGTGTTGTCACCGCTCCAACTGGACTGGCAGCACATAACATTAAAGGGATTACTTTACATCGTTTACTGATGCTGCCAGTGGAGCATGACAACAAATTAGAATATCACAAGCTATCTGGAGATGCTTGTTTTGAAGTTTCAAGAGTCTTGAGGAAAATGAAACTTCTTATCATTGACGAAGTAAGCATGGTTTCCAATGTCATGCTTGCCTTTGTGCATTTGAGAATGCAAGAAGTTCTCAAAACAGAGTATGATGTGTTATTTGGTGGCAAACACATCATTGTTTTCGGAGATCTTCTGCAGCTGACACCAGTGAAAGGGCAACCTGTGTTCAAAATGCTCACGCATGAAGATACCAGGAAGTGCTTAGGGAGCATTGGCAACGTCAATATATGGTTAAACTTCAATTATGCTGAACTGCATGAAAATATGCGTCAGGCAAAGGATGAAGTTTACAAGACTATTCTACAAGATGTTAGAATTGGAAAAGTGACCGAGCATGGGAAAGAAGCTTTACATGCACGATTACTGACAAATTTATATCCAGACGAAGATGTTGTGCCTGAGAATATTTTTCAGAAAGTTACTGAGAAAAAATCTGGAATATGTTTGATGCCAACTCTTGCAGAATGTGCCAAATTCAACAACAAAATGTTGCATTTAGAAAAGCAAGAGATTGTGAAACTGGAAGCTATTGACAGAGTAGAGCATATGGGATCAACAATTATTTTGTCTGAGAATCTGAAAACAAAATTGGATTCATTAGAGAAGAGTATATCTAAAACTGCTGGTTTTGAAAAGACTCTGAATGTGTGCTTGAACTGCCGTATAATTTTAAGAAGGAATTTACATGTTGAAAGAGGTCTGGTAAATGGATCAATGGGTAATGTTGTTGATTTTGTGAAATACAGAAATAGAGATGGAATTGAATTTTTAAAAATTAAATTTGATGGCATTGAGGAAGTACAGCTAATTGCTCGTTGTTCTGCTAGATTTTTGCTTGTAAAAGACTTATATGTTCGTCGTAAGCAGTTTCCTGTTTGCTTGGCATATGCGGTGACAATCCATAAATCGCAAGGTTTAAGTGTAGACTGTGCATTGGTGAATATTGGCAGTTCTGTGTTCAAGGAGGGTATGGCATATGTGGCATTGTCACGAGTTAGAACTTTATCGGGATTGTACTTGATTGAGTGTGATGTCACAAACATTTGTGCGGATCTAGATTGTGTTAAGGAATACAATAGGTTAAGAAGAGAGTATGCGCCACATTTGCCTCAGTATCCTTTGTTTGAGAAACGTGTGGTAGGCCGGAAATGAAGAAATGTGACCAATACTGGGGAGGTTGTAGCAAAAAGACGAAAAGTCGATGAACCTGAAATTATAAGCAGAAACAAAAAGGATTCTGTTGAAGATGTTGTTGGTTTTCAATTTGAAAACAGTTCTGGTGTCAACTGCTATGCTAATGTAGTGGTTAATGTTTTGTTTTCTCTAGAAAATGTAAAAGAAGAGATTGTGGTCAATTCTGATCAAAGATTTTGCAGTTTGTTAAATTCTGTGTTAGAGAAATGTAGCACTGATAGAACAAACATAGAAAGTGTGTCTGAAATTCGAAATCTGTTAGACAGATGTTCAGGCCAAACACAATTCTCTCAAAATAGTCAGCAAGATTGTCAGGAGTTTTTAATGTATATGCTTGATGTATTGCATGATGAAGGTGTAGATGTAGATCACCTGTTTGGGCTTTCTTATCAATGGCAGCATGACTGCGAGAACTGTAGGGTATCAAGTACTACTAGTGTAGACTCAGAAAGATTTATATATTTAACTTTGCCAGACAGTAAATCAGTCTCTTTTAATAAGCTAGTAAAAGCAGCTGATCACAACATGGAGTGTAGCCAATGTAAATCTGAAATGATGTCCACATTATTTATACGAACATATGGCCAGTATGTCATTTTAATGTTCCAACGATGTAGGCCTGATGGAACAAAATTGACAACTTTAATTAAAAATTTTGTGGCTTCACAGTTGTCAATATCAGGAAGGACTTTTGTAACTGTAGCAATTATATATCATGATGGTCCTTCAATAACATCAGGACATTATACAGCTTATTTAAAGTGTAGAAATGGCTGGTCATTCTGCAATGATTCTGTTTTAATTTTCAAAAAAAAATTGCCGTATGACCTTAAAAACTCTTACCTGGTGTTTTTAAAACCAAAATTTTAGGGAAACAATCTCGGGATGTGCTCTGAGGAATTTCAAGAAGTTCTAATGGCTCCTACACGATTTGGCCTTGAGGATAAGTGTACTACAGAGACATAAGTTCTTACCATAACACTGGACGTCATGGAGAAATACGTGCACTTTGAATGAGTTCAGAAAAACTGTTTCTTTTTATAAGCTAATTGAAGCAGCCAATCAAAACATGGAGTAGAGGGAATGTAAGTCTGCAATGCTGTCTACTGTTTTACATTGCTTTGTCATTAAAAGTGATGTAGAGAATTAAATAATTGTACTAGTCATAAAGGTAGTGTAAGTCTGCTTCATAGTAAGCAGTATCAGTGTGATAGGAAATGTAGAACATGATTGAGCAAGAAGGGGAAGATATTACTAGTCCAGGATTGTGAAAATGATCTTCAACATTTTAATTGTGAAAGTTGCGGAAATACAACATGACGGGATTGGCTTAAAAGAATTCTAAGAGTTATAAATGGCTCAGACACGATTTGGCCTTGTGGAAACGTGTGGTAGAGAGCGAGAAGTCATTTATTGTATGTAACATGTTTTTGAAAACGATGGAGGTTTTCTTTCAGAAAGTGGCGGGTTGAAAGTAATAAGAGCACAACAGAGTGTAAGCTGTTCATAGGACATCCTTGGCCGTCATGGAAAGTAAGTTAACTTTAAGGAGTTCTGAATTCTGATTTGTTATGTTGTATGGGTTTTTTAAACACAATCATTTTGATTGTGTTTTTTTTTCTCCGCTGTTATATGATGAATACCTTCAAGTCACTGTTTTAGTGAAATTTGATACATTCTGAGAACAGCAAAAATAAACCATTTAACATGTATAATTAATTCTGTTCTGTTTGCATTTATGATGTACATGTAGAACTGTGTAGGAGGCATGGAGAAGGTGAGGCTTCTGTAAGTGTCAAAGTTGTTGCATACAGTGCTAATATTCTACGTAGTCTTTTATATTTCATTACTTTCACTGTTTCTGACTGATCTAAACATTTTTTTTTAAAAGAACAGTAAGTATAAGGGAAGGAAAAAGACAGTTATGTTAAAAGAAACACAGCTATAGGGAATAAACTAGGGATACTGTTACCCGCAATCCTCTGCTGATGATGTCACTGAGCATGTCATGAATGATGTAATATGTGACATCATCAGCAGTGGATTACGGGTAATAGTATCTCTAGTTTACTCCCCTATAGCTGTCTTTCTTTTAACATAACTGTCTGTTTCCTTCCCTTATACTTACTGTTCTTTTTTTAAAAAAAAAATTTTGGGTTCGCTTCCGGTTCGCGTACCGGGGAGCGAACTGGGAAGCGAACTAAGAGAAATAGAGGTTGGCACAGTTCCAAATATTGTACCAATTTTTTAATAACGGGGAGGTAGTTCTGAAAAGAACTTTTTTTTAATTGTTTTTGTTGTTTTATATTTTTTTTATTATTTTTCTGAACATTTTTTTACTTTTTTTGAATTTTTCTGAACAGTTTTATATTTTTTTTGGTTTTTTTTCGGAGGGGGCAACGAAAACGATTCATTGTAAAGGGCTCAACAGGAGCAACAAAACAAAAAAAAGAATTTATTGTTTGGGGCGTTTCGGACAAACATGAGCATGATTGTCAATAGCTCTGTTGATCAGAGTGATGCTACTTTCTCCGTAGCAAATGAATCCACTGCAATGTACGCAGACTTGTTTTACTTCACGAAATCTCGTTTGTATATTTGGCACCATCTCCCTGCCCTCTGGTCCCGTTACTTCCGGTACAACAGATCTTCTGGCCATAATAGGGAGATTATCTAGGTCGTCCTGTTCCTCTTCTTCCTCTTCTTGCTGAATTATAACTTTAGCAGGTGGTCCACTCTTCCTTGGATGTGGTGAGGTGGTGGGGAAGCACCAGCTGAAGCTACTAAAGAAGCCATTGCTCACTGGTAACAAAGGGTCTTTCTCTCACAATGATGAAAGTCAGAGTGAGGAAAGAAGGAGGGATTTTCATCATTTGGGAAAAACAATAGTTCTCAACCAATGAAAAGTGTTCATTTTAGATTATATGACCTAGTCTTACATCATTAGGAAACCAAAAGTGAAATGAACCAATGAAAAGTGTTATTACCAAGTCACATGACCTGCTGTGTTTACTTTACGCGCTTTGCAGGACCTCCCGGTTTGCTTCCAGAAACCTGTGCTTTGCGACTCGGTAAGCGTACCAGTTCGCTAACGTAGCACGTCATATGACGTATCACGCGACAACGCGAAACGTCATGCGGACGGGAGGCGTCACGATGTTGTTTTCTAACGCGGCAGTTGCGGTAAAGAAACGTTTACCGGCTCGCGGTCTATTTCGCGGCATCAAGGTCAGCTAACGGGAAGCTTCGCGATTCGCGAAGAAAAAAAAATATTTAAAAAAAAAGTTATTAATAAACATATAAAATATATTTTTGGATTTAAAGAAGAATACATTTTACAGCTACAGATATTAGCTGTTAAAAAACCAATGAAATTCACTGAAAAAACCATAGGTTATAGACCATATATAGTTAGGAATTAGCATTTACAAAACCTTGAAAATTCACTGAAAAAACCATAGGTTATAGACCATATATAGTTAGGAATTAGCATTTAGAAAACCTTATTTTACTCACACAAAACCATTGAAATTCCATATATAGTTAGTTGCACTAACTATATATCGCGCACCCGCAATCCACTGCTGATGATGTCACATATTACATCATTCATGACATGGTCAGTGACATCACTGATGACATCACTGATGACATCTCAAATGACATCACTGATGACATCACTGATGACATCATCCAGTGATTATGTGTTTCTGTAAAGTTTAAATATGTTTTACATATTGAAGAATGAGTGGATGTATACGTGTCTGAATGAAGGTTTTAGTAGGTGCGTGATTGACTGTATGAGTGAGTGATTAAATGCGTCTTACTGAATGCACGGGTTAGTGACTAAACTGTCTGAAAGTGTGCATCAGTATGTCTGTTGTTGTGCAAGCTGCTGCATGTGTTGATCAGTAGCTATATGAGTGGCTATATGGGTTATTGATTGGTTGCACAAGTATTTGTATGGGAGACTGAGTGTGTGTACGGCTGGCTGGGGGGTGTGTGACTCTGTGCAGATCAATGTGTACTTGTATCAGTGATTGTATAAGAGAGTAAGTATGTGTTAGTATATGTTTCAAAAATGTAAGGTGTTCTGTGTTTAACTGTATAGATGAGAAAATGGAAGTGTGATTGATTCTTTTCAGGACTGACTAGGTGTGTGAGTAACTCCATGGATGAGTGGCAGAGTGTGAGTGTCTGTATAGGTGTATGAGTGCATATGATAGTGTTGTAAAGATGAGTGATTGTATGTATGAATGATTGTATGGGTGAATGAGTGAATGTGTGTGTAGACATAGGAATCAGTGAGTGCGTATGTAGTAACTAGTATTGGTGTGTCAATGGTTTCAAAAATTATACTCTGTATTTAACACTGGGTGTAAAGGAGGTTATATTAGAGTGTGAGGAGATGCATTGTATTATCACATGAATGATATCATCAGTGATGTGGTCATTGATGTCAAATGAGATGTCATCAGTGATGTCATCAGTGATGTCATTTGAGATGTCATCAGTGATGTCATCAGTGATGTCACTGACCATGTTATGAATGATGTAATATGTGACATCATCAGCAGTGGATTGCGGGTGCGCGATATATAGTTAGTGCAACTAACTATATATGGAATTTCAATGGTTTTGTGTGAGTAAAATAAGGTTTTCTAAATGCTAATTCCTAACTATATATGGTCTATAACCTATGGTTTTTTCAGTGAATATATATATATATATATATATATATATATATATAATATCCACTCGATCCTCCCGCTGAACGAAGGGACGGCAAGCCACACCAGCCAGGTACGATTTAGAATTTCTTTATTGGGCACAAAAACAGACGCGTTTCGAGCACACTGGCTCTTGGTCACATGACCACCACGGACATTTTGCATGCAATATAGTGAGCAAAATAATAACAAGGGAGAGACTCTGTGTTTAACGCCACACAGAGTTCCCAAATGCGCCATTACAAAAATAAATTGAAGTAAAAGGAACATTGTGTTTAACAGTGTAAGGCACATTTCCAAGGTGTGTGGTATAAAGCAGCAAATTACGTTGTTTATACATTTAAAGACAATGAAGGGTATAGTACCCAATTCATACTGCGTTCAAAGGGACTTTGAAAACATGGAGGAGACAATATCCGATTGGTGAAGGAAACAATACATGAGTGACAGACAGTAGATGCTGAGTAGTAGAACAAAAAGAATTATTAAGTGAGAAAGAATAGTAAGAGATAAGAACGGAGGGAGAGAGAGCTCTAATCCGGTCAGGTATAGTACCCATGACGATCCCGTTTAGTATGCTATTTAGCTAGCCACTACTCCCATATCATTATATATCCTAATTCTTTTCTACGGTCAGTTGTCTGAGAGTGTCACATTTGAGAGCAGAGACTAAAGAGACTAGTGGTTGTAAACTATAAGGCCTTCGAAAATAATGTACTCTTTACCTACAGAGTATTACCCCTTCTACTCGTTTTACCAATAGGAAATCAATATTGAAATGTGGTATCTATAATAAGATTCAATATAGGTCCGTGCTCATATCTCTAATGTATATAGTTTTGTGGATTTCGTTGTGCTCGTAACAATATCTTCTATCCGTGATATACATTTGTGCTCCATTCACAGCCAAGTTTCTAAAAATGATAAAGATAAGAAAAAAAGGGGGGTTAATTTTTACTATTCATAAATAGCCATAGTGGCTGAACATTTATAGAAAATACAGTCTAGTCTCAATTTACCAATCATAAATAGTAGTCTAAGTCCTCCAGGTCGTCAATTTGCTTGCATTTACACACAAAAACACCAGTTTATATATACAGTGAAAAATATAAAATTAAAATCACATAATCTCCCCCTCTCACATGTTTGGGAATTGAGTCAAGGGCAAAAAATCTTGCCTTTGTCCAGTCCCCTCCATGATGGGTATGGAAGTGCTTGGCTGTGCTGTAGGAAAAATCCTTGTTGGTGATAGCACGCCAATGTTCCAGGATTCTCTTTTTTACCGGAAAGGTCGTAGACCCAATGTACCATTTTCCACAGGGGCATGTTACTACGTAGACTACAAAGTCTGTGGTACAGAGGAGTTTTTTGTTGATCTTCCATTTCTTGTTTACCCTACTGAGTACAACCTCCTTCACATTAGTACTGTACCTGCAGGCCTTACATTTTCCACATTTCTGGAAACCTCCCTTTGCTTCCAGCCATGATTTTTTCTTTTCCATGTGGCTCTGTACAATTAGATCTTTAATGGATTTGCCTTTCCTGTAGGTTATCGATGGGTGTTGACCTAGTCTCTCCTTTAATGTTTTATCCTGTAAAAGGATATCTCATCTCTTCCTTACAATCCTGCTGAACTCGGGGGATTGGGTATTGTACGTAGTGATTAGTCTTATGGGGGCACTAGATGTATTCTGTTTACTCTTGGGTATTCGAAATAGGGCATCTTTCCGGTCAATTTGAGAAACTCTCGCCTCTCCTTTCTGGAGCATATTGCGATGATAGCCCCTCACAGCAAACCTCTCATGCATTGCTTTTTTATGCTTTTCCAAGGATTTCTGGGAACTGCAATTCCTCTTGGCACGTAGAAACTCGCCAAAGGGTATTGCCCATCTAAAGCTGGGGGGGTGACAGCTTGTTGAATGGAGTATTGAGTTCCCGGCTGTTTCTTTCCTGAAGATTTCAGTCTCAATCTGATTTTCAACAATTTCTAGTCTTATGTCTAGGAAGTCTAGGGTGTTCTGACTGTGCCTCATTGTGAATGTTAAGTTCAAACAGTTCAAATTAAGTACATTCACAAACTTAAATAGTTCCTTCTCGCTTCCCTCCCAAACAAAGAAAATATCGTCAATAAAACGAAGCCAGATGTTCACCTTACTAGTCCATTGTTCAAGGGTATCGTCTCTGAGCACCTGCTCCTCCCACCAGCCTACCAGTAGGTTGGCATAGTTGGGGGCAAAGCAGGTGCCCATCGACGTGCCCTGTATCTGTTTATACAGAGTGCCATCAAATAGAAATACATTTTCCTCAAGACAGAGCTCTATCATTTGTAAAAGCATTATAGAATGGGCTTCCAAGTGTCTACTTCTTGCCTGTAAAAAGTATTCGCATGCCTTCAAACCATCCCTGTGTCTTATTGATGTGTAAAGGCTTTCCACATCTAGGGATATCAACCAGAAATGGGGCTCCCAATTAATGTTTTCCACTTTCTGAAGAAAGTCTTTGGTGTCCTCTATATGAGATGTTAGTTCTTTCACATAGTCTTTTAAAAAATAATCTACATAGTGAGATACATTCTCCATAAGGCTATTGATAGAGGACACAATGGGCCTCCCCGGGGGTGCTGTTGGGTGTTTGTGTACTTTAGGAAGTAGATAAAAAGTGGGCGTTGTAGGATTTTTATTTATTAGGAACTTGGTCTCATCCCAGTTCAATAGTTTGTTATTGTTCCACTCATGGATGTATTGGTGTACTCTATTCTGTAGTTTAGCTAGATAGGTGTGATCAACTCTAACATAACATGCAACATCTGACAGTTGTCTCATTGCTTCTTTGACATACAATTTCCTGTCCCATAGGACTACGTTTCCCCCTTTATCAGAGGGCTTGATAATGGTTGAGTCATCATTCCTCAAGTTTGTTAGAGATTCCCTCATTTCTGGTGTTATGTTCTGCTTGGTAGGAGGTTTGTTTAAAAGTTTGAGCATGTCGCTAACGACCAAATCGTGGAAGAGATCAATGTTATCTCTGGGGAGTTGTGGTCTATATCTGGATCTGGGTTTGAAAGGAGTCACAGAAGTGTGAGGTTGGGTGTCAGTCCCAAGAGTTGTAGTGTCAGGTGTGTGTGTCTGTGTTTGTGTTGGATCTACTCCTCCCTCCTCATGTAGATTCTCTAGCACCACCAGTAACTCATTTTCAAGTACGGGTGACACATCAGCTGTGTCATGGATCTGATGAACGGGTTTTTTTTTTGAATGTATTTTGTGTATCTTGAGTTTTCTGGCGAACATGTACATGTCTATACGTGTCTGTGTATAGTCAAACTGTGAGTCTGGACAAAATGTTAACCCTAGTTGTAGGACCTTTTCTTCATCTCTAGATAACTGTCTATTAGATAGATTCATTACCGTTAGCTCTTTGTCTTGTACATCCATTATTTGGCTTTTGGCATCTGGTTTTTGTTTCCCACTCCAGAATTGCTTGGTTTTCCATCGCCGCTCTCTTCGCCTTTTGCTTTTCCCCTTCCTCCTCGGCCTTGGTTTCGTGTTCTCCCTCTGATTGATTGCTCGTTGGCCTCTAACACGAGGCGCATTTCATCGGAAAAAGCCGTTATATCTGAGCTTAGTTGTACATTGCCATCCAGTGAACTTGCATCAGAACTTAAACTTGTTCCCGATTGCCGCCTGTCTTTGTCAGCCATTCCCAATGCCTTGTCTCTTAACAGTGAGGAATGTAGTTTATTAAATTTCTTAGCAAAAGTTAAGATCCTTCCAGACATGTAGTCGCGCTCGTCACGCTCGAACTTTCGCTGTTTCCTGGCCATAATGTCCTTCTCAAATCTTTTTATTTTATCATCCACCATAGACAGAGTCTTTGTCACCTCAGTTTGGTCAGTATCATTTGCTAGGTCGTCAAGAAGTAGTTGTATCTCTTTTAATAACTCATCATGTTCTTCCCATGCATTCTTGACTAGGATTTGCATCATTGTTTTTGAGCAGACGTTGGTGTTCTCGCGCCATGCTTTCAGGACCTCTGGTTTGGGTTTATTCAATGTGGGCACGATAAAGATCCTCAAGCCTCTGGGTACGTGGTCCATCTCAATGTAGTTTGTCAGAGATGTCGCCTCCCATCACCGGCTGAGTTCCTTTTTTCATAGTCTCTCTAGTTGATTCCCTTTCTGTTTTAATGATGTTGCACTCGCCGGGGCTGTGTCACCAGATCCACCACTTTCAGTTCCATCGGGTGCTTTCTTTTTTTTTAAAACATTTTCCGCCGAGGCCTCCCGCCCCTTTAGAAACTCCATTGCCCAGAATGCAACACGGCCTGGTCGCGCTACTGGCAACAGTTGCCGTGCGAGCCCTGGCTGCTGATTTCGCTGTTGGCCTCCACTCACCCGCTTGTCAGTTTGTTGGCTCTCAGTGTAGGTGTAGGGAAACCCGACCTCAGGCTTGAATCGCGCTGGGGGAGATCTTTACAGGCGAAGTCTTCGGGCAGCCGGCGGGCGGAGATTTCCTGACTCAGCGTCACTTCCAAAACACGGCGCAACTCTCCACCCTTCCAAACGGGCCAGGGCTTGTCTCTTGAGCGGGCGCCACCGCTCAGGTAAATCCACTCGATCCTCCCGCTGAACGAAGGGACGACAAGCCACACCAGCCAGGTACGATTTAGAATTTCTTTATTGGGCACAAAAACAGACGCGTTTCGAGCACACTGGCTCTTGGTCACATGACCACCACGGACATTTTGCAAGCAATATAGTGAGCAAAATAATAACAAGGGAAGAGAGACTCTGTGTTTAACGCCACACAGAGTTCCCAAATGCGCCATTACAAAAATAAATTGAAGTAAAAGGAACATTGTGTTTAACAGTGTAAGGCACATTTCCAAGGTGTGTGGTATAAAGCAGCAAATTACGTTGTTTATACATTTAAAGACAGTCGCCAGTAGGTAGATATAGTTCGGACCTAGTTTCCATAGGAAATCCGCAACATTCTATTGGGAATAACTTTGGCGCCGATTGATGAATCTTCGCGAATTTCTCAAAGAAGATGGCCCGCTCTGCTCCGCTCCTTCCCTTAAAGTTTTGGGGGGGGATTTGTCAAGTGGGGGCTGAGAAAAAAGGGGGGTCCCAAAACGTGTTTTCCCCATTTTATTTTCCATAGGACGATTAGACATGGCTACAGCCCGAACTGCTGAACGGAATTACAAGAAATTTGGCAAAATGGTAGAGTCTTATTCATAGATCACGCTTTTTCTTAAATGGTGTAAATCCCTCCAGTAGTTCCTGAGAAAATCAAAAGAAAAAATATATATATATCTAGAATCCGCAACATTCTATTTGGAATAACTTTGGCCTCATTACACCTCTCTGCAATGCAGCCCACTGATGCATACTGGAGGTTCCTGGTGGGCTAGTTGGCCCCCAGGGACCTCCAATATGCAAGAGGAATTAGTTCCCCCTCTGCAAACGCGCCAGGGGGCTGCCTTGCAGAGAGGTGTAAAAAGGGTCGTGGCCTCATTACACTTCTCTGCAACGCAGTATGCAAGCGGACTTAATCCCCCAACTTAGAATGTGCTAAGGGGCGCGTTTGCACAGTGGTGAAGGTAGGGGGTGGGGCTTGAGGTGATATGTGTGCAAACATGCCCTGTGGCGCGTTTTAAGTTGGGGAATTAATTCCTCTTCAATCCATAGGTCCCCTTGGGGCCAACTAGTCCAACAGGTACCTCCAGTAAGCGCCACGGAGCTGCATTGCAGAGTGTTGTAGAAAGGGGGTGTGCCCTCTGAACACCTCTCTGCAACGCAGCTCCCTGGCGCATACTGGAGGTACCTGGTGGGCTAGTTTGCTCACAGGGTACCTCAGGATTGAAGAGGAATTAATTCCCCAACCTAAAACGCGCCACAGGGCGTGTTTGCACACATGTCACCTAAGGCCCCACCTCCTTCCTTCACTATTGAGCACAATATTCCTCTAAAATCAGCGGAACTACGAATTCCGATTTACTCACCTGTTATCACGAGAGACGTCAGTGCTGCATTTTTGAGCCCACTACTGATCCTGAAAAGTAATTCTAACAATACTTACAGTAACTTGAATTTCCTTCCATAGGCTAACATTGACTTGTTACACTTGGAATTTTTTTTAAGTGTGGAGTTTTGGAACTTTAAAAAATTCCTCTAAAATCAGCCGAACTCTGAATTCTGATTTACTCACCTGTTATCAGGAGAGACCTCAGTGCTGCATCTTTCAGCCCACTACTGATCCTGAAATGTAATTCTAATCATAGCTACAGTAACTTGAATTTCCTTCCATAGACTAACCATTGACTGGTTTCACTTGGAAGTTTTTCTAAGTGTGGAGTTTTGGAACTTTAAAAAATTCCTCTAAAATCAGCCGAACTACGAATTCCGATTTACTCACCTGTTATCAGGAGAGACCTCAGTGCTGCATCTTTGAGCCCAGTATTGATCCTGAAAAGTAATTCTAACCATACTTACCAGTAACTTGAATTTCCTACAATAGGAATCCATTGTCTGGTTTGCACCAGAAATGTTTCCGTCTATTTTCACAAGCGAAAAATATTTCAAAAAAATCGCCTGTATGACTTAAACACATTCTTTCAACTGTTTACAGGAGATGCACCAGTGCTGGAACCAGGATACACGACTGAGTAAGAAAAAGTAATGATAACACTACTTACCTGCTAAGTGAATTTCCTCCTGTAGGATAACATTGGTGATTCTATGTGAAAAAAATTCTGTCAACTTTTAAAATACAATAATATTCCTTAAAAATCACTACTGTAACTAAAAGAGTTTTACTCAACCGTTTACAGGAGGTGTCCGAGGACTGAATCTACGATCCAGTCCTGTGGTTAGAAAAGTAATCCATAAAGTAACTAATTGCATTTAACTAGAAAAACACATTGAGGCCAATGTTGCTCTGTGTTTGAAATTGAGTTGCCCATTGCAACAACTGTAACTACTGTACTTAAAAGTCTATTGCCTATTTGCAAAGTATTTAAACTAAAGTAATTCATTCTGAGAAAGTATATTTTGTAAAGTAATGTATAATGTAATTACGATGTAAGTTAAAAAATAAAATATCTAAAAATAAATAGTTTACAAAATATAGTAAATCAAAATTAAAAAAATATAACAATTAAATCATTTAAAAATTTTCATTTACAAAACCTTCGAAATTCACCGAAAAAACCAAAGGTTTCAGGCCTGATATAGTTAGGAATTAGCATTTAAAAAACGTTGAAATTCACTGAACAAACTGTAGGTTTTAGGGGTGTTATACTTAGCTGGACATTTCACTTGTACAAAACCATTGAAATTCCTCCGATATAGTTAGTTGTACTAACTACATCTCGCGCTCCCGCAATCTACTGCTGATGATGTCACATATTATATCATTCATGACATGGTCAGGCAGCCTTCTAGCACCCTACAAGAAGGTGTAAATGGCTCCCATGAAAGATAACAAAAAGGGCGGTTTTATGTGGGAGGAGTGTAATCCTCCTGATGGGATGGATTGGGGGATGTGCCCACCAATTGCACATTGCGTAAATATGTGCTTTTTGCAGCAAAAACATGAGTGCACAGGAACAATGTGGATGACTAGATCGTGAGTGGACGCTATTTGATGTGCTTGTTTTTTTAAATGCATTCTTTTAGTACAAAATGCATTCCTGTATCCAAGATAGATTTAAGGACACCTCTCACCCTAAAATATAGCGCCAAAATGCCAGTTTTGTACTTTGCATTATTATAAGGATTATTGACTTTTTCAAAAGTAAGTAGAATTATGCATATTAGAAATGGGATTTCTGGTTGGCTAAGGTTTGCACCGAAGACAGGCAGAAACCACCACTCTAGTCAGGATAAGGGAGTTACACTCCTAAAATAACCCCTGCTCACCCCCTTGGTGGCTTGACACAAGCTGTCAGGTTGATCTTAGAGGCAGTGTGTAAAGCATTTGCACATAACCAACAGTAATACAGTGTAAGCACTACAAAGGTACACCACACGCATTTAGAAAAATGTCCAATATTTTAATATACCCAAACAAGACCAATTACGATAAGAATTCCACAGTACAGTCATTTAAAAATAGTTGCATTGCAAGATGTCTTAAAAACACAGTTCCTTGATGTCGATAGCTCCGTCCGGGCTATCATGGTGTCGTGAACAAGCAAGTCCAAACAGTTCTGGCTGGCCGCGGCGTCGCGGGTCAGCTGCAGTGTCGGGAAGAACCGCCAACAGTACCTTTCAGAGATGCAGGTCGTTGATGACCTTTTGTTGTCATGCCCGTTGTAGGTCGATCTCCTCTCTGATGGAATCTGGAGTGCTGGCATTGGCAGGCGTCGGGTGCTGAGGTGCAAAGTGCAGCAGTGGGGCGTGCGATGCCTTCAGGTCGCGGGGCAAGCAGCAGCTCGGTGGCGGCATCAGATGGCGTCGTCGGTGAGACTAGGGTCGCGGTGTGAGATTAACGGTGCTCGTCACAGTGCTGGCAGGTGACGGGGCAGCAGCGGCGTCGCTGTCGCTGAAGCGTTGTCGTTGGCTCACAACTGGAGTCATGGCACCGTCGTCTGTAGGCCAAGGCTGTGGTGCCGAATGAGGGTGGTGCATCGTATAACTTTATGAGCAGTGCCCCCGAACCACGGTGCAAAGAGCGGCGTCAGGTCCGGTGTGGAGCGGCGTCAACGGGGATACCAAGGCGATGTCGTGAAGCGAGGCGGTGCGGAGTGCGGTGCCCACAGGTCGCGGTGCGAGCAGCAGCTCGGTGGCGGCTTCAGCAGGTGTCGTCGGAGAGACCAGGGTCGTGGTGCAGCGTTTTAACGGTGCTCTCTGCGGTGCCTTCAGGACACGGTGTCGTCAGGGGCATCATATATGGCGTCGGGCTTAAAGTCTTTGATGTTCCTGAGACTTCGTGAACAGGGGGCAAGCTCTACCGCAATCCCTTGGAGATACTCAGCACAAGTAGAGAAAGTTCAGTCCAGTCCTTTCACTGCCCAAGGCAGAAGCAGCAGCTGCAGGCCAACCCAACAAAGCAATAACACAGCAAAGGGGCAGCGCTCCTCCTGGGAGCTCTTCCAGCTCTTCTTCTTGGCAGGTTCCTTAATTCAGAAGTAATCTTAAGCTCTGGGGTCAGGGCCCCAATATTTATACCAGCAGATCCTTTGTCCTCTGAGGGCAGAGGGGCCTGGGGCCTAGTTCAAACCAGCTTGGGGTGCATTCTGCCAGGGTGCACCTTCTTCCTTTGTCAGTGTGGGCCAGGGTCCTCAGACACACCACAGGAGGTGGAGCCAACATTGTGGAAGGTGAGCTCAGCCCTATTCAGACCTGGAGGCTATTCCTTCCACCCATCTAGGTGTAAATGTGCCTATTCAGCCGGCTGTCTCCCCCTGTCTCACCCAGCTCCTGTCACTCACAAACCAGACAGACAATACACACGCTAGCAGAGGCAGGCTCGATGGTTAAGTCAGAAAATACCTACTTTCTAAAAGTGGTATTTTCAAACACAGAATGTTAAAACCATCTACACTAAAATGTATTTTATCATTCTGAGTACAGGCATACTAAACTCAAATTTCTTTCATGTTCCCTGAGTAAGTTAGGATCATAGGATGCAATGATCAAACTGCCCATTCTGGCCTATGGGGAACTGGCAGCCTTGCGATAGTGAAAAACTAAGTAGGCTGTAATTCACTATCAGGACATGCCACACACACCAGGGCATGTCCTACCTTTTACATACCATGCACCCTGCCCAGGGGGGTACTTTGAGCCTACCGTAGGGTCGACTCACATGGAGAAAAGCGAAGGTTTAGGGATTGCAAGTGTGTGCACCTGCCAATTCGACATGGCAGCCCCAGGCTGTGCACGGGCCCTGCGATGGCAGGCCAGAGTTACACTTTATGGGCTGTTTGCGTGGGTGGCAGAATCCAGTGCTGCTGCCCACCAACAGCATTTGATTTATAGGTCCTGGCACACACAGTGCACTTTACTAGGAACTGACACATAAATCAAATATACCAATCATGGAAACACCAATCCATAACACATTTTATACAGAAGCACTTGCACTTTACCACTGGACCGCAGTGAGGAAAGAGCGCAGAATCGTTACACCAGCAAAAACAGAGTAAAAACCGGGAGGTCAGAAAGCAAAAAGTCAGGGGAAACAATGCCAAGTCTATCAATGCAACAGCAAATTATGCGAATTTCTCGAATCCCTAAGTGTTAATGTAAATTATTAAAACCTTGAATCTGTTTATACACTTTGGAAAAAAGCATATGAATGCACTTTATACATTATCTCTTCACTCAGTGATTTTAGTACAATGTCTAACCATGCTTCTTAGACCAGCATTATTTATTAGCCTTGTCCCTAAGGTTTTTAGGTGGCCAAACTTCCTCACAAATGCTTATTTTATCTGAATGTATATAGTATTTCCTATAGCTAAGATTATGTCATTTCCTTGTAAAGAAATATACACTCAATGAAACCTGCACCTAGTGTGCCATACTATTGAGGTCTAAAGTATGCAATCAAAAAACGATTATTTTGTGTTGCCTGGCAGTTCTCATCAAATTGCTTCAACCCATAACTAGCAAAATGCCCCTTCACAGAGGAAGGTTGTGTACTCCTTGCCATGCTACACACCTGAATTAGTTCTCCTTATTGTCTCTAATCACTTCAACATTGTTTTCCTCCCTGAGACCTGGCCTTGAGATTTCTTTGGCTCTAACACTGTAGGAGTGGGGCTTCCAGTTTATAACATACTGAATGCCAGTAAGTCATAAGGAGGCCTTGCCATTAGTTTTTGGGAGTCCCTGGCTATGTCAACATCCTCTCCATTTACTATGGCTTCAAATCTTCTTTTACAAAACATGGTCAGCCAGAGGTGTTCAGTTTCCTTGACTGCTAGCACACTGAACACTGCTGGCACCCGCAGGCCTGTTCCCAATGAATTTGGGATATAGCTTATGTTTAAATTTCCTAATTTTACTGCCTTACCGGACTTTGGCATCTGGTTGATATCTCCATAACAGACTTCCTTCCATCATGATTCATATGCAGTTGGTCTGTGCAACCATTTAACTATCGCGTTATACTCCCAACCCAATTTTAACATTTTTACCACTTCTTCCCAGTTCCTAAATACTGTGTAGCAATCACCTGGAGGTTGAAATTATACTCAAAGCACAAGAGTGTGGTCTACAGTAACGTCAACTATTCTTAATCAGGTGGTCTAACAACCCGCCCCCCATGTCTTGCTTTTCTGACAGACGTGGAGATAATTTAGAAGCCTACTACAGGTATGTGGAGGCCTACTACAGGTAGGTGGAGGCCTGCTACAGGTAGGTGGAGGCCTGCTACAGGTAGGTGGAGGCCTGCTACAGGTAGTTGGAGGCAGCTGTGAACTGCACTTCATCTCTGAAAACCCTCTACTTGTTCTGCACTGCTCCATGTAATTCAAATAAGCTGTTAGTTGCCATGCAACACTGTGCATTATTCCAACTAATATGGCAGTAAGAAGTGGATCCTAGCACAAAGATAGCAATCTAAGCCATGTAATCTTACTTAAAACAAATTCGGGCCACATCTACGTCAAAACCTCCATCACCAGATCTATTCAATTCTTTATCAGAATTCCTCTGTGATAAAATGTAAAGCCTTTGGCTCGTGTATCTAAAGTTGCAATGCTTTTTACTACTCTGATCATTGATAGTTTCTCACTTTTGGATCAAACTACTGCACTCCCTGTTCTTTGAGTGAATCGTGGTCTCTGTTAGATTCGTGCCCAGCCCACACTGTGTCCAAAGGGTCAGACTATACTGATCTGTCCTGCGCTCACAACTCTGTAACATCTAACTGTCAAGCGGCTCTGTTCCTAAAGCTCACAAGGTAGTCTACAATTGATGATAACATCTCCAGTTTAAAACCCTTAAGAAGGAGTTCCTGCAGGTGTCTGCATTTGCTAAATCTTAGAATCTGCTGGGTATTTCTCAGATGGAATATCATCCTTGTATGAGATCAGGTAGCACCTAGTTTATTGCGTTGTCTTATTTGAACACTCAGCTGGCCCTTCCTCTTATGGACTTTCATTATGTGTAGTTAAACCACTGATTTTATCTCAAGTCTACTTTGGGAAATATAAACACTTGTGACTTCCTAACTTCCTTATCTACAAGCTGCAGCTCATTCAAAACTTATTTGCTATACTGCTTTTAGGACTTCTCACCAGCCTCTCAATACCTCTACTCTTGGACAAATAGCAATTGTTTCCCTGCTATTTGGCAGCAAGCTCTTCCTAAGCAAGGCCAGTGGTTATTCAGCAGTGAGCGCCCATAACATTTCATCCAGACCCCTTCATTAATCTTGCGCCCATTGGTCTAAAATGCCTCCGATCAGGATAACATGCGTGAGATGAAAATCCTTTTCATTCTTAGCAGCTGAACATCGGAAGGGACTGGCTTCTACTATCCACTCTTATAGAAATTATTAGAATGTTAAAAAATGTTTCTGAAATGTCTCTTTTCTTCTACTGTTTAAACAGTCTAATGTCTAGTCCATTCTTCCATGCCAGGTTGCACTAGTGATGTAACAGTGTGCTTTATCAAGTGCAATTCGTTTCTGCATTATTACACATCACTTAACTTGCTGAAACTAAATTTGTCCATGGATATTTGGCCTGGACCCCCCTTGCTTGGATTGCTCCTCAGCTTACTGTCACCTTGTCTTAAGTTAAGAAAGATGAGCAAAATGGCTCACAGGACCTCAATGACAACCTCCTCAGTCAATTGGCATAGTATGCCTTTGCTCAGGAACTTTGGTGTTCTAATGACTTCTAGGCCTTGCTGGCAGAAGGCACACTGTCGGTTATTGAGGGGTCCTGCAAGTGTTAACCTCGTCCATGCTAAGAAAGTGCTAGAGTTGTCCATCACAGCAGCCCTCAGGTGTCGTGCATGGCTCCAGAAAGTTGCAACACTAGAGGCAGGAAATCCCTCTAGTGGGATCATTAGAAGGATTTCCGTTTTTATATGTTCAGCTTCGGCTGCTGGGGAAGAGAATCCCCAGCAGCCAGTGACTGTATTTTTTTCTTTGTAATGAAGATCGTGCATATCATGCTGTCCAAGTTCCCACCCCCAAACCACTCCAACTGTCTTTTTGCCATGCCAGGAGGCAGATTGAAGGACTTTACTCAATTTGCCACACCTAGGGGGGTTAGAAAGCCCACTAACCAACAGGGAGTTGTTATTTATTGCTGCAGGGGTGTTGGCAGTCTGTCCATATAATGGGCTGAGCCCCCAGCCTAAAAATGACTCCAACATTCTTCTGCACCCTTGGGGGCATATAGGCAGACTTTACCTCCAGTTTGCTAAAGGCCACAAGACACCAGGGATATTTGTTATGTGCCATATAGAAAAGGGGTTGGGGGTGTTTACCCAAGATTTACCCTACGGGGTTCAGAAACACTGCTGTGGCCTTTCTGGACTAGAGACAAGGCTCAATATGTGGGTGAGATTCCCCCAACCGCTTTCTTATTTGTGGACCTATGTTCCCCTGGTGTATGGTCTTTCTATCCCTGCGGATAATAGTGGGTAAACACCTTGAATCCACCGCTGGGCGGGCAGAAAGACTAATGCCTGGCACAATGCCTGGGTAAACCGCAATCTCACTTTTTATTTTTGGACCTTTTTCTCCCATGGAGTCTAATGGCCTTTCTGCCACCTGGGGGCCGATTTTGTGCCACACTCTCAAACCACCCCAGGGTATGGCAGAAAAACCAAAGGTTGGTGGTGGGAGCATGGCACAATGCCTGGATGAGCATCCCCAGTCCTTTTTCATTTTAATGGTCGCATTTTTCCCCTGGTGTCTAGTAGTCTCTCTGTTCCCTGGGGCAGATTTTGAGTAAACACGTTGAATTAACCTCCAGGTGTGGCAGAGAGACGTATGCACCTATTCTTGGGTATGAATGAACCACAGTGCCTGGATTATCCGCCAGTTCTTATTTCTTGCCTTTAAAGAAATGAGCGAAACATCTCTCACTGCAGAGATCCATAAAGGAAGGAACTGTCATTTCAATCAGAGAACAAATCGATAAAAAAAAGTATAGCTTATCTACTGTTGAGACATTGTTAGACTCACACTAGATGAAAACCCCTGTGTGTGCCACCACTTTAGAGAAATCACTTGATTGACCAAAAAGGGGGGTAACGGGTGAAACATTCCACTTTTTACATATGACTAATATACAAACTGTTGTGGGGGTATTAAAGCTAGTCATGTAGTTGGGTGGTAAGTTGTAAGAATTGTTGTTACTTGTTGAAAGGGGTGAAACCATACTCAAGCAGAAGCCACCATTTCTGTCAGGGTGAAGTCCCAAGCAAACCCCAAATTAACCTGTGTTCAACACTCTGGTAGCTTGTCAAAAGAGCAGGCAGGATTAACCCAGAGGCAATGTGCAAAGAAATTATGCAGCACTTCAAACAGTAATAAAGGGATAGAGAACACAAGGAAAATCCCACCCCAATTTAGACAAATAGATACAAATGTAAGAAATAAATGAAGATCAAAATGACAAAAATTAAATCAGTAGAACTGTAAATATGCAACTTTAAAGTTGTGGATCGTTATGGAGCAATGTGAGATCTAGCGTCAAGGATGCATCGTGAAACTGAGGCAATGCACGTTCCTGGTGTGGAGATGTGCCATGTAGTGATGGTTCTGGGAAGCTAAGAAACTGTGATATGAGGTCCTGTGTCGTTATCAAAGATGCAGTTGATGAGGGGCTTACATTGCTAATTTCTGTGTCAAATGTGCATATTGCATTGGCTGGTTTTGAAGTGCAGCGGGAGTTGCAATGTGGTGTCCTGCGTCGTTGTCAAGAATGCGGTTGATGAGGTACTTGCAATGCGAAGAGCTGTTTTAGAGATGCGTTACGTAGTGGTTCCGATTCATTGTTCTGTGAGGAGATGTGGAGCTCTGTGAGGTGATGCACTATACTGTAGCTCTGATACGAAGTTTTGGAATGCAATGCATTGTGCTGTGTTGGTTCTGCTGAGACCACAGCTGGCTGTCAAAGCACCTTCAGGACCCCTTCCTAGGGTCCAGAACTGGATAGCACCACTTGGGAGGGCAAGACTCATAGCCACTAGAGTCCAGGGGTTGGGTTTAAGGTTGTTGGATCCTGTTCTGTCCCTTAAGGATCGGATCATAAGGCCAGCCAACTAGCCCTTAGAGTCACTCTAGTGGTCCTGAGTTTAAGATGCATGTCCAGTTTTTCTCCTACAGGCATGAGGGCAGCAGGGCAGCACAGCAGGACAGCAAAGTGGCAGGCATTCTCTCAGCAAAGCAGCATAGCTGTCCTTCTTCTGAGTCTTCCACAGGTCCAGATGTGTGCTGAAGTGTTGGGATCTGTGGTCCAATATTTATACCTGGTAATCACTTTGCAAATGGAGACATTTCTAGAAGCTGTCACCCCTGTAAGGTGTCATCCCCTACCTCCCTGTCCAGGCCCCAGCTTGTCTGGGGACAGAAAGAACTAGTGACAAACCTGTTGTAAGTGTGTTCAGGCAATACACAAGAACAACTGCCAGCTATCCCTCATCATGTGACCCAGGAACAGACTGAAGGCACCAAATGGTTAGGAAACAATAATGCCAACTTTCTAAAAGTGCAAAAAACACAGTTGATGGACAGAATGTAGAACAATGTCATACATTCACCCCAGTACAAGGATCTGGGCCTAAATCCATCGTTTGACTGGGTCTGAGTGTTTGATTGGTTCAGATGCTCCGTCCATCACCACCCCCTTTTTTACAACTTTCTAAAAGTAGCATTTCTAAAATTGTGATGAAAAATAAGATTTTACTATTAAGCAGGGCTTTAATTTACAATTCTTTAACCCCAAACCCGACCTCTCTACCTGCTCCCAATTGACAGCTATCACTTATTAAATGTAATAAGGTTACCAAATGCTATCCTATTGGAGAGGTAGGCATTGTAGTAGTGAAAAACAAATGTAAGAGTTTTTCACTACCAAGACATGTAAAACTTAAAAATACATCTCCAACTTTTTTAATTCACTGAACCCTCCCCCCTGCACTATTCAGGGCCTATTGAAGTCACCTAGTGGTGACCTCTATGTATTACAGTTTGGGGCTGGTAAAAGGTTTATGGGTTGAAATGACACTTTTAAAACTGCACACACAGGCTGCAGTGACAGGCTTGAGACACTGTTTTTGCAGGGTTACCTAAGCAGATGGCAAAATCAGTGCTGCAAGCCCACTAGTAGCATTTAAGTTATAGATCTTTGGTACATGGGGTACCACTTTAGTAGGTACATAGAAGTAAATTACATGTGTTAATTAGGTATAAGCCATTACTGCTATCTTTAGGGGAGAGAGCACAAGCGCTTTAGCACTAGTTTAAGTGGTAAAGTGGACATAGACCTAAGGCCAACAACAACGAGATCAGCAAAAATAGTAGGGATGAGGGCAAAATGTTTGGTGGCAGGTCACCCTAAGGCAGGCAGGTCTAACATCGGTGTTATTACATTGAATGAGCTCACACACAACCTGGTAAAGAGAACCAATATTTCATCTTGAGATATATTCTATCTAACATGTGTTAGCATGGCTATGCGAACAGTCAACTCTAACCAGGGAATATACGAGGGGTGGAGTGTAACAATGCTTTATATACCAATAAATTTACAATTTGAAGCTGAAAACTAAGTAAATATACAGCCTGAAATGTTGTTACTGAACACCAAAAGATGAAAAGTAAGTTCATGCATAGAAAGTAATTGAAATAAGTTCTGCTACAAAGTAGATAAGGAATTTGCAAATTTCAGGAAAAATTACTTTGCACCTCAATTAGGGATTGTCAGTGACGGGACTCTGCCAAAGGTTGGCAGATGTCCAGTCTGCTAATCTTTGTGTTTCCAATTTTATTTTCAGGTGCACAAAATCCTGTGTTTCCGATAAGAGAGTATCTTCCAGTTTTGCCATCAGGCAATCTCTCCCCCTGCAATTTACCTGTGAGAATTGCGTATGAGAGGTCACACTAATTAGATTAGCCCCTTCAACATAATCCATGCTATTTTACTGTCTGGAATTGCCACGTATACCATGGTTAAACAAGACAGATAAAACACACTATAGCTAGGGACATTTAATATAGATATACCAACATGGAGTTCCTGCTTTGGGGATTTGTGAATGGAAGAATAAAAAAAAAGTCTCGGCCAATACATCATTCCAGTGTCTTGGACCTACTGCCAAAGATTTTTACTGAAAGTGTTGCCTCCATGTCTATGGAAGTTCGGTCAGCCAAAATCTTCCAAGAACTCATAATTTGCAATGGTAGCCATTGGTAAGCCATCAGAGGCAGTGAATACTGCACTCAACTCAGTCACGTCATAGAGGCTCTCAATTAGGGCATTCAAATGCTGGAAGGGCAAGCGTGAGTTTGGCATACTGGTACACAGAGTCAGATATAGATAAGAACTGGGGTCAGTCAGAGATTTTATGTACATGGGAAAAGCAGATGTCCCAGAAAATGATTATGTCTCCTCAAGGGGATTCAGAGGGGAATAGACTTAGGTACTTAGGTTATTCAGAGATTTTAACAGTGTACTGCTCTGGGGAGACTAGCCTTTCCACTACCATGGTCAGGCTAGCCCTGGTGTCCATCAGAGCAGTGATTTGGACTCCATTCACTTCCACCTAGTGAAAGTGACAACTCCTACCCTCAGGGATTACCAGCACACCCCTTAAATCTATCTCCCAACTGAGGGAGATCTTGACATAGTTTATGACCTGCCCCTTGGGAACCACTTCCCCCTACGGCCACATTGGCCAACCCTGTCGAGGTCCCACAAGTGGGTGTTTGGATGTTTCTTTGGACAGACAAATCCCCCCTGCTTGTGTGCGAGTTGGGAGCACTCAAAGCACCAGGGTTGGAAATGCGGTGCTCTGGGCCCGTCGCCAATCAGAACCACACCTGGCTTGGAAACCCTTTCCTCCCCCTTACTCTGGGATCTGCCTGGGTCACCTTTAACCTTCCCTTCTTGGGGTCACTCCCAGGTACATTATTGGACACTCTGGTCCTAGCTCAGAGGTCTGCCTCCTCATCAAGCTGCATGGGTTCAGTTACCATACTGTCTACTAGATGCTGGCACAAAACAGGAAAACAGATACCAAGCATGTGCTCTCCTATGATCAAATGTTACAACCCATTAAAATCACTAACCTTGCTGCCCCTCAACCAGCCATTCAGTGCTTTACTCATTGTGCCACTGGATTCAATCTAGCCTGCCTGATGAAGGTTGACATACCCTGAAACCGGTCCCAGGATGCTTGTTTCCTGTCCACGGAGGACCCGGCTTGACAGTTCGGTCTGGACTGTTCCCATGAGGCACATGGTCAAGACTGATTTGCATATGGCTGGGTATAAACTGGGGTGGCATGGTGAGCAAAAGAACAGCGGATTTAACCTAGATCTCTTGACTGGGGGTGGATGCATGATTCATTCAGCATTCCGTCCATCATTTGTTTGCATAGTGGAATAATCAACAGAGTCTACCCAGGATTGGCTTGGGAGCTTCTGGCTGTCTCTAAATCTTTGGCAATACTTCCCAGGGGTCAGCCCAAATTTGTCAATACAATTGCTCTTCATAGATGTATACTAGGTTTGGTCTCCAACCTCTAGTGTGAGAAGTGTGGCCCTCTCCAGTGTGTAGATATGTATTTCCACAGACCCACCCCCTGGTGCTCCTCAGGAACCCTGTGTACCTTTAGTACAACCTCATAAGCAAAAAAACACTTATCAATGTCATCTCCCACCACATAACTGGGCTCCAAATCCTTGAGCATACAAAATCTCTAGTCCCTATCAGTTATCGCATGTATGCTGCCACAATTCACTGCAGGACACAACCTGTCTGGCTTGGATACCCAGTTCTTTTACACTCCTCTCATGAGCTACCAACAATTTATTTTCTTTCAAGGCCTTTTCTGCCTTCTTCTCTGCAGCCTCCCTTTTAGCATTTTTTTTCAGCTTCCAATTTTAACTTGAGCATCTACAGTTTGAATTATTTTCCCTCTCTACTCTCCCTCTGCTCTTCTAGAGATAGGAGAGATAGGAGAGAGTCGATAGAAGACACTGCTTCCTGCTCTCATACGGAGTACAAATTCAGGGATTTCACCCGCAGCCACTGCTGGTGGTTCCTAAGTAAAGCTATTCCCAGGCTCCCCCAATCCATCATTCTCCTTGGAGTGGACTTCTGACAAGCCCCTCCTTCTTGGAGGCACCCTTGGGGGGAACTCTCATCTCTTTGCAAAAGTCTTTAACCAGGACCACTGTGTATGTTTCCAAATTGACCAGCTCAAATTTCATGGCTCCGGTTGTGGAACATGCAGCCAGAGACATGATTTAGAAGGAAAGTCAAAAAATGTAAATCAGGGAGTAATTATAAAATTCAACGTGGTTTTGGATGTGGATGGGCAGTGTACACCACATGACTGTAAAGCACTGCATAAACACCAGTCCTATCCTCACCAGTGATCATCAATGTTTGAAATTGAGTCTTAAATTGGCAGAGGTATGTCCCCTTTCCAGGTAGCGACCACAATCCTAGTCTGGATAAGTCGATACTCACCCAAAATTAACCTGTGCTCACCCTCTGGTAGCTTGGCACAGAGGAGTCACGCTTAACTTAAGAGGCAATGTGGAGTATTTGTGCAACACTTCAAGCAATAACTCAGTGAAAACACCAGACAAAAACTCCACACTAAGTTAGAAAAATAGATTATAATTTTATTAATAAAACAAGAACAAACAACAACAAGCCAATAAGATGATCCTGAGATATGCAATTTTAAAGATTTAGGTGAAAATAGCTCAAAAAAGAGCAATGCGCCTACAGTGTTTATCTGGAGACAACCTCCCAAGTTCTGGCTGGCTGCGATGGAGCTTTCCCTGTGAGGTGTCCACTCCTGGGCACCCCCAAGGTGGAGGCCAGGCATCCTTAGCGTTGTGGGGGCCGTTGTGGAGATTAAGCAAGCTATTGCCCAGAGTTGCAGAGTGGGACTCCATGATTGGAATAGGCACCGAGGCGAAAATTATCAGGTCCGTGGAATTTTTGAGCCCAAGACCCGCCAAGGCGGGGAATTGAACCCTGGTCCCGGGTTAGACCTCTGCATTAGGGTCTGCCGCTCTAACCATTGAGCCACACTTCTCCACTTAAGGAATTATATGAATACATTTAAAGGTTCATAGATATTTTAAGTATTAGTACATGTCAAAAAATATACAATTGAAAGGGTGTAATAGGAAGTGATAAATTGAGCACAATAATGTGAAAATAAACAGTAGGAAGTCAGGGCGGCTTGGTAACTTCTTGCATTGAAGGAACTGGTGAAGAAGTGTTCTTTGGTGTTGTATTTAAAAAATGTGTGAGAGGAGACCAGAGGTGTAATCTCTTCGTAGCTAAAGAGATAGGGTGGACAAGGGCTGTATCTAAACGATGGTTATGGCACACTGCATACCACCATGCTAAATAGGATAGTTTTGAAGAGTCTTTCCAATTTTTTTAAATCTGTTGAAACGCTACAGCCAGTAGCAAGTCAATGAGTCTTAGCTGGGGTTGATGTTCCCCCCATTCCGGTGCTAAACTACCTAGGAAAATGTTAGTAAGGGAGAGGGGTGTGTTGGTATGAAATATAACATTTATCTGGTCCCAAACTTGTTTCCAAAATTTAAAAACATGTGTGCATGTAAATATCATGTGTTTGAAGTCAGCGTCACCTCGGGAGCATGTCCAACATGTGTTACGATTTGTGTTGTGTATCTTGTGTAGGTGAACAGGGTTGAAAAATAAGGGATTGTAGATAAAGAAAAGTGTTTGTGTTGTACTGGCCGCTCTAGAAGATTTCCTGAGTTTCATCCAAATTCTATTCCATAGAGTGATGGGCCAATTCGCTTCCAGATCAGATTCCCATGAGAGTTCTACTATAGTTTTCTGTCTATTATCGGGAGGTGTCATTAGACGAGAATAAATATTGGACGCCTTGGGGTTTATGAGCAGGAGATTATGCCATGGGAATATGGGACGGGATTGTGAAGGGAGTGGAGTGGTGAGTTTCGCACGTGCCTCAATTATTGCACTCTGCAAAGTCATAAATTTAGGTTTAAAGGAAGGAGGTAAGTGATAACGAGATTGCATTTGTGTAAATTGAATAGGTAAGCCTTGGTCAAAAAATTGGTGCACCAAAAGAAGACCTTTATTCCTCCATACCTTCTAGTATATGGGTTTCCCTTTAAAAAGGATCAGTTTATTATGCCAAATTGTGGAGTTGAGAAAAGTTTCTGAGTAATGTGTTGCTAAGTGAGGTGCAATAGATAATAGTTTAGTTGATTGCTTAATTATGTGAGTAGAGAGCTTTTGTGGCTTCCGAGTAAAGGAAAGGTATTCCTGGAATGAGAAGGGGCTTAAAAATAAGAGTTCAAGATCCACCCAAAGAGGTCTAGTTTCAGATTGAGTAGTAATCCAATTTGACAGTTGTCTTAATTGGAAGGCTTTATGATAATTAGAGAACTGGAGAAAGTTAACCCCTCCTTCGGATTTTGGTCTAGTTAATTTCTGTAGCGCCATTCGTGATTTTTTAGCATTCCAGAAAAAGGATGTTAGAATGGAATTAATTTTTTCAAAGAAGAGAGATGGAATGGACGTTGGTATGTTAGAAAGGATGTATAGGACTATAGGTGTGAGCATCATTTTGATAGTGTCTAAGCGACCCCACCAAGATAAAAGGAGGGGGTGCCATCTTGCAGTTAGTGATTTAAGTTTGGCAGAGCATTTATCAATGTTTAGAGAAATGGATGTTTTAATGGAGGAAGAGAACCAGATGCCGAGATATTTTTTATGTTTGGAGTTCCAGGCGAAATTAGAGATCCTAAAATCCTCCCTGGAGGTGTATTTAGTTAAGCGTAAAATCTCACACTTCCCTTTGTTCAATTTATAACCTGACACTAGCCCATAATCTTCCACTTCTCCTAGAAAGGCTGTGAGGGAAGACTGTGGTTGGGAGAGAAAAACGAGAATATCATCAGCGTATGCTGCTATTTTAATTTGTTGAGGGTCTGAGACAAAGCCCTCAATGGAATGATTTTGGCTAATTTTTGGCAGAAAGGGTTCTAAAGCTAAATTAAAAAGAAAAGGTGATAAGGGGCAACTCTGACGAACACCTCGTTTGAGACTGAAATAAGGAGAGATAAGACCATTAGTTGATATTGCAGCTTTGGGATCTGAGTAAAGTAGGGCAATTAAGGATGAAATTTTTGGTCCAAAACCGAACCATTTGAGAGCGTGGAAGATAAATGGTCAATAAACCCGATCAAAGGCTTTTTCCGTGTCTAACGCTATTGCTGCCAGAGAATCCGACTAAGGTGATGATTTGGATATAATGTCAAAAAACAGACGTGTGTTAGCTGTGATACTGCGACCCTTGACAAAACCTGATTGTTCCTTACCAAGTAATAGTGGAAGATGGGGTTCTAGTCTTAGAGCTAGAGCTTTGGAAAAGATTTTATAGTCTATGTTTACTAAGGAGATGGGTCTATAATTTTTGCAAAAACGTAAGTCCTTATCAGCTTTTGGAATTAGACAAATCAAGGCTTCAGAAAAAGAGCCAATGGATTTATGTGAAGTGATGAAGGAAGCAATAAGAGAATATAAGTGTGGGAGTAATAAATGAGCAAAGTGCATGTAAAATTCCACTGTAAAGCCGCCAGGGGCTGTGTCTTTTTTAAGGGTTCTCAAAGCGTTAGGAAGTTCTTCTTGTGTGAGGTCAGATTCCAGGATTGTTAAATCCATCTGGGGATTGATGTGTTTTTGAATTGTGGAAAAGTAATGGGAAAGGTCTGTATCTGAAGGTGTGCTTTCTGGTGTTTAAAGGGACTTATAGAAGTGTACAAATTCTTGGAGAATTTCAGGGCCGCCAAGTTTTGGAATTTGATTGTCATCTATAATCGAGTCAATGTGAAGTTTTTGTTGTTTAATTTTCAAATAATTAGCCAGAAGTTTGCCTGACTTATTTTGTCCGCCGTAGTACTAAGCTGAGGATTTAAGTAAATATAGGGAGGCCTGTTTAGTGGTTGATTCATTAAAGGTAATCTTTGCATTAATGAGATCCTTGAGAGATTCCTTTGATATGGAGGTATGAAAAGAGTGTTCGAGCTTTTTAATCTTATCAAGAAGTGTGTTGTGTGTTATGCGGAAAGCTTTGCGTTTGTTTGATACAAATCTAATAATAAAGTCTCTAGCAGTAGCTTTGAAGGCATCCCATACTGTGTGAAAAGAAACATCTGTCATTAGGTTAATAGAGAAAAACTCTTGAGAGAAGGATACAAAAGACAAGTTAAATTTAGGATCAAAGAGTAAAGAGTTATTGAAGCGCCATTTTTTGGGAGATGTGTTGTGGTTTAGAAGGTCCAATTGAATCGAAACAGGAGCATGATCTGAAATAAGTATAGGGCCTATATTAGCAGAGCGTAAGGATTGGGAAATGTTCCGCGAAATACAAATATGGTCGATTCGGGATTGTGTTCGGTGAGGATGAGAGAAAAAAGAGTATTCTCTTGCAGATGGATTGCAAAGGCGCCATTAGTCTAATAAATTTCTTTGTTCAATAGTTCGTATGAAAGCTTTGTGTGCTGCATTTGAGGTAAAATGGGAGTTAGAATTTCTGTCTATGAATGGATCCATCACTTGATTGCAATCGCCTGCAAGAATGAAGTTCTCTGACGGATATTTGAGGAGCAGTTGGGAGATGCGTGACCAAAAAGTAACGTCTCCATTGGTAGGGGCATAAACATCGAGCAGTGATAATGAAGTTCGCCCTAACAAGAGATTTGTGAAAACCCACCTTCCCTCTATGTCAGATTCTTGAGAGACAAGCTGGGCCTTCAGTGTTTTGTGGCAGAGAGTTACAACCCCATTCCTTTTACCATCGCCTGGTGAGAAGAAAACTTCACCAACCCAATTTCTTTTGAGTTTTAGTGATTCACTTTCAGTGAGATGTGTTTCCTGTAATAATACAATATTAGTATCTAACTTTGATAAGTGGGATAAAACCCTCTGTCTTTTAATGGGGGACTTCAAGCCTCTGACATTCCATGTGATAATTTTTAAAAACATGTATGAGTTAGGAGTGATTGAGATATATGTGACCCAAGAAAACTTTGCACATTGTGAACAGTAGTATTTCCAATAAATTGAGCAACAATATGAAAATAAAGCATGGAAGAAAAGATATATTAAGTACACAGATATTGAATATGGAAACCAATTGAAGATAAAAGAAAGAATAGAATATATAAAGAAAAAGAGAAAGTATACTGAAAATAGCAATACTTATGCCCAATTCAACAATGAAAGCAAAAAGAAACCTTGAAGAAAACATTATATTCAGTACAAAGATACTGAAAATTAAAGTAGTCATGTACATTTTTAAAATAACTGAATTTCAAATGGGCTTCCGGGAGGTTGTTATCGTGGACACACAGAAACTATGTCCAATCTGCCTTGTCCTAGAGTCGACAAGGAGTGGCAGCCATCAATGATAGGTCAAACTAATTGTAGGCTGTGTATGAATTTAATCAAAGAGGGTATGATATAAGACGGAGATGAGTTATTTATACCTACCTCATGTGCTCAGGTACCAATAAAGAGTGGAGTCGTCCAGAGACTGCAAGTCATTCACCAACCACTGGGAGAGAAGAACCTTTAATTGCCCATACTGAATGAACTGCATCGGTTCCTGACAAAATTCCTGTTGAAGGTTGTCTAAGGATCTAAAGCTGGTTCCCTGCAGGAGAAGGCTCAAGGTCAAAATTTCTTGTTTGATCCATGATGCCCACAAAAGTGGCTGACCACTTTATGTAAATACCTCATTATTCCATATGAATAGAGAAGAGTGCAGAAAACTTTTTTGATTCAAAAGTTTATGAGTAGAGTACCAGATCTGACGGGTACCCAGGAGATTTAGTTGAGTGCGGAAGGGGACAGATAACCTACCTTTATACAATATAGACACCTTATCTGAAGCATCCCGAAGATGTTTTTACATAATTAGTCAGTCCTGGGTTTCCAGGGAGGACTGAAAATGATAAGCCAGCTGGGAAAGGTGTATGGCTGCATGATACAGTTCCTATTGCGGCAGGCAGAGCCCTCCTGCTGTAGTCCCGGCATACAGTTTTAAGGCTGCCAGCCTTAGGGTCTGTCCCTGCCAAACATAACATCAGATCTGGGAATCTAACAGTTTTAGCTGGGATGTCGGGACTAGTATAAGCAGGATCCTGAAGATGTAATTAAAACGAGGGGCTGTCACCACCTTGACAGTCCAAATTCTACCCCAGCGTGAGAGCTGCAAGTGTACCCACTTGCAAAAATCTTGTTGCCATCTGTCAGTAAGAAGTTTAACACCTTCGCTGCGGCGGCTATTCCGCCGCAGCGATAAGGGGGTGGGGGCCGCGCAGCACGCCCATGCTGGTGATGGAACCACTCCGTCACCAGCCTCGGTTGAGCTGTGCTCATGACAGAGTGGTTCCGTCATGGCCCCGCCCGCTCAATAGAACGCGCCGTGCAGGCGCGTCGTGCGGGCCATGACGGAACCGCTCCGTCACCAGCACAGTGCTACCGCGGCTGATGACGAGCAGTTCCGTCATCAGCGCGGAAGAAGTTAACATTGTCTGTCAAAATCTATTGAGGGGAAGTGCCAGTGAGAATCCCCAGGTATTTCATACACCTTGGCATCCATTTGAAATGCAAACCAGAAAAGCAACCCATCATTGTGACTGGCGTAATGGGAAGAGTCTCACTTTTCACCAAATATCACAGTAATTGCCGAAGGTGGAAAAGTCATTCACTATTACATGAACACCTGGATGGAGGTTGTGGAAGATGACAGGGTCAATATTATATTGTCTACATCGAGCACAATTTCAATTCCCCTGATGCAGTAGGTGTTCCCTCTATTTTACGTGAAGATTGCTAAGGGTTCCAGTGGCAAAAGAAATAGCAAGAGGGATAATGGGCACCCTTGCTTAGTACCTCTATGAATGGACAGGGGAAGGGAATGGAATGCATTGCAGCATATTACCACTGAGGGATGTGATATAACCATTGATCCCAAGGTAGGAAAGTCAGACCCAATAACATTTTCCATATTACTCTGTACACACATTTTCATTCAACCTAATCAAATGCCTTTTGGGCATGGACGAAAGGGCTATTAGTTTGGTATCATGAGTCGAATGTTCATAGGAGGTGGCACAATGAGTAGAGGTGATTCCATTATGAATGACCAGGTAGGAATCCCACTACATTTTTATGAACCAAGTATGGAATATTTTTTATCAAGCCATTTTCCAGAACTCTGGCTAAGATTTTTACATCCAAATTGAGCAGTGATAGTTTTCACATCGAAGGTTGTCCCTTTCAATTTTAGGTGTCAAAAAGATAGATCCTCTAGAGCCTTAGAAATATGGGGCCTCATTTATGAGGCCGTGCGTCACTTTTACGCCGCCGGTGCGTCACTTTTTGTGACACATCGGTGGCGTAAAACATGCCTCCTGTTGCGCACTATTTACAAAGTGACGCATCTAAGCAGATGCGTCACTTTGTAAACCCCTGCGCTACATTATACCTGCGTCAGGTATAATGTATGCAGAGGGGGCGTTCCCCCGCAAAAAGCCTCGTAATAGTGACGCAGTGAAATCTATGTGATTTCACTGCGTCACTTTTAGGACGCTGTTGTGTCAAAATCTTGCGCCTGCCTCACAGCAGGCGTAAGACTGACGAAAGCCCTTTCACATGGGGCTTTGCCCATGTGAAAGGACGCATTGCTGGAGTTGCGTCACTTTTGTGACACACTACAGCAATGCGTCACTTTTGCGCTTACAGATACGTCAGAAATACTGACGGATATGTAAGCCCATGCGCAATGATGCGTCATATTGTAAATATGACGCATCATTGGGGTCGCAAGGAGGGCGCAATGAAAAGTGACGCATCGCTGTTTTCTCGCAGCGATGCAACACTTTTCATACATGAGGCCCATGGAGTTCCAAGTAGTAATGTGAGAATTTCCAGGAGTCGTGTGAGTAAGCCACTGGTGTGATTGCGCAGCACTGAGATGGAAGAGCGCAGCATTCTTTGTTGCAATTGAAAAGCAAAAAGCTGACCTGCCTTTTCCCCTCATTCTCAACAGTTATTGGGTGTAGAGTGTTTAGCTGGTAATTTTTTTTAAGTTCATCATCATAAAGTAGTGGGCGACAGGTTGCGCCGATAATCCTGCAATTAGACTTTAACTTCTTATTCCAGATCCCCTTTCCAATTATGAGATTGTTGTTTGGCTAATTGAAAGTCTAGTATTATTAACGATCACACATAGCCCAATGCAGCTGTGGGGAAAGGGTGGAGGCTTCATTGATATCAAAATAGGCAGCTAAATAACCAAATATTTTCTGTTTCTCCTCCGGAAGATTATAACACAGTGTATCCATTATCCACGTCCTCTCATGTGGGGTCTGCCTATGAAAATTAAGCAATAATGAGATGGGGGTGTGATCAGAGAAACAGAGTATAAAAGACATCACAATAAGGAAGAGCCATCTTCTCTCAGATGGTTCTAGAAGGACCATAGTCTCTGGGGAAGATGACAGAGCAATCAAGGAATGAATAGCACCAGCCGAGGATGGAGCCTAAAGGCAATTACAGTTTGAGAGGTGATATGGACTTGTACCTCTCCCGGGATACCACAGTATGTATTGTATGTATTGTATTGTATCGCATACTTATATAGCGCAAACTATCACCCAAAGGGTATCCTGGCGCTCTGACTCTTAGCAGACCATACGCGATGTTACACTGCTGCAATACTTACACTATCCTAGGAAAGAGAAACGTTTTTAATCCTTTTTTAAAGGAAGAAAGGTCCCCCAGGCTTCTCAAAGACAGAGGTAGGGAGTTCCACAATTTAGCTGCGGTAAAGCTAAAAGAGCATCCGCCCATCTGGGTCCTCAAGATCTTAGGGACTACCACCAGACAGGCTGATGAGGAGCGAAGAGATCTGGCAGGCGTATACCAAGAAAACAGCTCCTGCAGAGGAGACGGACCCTGCCCACGAAGGGCCCTAACCACTAAGCAAAGTGCTTTGAAATCAATGCGTTGGGAGATTGGCAACTAATGAAGGTCCATAAGCGCCAAGGAAGATGAATCAGAGCGCCGATGAGAAAGAGCCAGCTTGGCAGCCATGTTGTGTACTTGCTGCAGTTTACCCACCAGGGTGGCTGGCGTACCCAGAAGTAGTGCGTTGCAGTAGTCGAGTCTGCTTAAGATGATGCCACGCACTACCTCTGGTCGGGCATGGACTGGGAGCAAGGGAAGGATCTTCCGTAGTGTGCGGAGCAACATCATGCAGGTAGCCACTGTTTTTTTCACAAACGTGTCTAACTGTAAGTTAGATCCAAGCATCACACCCAGGTTCCGAACAGAGTCTGCTGCCAAAACTGCACCCTGGGAAGAAGTAGGCCAAAAGTCCAACGGCAACGGCCGAGGGGTACGATCCAGCGAACAGTGCAGTACCTCCGTTTTAGAGCTGTTAAATTGCAGGGAGCTTTGACTCAACCAATCCGCGGTGGCTGTCATACAGCGATGGAAGGTCTCCTAAGACACTGCATCCCTACCTTCAAAAGAGAAGATAAGTTGCGTGTCATCGACGTAGTTAATGACCGCAATACCAAAGGACTTAATCAATCTAACCAGGGGACGGAGGTAAAGATTGAATAAAATAGGGCTAATGGCCGACCCTTGGGGTACGCCCTGCCCCACTTTTTTGATGTCAGATCTGTAGGGCGGCAAGGCTACCACCTGGTGTCTATTACCAAGATAGGAGACCAGCCAGTACAGAGCCAGGCCAGACACCCCAATTTCCTCCAGTCTCCTGACCAGAATGGCATGGCTGACCGTGTCGGATTGCGGAGAGTGTTTTTAGAGAACCATTGCGACAAGTTCTTGTAGAGTATTGGGTGAGGGTGATTCTGAATGTTCATTAACCCAGGAAGCAGGTACATTTTCATGGGCGATATCACCGGTCTGACTTGAGTATGACACAAGAGACACATGATGATTTGACTTGGTCTGTTGGAAGGAGTAGTTGCACAGTGTTTCATCCAGTGAGTATCTGAAATTCCAGGGATATGGAAAATTTGGCATTGAGCAATCTCAGCAGAAAAACCTGAAGGAATGTATGAATATCTTTACATTCCTCATTTTCGGGTAAACTTTGGATTCTGACATTATCGTACCTACTCCAATCTTCCAGATAAAGGACCTCACCTTGCAAAGTCCAAATTTCATGTTCACAGTCCAGGCAGTTGTAGAATTTGTCCTCTGGTATGTTAACCCCCAGCCCCGTGGCATCATGTTTGTATTGAAACGCAGACAGGGTGGCACAAATATTTTTCATCTCAGCCATTGTACCTGTTGAACATTACTCCACCTTTTGCACTGTGCTTTTGATGTCTGTGAGTTCTTTCAGAAGCTGCTCTAGTGTGACGGTGTAACCAGGCTCAATGGCATGTTGAAGCTGTTTGTCCTTCCGTCGTGTGAGGGCTTCCGAAAATGTAAGTTGTCTGGAGGGTTTATTCTTTGACATTGGCAAATGCAATATGGAAGAAGGAGGAAGGTAGAGGCAGCACCAACCTGATGAACTTGGCTAGAGGTTTCTCATCCAGCGTGTAGGTGGTGGAAAGTACAAGATTGGAAGAAAGCCACCTACTATGGACCCCTCACAGCATAAGATAGCTGATGCTGTGTGAACTTGAAAGCAGGACCAATGATATCAGGGACCACAAATTACAAAATGCACTGCACCAAATTAGTCCTAAAGGGCCACCACTGAGACCCAAGGGCGAATGGTGGAGAGAAAAATACTCCAGCACCTCATATGCCAATGATGAGCAGATCTCTGAAGGTGTGGAAATGGAGCCCAAGACAAGTGGCAGGTGGGGAGAGGTGGCTTCATGCTGGGTGGATTAGGTAACAGTACCAGCCCCTCTCCCCTGAGGCAAAGAAGAGTCACCAACTAGGTGGGCAGCAGCCATAGTAATGGGTAGGATGTAGGTCAAGTGCTCACTCCCCTAATTAAAGATGTCCAACATATTTGCAGTACAGCTGTAGTGGGAAAAGACATGCAATCTGAAAATCAGTAGTAGCTGGGAGGCGGCTTACCACAGAATAGACGAAGCGGCAGCACCAGCACCTCCTAGCAAGCGCAGAAAAGATACATGGATGGCCGGATTACAGGTGCAATATCAGACCAAGCAGACCTAGGTGGGCATCACCTCCCAAATCCAAAATGGCCATGACAGTAAGTGCAGGGCTTTCAGTCTCCTATGAAGGAGACTCAGAGGACCAGGAGTGGCGGATGCCTGTAGATTGGGCATCCCACCGGGGTGGCACCAGTTGCAGCTGCTGTTCTCTGTAAGATGCATAGGGCTCATATGGGACTAATAATGGAAGGATAGGCGGGAAAGGCAAGGCAGTCGCAGTGACAGGAATAGTGAAGTAATGAGGATGGCCTACAATCACTCCGCACCTAACATGGAGGTCCGCGAGGCAATCCTTAAAAGAAGAAGCCTATCAGGATCTGTAGTTGCCCTGTACCCACAAAGTCACAAGAGAGTCATGGGCTGTAGGAGAGGCGGCAGCACCCTGATCATGGATCACAATGCTTGCCGTTTCTGGCCCCAGAAACTGTACCAGCTCCTCCCTCAGTTATTCCAGGCTGAGCAAAGCAGTCCCATCCCCCATAGAGTAGGGAATATCAAAACATCAGATGCGGCTGCAGTGAAGCAAGTTAGAGAGTGGCCACCCTCAACAAGGCCAAACTCCGCAAAAGCCATACTTGTAAATATTAAACAAGGAACCCATACGTAGCCATTGTAGCCCACAAGGTAGGATGCCTCGTATTTAAAATTGGTACATGCAAGAAGCTAATGTTGACATATACCTACACTAAGTAGCCTCCATCTGCTATTTTCACTGTATAATGTGGTACCTATCCTATGAGAAAAATAAAAATACAGAATAAAATCATAAGTCTACTAATGTGGATTGGGATAAGCTACAGAGACAATCAAGCCACTATTTTTATTATTTATTAAATTCAGTTGAGCGAAGGCCAATTTGTAGGAACTCGTTAGGAAAAACAACTTTTAAAAAATTATACTTTACCTGCCTGATCCACCAGTAGACTAATTAGAATTAACTCCCAGTACCTCCCCTTGTTCAAATGTGTATACTGTCCCAAAGAAGAAACAATGGGCTGGGCATTTTCACTGAAAGACTTGGGTGTGAGGTATGTGACAGACATTCATTCAGGAAGGGTGCCAAGGGAGTGTTCAGGAACTTCATAACTGTAAAAGGACCAGGGTGAGGCCTGCCCATTCATAGTTAAATTTAAAAGGAAATCCACGGAGGACAAGCCATTTGTTCCATAGGACCTCAGTAGCCAGTTTAGCACCAGCCCAAGTGTGGGGGAGCTGGTCTCAGAACTAGTCTGATGTAGCTGAGGAGAAGAGGTCCGCTCATTTCCCAAACCATACCCCTGGCTCTTTCAGGTATGGAAATATTCTGCTGTGTTGAATTTGCCTCTGAATAGTGCACTTTATGAAAGTTTGCAGGAAGTCAAACATAATTAGCTGTAAATGTGGGAGGAGTTGACCAGAAGAAACCTTTTCCCATGGGTTAGGGAGTATCCAGGAGTCACAGTCACCCATTGGCTACTGAAACTTCCAAAGCTAGAAGAACATTATAGGACTAGTCCTTCTGTTTGCGAACGTTAAGGAGAACTGAAGGGCTGGACTTGCTTCCACTTGTGTTCAAAACTAAGAAGTGGACTCCAAGGGTCAGCTGACTGACATCGTGTATGGCTACAGGACACAACCCTGCTGCAAGAGGCATTTGTCTTTAAGTGCCTAGATGACTAGTATATACTAGAACTGGTCCCTGCTGGTGACCTCTGCTGGAATCAGTCTTGGCCCTTAGGGCTGTCCCTGCAGGCCTAGAAGTCAGGAATTGACCAAGAGGGGCTACTCCAGAAAGTCTGAAAAGTTGGTAGTTAGAACATCTTTGTACATCCAAAATCTCAGGAGCTTTGCTAGACCGTAAAGAAACAGTGCCCGATATCACGTAGACTTATTGTAGACAAGTTACTCCATTACAATGCTGATTGAAACCCCTCTGCTGAAATATCAATCCTTTTATGTCCTAAGGGATTTATATTTGGGCAGATGGGATATCCATCACCATTGTGGTGGAGCAACCTGTCCACCAAAATCTAAATCAAGCCCTACGTCCAGTAGTAGAAATCATGACTGGGTGAAGGTGTGAAAAATATTTGCCTGATGCATAGACTTCAGCAGTCATTAAATTTGAATTTCTCTCACTCTGAGCTTTTCCTGCCAAAACTAGGGATGTGTGAAATTCATGTAATTTGCTATCATGAAATGATGTGAAATTTCAGTAAAATTATGCAAAATCACATGTAATTAGGTGAATTGTCACTTTGTCTTCATTTTAGAGAGAAACATGTTCTTGCATCAAATATTGTTTAAAGGCACAGCAAATAACAGCCATTCCAAATCTTTTTGTTTGTGTGTTTTCACTGTAACTTCATCATGAATGCTATGTAACTACACAAATTGACATAATGATGCAACTTCAGGAATTTGTGTGACAAGTTTAACATGACATTCCTGAAATTGCACAAATAACTCCAGCATATTTTTCCCTAATTGCTTGTGGGATTTTTTCTGTGTTGTGTTTTGACCTTTTAATTTGTGAGTTACTACCAAATACGTTTTAGCTTAACAATTTCATGCAAAATGTATTAATTTGTAAAGTGTAAACAGTTGCCCAAGTGTATCATATCTCAAGGACAGTATCACAGAAAAATAAAAGAGGACAATTAGATGGAAAGAAAATATGAATGGTCTGAGACCAATTAGCCAAACAAGTATATTTTCAACTATTTTGTTAGGCTTGTCAGGGGCATTACTATCAGAAGCCCATCATCTGGCAACAATGACTCAGCTAATAGGCATAAATGTGTATCAGAGTGGCGCCAACGGGACTGAGAGACAATGGATAGATTACCCCTGTTTACACGTAGCCGCTTACTGGCATGCAATCTAATAATTTCCTCTTAGAAACATTAAGGTATCTCTACCAGGCAATTATCACTTTGATCAGATTGACACCTCCATCACCGTCTTGCTGTGATAGCCAATTTTCCCTGAAGGCATAAATAATGGTACCAAACAAGGCTCTACATATTCGCTCCTTCTAACTGCACCTGACTTGGAAGCACTTATCTGAAGTCTTTTGCAAATTGTTCTTTTACCATTAGAGGACCCAATTATGTGTGGATAAATGCCTTCCTTTCCGTTTTCATCAAAGCTTCAGTGCATTGTCATTGCCAAATCCCATTTTTTCACAGTATCCATTCACCATTTTAAATCTTCATTGTCCTATGAATTTCTATTTGACCACATGCAATTGTTATCAAAAGAAATATTAATGTCTAAGTTAAACATATTCATTCCTTCCATGGAGGGTAACTACTAATGTATTCTCTGATTATGGTTTTCTGTACTGCAGACTCCACAGGAACATCAAAATGGCAGCCACAGCACAGATGTGCAGCAGATTTGTGCAGTAAGTGCACCGCTGGTGCACCAAAGAAATGCCAAAGCCAGTTTCGTCTGCACCTGTCAATGCCCCACCCACACCCAGCTCATGAAACCCTGGCCCTACAGCCACCCTCGCTGGCCCTCAAATGCCCCTACTTGGCCCATGCGCTCGTCTCCCTTAACCCTAGGTACCAACAATCACACTATACTAGGTCCTCCCCCTCATGGATGGAAAGAACCTTCTTTTTCCATGACAACCAGCATTCCCTTCCTTGACACACACCATATGCTCCACTCCAACTGCACGCCCTGAAAAGCCACAGACTCCAAAACACACAGCTCCCTCAAATGGCTCCTCCTTAACACTGACTCACTGGCTGAGGTCTGGGACCTTCTAGATGATCTTGCCCTTGATATTCTCTTCCTCATTGAAACCTGACTCAACCCTGCAATAACCCCAGCCATAGCCTTGGCCGCACCTCCCGGTAAAAAAATAATCAAACGTGACAGATCCAACCAACCCATAGGTCGGCATAGCCATCCTACAGCTGGAAATTATCAGTTACACTATTACCTCAGCAGACACCAATCTAGAATCCCAACACCCCTACCATAGGTAGCACCCTTCTCAACCGGTCCCCTGGACTCAGATCCTACTTCAGCCCCACCCTCACTGACTTCATTGCCAATGAAGCTGGCAACTTCAACTTCCACCTAGATGACCAAATAGACACTAACTCCACAAAACCCTTGGAAGACCTTAGAATATTGGGGCTTACCCAAAGCATGAGCGGCCCAACATACTCATTAGGTCACTTCCCAAACTCACCCTTCGCCAACTTCCCTAACGTCTCAGTGGGTAACTTCATCCTATTCACATGGCCCTACCACCACCTATCTAATTCAGCATCTGCGTAGCAAACCAGAAAAAAACAATCAAAACATAGTCCGCCAGAAAAGCAATGGAACAGAATCCCAGATGTCGAATGGATAGCTAAACCTCTCAATTACCATTTCCATAAGCCCACCGTCAAGACTAGCGTTTTCTCCAACGTCAACAAATGGATAAACACCTGTGCCTGCTGCCTGGCCCCTATTCATGCCAGCCTCAAACCACAGACCTTGCCCCAAGCAGGTTACTACGCCATCAACCTCTGATTCTCAAAGCACCATTGCAAACAGTGTAAATAGCGCTGGTGATGAAACCGCTGCACACACATGACCCCAATGCATATCAGCGCTCCATATCTATCACCATCACCTCAAAGTCACCAAATGTCTGGCAATCCTCCCCTACATACATAATAGCTAGAGCTCCACCAAAGAGATCTTTGCCTTCATCAAAGTGTTCACTTGCCCACTCACCAGCTCCAAGGCTATGACCCCCATCTTAGGCGATATCTACCAAATATTCCAAACACTTTTCAGAGATAATGAAGACCATCTGCAACAACTTTGCCCCCAACCAGATTCATAGCCTCTTGACCCCTTCACCAGAGAGGCCAATGTCAAGCCTGGGCCATTTCTAACCTGCTGGACAGAAATATCCACCATGAAAATCACCAATTCCATGCGATCTATAAAATCTGGCAAAATCCAGCATACCTGGTTCTCCCTCTGACCCGACCCTCACTGTAGCTTCAGAAGAGGACCTGAACACATCAGTTCTACACTCACCTCCATACTCACCCTATCGCTCTCTATCACCCACTTCCTGGAATCCTAAAAACACACCACTATGCTACCCCTCCTAATGAAACCATGAGATGACTCCCTGGCCATGTCCAACTACAGGTTCATCTCCCTCCTACCCAAACAGCCAAAGATCTGCAAACAACTGTCAACTCGCACCTCACCTATCACTTCAGGACTAACCTCCTCACCAACCCTTCTCAGTTGGGCTTCAAACTAGGGGTGGGCGGAATTTGCCTAATTGCGTTACGCAAATCTCCGCGAAACGGTAAAAAATCTCCGCGAACACGCAGAAATTCCACGCACACGTGAAATTGCTTGTTTGCGATGCTTTTTTCCTGTTCCCAATTGTTGTTTGCGTGCTCAGGGGAAAATATCTTACGAACACGCACTTGGAGAACGCGAAAATGCAAAAAATTTCACGAAGTCGCTGAAGCAGAATTTTGGGCAATTTCACGTTCTCCGCGGAATGCAAAATTACCCAAATTCCGCACAACCGCGAACAGAACTGAATTTGACGCCCATGCCTACTTCAAACCCAACCACAGAACTGAGGCTGCTTTCATCATTGCTAAGGTGACAAATGCCTCATCACTGATAAGAAGGACACAGCAGCACTCATGTTACTGGAAATCTTGACAGCCTTTGACATGGTCTCTCACCCTGTCCTCATCCAGAGACTGCATGAGAATCCATGTCCCGAACCTTTCAGATGACCAGCTTGCCCCTCTTACAGTCAGATGTCACCAAGCTGATCTGGGGCATATCTGTGAGCTCTTCTCTAAGACCCACCCTGTTCAACATCTACATGACCGCTCTCGCTGATAAAACCAAAGTGGAACTATTCGGCAAACACACCTCTCTAGATAATTTGGCCTAGGGCCTTGCTAGAGAAGGAGCAGCACCTATCCCTAGCCTGTTTGTACCTGGCCAATTATTAGAGGTCAAGATGGCCGCGGTGTAGGAGCTCTTTGTGAGAGCTCCCAGGGTTCGGGATAACTTAATAGTTTAAATCCCAGATTAAACCCTGCAGTCCACCTCCCTCCGACCACACGTCCAAGAAGTTTGGTGGCGGCTTACCTTAGAAGAGGGATTCCAGTCGAGCACGTCTTCTGGTCACCAGACTGTCCCATTGTTGGATTTGAGGCTCCAGAGGACACTTGCACCGGGGATCGCCACGGACGTCGAGGGACATGAGAGTCTGATCGCTGGCTACTGCTCTGCCCTTGACTGCTAGGTGCACCGGGGATCGCCACGTCAGAGTCACGAAGGACGCGAGAATCCGATCGCTAGCTGCCGCTCTACCCCAGGCTGCTCGGTGCCCCTCCGGGAGGCACTGCCACTGGCCCCCAGGATCTTCGGCGAGACACAGAGCCCGATCAGAGCCTGCGTACAGGCCGTACTGGACGGAGCGACAGGAGGAGCGAGGAAGCGGGGCCGACCGGCTCATCCTGCGCAAGTGATGAGGTGAGGGACAGGAGCGGAGGCGGGGCGGCGCTGGACTAGAGGCACGAGCCGAGAGAGGGACGGGAGCGGAGGCAGGGCGGCGCTGGACTAGAGGCACGAGCTGAGAGATGGATGGACCTGGCGCTCCCTAGCGCAGGCTATATTTGAACGAAGAAACTAATAATTAACCCTGAAAGTATAAGGAAAGAGGAAACAACGAAGCGGCGCGCCTGACTTTAAAATTGCGGCCGCGTAGAACATTTCAATCTGCAAATAAAGCTCTTTGTGCCTATTAGGTCAAACAATGCATATCACTATATAAACAGTACTCCAAAATGGCGGCACGATAGAGGAGCAACTAAAAGAGGACTAATGCCAATTCTAAGACGTAAACAGTATAGGACAAGTGAAAGAGGACTAATAGAAATGGTAGAAAGACATCAGGGCTAAGAAAGTTAATGAAAACGGCGGACATCTTGGAAAGGCTACACAAACATCTTAAGCCCATAGTATTCAACTATCAAATATTTCACTGATATCAGAGGAATCCAGAAGAAACTGTCACTTGGTGTGCAACAAAAAGTTGGCCATCTGAGCCTCCATTACTCTCAGAATGGACATGGATGACCCAACAAGACAAAGCTCAAGGGCGGATTTAGGATAAATTAAGCTTCAGCACACGACAATAATCTTATTTGCACCAAATGAGTTACATAAGCCTACTCTTCAGAGACCACCTTAAAACATTGAAAACAAAGCAAAGCCAATGAAATTGAAAATAAAGTGTACATTGTGCCTGCAAACAGAAGAGCCAATTTCTAGTAGTTATGGAAAACACGCTACTGGGTCCATACTTGTATGGTTAATAGTGAGGACCACATAAAAATGGTGTTTCTAATAACTTATATGTTGTGCCGAACTGGTAAAATAAAACAGCCCTGGAAAAATTTATCAAACCAGGTCCACTACCTTCATTTCATAGCATGATCTCTCTTTCTCCATTCATGTAGTCTCCGTCTCTCCTCTCCTCTCTCTGATCACTTTCACACTACCTTGCCCTCCCTCCCTCTATTTCTCTTTCTCTTGAGGCCTCCTCGTGCCTGCTGCAATAAACTTCCAGAAGCTGGGCAAAGTGATATAGGCACCAGGAGTGGTACCTGCCCTAAGAAATGGCCTCGAGGAAAAAGCCTGGTGTAATAAATGGCCTGTCTGGCCCAGCTGAAGTTCCCTAGAGGCTCCAGGTCAATAGTTTCACATTCAGAGGAATCAACCTAAATGACAATGGAGGCACTCTGACACACTGAAGCCCCGCTTACAGACAAGCTCAACGGATTTAGCCTAAACCAGCAATTTTGAACCTTTTGACTTATGTGGACCCTACTGAATCACTACTGGACAACTGGGATCCTGACTGAAGCAATTTTTAATAATTGAATCTCAAAAGACTACAGAAAAATATAGCACCAGCATATATCAAACAAATACACAAATTATGAAAGAACTCTGGGCAGACTGAGGATGACACAGCGTGTGTCTGGGTAGGGGCTGCTTTAGCGCCATTGCAGCATTGGACCAGGAGACGGTAGAGTGGTTGTCGAGACCAGTGACATCTGGAGGGCACTGTGAATGAGCTAGAGGCACTTTTCCCTTGTATTGATCCATGAGTGACTTACCACTTGGAGATGCAGTGCGAGTGAGGATGAGGTCTCTTTCCTGGTTGGCCAAGGACTGCAGTGCCACTGGACCAACTGGACCATCATTACAGGGCTTTCTCGCCTGCTTGCCTTCTGGTTGTGCTGCATGGCTGAGGGGAAGGAGACTACACCCCCCTGCATTCCTGACAAGGCCAGCTGTATCCAGACATGCCCAAATGCACTGAGAGGCCTCCTGTAGCACCCGTCCGAGTCCGGAGGAGGATGGGCTAGGCTCATTCTCTTGGTTTTCTCCCAGTACGTTCATTTAGTTTACCTCCTGGTTTTAACAACATTGACTGGGCAACATATCTGTTTGTGGTCAAAAGGAGGTGCTTTTCCCTAGATTTTCCCAGACTCAAAAGCCAGAGACTCCACTTAAACCTTTGAGGCTGGACCACCCCTCTTTCATTTGTGGACCTAGAGCAGACAACTAATGGTGAGTGTTATTTTTTTTAACATAACTTATCTGGCCTGCCCCAGCCTATAGTGTTGTGTCAGCTGGGTATTTTGAACTTAAGACTGAGGTGAACTCCCAGGCCTGGTGGTCCATGAGACTTTAGTGACTACATGTAACCTCTGGTTTAGCACAATAGTGGGGAAGAAGACATGCAAAGGGAGTCATGTGTCACCACCCTCTCCTCCCAAAACAACCTCTATCAATAAGATGCTACAAAAAGCGATAGGGTTTTAGCCCTGAGATAGAACTCACCAATAGATAGCTGTCATTGACTTCAGACTCTTACGTGGGTATGCCCGATTTGCACATTTTACCAGATAGCCCCGACAGACTCATATAACGGGATTCAATGACACATACCCATATTACAGGTGCCAGGGGGATCTTGTCAGTCCCAATATAGAGAAAAGTCAAGTTAGGGGTGTCATCAAAAAGAATCCTGACCAACGTCGCCTGCAGAAATCTAACAAATATGCTCTCGGATCTAGGGAGGCTATATTATCCCCTAAAGCTCGAAACAGCATACCAGAGCTGGAGAATCCCCCATGGTTAGAGGATTTTACAAGAGCCATACTGGAGAAGCTCAAAACCATTATCCGAGAAGAGCTGCATCTTCTTTCGATGCAATTGGATTTATTGAAATAGATTCATGGGGTGCCTGATTTTCCATGCTGCAGGATTAAAAATGATTGTTGGGTTGTAGGATGCCAGCCTGATCAAATTCCGACCACTGAGCCTAAAGGGCAGTATCATCTCAGCACAGGCTAATAGTAAGAGGGCCAGGCTGAGATCTACGGGCATGAAATTGATTTTGCCTGCAGATATCTATATCCGTAAAGTGCATGGGGTGCCCGAACAGGTCCCCAGGATTGTTGCAGTGAAGCTACCTGTCATATATTTATGCCCCTATGTGGCAATATTAACTGGGGTCTCAGAATTGAATAGCAACCGGAGAGAATAACATGAGGAATTTGAATATAAATGTTTAATTTTGCTTATGAGGCATAGGCTCTTTCCCCTTTCCAGAGCAGGGGACATAATTTTAACTCTCAGGGTTTGCTGGATTTGGAAAAGCCAAAAAGACAAATCAGGGGACTGTATTGTTATCAATTTTAGGGATCTACAACTGGTAATGGATTTGGATTCTTTTGTTCTAGCCATGCAGCAAGAGAACACAGTTATGTCTATTCTTCCACTAGGCTATTTTTACAGACCTCCTTTAGGTAGATTCCATCATTCTAATGTCCACCCCTAGATCCTTAGTCCTAATCCCACCCTCCATCAATTTTATACATCCGAACCTTGCAGTTATGCTGTACCTGTATACAACAGAATTGAGCCCACAACTCCTATCACCCTACCAGAAGATCTCCATCAAAACTGGTTGATGGGAGAGCCTGATAGTCCAGGTCAGGTGTGTCATCAAAGCAGGGTTTAACCAACATTAGCTGTCTGCAGCAGAGCTGGGTTGCATCATTGGTGGAGAAAGGCCTGAGGGAAGTCCTGATCGAATTCCTGTGTTACCCTATCTTGAGAACGAGGGTCTTCTGTCAATGGCTTTGTCTGCAGCACAGCTGGGTTGCATCCTGGGTGGAGAAGGGCCTGATGGAAGTCCTAACCCAAATCCTGTGGTACCCTTTCTTGAGAACGAGGGTCTTCTTAGCATGAAAAGGGGTGGAGGGTAACTGTAAGAGCTGATGCGAACCAGGGGGCTGCAGACCTGAGCTGTGCCCCTAGCCCCAAAATTATGGACTACTTACCCTGGGTGGGTAAGCGAAAGCCAAAAGTGGACGGGGCTCTGACAGTTGTCAAAACCCTGACAAATACCATAAAATTAGATTCTGGAATGTGGCAGGATTTAGGAACGAGCTAGATCTTAGTGACTTGGGGGGGGGGTATTTATAGACAATTATGGCATGGTGCCTTTTCAGGAAACCTGGTCAATGGATGAATTAAGGCACCCTGGCTATGCAGCCTTCTCCAAACCTGCTATGACAGGAGGAAGAGTAGACCTTCAAGGGGGTTGACAGCATGGATTGCCACCTACCTAGGATGCTCGGCAAGGGAAATCGAGACTGTGTCCCCTGACTTATTGTGTGTCATTCTGAAATTCACTTATGTAAGATCTCTAGCCTTGGTTAATGTATGTGGAAGAGGTGTGACGCAGTGGTCAAGGTGCCTGACTCCAGACTACGGGGTTCACAGTACGATCGCCAGTGCCAGCGCCAGGTTAGCCCAGCACCATGTGACTCTGGGGAATAGCTTGCTTAATGTTCCCGAGGGCCCCTAGCGCCGGGACACCACTTTGGAGGTAGCTGTGCACTTTACAAATACTGGTATTTCATATATATATATATTTATGGAGATATTTGTATATATGTATATATAACCCAGTGTTTCACTATATCTTTTGAAAATTGATTTCTAGTTTGAAATACGAATTGGTGTGTATCTCTAAAATGAAATCTGATATGCGAATGACAGCTCATGTATGTTTTCACATGACCCTTTGCTGCTGCACGTAACGCATCTCACTGTATATATTGTTCACTCCACCCGAAAGTCTTTTTGCATTTTGAATGCTCAATTGAAGGTTCTTTGATTTTGGTTATTGACTTTTCGATTAACTTTTCTATGAGGGGACACCAGCCGATCCACGGCTAAATGTTTTTGTCTAATTGAAGACCGAAATATACATGATATACCATACTAAGTATTAGGAGGCTGCCCATTTGTGGGCTTGAGTGATCTTGATGCAATATTGTTTTGTATAATGCTAATGAGCGCCATGAGAAATCAACACTGTAAGATGGCCGCCACTATTCTGTGTATGGTGTGAGTCCCCTCTCGATGTCAATGCCACTAGATTGGTGGGAGTGAACTAAAAGTGTAATGTTTAAAATAATGTCGAGTTTCACCCCAGTGCATCACACACTGACGAAGGCAGACCGCCGAAACGCGTCTGTGTGCACCCCCCCCGCTGAATAAAATCTAAGCGTGTTTTGAAACTCCACCCTCGAGTGCTGTGTTGTCCTTCCTGGGAGAGACCGGAGGGATTCTGAGCGTCATATATATATATATATATATATATATATTCACTGAAAAAACCATAGGTTATAGACCATATATAGTTAGGAATTAGCATTTAAAAAACCTTATTTTACTCACACAAAACCATTGAAATTCCATATATAGTTAGTTGCACTAACTATATATCGCGCACCCGCAATCCACTGCTGATGATGTCACATATTACATCATTCATGACATGGTCAGTGACATCACTGATGACATCACTGATGACATCACTGATGACATCTCATTTGACATCAATGACCACATCACTGATGATATCATTCATGTGACAATACAATGCATCTCCTCACATTTTAATATAACCTCTGTTTCACCCAGTGTTAAATACAGAGTATAATTTTTTAAACCATTGACACACCAATACTAGTTACTACATATGTACTCACTGATTCCTACGTCTACACACACATTCACTCATTCACCCATACAATCATTCATACATACAATCACTCATCTTTACAACACTATCATATGCACTCATACACCTATACAGACACTCACACTCTGCCACTCATCCATGGAGTTACTCACACACCTAGTCAGTCCTGTAAAGAATCAATCACACTTCCATTTTCTTGTCTATACAGTTAAACATAGAGCACCTTACATTTTCAAACATATACTAACACATACTTACTCTCTTATACAATCATTGATACAAGTACACATTGATCTGCACAGAGTCACACACCTCCCAGCCAGCCACCCACACACTCAGTCTCCCATACAAATACTTGGACAATCAATCAGTAACCCATATAGTTAATCATATAGCTACTGATCAACACATGCAGCAGTTTACAGAACAACAGACATAATGATGCACAAATTAAGACACTTTAGTCACTAACCCATGCACTCAGTGAGACACATTTAATCACTCACTCATACATTCAGTCATGCACCTACTAAATCCTTTGTCCAGACACTTATACTTCCACTCATTCTTCAATATGTAAGACACATTTTAACTTTACAGAAACATACAGTCACTGGATGTTGTCATCAGTGATGTCATCAGTGATGTCATTTGAGATGTCATCAGTGATGTCATCAGTGATGTCACTGGCCATGTCATGAATGATGTAATATGTGACATCATCAGCAGTGGATTGCGGGTGCGCGATATATAGTTAGTGCAACTAACTATATATGGAATTTCAATGGTTTTGTGTGAGTAAAATAAGGTTTTTTAAATGCTAATTCCTAACTATATATGGTCTATAACCTATGGTTTTTTCAGTGAATTTCAATGTTTTTTTAATAGCAAATATCATAAGCTGTCGAATGTCAAGTACGTGGTAAGTAAAAACATTTTCGTGTTTATGCACACTGATCTGCTTTGAATGCTGCCCCCCACCCCTCATTTCTATTAGGAGTACTCTCTCTTTGCAGATAGTGAAGGGTAGTTAACGCAGGCCTTTGCCCCCGTTGCCCCCGTTGTAATCCGTCGTGCCTGCTTCTCTCTCCATTTGATTGATTGTTCTCTTTGGTTCATTCTCTATTTACAAACAAGCACAGAGTCGCAATACTCTGTTTAGTCTTTGCAGATAGCGAAAAATCGTGTAAAAAAACAAAAGGAATCGAGCAAAATCAGTAGGCCACTAATGGGATCTCTTTTTGACCTCCCTAAAATAGAAACATTAGGAACAACCTGTTGATAATACCAATGTGTATGTACATAAGCGGCGTTCATTTGTGTTCACAGTACCCCTTGTTGATTGTTTGAATCGAGCATTGAATTGTTCGAAGTTGATTCTCTTAAGAATCTTCCCTGCCTGCAAATGAGGAAGAATAGGAATATTCTCTCTCCCTTTGCAGATAGTGAAGGGTAGGTAACGCAAACCTTTAACACGTCGTGCCTATTTCGTTCCTCATTGATTGATTGTTTCCCCAAATATTGACTGTTTGGGAATTGGTTCTTTTTGGAGGTATTCCCTGTTTGCAAATATACGTAGGAAAATCTTTGCAAATAGTGAAAGGGTACGTAATGCGGACCTTTCTCCCCCGTTGTAATCTGTCATGCCTATCTACTCCCCACTGATTGATGCACCTGTTTCACCCGGACCATTTACTAGAGATACGTCATCTGGCCCGACCAGAGAGCACCCCTAGTGAAAAGGACATATGCAATAATAACGAAGTGATCACTGTATCCTGTTAACAGAAACTTTAGCATGAAACAACCTGGAAGAAAAGAATACGAAAACGAAAATCAGTAGGCCACTGATGAACATGAACTTTTATTAAACAACGAACAAAGAAACGATAACATAACGTAATGATAAAACCTATTAATGTCCTAGAAACAAGAAAACGTTAAAATATGCCAGTGGTGAGAGACCAGAAAAACAGTAAGAGAAACCAAATCACCCCTCGCTGTCCCACCGCCTGCCACGCCCAAAAAATCGATAGAGTAGGGAAAATGCAAGTCAGTAGAACATCCGCCCCCACTCTGGAAACTTCCAAGGTGGGGCAGGGTTGCGGCTACGCCCAGCCGGGAGCAGCCCATATAAGGCGGGTCCTGCTGCCACGCCTCGGCCAGGAGATCCTAACGTAGGGTGTAGCCGGAGGAGAGGCCGAGGCCAGCGGGACCCGGCCAGGGGATTGCCTTTACAACGCTGAACAGTTGCAGGGGGGGGGAATGTCTCCTCGACCCTCCCCTCTCTCTCCCAGTCCGGCCGCGGTGGCCCTTGACAGTTTCAGGTAGTCCCGCCACATGCTCTTCCGGTCCGGCCACCAACGGTCGGGGGGCCGAGGCCGACGGGATCCGGCTGCAGCCGATAAACCAAGAAACCCGTTCATGGGGCCAGAGCCAGGGGCGTCCGGCCAACATCTACCGGAAGCCCGGCCCGAAGACGGACGGGACACTTCTTCTTTCTTGAATAATGGCTGCGACAACACTGGGGGGGGATGTCTTGCACATGCCTCCGACCCCCCCCCCTCGTCCTCATCGCCTGGTCCGGCCATAACAAATCTCAAGCGAGACGCCGTGGGGTGCACTGGGAGGGAGAGACGGTGCGAACAGGCCTCTCCCGCCTCCCCAGGTGGAGGCTTCCCAGCTGCACCCTCAGCGCTCCAGGCGCCCGGAAAAGGGTTCTTCCACTGTGGCCATGCTGCAACGTCTCGCCCGGCAGGGTGGAGCCCGTCCGCTCATTTGACCCCGCGATCGCCAGTAGCTACCGAACTCTCAAAATGGCGGTCGACCTGGCAAGAGCGGGCCCAGCATAAAGAAATGGCCCGGTCACTGGTTGACTCCACCACCGTAGTCCTCCACGACCTTGAAGATTCTAGAGGAGCCGCGGGAGTCTCCGACCCCCGATGGGGAATGACTGCCATGATCGCCCGTGGAGTGACGAAACTGTATCCGCGGGACGTCGGCGCTCCCATGCTGGCGCCAGCCTCACTTTGAATTACTAGAATCCTGCAGACCTCAGATCCGGTGAAAGCACAGTGTGACCCGGTAGGAAAAATTGTTGCACCCCCTCCCCTTTTTGACTGATAGTTCAAACCACCGATCCTTTCCTTTGCCCTTTTAACGGAACTTTGGACTGCCTCCCCCTCTTTTACATTTTCTAGAGAAAACAAAACATTAACCACTACATTAGCATAGCAGTTGACACCAGAACTGTATTCAAATTGAAAACCAACAACATCTTCAACAGAATCCTTTTTGTTTCTGCTGTGACCCTGCTACAGCACAGGCATTGTCCCCAGCAGTAATTCTGCAATGCCGGTAAGAATAGCTGTGGTGCCTACTGGACTCACTCACCCCCGCGGCGCCCCACGCCGTTATTTGCTGGGCGGCAACTTACTAGACATCACTTTCGTGCCATCTAGATTTCAGCGCGTTCTGCTGCCTTGGAACTATTCGCACAACAGACTGCTACTGACGACCCACCCCCAGGCAACATCTTCTGAATTTTCATAATTTGAAAGAACTAGTAACATGTCCTCATCAGGAATTCAAAAGAAATTGCCACGGTCTCTTCGTTGTTTAAATGTTTTTACTGTTTTTGTTTTGTTGTATATATTTATATGTTATTAAAGTTTTATATTCCTACTACTTTGTTGGAGTGCTATATATTTTTAATGTGACACATAATTGTAAAAACTTTGATGTACAAAGAGTCATTCCTGGAATCTTCCGCTTCAGGCTCGGTCCCCTCCCCAATCACAATACAGGATGGTTTTCAGATAGTAGGAACACGTGTGGTGTGACGGATCTCATCGGGTGTGGGCCTTGATCTACTATAACTCCTTTGAAGAGGGGTGATTCTTTACAGCTGGGGCCATAAACTACATCTGCAGGGCTAGGTGATAGCCTGGACAATCGGACACAGAGGAAGAGGAGTGTCAGAGGGTGCGGTAGTGAATAGGGCGAAAGGGAGGTGTCGGGCGGGCACAGAGTGTGATTTTCAGGGAAGAGCAGCGCAGATGGGGGGAGGTTTATTGCCGATGCATAAGACAGAGAGCGGGGGTGACCAGTGCCTGGGGAAGATGCTTGCGAGGGTGGGGAGCCATGCTACGAATCGACAGCGTGCAGAGAGTGGGTCTGGTCAAGGCATCTAAAATGGCTGCCGTGCACGACAAAAGTGTGGCATTTCAAAAAAGGCAAGATGGCGCAGACAATGTTTTTCAACACTTCCTCATTTCCTTCGAATCGAACGTTAACAGACGTTGGTGCATATTACCAAAGTTAAGCGATATTTATCGCTAACGATGCTTACCAACAAATTTTTTACCGCTAAGCATCGTCAGAAATTATCGAAGATAAACCTTGCTATTATCAAGGTTTATCGCAAATGCGATAATAAATGGCCGCAATGCATGAATATCGCTAAAAAGTCAGCGATATTCATGCATTACCGAGCTAATGCTCTTAGCCATGTTATCCACCTCCCATTGGATAACATGGCTAAGAACTGCTCAGGGCAGGTGTTACTTTTTGGAGATATTCGCGCTTAGCGCGAATATCTCAAAGTTGGTAATAGGAGATAGATATCTTGCATGTTGTAATGCAAATTATTGTGGTATATGGAACTCATACCATAATCTCTCAGGAAAGCAGAAACTGATCCTTTTGGGACCGCCTAAAAAGGCCTAGGGGGTGAGGGGTACTCTACTTTGCCCCCTTTTCACGTTCCGAACTATTTTATTTTACTCTCTTCTGTAATTACACAAAATAGCAGCGATAAGATGCATCGGAGACACACAGTGAGAGAAAGGAGGCCGGAGATGAAGAAGAGATGTCAAATACACATTGGAGATAATATAGTGGCAGAAGGGAAGTAAATATGAGTAAACTTACCATGTAACATAAAAATGTTGCACTCTATACTATAACTCTCATTTTATACTACAATCACTTCGCTACAACCTCATAAATTAAAAATAAAAATGAATAATGTCTCAAACAATTTTTGATTTCTAAATATAAATTTATTCTTCAGAATTTTCTAAATTTGAAAGAACTAGTAACATGTCCTCATCAGCAATTTCCTCATGAAAAGTCTGCAATGATGATTCTTGTAACTCTATGGTCTCCAAACATTCGATAAATTAGCCATCAACAGATTGATCAAAAAAATCATTCAAGTCATCTCCTCCTTGTGACAATATTTCATTATTGGTGCTGTCAATTTCAATCAATGTAGTGGAATCATTCAAGTCATCTCCTCGTGACAATATTTCATTATTGGTGCTCTCAATTTCAATCAATGTAGTGAAATCATTCAAGTCATCTCCTCCTTGTGACAATATTTCATTATTGGTGCTGTCCATTTCAATCAATCTAATGGAATCATACAAGCCATCTCCTCCTTGTGACAATATTTCATTATTGGTGCTCTCAATTTCAATCAATGTAGTGGAATCATTCAAGTCATCTCCTTGTGACAATATTTCATTATTGGTGCTGTCCATTTCAATCAATCTAATGGAATCATACAAGTCATCTCCTCCTTGTGACAATATTTCATTATTGGTGCTCTCAATTTCAATCAATGTAGTGGACAATTCAAAAGAAATTGCCACGGTCTCTTCATTGTGAGCCATTTTATTTTGAAATTGCTTGCTGTAAATTGCAGAAAAAAATAATCACTTTCATTTATCGTTTTTAGTAATACATAATATAAAACTAACTTTATCAAGTATTTAGTATAACAGAAGGACTGCAAATAAATAACAGAAAACATTTTTCAAATTATCTTCAAGTGTACAACATAGTTCCCCTTACAAATTAACAACTCACCTTTTTAAAAGTAGGAGAAGTGTTAGTACTGTGTAAATCAAACACCAGAAATTCACCACCAAAAATTCCTCACAAATGTACCTCAGACAGTAGTATCACAAAATGGCTGTGGTTTCCTCTCATTTGACATATATACATAACCAATTAACTTTCATCACACACAAATACAAAACCAAAGTAACATTTTAATTGGTTCTAAATTTCAACACTTTCAAATGTGTTTTCCCCATGCAATTTTCCATAGGACATTTACATACGTCTACAGCCTGAATGGCTGAACGGAATTACACCAAACTTGGCAAAATGGTACATCAAACCTAAGAGGTCAGGAAGGATCTACTATGCCCCCTTATGCTCATTTCCCCCTTCGCTTTGGCCTCCTCTTGTCTCTCAATCCTACCGAGAGACAAGATGGCGGCCGCTACGGACTGTTTGGAATGTTGACAGACGCCGGAGAACCAATCAGCTTCGCAAAGCTCCGTAACGCGAAAAGTACGCGAAGCGGAGCGCTGTTACAGATATATATCTTTTTTTGAACGTTAATTTCTCAAAATCCACTGGAGCACACATATTGAGACCTAGCAAAGGCACATCGGGCTACCAGTCCCTAATATTTTACCAAGTTTCGTGCAAATCCATTCAGCCGTTCGATTATTATTATAATTTTTTTTTTTTGCCCCGCGGGGCCCTTTTAAAACCTCCACATCAAACCTAGGGGGTCAGCGAGGATCTACTATGCCCCCTTATGGTCATTTGCCCCTTCGCTTTGGCCTCCTCTTGTCTCTCGATCCTACCGAGAGACAAGATGGCGGCCGCTACGGACTGTTTGGAATGTTGACAGACGCCGGAGAACCAATCAGCTTCGCTTCACAAAGCTCCGTTGCGCGAAAAGTCCGCGAACCGGAGCGCTGCCCGGTCCGCTGTTACAGATATATATCTTTTTTTAAACGTTAATTTCTCAAAATCCACTGTAGCACATATATTGAGACCTACAAAAGGCACATCGGGCTACCAGTCCCTACAATTTTGCCAAGTTTCGTGCAAATCCATTCAGCCGTTCGGGCTAAAAGTGAGGCCAACCGCCCTATGGAAAACTCAATGTTAAAAACACGTTTTGGGACCCCCCTTTTTTCTCGACCCCCCCTGGACGAACCCCCCCCAATTTTCAGGGGCTGCTCAGAAACAAAATGTGCTATTTTCCTGAAAATTTCAGCCAATTCCGTCCACAAACGCCAAAGTTATTAGACATAGAATTTTCAAAAAACCCATAGAGAAAAAATCCTAACTATATATACCTACTGGCGACCGCCAGTAGGTAATATATATATATATAAATATATATATACATATATATATATATACATTCACTGAAAAAACCATAGGTTATAGACCATATATAGTTAGGAATTAGCATTTACAAAACCTTGTAAAATTCACTGAAAAAACCATAGGTTATAGACCATATATAGTTAGGAATTAGCATTTACAAAACCTTATTTTACTCACACAAAACCATTGAAATTCGCATATATGGTTAGTTGTACTAACTATATATCGCGCACCCGCAATCCACTGCTGATCATGTCACATATTACATCATTCATGACATGGTCAGTGACATCACTGATGACATCACTGATGACATCTCAAATGACATCACTGATGACATCACTGATGACATCTCAAATGACATCACTGATGACATCACTGATAACATGACTGATCACATCACTGATGACATCATTCATGTGATAATACGATGAACCTCTTCAGACTCTAATATAACCTTAGATACACTCAGTGTAAACAGACACTCACAGACTGTCACTCATCCATGGAGTTACTCACACACCTACTCAGTCATGCAAAGAATCAATCACACCTCCATTTTCTCAACTATACAGTTATACACACTTTACTTATTCAAACAGATACTAACACATATTTACTCTCTTATACAATCCCTGATACAATTTCAGAATGATCCATACAGCCACTCACACATTCACTGGCTCTTATGCACAGTTATTTATATATGTCAACTCTCACATGTACTGTGTTTTACATATGTACTTACTTTGACATGTAGCACTGAGATATCCATTCACTCACCAATACACTCATGCACACAGTCAACCGCCCATACAGCTGTTTCCACATGCACTTTTGAACCCATACATATAGTGAATCAACTGCTCACACATCTATGCACAGAGTCATACACCTCCCAGCCACCCACACACACACTCAGTCTCCCATACAAATACTTGGGCAACCAATCAATAACCCATATAGTTACTCATATAGCTACTGATCAACACATGCAGCAGTTTACAGAACAACAGACATAATGATGGACAAATTAAGACAGTTTAGTCACTAACCCATGCACTCAGTGAGACACATTTAATCACTCACTCATACAGTCAGTCATGCACCTACTAAATCCTTCATCCAGACACTTATACATCCACTCATTCTTCAATATGTAAGACATATTTTAACTTTACAGAAATACACAGTCACTGGATGTTGTCATCAGTGATGTCATTTGAGATGTCATCAGTGATGTCATCAGTGATGTCATTTGAGATGTCATCAGTGATGTCATCAGTGATGTCACTGACCATGTCATGAATGATGTAATATGTGACATGATCAGCAGTGGATTGCGGGTGCGCGATATATAGTTAGTACAACTAACTATATATGCGAATTTCAATGGTTTTGTGTGAGTAAAATAAGGTTTTGTAAATGTTAATTCCTAACTATATATGGTCTATAACCTATGGTTTTTTCAGTGAATTATCAAGGTTTTGTAAATGCTAATTCCTAACTATATATGGTCTATAACCTATGTTTTTTTCAGTGAATTTCATAGGTTTTTTAATAGCAAATATCTATATGTATGAAAGTAATAATTTTTATTAGAAATTTTAAAATGTGTAAATATTTTTTTTTTATTATTTGCCCCGGTACGCGCCCCGGGGCGCTCCCGGGGCACGTACCGGTGAACGTACAGGTGAGCGCCCCGGGGCGCGTACCGGGGAGCGTCCCGTGAGCGCTTTTCCCGCGAACAAAAACAACATCATGACGTTTAGCGTAGTCGCGTGATGCGCCGCGTAAACGTGACGCATCGCGTAACCGCGTGATGCGTTTCTTCGGCGTGCTCCGTAAACGTACCCGGAAGCGCTCCGTGGCGCGACCCGGAGCGCGCAACGTAAGCGCTCCTGTGCGCGTAGCGTAAGCGCGTCGGGACATGTGACCTGAAAATAACACTTTTCATTGGTTCTCAACTTTTTTTTCTACAAATGATGAAAGCCCCCTCCTTTTTTCCTCATTCTTACTTTTTTCTTTGAGAAAGCAAGAGCTATTTGTGAGACATGGCTTTTGTAGTAGCTGCAGCTAGTGCACCCCCACCACCACCACCCAGAAAGGAAGGTTCAACACCCCAGATCCTTCCAGGAGTTGAAGAAGAGGAGGAAGAAGATGATGAGGACCAACAAACCATAACATACTTGCCTGAAGAACCAAGACAAAGCCATGTCAAAGTTCATTATATATGGCAGTATTTTTCCATCCCTGCTGGGCAAAAAAAAGTGAATGCCCCGAAGGTGACATGCTTAATTTGCAACGAGGTCATGTCCAGGGGCAACCCAAATAAAAAATATTCATTTGGGAACTACACAATGATCCGCCACATGCAGAGGTGGCACCCTAACAATCTGGCACAAGCTGAGGTACGCGATCTGGCTCAGAAAAAAAGAGACCATCAGGCCAGCACCTCCTCAGGTGAATCTTCATTTGCAGCACCAGAAGGGCGCGAAACAGTACCAAATATACAAAAAAAATTTGGTGTAATAAAAATGGTCTGCGTTTTTTGCGGAAAGACCCTCTGCTACGGGGAACTAAGTATTCACCTTATTAATGCTTCCATCGACAACCACAACTGCAGCAAGAGAAGAAAGCAGTAGTTTTTTTTTTTTTTTTTGCTCCTCTCGAGCCACTGTTAATTCCCAGTTTTTTGTTTCTTGTTTTTTGTTGAGCCCTTTATAATGGCTGTTTTTCGTTGTTTCCCCCCAAAAAAACCAAAAAAACATAAAAGTGTTCAAAAAATACAAAAAAAAACAAAAAATGTTCAGAAAAATTAAAAAAAAATATAAAACAACAAAAACATTAAAAAAAAGTTCTTTTCAGAACTACCTCCCATTTTAAAAAAATTACAAAAATTTTTAGCACTCTTGACTTCATTTTTCTCATTGGTGCGCTTCCCGGTACGCGAACCGGAAGCGAACCAAAACATTTTTTTAAAAAAATAAGAGTTAGTATAAGGGAAGGAAACAGAGAGTAATGTTAAAAGAAAGACAGCTAGAGGGAGTAACAGAGAGATACTGTTTAATAGATCTATTTACCAAAGAAAAGAAGGAAGAGAGTATAATTGTGAAAAACAAAATAGATAAGGAAGTGAAAGAAAAAAAGGAGAGTAGAAGAATAATAAACAAGAGTTTCTTAGAGAATGTGAGTGAATGTTCAAAATAAGAAGAAAAATAGTAAAGGATGTGGAATGAGAGGTGGGGATAGAACCGGACTAAAAGAACAATCCTGAGGGAAAGTGTTAAGAAAACAGTGAGCAAAAGTAAATAGGAATAAAACAAGATGTATGATAGTGACTAAGGTTAACACATGTGGAATAACAGAGAGAAAAAAACAGAAAGCAGAAAAGAAGAAGTGACAGAAAAGGAATGATTGAAACAGCAAAGAAATGTAAATAACATAGGGGCATATTATCAACACAGGCGATAAAATTATCGTTGCTTTTATCGGCAGAAAACTGCCGCTAAAGCCTCTTTTGCGGCAGTTTTCTGCCAATAAAAGCAGCGATAATTTTATCGCCTGTGTTGATAATATGCCCCTTTGTGTGCTTGAACTACAGGGAGAAAGCATAATGAACAAGTAGTGAAAGAGTGATGAGTCAGAGACAGTGGGAGTAATAGAGACGGAGTGAGTGAAGAGGAGTGAGGAACTATGAGAACAGAGGGACTGAGAAAAAGAGTGGAAGGAGTAGAGTAAGTAAGTAATAGAGAAAGGAATGAGGGAATTAGCAAAGGCAGGAAACTGAGGGTTAAAGAAATGAAGCAGTGGAACTAATAGAAGTTAAATGTGATAGAAATGTAACGAAAAGAGTACAAAACATTTACCTTATAATTGTCGTTAACTTAGTCACTTGTTATTTTTATACTTTCAATCTGTGAAAGAAACAAAAAAATTTGAAAAATATTAAAACATGTATTTAAAAATTAGAAAAGACAAGGGAAAAGATTGACAATCATCCAATTTTACAAAGAAATAAAGTTAGAGATAAACATGCGGAAAAAAAAGAGAAAGAAACGGTGATAGACAGTCAGAGACAAAAAGAAATTGAAATAGAGTAAATTACTAAGAGAAAAAAAAAGAAGATACTTTCAGTGACAGAAAAGGATAGAAGAGAAAACTAAATTGAAGTTGTGAAAGCTACTAAAAGAAACTGAGTAAGGTAAACTATATAAGGATAGGGTGAATAAGGAAAAGAGAGTGAGGGAGAGAGGAGACAGAGGAAGTGAAGGGAAGAGTGTCAGATACAGACTGAGTGAGGCATCTACACAATGTGATTCATAATGTTAGGAAACACAGGTAATGTAATTGAAAAACGTTCAATTTTTTTTGTTTAATCCACAATCACATCACTTGTGTTTCCTTTGCTTAGGTATCTCATTGTGCAGATGTAGTCTAGCATATGAAAGACTACGCAGAAGGTGACCACTGTATGCAACAACTTTGACACTTACAGAAGCCTCTGCTTCTCCATGCCCCCTACACAGTCCTAAATATATACATTTTAAACTAACAGTATCTTGTTGCAGATGAAGTGAGGCCTATCTTGCAACATGGTGCATCTTTTGCACTGCTGCTGTGTCACAAAAGTGACACAACGGCAGCGCAAAAGAGGTGCACGACCATCATAAAACTGCCCATAACATTTTAAATGATTGTTTCAGGACGCCGATAAGGTGTGGCCTATCCAGAGATTTGTTTGAGGTGAGGTCTACTCAGAGTTACAGATTAACTTTAGGCTTGTTGAAGAGTACAGAGGAGATAATACATGTGCAAGCCTACCAACGAAGTGAGTCATGTCCACTGCACTCTTGAAAAAAGGCCAGACCTCCTCTGTCTCCCTGGACAGGCCTAAACCTCATCTGCACAATGTGATTCGTAATGTTAGGAAACACAGGTGATATAATTGAAAAACGTGCAAATATTTTTGCTCATTTAACAATCACATCACCTGTATTTCCTCAGCTTAGGTATCTCATTGTACAGATGTAGTCTAGCATATCCAAGAGTACGCAGAAGGTGAGGACTGTATGCAACAGAGCAATGTACATTACTCACCTCCCTTGACACTTACAGAAGCCTCAGTTTCTCCATGCCTCCTACACAGTTCTAAATGTATATCATAAATACAAAAAGTACAGAATTAATTATACATGTTAAATGGTTTATTTTTGCTGTTCTCAGAATATATCAAATTTCACTAAAAACAGTGACTTGAAGGTATTCATCATATAACAGCGTGGAAAAAAAACACAATCAAAATGATTGTGTTTAAAAAACCCATATAACATAACCAATCAGAAATCAGAACTCCTCAAAAGTAACTTACTTTCCATGACGTCGAAGGATGTCCTATGAATAGCTTATACTCTGTTGTGCTGTTATTATTTTCAGCCCACCAATTTCTGAAAGAAAAGCTTAATCGTTTTGACAAATATGTTACATACAATAAATGACTTCTCGCTCTCTACCGCACTTCTCCTCAAGGCCAAATCGTGTAAGAGCCATTTATAACTCTTGGAATTCTTCTAAGCAAATCCCGTCATTTTCTTTTTCCGCAACTTTCAGAAAGAAAACGTTCAAGATCACTTTCACAATCCTGTACTAGTAATATCTCACTCTTCTTGCTCACTCATGTTCCACATTTCCTATGACACTGATACTGCTTACTATGAAGCAGACTTACACTACCTCTATGACTACTACAATTATTTAATTCTCTACATCACTTTTAATCACAAAGCAATTTAAAACAGTACATAAAATTATATCAACTCCTAAAATCATTATAGGCCAGTTACCTACCCTAAATTCTTTCTTCTGAAAACAGAAAGTAAGAATATTTTTTAATAAAAAGGCAACATTGTTTCATAGTGCAATGTAAATTATTTCCGGAACATCAGCTTTTTTTACATTTTGAATAAGATGTGTAATAAGTGGATGTTGTCAAAGGACCATCATGTCATATAATAGCTGCAGTTAGAAATGTTCTTCCTAAAATCAATGACTGTGTAGCCATAACATTTGTAATTAAAGTTGAAAACTTATTTTCATCAGGTTTATATAGTTGGAATTTTTAAATGACATTATAACCAAAAGTTTGTTCAAAATATGTCGACAGCATTGCAGACTTACATTACCTCTACTCCATGTTTTGTTTGGCTGCATGAATTAGCTTATTAAAAGAAACAGTTTTTCTGAACTCATTCAAAGTGCAGTTATTTTTCCATGACGTCAAGTGTTATGGTAAGAACACCGTTTGCTTTGGGAAATACTCTGTTGTCCTTTAACTAATCCGTGCCCACCACTTTCTGTAAGAAAACCTTCTTTTTTTTCAGGAACTACTTAAATCTCAAAAATAACTTTTGACTCTGTACTACACTTATCCTCAAGGCCAAATAGTGTAGGAGCCATTAGAACCTCTTGAAATTCCTCAGAGCAAATCCCGAGATCCTTTCCCTAAAATTTTGGTTGTAAAAACACCAGGTAAGAATTTTTAAGGTCAAAAGGCAATTTTTTTTTAAAGTTAAAACAGAATCATTGCAGAATGACCAGCCGTTTCTAGACTTCAAATAAGCTGTGTAATGTCCTGATGTTGTTGAAGGACCGTCATGATATATAATTGCTGCAGTTACAAAAGTCCTTCCTGATATTGACAACTGCGAAGCCACAACATTTTTAATTAAAGTTGTCAATTTTGTTCCATCAGGCCTACATCGTTGGAACATTAAAATGACATACTGGCCATATGTTCGTATAAATAATGTGGACAACATTTCAGACTTACATTGGCTACACTCCATGTTGTGATCGGCTGCTTTTACTAGCTTATTAAAGGACACTGATTTACTGTCTGGCAAAGTTAAATATATAAATTTTTCTGAGTCTACACTAGTAGTACTTGATACCCTACAGTTCTCGCAGTCATGCTGCCATTGATAAGAAAGGCCAAAGAGGTGATCTACATCTACACCTTCATCTTGCAATACATCAAGCATATACATTAAAAACTCCTGACAATCTTGCTGAATATTTTGAGAGAATTGCGTTTGACCTGAACATTTGTCTAACAGATTTCGAATTTCAGACACACTTTCTATTTTTGTTCTATCAGTGCTACATTTCTCTAACACAGAATTCAACAAACTGCAAAATCTTTGATCCGAATTGACCACAATCTCTTCTTTTAAAGTTTCTAGAGAAAAGACAACATTAACCACAACATTAGCATAGCAGTTGACACCAGAACTATTTTCAAATTGAAAACCAACAAAATCTTCAACAGAATCCATTTTTTTTCTGCTTATAATTTTGGGTTCATCGACTTTTCGTCTTTTTGCTACAACCTCCCTACTATTGGTCACATTTCTTCGTTTCCGGCCTACCACACGTTTCTCAAACAAAGGATATTGAGGCAAATGTGGCGCATACTCTCTTCTTAACCTATTGTGTTCCTTAACACAATCTAGATCCGCACAAATGTTTGTGACATCACACTCAATCAAGTACAATCCCGATAAAGTTCTGACTCGTGACAATGCCACATATGCCATACCTTCCTTGAACACAGAACTGCCAATATTCACCAATGCACTGTCTACACTTAAACCTTGCGATTTATGGATTGTCACCGCATATGTTAAGCAAACAGGAAACTGCTTACGGCAAACATATAAGTCTTTTACAAGCAAAAACCTAGCAGAGCAATGACCAATTAGCTGTACTTCCTCAATGCCATCAAATGAAATTTTTAAAAATTCAACTCCATCTCTATTTCTGTATTTCTCAAAATCAACAACATTACCCATTGATCCATTTACCAGACCTCTTTCAACATGTAAATTCCTTCTTAAAATTATACGGCAATTTAAGCACACATTCAGAGTCTTTTCAAAACCAGCAGTTTTAGATATAGTCTTCTCTAATGAATCCAATTTTGATTTCAAATTCTCAGACAAAATAATTGTTGCTCCCATATGCTCTATTCTGTCAATAGCTTCCAGTTTCACAATCTCTTGGTTTTCTAAATTCAACATTTTGTTGTTAAAGATGGCAAATTCTGCAAGAGTTGGCATCAAACATATTCCAGATTTCTTCTCAGTAATTTTCGAAAAAATATTCTCAGGCACAACGTCTTCTTCTGGATACAAATTTGATAGTAATCGTGCATGTAAAGCTTCTTTCCCATGCTCGGTCACTTTTCCAGTTCTAACATCTTGTAGAATATTCTTATAATCTTCATCCTTCGCTTGACGCATATTTTCACGCAGTTCAGCATAATTGAAGTTTAACCATATATTAACGTTGCCAATGCTCCCTAGGCACTTCCTGGTATCTTCATGCGTGAGCATTTTGAACACAGGTTGTCCTTTCACTGGTGTCAGCTGCAGAAGATCACCGAAAACAATGATGTGTTTGCCACCAAATAATCAATCAATCAATCAATCAATGACACTTATAGAGCGCGCTACATACCCGTAGGGTCTCAAGGCGCTTAGGGGAGGGGGGGGTGCCGCTACTGCTCGAACAGCCAGGTCTTCAGCTTCTTCCTGAAGGAGAGGTGGTCTTGGGTCAGGCGCAGGTCGGTCGGGAGGGAGTTCCAGGTCTTGGCGGCCAGGTAGGAGAAGGACCTTCCTCCTGTAGTTGCTCTTCGGATGCGGGGGACAGCGGCGAGGGCGTGGTTGGCTGAACGGAGGTGGCGTTTGGGAGCGTAGAAGTTGATCCGGCTGTTGAGGTAGCTCGGGCCTTGGTCGTGTAGGGCTTTGTGTGCGTGGGTGAGGAGGCGGAAGGTGATTCTCTTGTTGACGGGGAGCCAGTGAAGGTCTCTCAGATGTCCGGAGATGTGGCTGTGTCGTGGGATGTCGAGGATGAGTCTGGCTGAGGCGTTCTGGATCCGCTGGAGTCTCTTCTGGAGCTTGGCGGTGGTACCGGCGTAGAGGGCGTTGCCGTAGTCCAGTCGGCTAGTGACGAGGGCCTGGGTGACGGTCTTCCTGGCCTCGGTGGGGATCCACCAGAAGATCTTCCGTAGCATGCGTAGGATGTTGAAGCACGCCGAGGAGACGTTGTTGACTTGCCTGGTCATGGAGAGGGAGGAGTCCAGGATGAAGCCCAGGTTGCGTGCATGGTCTGTCGGTTTGGGTGCGGTGCCCAGGGCGGGAGGCCACCAGGAGTCGTCCCAGGCGGAGGGTGAGGAGCCCAGGATGAGGACCTCCATCTTGTCCGAGTTCAGTTTCAGGCGGCTGGTCGTCATCCACTCGGCTACCTCTTTCATCCCTTCGTGTAGGTTGGCTCTGGCGGTGGCGGGGTCGTTGGTCAGGGAGAGGATCAGCTGGGTGTTGTCGGCGTAGGAGATTATGCTGAGGTTGTGTTGGCATGCGATGGCCGCGAGGGGGCTCATGTAGACGTTGAAGAGGGTGGGGCTCAGAGAGGATCCTTGAGGGACGCCGCAGATGACTTGGGAGGCCTCTGACTTGTACGGTGGTAGGCGGACTCTCTGTGTTCTTCCGTCGAGGAAGGAGATGATCCATTCCAGCGCCTTGTCCTGGATTCCGACGTTGCTGAGGCGCTGTACTAGGGTGCGGTGGCAGACAGTGTCGAATGCCGCGGAGAGGTCTAGGAGGATGAGGGCCGCTGTTTCTCCGTTGTCCATCAGGGCTCGGATGTCATCGGTGGCGGCGATGAGGGCGGTCTCGGTGCTGTGATTGGCTCGGAAGCCGGACTGTGAGGGGTCGAGGGATCCATTCGTCTCGAGGAAGGCGGCCATCTGCTTGTTGACGGTCTTCTCGATGACTTTGGCTGGAAACGGGAGGAGCGAGATGGGGCGGTAGTTCTTGAGTTCGGTGGGGTCCGCTGTTGGTTTCTTGAGTAGAGCGCTGCGTTCGGCGTGCTTCCAGCTCTCAGGGAAGGTGGCGGTGTCGAAGGATGTGTTGATGATGTCTCGCAGGTGGGGTGCGATGACAGCGTCGGCCTTGTTGAAGACGTGGTGAGGGCAGGGGTCGGTCGGTGATCCGGAGTGGATGGAGTTCATCGTGCGGATGGTGTCTTCGGTGCTGATCGGGGTCCAGGCGTGGAGGGTGGTGGTGGAGGGTGGTTGTTCGGTCATGGTGAGCGTTGGTTGTTTGTTGAAGCTGTTGTGTATGTCCGCGATCTTGTTGTGGAAGTAAGAAGCGAGGGAGTCGCAGAGGTCTTGCGATGGGGTGATGTCGTTGTTTCCTGCGCTGGGGTTGGATAGCTCTTTCACGATGTTGAAGAGTTCCTTGCTGTTGTGTGCGTTGTTGTCCAGCCGGTCCTTGAATGCAGTTTTCTTGGCGGCGCGGATCAGCTGGTGGTGCTTCCGGGTGGCCAGTTTGAGGGTGGTCCTGTTGTCCGGTGTAGGTTCCCTTCTCCAGACTTTCTCGAGGGCTCGGCAGTTCTTCTTGGAGCTCTTGAGTTCGTCGGAGAACCACGGGGCTTTCTTGCTGCCGGGTCTGCTGGGCGGGGTCCTCAGCGGGGCTAGCTCGTCCGCGCAGCTGCTGATCCACTTCGTGAGGTTGTCGGCGGCCTGGCTGGGGTTCGCTGAGCTGGCAGGAGGGTGCTGGCTCAGGGAGGTGGCGAGCTGGTCTGCTGTGATCTTGTTCCAGCTTCTGCGGGCGGCCTGTTGCTGGTGGTGGTGGGTCGTCGTTCTCTTGAAGGTGAAGTGGACGCAGCTGTGGTCCGTCCAGTGGAGTTCTGTGGCGTGGCTGAAGGCGACGTCTTTGCTGGATGAGAAGACGGCGTTGAGTGTGTGTCCGGCGAGGTGGGTGGGGGTGCACACCAGCTGCTTGAGTCCAAGATTGGCGAGGTTGTCGAGCAGGGTGCTGGTGTTGCGGTCGTTGTTGTTCTCCAGATGGAAGTTGAGGTCCCCCAGGAGGATGTAGTCAGCGGAGGGGAGGGCATGCGGGCTGACGAAGTCGGCGATGTCCTCGCTGAATTGTGTGCGTGGTCCCGGAGGTCGGTAGATCAGGGTGCCTCTAAGGGTGGTGGTCGGGTTGGTGTGGATCTGGAAATGCAGGTGTTCGGCGCTGGTCAGGGTGTTGTCGGTGCTGGTCGTGAGACGGATGGTGTTCCTGTGGATGATGGCGATGCCTCCTCCCATCTGGTTGGCGTTGCGGTCCCTCCGGACGATCTTGTAGCCCTCTGGGATGGCGATGGCGATGTCGGGGGCTGAAGAGGCGTTCATCCAGGTCTCCGTGAGGAAGGCAACGTCAGGGGCTGTGGCGTCTAGGAGGTTCCAGAGTTCGATGGCGCGTCTGTGGACGGAGCGGGTGTTGAGCAGGATGCACTTGAGGTGGGTGCTGCTGGTGTTTGACTTGGCGGGTGCTGGTGCGAGGCAGGTCCGGATGCAGGTGAACTTGCAGGCGTGGCAGCTGAACGGTCCGTGGGTGCGTCGTGGGGTGGCTTGGTGGCATTCTGGGCGTCGGCCGGTGTTGAGTGCGATGAGGGTGGCGGCGGAGTACGTCAGGCGGGTCGGTCGGGGTCTTCGTGGGCCAGGGATCCGGTCGCGGACGGGCGCAGACGGGCTTACCTTTGGCGCGCCTTCGGCGCACAATCGGCGCGCCCGCTGCGCGTCAACGCTGCGCGTTCGCACGGTCGCCATATAAGGCGAAGTGCGCGGGTGGGCGGAGCAGCTGGGAGGCGGGAGCGGGGAGGGAACAGAAGGAAAAAAGGGGCGGGGTCAGCGGTGGTGGCGGGAAGCGGGGAGCGGGGAGGGAAGACGGGGGCGGCGAGGAAGGCGGGAAACAGATAGGAGAACGCTAATACGAAAAATACAGGCACAAATGGCAATCAAAAAATGCTAACACGGGCAAAAACTATTAACAAAACAAGCACAAATGGAGAACAAAACAGAACAAAACAACCGACAGCAGGCAAAAACTATTAACAAAAACAAGCACAAATGGGGAACAAAACAAAACAAAACAAACGACAGCAGGGTCAGCCGGCAGCGAGGCAGGCAGCGAGGCAGAGGGCAAGGCAATGGGGCACACGCAGCAGCTGGTGGCCGTGCGGCGTGGGGGTGTCCCACATCATACTCTGTTTTGAGAACTTCTTGCATTCTCAAATGCACAAAGGCAAGCATGACATTGGAAACCATGCTTACTTCGTCAATGATAAGAAGTTTCATTTTCCTCAAGACTCTTGAAACTTCACAACAAGCATCTCCAGATAACTTGTGGTATTGTAATTTGTTATCACGCTCCACTTGCAGCATCAGTAGACGATGCAAAGTAATACCTTTAATGTTATGTGCTGCCAGTCCAGTTGGAGCGGTGACAACACAAGACAGCGATGACTCAGTCCTTTTCTGCAAATAACATGAAATTGCTTTAATGAGGAAACTTTTTCCAGTTCCCGCTTCTCCACTCACGTACAGTCGGACAGGCTTCAACGACGTACATGAGCACTCTTTCTTCTCATGACTTAATCCATGATCTATTTGGTTGGTGACTTCGTCATATATTTTCCTCTGCTCAACGTTGAGTTGTCTTTCCAAGTCTTCTAAGTTAACCGCATCCTCCTGAGCATGTGCCATGGCCCTTTCCACTTCAATCATGGCAGTGGCAGCTTCATTTTCGATAACTGGTCCTCCTAGTGGATCCTGACTCAATGAAACAGAACTCTGACTGTCCTGAGAACTGTCTCTAGCAATCTCGGCTGCAATTGTTGCTTCCTGCTCGATTTCCGCATTCAACATTTATAGATATTTGGGAAAAACAGGACATTCTATGGTCTCCTTGGTGGCATTGAAAGAGTCTTCGTAACAGAAGAAATCTCCAAGCAGTTCCTCTTCTGCACGCCAAGGCTTGAAAAGTTGCAAAAGTGCTAAATAGAAAAACTCTTTTCTTTCAGGAGATTCGCCACTCAATTTTCGATGGTTTACCAAGTGGCATTTTCTTTGCTTGACCAGACATCCCTCACTTCCAATTACAGCATACACTCCTTTATCAATATCTTCTTTGATGTTCCTCTTGAATATGTAATTTTGTAGAACCTCATATAGACAAACATTCTCGAGGTGACTGCTTCTATTTGGATAATATGTATCCAACATGTTGGTCTTCAAAATATCTGTGCTGTTTGGCTCCTTTTCCGCCAAATACTCAATTTCCCGTACAGGTTTCAGAACTCGATTACGCGTTGCAGCAAGACCAAGACTTGCCCACATGATACTCCTGGATTTTGAATAGAGATTTGCTGAAGACAACCGGTCAGAACATTCGTAAGCTCCGATTTCTCGATGCGACAACATCTTCAGACTGAAACTGTACAACTTCTTACTGAGGCTCTTTTCATGGGAAATGTCCTCCCACATATCCTTCAATTCTGTCTTTTCTTTTTTGGTGATGTAAGATGTCACATACCGAGCCACAGCCATACAGTTATCAGCCACAAACTGTATATCCATGTTAGCATTCCACATGGACAAAATCACTGGGTTGTAGTCGTTGATGTACTTGGACTCTTCGTTCCTTTTCAAATTGTAGGTATTTTGGGGTGATTTCTTCATCACATTATGTTGCAGCGAAGACATCAAACTGTTCACTCTTCCTTTAGAAATCACCGGTCGTGGAAAGGTGAAACGACATTTTGTGTAGAACTTGTCCTTGTTTCTGAATTTACGACGACAGTACTTTCCACAACGATGGCTTTGGAAGCGTAAAACTTGTTCTCTTAGGCTTTTGTCTTCCTTTGCCTTTGGAACAGCACATGTAGAATACTGTTCTATGAAACTCATCACTAAGTCATCCGGATCTGTTCCAAATTTGGGTGCATCTTTGATCCACAGCAGCATATGTATATGAGGAGCACCTCTTGCTTGGCACTCCTTTCTCCAGAAGAAATCCAACACCTCTCCAAGAGGTGGATTTTTCTTGTTCATGATGAAAGACATCATAGCTTCAAATCTATGATTGAAGTACCTGCATACATTCACTGGATCCAAAGAGCACAGTTCTCCGGGTGTCTTGAATTCGATATTTTCAATGTTTCCATTTGCCTCTCGTAGAAATTCAAGTAAGTCTTCCCAGCCATACTCGGCACAGCTGAGAGTGAGGAACCATGTGGGAGTTCCTAAGTTCCTCAGCATACATTTTAAATCACCATGACGACGGTACCAGTACTCATTAGTACCACGCTGACACGCCATGAGATTAATCAGGTGAGAATCCAAAATACTGTCTTGCACATTGACTTTATCCATAAAGTCCCTTGCCGAGATATTTTGCATGTGTACACCACTTTTCAAGATGTGGTTCACTGCACATGACAGTCCAGACAGATCGCTTTCAAACAGTAGATGAAACAAATAGGGAATGCATTGACGAAACCTAGGATCTTCTGCATACAATCGTAAAGTCCGGTATTCAGAAGCAGGAATTTGATCAGGTCGCTCATCATATCTTCCTCCTTGACCTGTTGGAAATGGCTGTGGGAAACACCGAGCTTCCAAACTTTCCTCCCAAACACTAATGGGACTTCCTTTGGCTTGTTTCATTTGAAACAACTCAATAGCATTCCCCATGACTTCCTGGGAATGCAAAGGATGAACACTATAATGTTCATATATTTCTTCATTTTTAGAGGCTTCTACTTTCTCAATTTGACCAGCACACAAATCGCTATCCTCTTCTTTACTTACTTCCTCTTCAGCAACATATACATTCTTGTAGTACTTATTGTTTTTCTTCAAATACAATGTTGCCTTTTTGACTTTCCTAACATCCACTAAATTTTGCCAGATTTTCTTACTCTTTGTCGGAACCCCATTAACTAAGATAACCAGAGGTTCCTCTTCCACTTTCTCTACTCCAATTGTATTAATGTTTTTCTTCAAATCTAGAGGCAAATAAACAACTCTTCCCTTTAATCCTCTCTGTAAATCTGATGGAGGCAATTTCCCTGTCTTTGGCTCCATTCGTACAATAGCCTGAAAGGGATGGATACTTTGAATCAAAATAGATTCATAAGTATTTAAATCCTTCAATTCAGAAGGAATCTCAACCAATTCCAGATTATTATGAACCGCTCTAGCATGCATCCGGTTTTGATTTAATTTGTTACAACAATAAGTACACACACGTTGATCCGATCCCAAATCAAAACAATTTTCTACCATCAAGTATGTTGCAAAATCCTTCCATTCACTATTATTTTCCCTTTCACTTTTCGCATATAAATCCACTAACTTAGTCTGATTCTTATAATAAGTGCGTCGACAACACACACAAGTGAAATTAGGCCTCTCACTTGATTTCACCTGAAACGTGGCAATTTCCTTCTGAAAATTATCTGTACTGGAAGCCTGTACACTATCTTCCACATTACCTTCTTCTTCTGGGTCAATTTCAACATTCTCCTAACAAAACTCAATTTCTTCACAAATATTCTTCACATCTACTTCAGAACCATGCAAAAGAGCAGTGCATAATTGTTTAAGCATAATTGCTGGACTCTTAGCATAATACAACATTCTAACTAATTTCCTCACTTTATTATGATGCACTGCTAGCATCCTGAAATGATGAAAAACACTCTGGCATACTCTCCTGGAAAGACAAGCCAGTGAATGACCATGCAAACCTGTCACTTCTCTCACTCTGCAAGGATATATTTCTTGCAACAACTTCATTTTCTGTTTTAAAGTTTTCTTATTAAATGTCCGTACAAAATCACAAAGCAAATTGATAGAATCCTGTCGCACACTGCAAATACTACTACACTTCCAGGTATACACTGGTCCCTTAGGACGTTTTCCTAAAACCTCATTACCTAACACCTGTTCTGCCTCTGTTGTCACAAGTTTTTCTTTTTCAACTGGACAACCATCTTTCACCTCATAAGCTCGACCACTGGTGTCAACTGCATGCACCAAATCATTATCCTGGAAATAACTCTCCTCATTAAAAAATGCCTCACAACTTGAACTATGCATCCATTCTCCTGAAAAAACTTCACAAAAATTACTACGATTAACTGTTCTCTTCCATCTACTATTTGTTTTGAAATCATAAATTGCCTTGTTTAGTTTCCTAATTCTATTGATTATCAAAATAAATAACTTTCGCTTAATTTCGAATGCCTGATCAATAATTTTCTCAACTTTTTTTTCTCTTATAAAAAAACACTTTCTGTTGACCTTTCTTAATATTTTTTAACAAATTGCCAATTATCCTGTTGCGGAACATTCGTCTACGAATGTCCCTAAACTGATTTTTCCTTCTACTACCATGCACAGAGTTATCTCCTGCTCTAGCAGTAACATTTTTGATTGGCCTTTCCTTTCCGTTTAAATTGGCTCTCTTTTTCTGGACTAAAACATATTCTGTAGTAATACTTTTTTTTCTACAAATGTTTCTTAGGAATGATTTCGTTGTCTTACCCGGAGCTTTCTTGGTGACTTGACGAGTTTTTATTGTAGAGGACTGCTGCAAGCATTTAGTAATCTGCTGTCTTTGACGTTTTGTAGCCTTTCGGCTTCTTTCTTTAGATGGCATATTGTACTTTTGAAATGATCTGCAGTTGAATCTGGGGTAAAATATAATAAAAAATGTTATTAACCACTATTACCAAACAGTAAATCAATAACAGTCGTCAAAAAATTAACACACTACTTGTCAATTTTACATACAATAATTTTTAGTGCATTGGCAAATTTAGTACTCACAAATAGTAGCAAAGAAATAGAATGCTTCTACATTTGACCTTTCCTCTTTTATATGTGAATCTGAACTAATTTTTATCAGCATATTTCCCTATTTTATTAAAGACACTTCACACAAGCTGTTTTTGAAGTTGTGTTTAATTTTAAATGAAACGGTTAACATGGTTACTTTTCATTTCCAGTAACTTTTAAAAATAACTGTTTATAGTTCCATAGGCTCGAGCAGGTCAGCTTCCCACCCTATGTCATACAATTCTGACAAATCGGCATCCTCATCATGTTCTTCATCATCCTCAGGATTTAAATCATCCAAGGGATCTACTTCCACTGATGTTTCAATCACAATTTCAATGATAATATCGAGATCAACAGATTGCTCATTATCACTCATGCTTGATGTTGTCGTTATCTTTAAAGAAAGAGAACAACAATGAGATGTTGCAGAGTAAGAGACAAATCTCTGGGACTATAATTGTAAAATTGTTTAACAAGAGTAACATTTTGCAGATATTATTTAACCATGTCCAGCAATGCTGAGGAGGTGAGGCCTATGTCCAATTTTTCAGTGAACAGGACTCATCTCTTCTTAACCTTGGATAAGCCTCACCAACACTGTGTCCCCTGCTAATACTTACATTTAAAGGAGCAGATTTATGTTAACTGGTGCATCCCCAGGGATGCACCAGTTAACGTGCGCCACTGCTCTGCCACCCATGATGTGCCGCATTTACAATGCAGAGCACCATTGAGCAAAAACAGCACAGATGCGTCACGCATCTGTTCCACAAAAACGGCGCATTGCAGGAATCACATCATAAGCGCGACATATCTACTGCAATGCACAGGGGCAAGCCACACATTGCATGGTGCATCACTCCTTATGCCTGTTTCAAACAGGCGTAAGGATTTGATTCAGCAATGCCATAAATGTGACTCAGTGAAATCTTCTTAATTTTACTGTGTTAGTTTTACAGGGCTTTCATGCAAATGACTGCCCACCCTACAACAAAATGCTCACATGAAATCTGACGCAGGTTTCATGTGGCACAGGACTTTACAGCATGACACATCTGCCTAGATGCATCAAGTTGTAAATATGTCGCAACATAGCAAATCTTTTGCACCGCCGCTGCGTCACAAAAGTGACGCACAGCGGCGCAAAAGAGGCACACGGCTATCATAAATCTGTCCCTAACATTTTAAATGATTGATTCAGGATGACAATAAGGTGTGGCCTATTCTGAGGTTTGTTTGAGGTGAGGCCTACTCAGGGTTGCAGATGAAATTTAGGCTTGTTGAAGAGTACAGAGGAGATAATACATGTGCAGGCCTACCAATGAAGTGAATCATGTCCACTGCACTCTTGAACAAAGGTCAGACCTCTTCTGTGTCCGTGAACAGGCCTAAACCTCATCTGCACAATGTGATTCGTAATGTTAGGAAACACAGGTGATGTAATTGAAAAATGTGGAATTTCTTTTCCTCATTTCACAATCACATCACCTGTGTTTCCTTTGCTTAGGTATCTCATTGTGCAGATGGAGTCTAGCATATCAAAGACTACGCAGAAGTTGAGCACTGTATTCAACAATTTTGACATTTACAGAAGATTCAGCTTCTCCATGCCCCCTACACAGTCCTAAATGTTTACAGTTTAAACTGACGGTATCTTGTTGGAGATGAAGTGAGGCCTATCTTGCAACATGGTGCATCTTTTGCATCACTGCTGCATCACAAAAGTGACGCAACAGCGGTGCAAAAGAGGCACACGACCATCATAAATCTGCCCCTAACATTTTAAATGATTGATTCAGGATGACGATAAGGTGTGGACTATCCAGAGGTTTGTTTGAGGTGAGGCCTACTCAGGGTTGCAGATGGAATTTAGGCTTGTTGAAGAGTACAGAGGAGATAATACATGTGCAGGCCTACCAATGAAGTGAATCATGTCCACTGCACTCTTGAACAAAGGTCAGACCTCTTCTGTGTCCGTGGACAGGACTAAACTTCATCTGCACAATGTGATTCGTAAAGTTAGGAAACACAGGTGATGTAATTGAAAAATGTGGAATTTCTTTTCCTCATTTCACAATCACATCACCTTGGTTTCCTTTGCTTAGGTATCTCATTGTGCATATGGAGTCTAGCATATCAAAGAGTACGCAGAAGTTGAGCACTGTATACAACAATTTTGACATTTACAGAAGATTCAGCTTCTCCATGCCCCCTACACAGTCCTGAATGTTTACAGTTTAAACTGACAGTATCTTGTTGGAGATGAAGTGAGGCCTATCTTGCAACATGGTGCATCTTTTGCATCACTGCTGCATCACAAAAGTGACGCAACAGCGACACAAAAGAGGCGCACGGCCATCATAAATCTGCCACTAACATTTTAAATGATTGATTCAGGATGACGATAAGGTGTGGCCTAGCCAGAGGTTTGTTTGAGGTGAGGCCTACTCAGGGTTGCAGATGACATTTAGGCTTGTTGAAGAGTACAGAGGAGATAATACATGTGCAGGCCTACCAATGAAGTGAGTCATGTCCACTTCACTCTTGAACAAAGGCCAGACCTCTTCTGTGTCCCTGGACAGGCCTAAACCTCAACTGCACAATGTGATTCATAATGTTAGGAAACACAGGTGATGTAATTGAAAAATGTGGAATTTATTTTCCTCATTTCAGAATCACATAACCTGTGTTTCCTTTGCTTAGGTATCTCATTGTGCAGATGGAAACTTACATATCAAAGACTACGCAGAAGTTGAGCACTGTATGCAACAATTTTGACATTTACAGAAGATTCAGCTTCTCCATGCCCCCTACACAGTCCTAAATGTTTACAGTTTAAACTGACGGTATCTTGTTGGAGATGAAGTGAGGCCTGTCTTGCAACATGGTGCATCTTTTGCATCACTGCTGCATCACAAAAGTGACGCAACAGCGGCACAAAAGAGGCGCACGGCCATCATAAATCTGCCCCTAACATTTTAAATGATTGATTCAGGATGACGATAAGGTGTGGCCTATCCAGAGGTTTGTTTGAGGTGAGGCCTACTCAGTGTTGCAGATGAAATTTAGGCTTGTTGAAGAGTACAGAGGAGATAATACATGTGCAGGCCTACCAATGAAGTGAGTCATGTCCACTACACTCTTGAACAAAGGCCAGACCTCCTCTATCTCCCTGGACAGTCCTAAACCTCATCTGCACAATGTGATTCGTAATGTTAGGAAACACAGGTGATGTAATTGAAAAACGTGCAAATATTTATGCTCAATTCACAATCACATCACCTGTGTTTCCTCAGCTTAGTTATCTGATTGAGCAGATTTAGTCTAGCATATCCAAGAGTACGCAGAGGATGAGGACTGTATGCAACAGAGCAATGTACATTACTCACCTCCTTTGACACTTACAGAAGCCTCAGTTTAATATTTCTCAGTTCAATATTTATTTAAAGAAGCAGACACCAATATGACCTTTTCATAAATGTGAAAAGCGTTTTTTTTTTTAAAAACGATTTTCTGGTCATAATTTGAAAACACAACACAGGTCCTATGTAGAAGCACATCCTATCAGTACTTAAATTAGCCAAGCACACATGGGGGCATATTTACAAGGACCTTACACCACGGGGAAATAACTTAAATTAAAATGGGGAAAATAACATCAAAGGGACTCAAAGGCCTTTTAAATATGCCCCAAGCAGCCTATTAAACTCTAGCAGTACATATCAAGAAACTTAAATGACTTCAATAAACGTTTTTAAACACATCAAGTAAAGCAGTTATTCAACTACATTCAAGGGGAAGTGACTTAAAATGCCCTAACACACATGAAAGCGTATTTTGAAGGCCCTTGCACCATTTTTCCATCACTTTTAACATGGCTATGTAACTCAAAGAAACAAAATCTCAATTTGCCAAGCACACATGGGGGCGTATTTACAAGGACCTTGCACCACGGGGAAATGACTTAAATTAAAATGGGGAAAATAACATCAAAGGGACTCAAAGGCCTTGTAAATATGCCCCAAGCAGCCTATGGAACTTTAGCAGTACATATAAAAAAACTTAAATGACTTCAATAAACGTTTTTAAACACATCAAGTAAAGCAGTTATTCAACTACATTCATGGGGAAGTGACTTAAAATGCCCTAACACACATGAAAGCGTATTTTGAAGGCCCTTAAACCATTTTTGCATCACTTTTAACATGGCTATGTAACTCAAAGATACAAAATCTAAATTTGCCAAGCACACATGGGGGCGTATTTACAAGCACCTTGCACCACGGGGAAATGTCTTAAATTAAAATGGGAAAAATAACATCAAGGGGACTCAAAGGCCTTGTAAATATGCCCCAAACAACCTATGAAACAAAGCAACATTTTAAATACACAACTTTCTTCATAATTTTCTCCCTAAAGCATACTATTCTCTATCTAAATTAAATGAATCTTTTCTCACCTTAGCAAATACTTTTTGAGTTTCAAAACAGACTCAGACACACACCAATTTGTCTTCAGCAGAGCAAAAGGTATGCACTCCAGAGGCTGCAACCAACAATGGCACAGAAATGCTGTAATTCATCACACATATCTCTCATGTCACCCAATCAAAACTCTTCCCTCACTTTTTTCAAATCAACACCCTTCCCCCTTCTGCCCTTTCTGCCTTTTTTCCATAGCAACCACCTCCTGAAAGACCTCTCATGTTTGCAAGTTCACACGAGAATGTTTCAATTGAACTCTGAAATCTCAGTACACCTGCGTATCCAGTGCAATCTTTCATAAAATGATTTTTTCTTGACCATTCAAATTACATCTTTCAAAGAACTCATCCATGCACCCTAACTTTCTGTTTTCAGCAATCAAAATCCACCAATCACTGCTACTGATTAATTACCACAGAAACTCCACAGTTTTTTTTAATTACATACTCCTACTGTTCCAACTGCCATTTCATTCCCACACTTCATCTGACTGCAGCAGAACCTCCTCTCACCATGTTTTCTGTCTGGATTGTTGGACATAGTTATATCCACTGGGCTCAAAGGTATGCTGATAACAGAAATTTACACAACCTCAATTTACAAAATGTGGAAATCAACTGGATTGGCCACAGAGGATTAAGATGTCACCAATTGATACCATTGGTGAAAACCATTTTGCATTTGCCAAAACCTGACCTGTTAATTGTGCACTGTGGAGGAAATGACTTGGGCACTTTGACTGGGGTAGGTCTGGAAATGCTTTTAAAAGACACCTTTGACCAATTGATGGCACTTTTTCCTCAAACTGCCTTGGTATATTCAAATATATGCCAAAGACAGAAATGGAGGTGGTCCAACCAATTTTGTCCACAAATTGAGAAATCGAGGAAGCATGTAAATAAGTCTGTTTCAGCTTACATGAGAGACCATGGAATGGGCTCCATCTCCAACAATAACTTGCGTTACTACATGCAAGATATCCACAGAAGAGATGGAGTTCACTTCTCAGATGAGGGGAACAGAATTTTCATCCTGAATTTAAGACTGTGCATTGGTACCTACTTGTAGGTACCTAAATCAGCCACAGGACCCAAAAGCTCTTTTCAGAGCTACCCTACATCTGATCACTCACAATTATTATTTTACTCTAACTTTTTTCACTAATTTTCACCAAAGTACGCTCCCCGGAGCGCTACCCGGTACGCGCCCCGTACGCTAACCGTGCAAAAATTTGAAAAAAATTTTGTTTATTTCGCACATATGGGCCTCCTCAGCCACCCTCAGAAAACCTAGGGGGTCAGGATACGACTACCGTGCCCCCTTCTACCCATTCTCAAAATTATTTGCCCTCCATCTTGTATCTCAAATCTACCGAAACACAAAATGGAGGACTCCCGTAACGCTGCCGGTTCGCGTACCGGGGCGCGCACCGGGAAGTGCTCGCTCAAAAAAGGTGGGAAAGTAATATACAGAAAAACCACTGGAGACACTTTCACCAAATATAGATTAGCTCATACTACATACCAATCCCTACCATTTTCACAAATTTGGTTGGAATTCCATTTAGCCATTTAGCCTGTAGACCTCTCTAAATACCCTGAGGTAAATTACTTCACAAAACACATCTGAATTGTTGGAATTGACAACCAATTAAAATGTTACTTTCATTTTCTACTTTTTTTACCTGACATTTGATTGGTTATGTACCTGAATATATATAAAGAAAGAGAGAGAAACACAGCCATTTTGACTACTACTTCCTGAAGTACATTGCAAGAGCATTTTCACTGACAACTTAAACTTGTTTTTAAAAGGTAAGATGTTATTTTGTAAATTTGAAAGGAGAACTATGTCAGGCACTTTAAATTAATTTGGGAAAACATTTTTAGATAGTTATATACTGTCCCTCTGTAAGAGTTAGACATTGAGAAAGGCTTGTGTATTATAATTATGGATTGATTTAGGTTTCTGTGGTATAATTATGAATTTACTTAGGCTTCTTCACAGGCAATTTTTAATAGTACTACTTCACGCCTGAAACCATACAGTGCCCATAGATTACTTCTCTGTTATAAACTCACAAGTACCTGTCTGAACTTAAACCCAACAGTGCCCTATCTCTACTGATATATTCATTTTTTATGCAAATTACAGCAAGAAAATGGAAGGAGAGCAGAATATTTCCTTCAAAATTGTTCTGGAGAACAACACAGAAAAAGATATTGAGGACAATGATGACTCAGATTTCATGGATGAATCACGGGACCATGAATTAGTTCAATGTGTAGATGCAGTAGATTCGCTGATTGAAAATGAGGACATTTCCGACAATGTGTTGTTAAATGTTCTGTTAAATTTGGAAAAAGAATCACAAAAATAAATGTATATTTATTAAAAAAAAACAAAAAAAACCCAACAAAATGAACAATCAATAAACATACAATATTTTAAAAGTCTATCATTCTTTTTTCCTTATAGTACGCTCCCCAGACCGCTTCCCGGTGCGCGTACCGGGCGCCGCCCACGCAAAAAAAAAGAAAAAAATATTATTCTTTTTTTTGCCCCGCGGGGCCCTTTTAAAGCCTCCACATCAAACCTAGGGGGTCAGGGAGGATCTGCTATGCCCCCTTATGGTCATTTACCCCTTTGTTTTGGCCTCCTCTTGTCTCTCGATCCTACAGAGAGACAAGATGGCGGCCGCTCCGGACTGTTTAGAATGTTGACAGACACCGGAGAGCCAATCAGCTTCGCTTCGCGAAGTTCCGTTACGCGTCGGGTACGCGAACCGGGGCGCTGCCCGGAGCGCGCTTACAGATATATATATTTTTTGGAACGTTAATTTCTCAAAATCCACTGGAGCACATATATTGAGACCTAGCAAAGGCACATCGGGCTATCAGTCCCTACAATTTTGCCAAGTTTCATGGAAATCCATTCAGCCATTCGAGCTAAAAGTGAGTCCAACCGCCCTATGGAAAGTTGCATGGGAAAAACACGTTTTGAGACCCCCCTTTTTTCTCGGCCCCCCCTTGACGAAACCCCCCAAATTTTTAGGGGCTGCTCAGAAACAAAATGTTCCATTTTCCTGAAATTTTCAGCCAATTCCGTCCTCAAACGCCAAAGTTATTCGACATAGAATTTTCAAAAATCCCATAGAGAAAAAATCCTAACTATATATACCTACTGGCGACCGCCAGTAGGTAATATATATATATAATATATATATATATATTCACTGAAAAAAACATAGGTTTTAGGGGTGTTATAGTTAGCTACACATTTCACTCGTATATACATATTTAAATAACGAACCAAAACACTTTCATTGAATGATGTCATCAGTGATGTCATTTGAGATGTCATCAGTGATGTCATCAGTGATGTCACTGACCATGTCATGAATGATGTAATATGTGACATCATCAGCAGTGGATTGCGGGCGCGTGAGTCATAGTTAGTACAACTAACTATAGCGGGGGAATTTCAATGGTTTTACACGAGTGAAATGTGTAGCTAACTATAACACCCCTAAAACCTATGGTTTTTTCAGAGAATTTCTAAGGTTTTTTTAATGCTAATTCCTAACTATAAATTATCTGAAACCTAAGGTTTTTTCAGTGAATTTTAAAGGTTTTTTAAATGCTAATTCCTAACTATAACATGTCTGAAACCTATGGTTTTTTCAGTGAATTTCAAAGGTTTTTTAAATGCTAATTCCTAACTATAACATGTCTGAAACCTATGGTTTTTTCAGTGAATTTCAAAGATTTTTGAAATGCTAATTTGTAAATATTTTTATTGTTTTTTTTATATTTTCTAACTACATTTTTTTAATCTTTTTACTTTTAGATGTTATTTTTTAATTACATTACACATTTTTTTCTCCATTATTTTATATTGTTTATAATATACTTAAACTATTTTTATTATTTTGTTCTTTTTTTTGCAGTTGCGCACCCTACGAACACCCTGCTCATTTACTGCGCAAAACGTGTCCGCCATTTTAGGGTGGCTGTCTAGGATCTGCAAAGGGTGTGCGACGGGTGCAACTTTTCCCACGCGATTGCTATGCGAGATGTACGTATAAAGCGACGTGACGGACGCACGGTAGCGCGTGATGTTATATACATATCAGACGCAGTGTGTGTGCGCGACTTCCGTGATTTTTTCAATGTTGAAAAACTTATTTATAAATATTTAATATAAATATTAAGACAGGAGATTATCTGAGGTTATTATTTGAATACATTTCTTTAACTTTCTTAAAAAGTACATCACTGTTATCCTATGGGAGGAAATTCACTTAGCATGTAAATAGTGTTATCGTTACCTTTTCTTACTCAGTGGTGGATCCTGGATCCAGCACTGCTGCATCTCCTCTAAACAGTTGAAAGAATGCAAATTACCAAAGACGCACAGAAGCCCACATCTTTTTTTTCTTTTTAAATATTGTTAGAATGCGCGGATCATACGCCCACCCCGTGATTTTTCCCAAAAAAAAGAAAACAGAAATAGAGGCCCTGGGAGACCTTGTGGTACCCCCTGAGGAGACCTAGAGGATCAGGGTGTGTCTACCCTCCCCTTTTCATGTTCTAAACACTCTTTTCACATGCTTCTTCAGCATCCCTTGTACCGACACATAAAGTGGCTGCCAACAGTTTCTAGTTTCGAATATTGACAACCACTTGACAGCCAATTAGCCTTCAGCACGTGATTGGAAGGGTGCGCTTATGGTACAATGACAATAAGCGGAGTATACGTATTCAATTTTTTTCTGGGAAGTGGGCCGCGTGGCTCCCCTCCTGTGCCCAATTCCAGGCACCTGGGTCCCCAGCCCCTGGGGCATGGCTAATTATATATAGTATTATTTTATGGAGGAGGGCTGCAAAGCCCCCCTCCTGAAGCCACTTCAAGACCACAGGGAAATCCGAACTCTATCTATGTATGTACCCTGTAGGAGTTGCCTTCACTTTGCGCATACATGTTTGTGGTAGCGCATACGTGTTAATGTTACGCATGCGCACAATACGTCCCACCGTCTGGTTATGTACCCCTAACGTATTTCATTTTATTTGCACATGCTCAATTACAACATGCCCAATCACAGCTCTCACACCCAGTGACATCATGCTCAACCAATCATCCTTCTGCAAAGCATTTATAAGCTGCCAACCTTCTTGAACTTTTCCTATTCTGCAGTCACAGCCATTGAAAGTGTTCGTATCCACTTCTTCGTAGGTGAGCACTTTTTTTAGGAGTAATTAAACTAATTAATCTGAGCAATCTTTAAATACTGCGTAAATACAAATTCATGTTTGATTTGACAATGTTGTTTTAAGCACGCTTTCCTGCTCTTTTATATTGTTAAAGTTGACTTTGTAACTTTTGTTTCTGTGCAAATCAATTAATCCTGGTGCGTTTGTTTAATTTGCCAAGCACCGCGTGGCCGCTCCTTCAGCAGTGTGCTACATGCTGTTCAAGGGAATGCGATGTAGTTTTTGTCGTGTAAATAGTGTGTCACGTGCCCCATGCATTGCAAAAGTAATGTTTTCGGCAATAGTGTATTTTAGCACGATTTCCAGCTCTTATACCTCAAATATTTTGCCTTAGTAGGTGATGTTTCTGGGCAAATCACTTAATTCTGCCGCCTTTCATTATTTAAGTAGTGCGCCACGTGCAGCTTCCTCCCCATACACTGCACATGTAATCGATTGGTCAAAATTGTATTTTAGCACGATCTCCATATTTTTTAATAACGTTGAGCTTGATTTGCTATCCTTTGTTCTGTGCAAAACACTTAATCCTGCTGTGTTTGTTTAATTTACCAAGTGCCACGTGGCCTCTCCCGCAGCAGTGTGCCACGTGCTGTTCAAGTTAATGCAATGTAGTTTTTCTCGTGTAATTAGTGCGTCACGTGCCCCATGCATTGCAAAAGTAATGTTTTCGGGAAAAGTGTATTTTAGCATGGTTTCCAGCTCTTATAACTTAAATATTTTGCCTTAGTAGGCGTTGTTTCTAGGCAAATCACTTCATCCTGCCGCATATAATTTTTTAAGTAGTGCATCACGTGCTGCTTCCTACCCATGTACTTCACATGTAATCGATTGGTCAATGTTGTATTTTAGCATGCTCTCCATGTTTTTTAATAACCTTAAACTTTATTTTCCCCCTGTTCTATCTCATTAAACAGATATCTCAACCATGAGACGTACTGGTCACCACAAGCTTTCCTGCCCATACACTATACCACGTGGTGGTGAACAGCTCGACACACCAGATCCACTGACTGCTCTCCATATGTTATCATCCGAAAATTGTAATGGCCCTAATGGAGTTATCAGGTTTGTCTTCAACATTTCATGATCGAAAATGAGATAAGCATTTGTGTATTTCATGTGTTTGCAGACGGATAATTGTGCTATTGTCTTATTTTGCTAGAATTTATAGGCATTCTGAAATCAACCAAACGTAAAAAAAGCATGTCCTCCTGATTTTCTTGCCCAAATATGTGATTTAAAATTGAACAATGTATGAGTTATCATTTTTCTTGCTTCTATAAATATTTTTATAAAATATAAATATGCATTGTGATAGTCTTATAGACTTTTCTTTCTGAAACTCATTTCTCATTTAAATGCTCGTTACACGTTTTCAGCCTGTACTTCAGATACAAAGTAAAAAATATATATATATTTTTTTTTTTAAACTTGTCTTTTCATTTCCTTGCTATTTATTTCTGAATTTCTAGATCATGGAAGTCCAAAAAGGGTTCTATCAGATCAAGCCCAGGAGTTTGTGAATGAAGTGAGTGACCAATCTCGGCCTAACATTTGTATAATGCAATACGATGTCCTATTTTGCTGTCCGAATATAACCTCTGATGATTACTTTTCATCCCCAATCCTATTGCGAACAATTGTTTTTATGAACATTAAAATTAAGCTTGGACATATGTACAACATATACATTTTTAACTCTTTTTTCAGTTACCACAATATTAATTAAGTCAGCAGCAAGTTACCAACATTGAAGAAAGTTTATCCTCCTGCTCCGGTTCATTTCACCGATGTCTCAAATGTCGCATGAACTAGTTGTATGAAGCCAGAGAGATTCACAAATTATTAATAGACAACTTTAAGGCAAATACTCACAATACGACTACTTGGCGTAGTTAAAAAGTAACGGATATAAGTACTTGAGGGGTTTTCGGTGGCAGATATTCTCCAATTCACACTTGTACAGATGGGTCAGATACAGGATATTTCTCTGTATAACTAAAGGATGATTAGTTATTAGGATGGCATACAGAGCACCCAACCTTCTTACTTTTTTTCTTAAAGGGTTCCAAATTGGGGACAAATATCAGGCTGTGCAGTAGTGGTTGGCGGTGTTGCTCCACTGGTTCTTGGGCCTCCTCATGAGCAGGAGGAACCTCTCTCAATCTCCTTAACTTTTCACTTGCAAAGTTGACTGGATTCTTAGTCTGCAAGTGCTTCTGCATACTTGCAGTTCCACACCAGTCCTCTTTATTGGGGTCTCCTCTTGAAAGCAGTCTTGCGTATGCGGCAAGTAACTTTTCTTGCATTCACCGTTTTTTAAGACTTGTGAAAATTTATTTCAAAACATTCAATAAATACGGTGTCACTATGCATTGTGTCAAATGCTTTATTTAAAAATATGCAGAAAATGTCCCCTTTACTTGTTGTTAAGTTCTTTACAAAAGAATTTGAAAGGAGAAGGTAGGAGCTTAATAACAGAGGTAGGACGATATATCTCAAACTGCAAAAATTGATAAAAAGGGTGGACCAAAGTCTGAATGTACAATGCAAGTGGAAGCGTTTCAGGCACACTGCAAATAATTGAAAAAAATATAAATATCGTCAAGTGTTACTTTGACTTGTAATGTTTGACCTCATTTAGTCACATCAATCAAATTTTCTTTTTTGTTTTGCAGATTAACTACAATACTTCTTTTGGAGTCCATATTATATGTTGTTTATTATATTGTTTTGTTAGCTATAGTTCTAGTTATTTATTGTATTGTTATCTTTTAGTTATAGTTCCAGTTATTGTTTTAATAAAAGTTCATTAAAAAAGTACATACGTCTGTTTTTCTTGTGGGGGTTGCAGTCACCAATAGAAATGATATTTATAATTTGAAGTATAATTCTGAGGCTAACTCATTAGCAACATAGTGTGGTGAACTTTTAACCTCTGTGCTCACGTAAGTGTTCCATGAACTGTTACTATGGTACCAGGCAGGAAGCCGTTTGGGGGTAGGGTTAAAAGTTACTGGCTGTACAAAAACGGTTATATTTACCCAGGATCTTCTACATCACAGAAGGGAAAGCAAAGTAAAACAAAACACTGTGCACCAGATTTACAACCCCCTTGCACCACTTTTGCGGCCACCCCCCTCCTACAACATTACAAGCTTGTGGGCTTCAACGACCCCCCTCAAGCCCCGGGATTCACCACCCCCTGAAATTTGTGTATTACGGGAGGCAAATTTTGTGGCCTTTATTTATATTTATTCACATGCTACCTTGTGTGATGCACCAGTAGGATGCAGGAGGCCTTCAGCCCCAGGAGCCGCAGCGTCAACCTGACCGAGACCCGGGATAAAAGCTGAAAGATCAGAATCAGAGCCTAAATATCCCAAACTAGCTGTTCGGAGTGAAAAACCTGAAACTGCGCAGAGTCCAGAACCGCTCCGATGAAGAGGAGCTTCTGAGAGGGGCACAGGTGCGACTTCGGCACGTTGATAGACAACCCCAGCAGGTGCAAGAGGTCGACCGTAGTCTGGAGGTGGGAAACAACTGTCTGGGGCGAGCCCGCCTTTAACAACCAGTTTCCGAGATAGGGGAAAACTGGAACACCTGATCTGCGCACATAAGTGAATAAACATGTGAATACATCTTTCTACTTTTCTACGAGACTATAGAATATTGTTCATATACCACAACAATCTGCGTTTCAATATGCATGGCATCTATTAAAGAGATAGTGTGCATTTTGCAGATGAAGGAAACCGAGTCTTACTCATGAACTTTAGACTCTGCATTGGCCCTTACTTGTAATTACTAAAATCTCTCAATAAACACAAGGGCTCTTTGTAGAACCACTCAACATCTCTACACATAAGCTTGATATATATTTAAAAAATACAAGCTTTGTTTTTTTCAGCGACCAAATGCGCGCATCCTACGCGCATCTCGCATCTATTTTGGTTAAAAAATGTTCTTACTTTTTTTGCCCTACGGGTCCCTATGTCACCCCCTGAGCAGGCCTAGTGGGTCAGGGTGTGTCTAACCTGCCCCTGTTCATGTTTTGCCAACATATTTCACAGATCTCTTCAACCTCGCTTCTACTGAGGCACAAAATGGCTGCCAACAGTTCTAGGTTTCGAATGTTTACGACCGCTTGACAGCCAATTAGAATTCAGCACGTGATCGGAACGATGCGCTTATCCTACGAGGCCAATCCTTGCACAACCCGTGGATCCTCTGCGACCATAGATATATAAATAACTTTAAACCATCATTTTCAAAGAAACTACTGAACAGATTGACACTAGATATGCCAAAGGCACAAATCGGAACCGAGGACTACTTCTCTGCCAAATTTGGTGTAATTCCGTTCAGCTGTTCGAGCTGTAGCCATGGCTAAAGGCTAAAGGTCCGATGAGAAATTGCATGCTTTTTTCTTGGCCCTCACTTCACCATTCACCCCCAACCTTCCAGGGAAGGAGCGGAACTGAGCTGGCCAAAAGTTTGGAAAAGTTTAAGAAGATACATCAATCGACGCCAAAGTTATTGGCAATAGAATGTTGTGGTTTCCTATGGATAATAGGTCCTAACTATAACTAACTACTGGCGACCGCCAGTAGGTAATATATATATATAAAAAGCAAGAGCAATTGTCAATGAATCGCAAATCCACAAGAACTTTACTATTGCTGACACATTGGCTCTTAAGACTGCTCATTCTCTTGCCAATGATGACGATGTTTCGAATAACACCCAGGATGTATTAGGTGCTATGGGAATCAGTAGTGGCAGTGCTGGTAATAGTCCTTTTTGTCCTAAATCTACATTTGTCCCGGTGATGCCTCGGGATGCCATCGACATCTTTAATGACAGGGTTGTGGAAGATTTAAAAGAACTAAATAAAACTGTGGCTAAGAACAAGAAAAGAAGAAGTTTTAGAGATAAACAATATTCTCTGCTTATGCGTAAAATCAAATCAAAAGGCGACATTATTGTCAATAAAGCGGACAAAGGTGGAAATATTGTTTTGTGGCCACGTACTTTGTATCTAGAGGAAGCGGAAAGACAATTAAATGACCCACTTTGTTACAGGAAGGCCTCTTATAATGAACTCAACAAAGTAAAAACTCTTGTACATTCTAATCTGGCATCTTGGAAGAGGGAAGGATTGATTAGCAAGAAGGAATTTGATTTTTTGAAAAAGGATTTTCCCATCACTCCGACGTTATATCTTTTACCAAAGATCCATAAAGGCATAACACCGATACCAGGGCGACCAATTATTTCCGCCCAAAATAGCCTGTTGGAACCCCTCTCCAAATATGTTGATTTCTACTTACATGAATATATGGAGGCCTTGCCTAGTTACCTAAAAGACACTGGTGACTTTTTGATGAAATTGAAAGAAGTTGTGTGGAAACCTAACTATCTTTTTCTAGTCATGGATATTACATCACTGTACACCTCTATTAATCATGTTGATGGTTTTAATGCGATTGAATACTTCTTGTCTACTAGAGACATCAAGTTTTATGAACATAGTAAAATGCTCATCAGCATGATTGATTTATGCCTTAAAAAGATTTTTTTTCTTTTCAATAATGAAGTCTTCCAGCAACTGCGTGGTGTCGCCATGGGTGCGTGCTTCTCCCCCAGCTATGCGTGTTTACACGTGGGCTGGTGGGAGAGGCACGTCCTGGGTGGGATCCGCAGTTGTTTGGAGGAGGATGAAACTGGCATTGTAAAGATGTGGCGCTTCATCGATGATGTTTTTATAATTTGGCAAGGGTGTAGATCATCAGCAAAAGAATTTGTTAGTAATATCAACAACAATTCTCTAAACCTAGAATTTTGTGCCAACATTAGCGATGTTAGTGTCAACTTCTTAGATGTGGAGGTCTACATTAAGAATAACGAGATCATGACTAGGATGTACAGAAAGTCCACAGCTGGAAATTCAATTTTACATACCCAGAGTAACCATCCACATCATCTTATTAAAAGCATCCCTTATGGGGAGTTTTTAAGAATTAGACGCATATGCAACAACGAGATTGACCTCATGAATTGTTTGAATGGATCTTACCAGAGATTTTTACGAAGAGGCTATGAAGTTACTAACCTCACTAACTCTCTCAAAAGGGCTTTATCAACTCAAACAGTTGCAATGTTAGAACAAACTGCTTCAGTTACTCCAGAAGAGAGTGATGCTACAACTGAAAAATCTTCCATTCGCTTAATCACCACTTTTAACAATCAACACAAAAAGATGAGGCAAATCATTAAATCTAACTGGCCCATCTTAAAAACAGACATTGTGGTGGGCCCTTTGTTGGGAGACATTCCCAATATTACTTTCCGACGAGCACCCTCCATGAGGGATGCTCTGGTCAAAACCAGCCCTGAAACCATTATTAAATCTAATTGGTTCTCCAACAAAACAGGTTTCCGGAAGTGTAGTTCATGTCGGGCATGCAAATTTGGTGTGAACACCAGCGAGTTTGTTGAGGGTCTAACGGAGGCTGTGATTCCTATCAAGAATGTGTATACTTGCAAAACAGACCATGCGGTCTATGTTCTTAAATGTACGTGCGAGTTACAATATGTTGGCAGCACTAAGTTGCAGGTATATAATCGAATCTTACAGCATCTCCGTGCCATTGTTAATTCTGACCCTAATTATCCAGTGGCACGTCATTTTAAGCTGGTGCATAATAACAATCCTAATGACCTGCAATATTTTGTTATTGATGCAGTCCCCTGAACAAAAGGGGTGGAGATAGAGAGAAGAGACTTAGACAATTGGAAAGTCAATACATTTTGAGGTTAAACAGTAAGATCCCTAATGGCCTGAACATGGGAGAAGATCTTAACAATTTTTTGTAAATATTTTATTCCATCATATGCATGACTTTTTTATAATGGATTTTATACCTATTTATAAGGTTTTAATCTATGTATCTATGTTATGGATGGTCTATGAAGATTTACATTGTTTACTCTGATAATCAAAAAAAATAAAAAAAAATTCTGATAATATTGATGTCTATACTTTACAAACCAGCTGTACTTCTATGAAATTTATGGTATGTCCGATTTCTTGCTGCTATATATGAATCCTATAAGGTGTGATTGCCTTTTTTCTCCCCCCTATTTAGATATATGCACTGCCGACTTGTGCACTTAATTGGCACTTTGCACTTTATCACTAATTTTTATTCTGCTCCAGGTTTTTACCTGGATATACAATGTTTGCTCCCAATTTTTGGGATTATGCACCCTGCACTTTTCTTCGTTGTACTTTAAATCTATTTGTGGTTTTGACATCAAATTTACTGGTTTTATAACATGCCCCACTGACATTGGTTCTTATTGTTCAGTTACAATATACAAATTAATACTATGGTCATCCATTGGGCACTTGCCCTTTATGCTTTTAACAGATTTAATTCTTTTTTAAGACTGTTATAATTGTATAGTGAATTTAATATTGTTGCATTCATGCACTTAATTGCACTGTACATTGCATTTGGATTATTTGCTCTATATACTGAATGATATTACCTTTATGTCTATTATTTTGTGGGAGGAGATTTGTTTGTCCACCAGTACTTAACCACTCAAGTCTCTGGGTCTTGTCATGTGATCAAGTCCGGGTTTCCCGGACGAAACGCGTCATGCTGCCATCCCCATTGATGGAATAAAGCACATTACTTTCTTCTAAATCCTTGGTTTGTGGTCTGTACCTGGCTGTGCCCGTTTGCTGTTCGGCGCCTCAGGATTGTGGTTTCTCATATATATATATATATATATATATATATATATATATATATATATATACATACAAAGTATTCTCCAGAAGAAGAAGAGACCACAGGCGGGGACGTTTTGGAGGCATTTACTCGGAACACAAAAACGGCAAATGCATTTCGGCATACATCACAGCCTTCTTCAGTGCCTTGAGGTGTTCACAGGATGCGCAATAACTATCGCGGTTTAAAATACCCAGCTGCATCCTGTTGCCTGAGTGATAGTGATAGATAGCTCCGCCTCCATGGTGAGTCAAATTTGTGGCAAGTTCAATATCGCCTACATGTCCCAGAATGCCACATTCAGATAAACTGAAAATGTCTGGGAAGGGGACGGCATCACAAATTCAATATCCTCAATGTTGATGTGCCTCCCAAAGTTTATGCCTCCTCGGCATATATATATATATATATATATATATATATATATATATATATATATATATATATATATATATATATATATATATATATATATATATATACACATATATGTATATATATATTCAAACGTTGTCAGTAGGGACCATGAATACCTGGTAGTGAAGCGATTATCAATCCTGCTATCCTCCCTCCCTAAGAGTGACCTGAAGCCTATAGGAGGTGATTTTAACTGCCAATTTGAGTCACTGGGTATTACTTTGAGTAATACCTTGGGAGAAGAGGACAGGCAGTGGGCAATATCAGCCACTATCATTCCCTCCCTAAAAAAGTGGTCCCCTATAGCGCTATATATTTATGCTCCTGCACTGAACCAGTCCATTAGGGCCTGTAAAGGGCATACACCGTAAGACAAACACGGCCATCCTATGTTCGGGTCCGAGTCCATAATTGATTATGTCCTTGCAGATACAAAAATGTGGGCCTCAGTTTTAGATTTTGCCATTCTAACACGCTGTAAGAAAGTGGCTCTGAATATACTGCACCAGAGTGAGGTTCAGTGTGCACAGAGTCCACAGTCCCCAGAGGTATGGCAGAGGTTAAAGTCAGATATAACCTTACTCTCAAAAGTGGTATCTTGGTCGAGCAGTAAGGCAGTATCGGAGGACAGTGTAAAGCATTTGTTGTACAGACTCAGTCAGCAAATGGTCTCACACACTCAAGAACTGAAATCAAGGCAAATTGTTTTGTATATAAAAATATATAGTTATATGCGATATCTCGGCAGAGGTATTTCTGATCATTCTCCACTGTGGTTACAGCTCACGCTCGGACGACCGATGGACTACCAGGTCCATCGAATTGGTAGGATTCGATTAACCCGGCACTGGCCTCCTATTTTAGGGAAATTGAGACTCTTCAGAGGCAGCTTCTGTGGGAGGGTAGACACCCAATAGCATTTATTAAATTGACTCTCTCGTGGTATGATGACGGAATCGGACTCCCGGATTTAAGGAAGTACTATTGGGTTTCACAGCTGGCTGCTGTGAACCATATCGTCTACGGACCCCCGGGAGATCCTGGTTATGCCATGGACAGTGGGCTGGCTCCGGGTTGAATGATAGATAGAGCTCTATATGCCAAACCAGGAAGCTTGCACTATTTGGCCCAACCGCGCATGTGATACAGGTGTGGCACGCGGCTAATAGATATTTAGGTTGGGAAGGCAAATTGACTTTGGCTACTCCCCTGTTGAATTCGGAGAAACTAGGGAGCCTGTGGAAAACTAATGGGTTTGATAAGTGGGATCTTATTGGGATCACCCAGATAAAGGATGTTTGGGGAGGGGACACGGTACACACATTCGAGTCTCTTAAAAAAAAATATAGTCTACACGATAATGAACACTATCAATATCGGCAAGTGAGACATGCTCTCCTCACCCACATATCCAGGGGCACGGTGCTCCCGGACGCATCGCCTCTTGAAGACCGGGTGCTAGATGGGCACATTCCCGGGAAAACTATTTCTTTGATATATAGGAAACTGGTTAATAATATGGAGAGCATGCTGGGGCGAATTAGAGCCCAGTGGAGCGCAGATGGTCTGGAATTAGATGACGAAGATCGCGTGGAGGCAGTTTCCTCCCCGAAGGTAGTGGCGATTCAGATGAGGCTCTGACTTGTGCAACTGCAGATCCTGCATAGGTCATATATAACTGGGCCTGGCTGGTGCGAATGGGGCAAGGGGGAGTGGAGAGTGTAGAAGAGAATGTGGAGAACCTGGCACCTTTATGCATATTCTTTGGCACTGTGTGGCGAGGTGCAGGGGTGTCTTTGGGTGTCGGGAAATTCTACCCTCAGCTGGTCGCGGTTGGAGGGGTCCCTTGTTGTGAGGCTGCAGGCATCATCCGGAGCGACAAGGAGGTCCTTGAGCACTGGATTTCAGGCCACAATCGCCGGGGGGACGTCCTCATAGTCTTTGCTCACTCAGGCACAGGCCGAGCTCGGTGGGTGCAGAGTGTGCTGGATTCGCGGCTCCTGGCTGGCACCATGGGTGTTGCTTGTTTGAGCAGAACCACTGCTCGTGGGAGTCCCAGTTTTTAGATGAGAAAGGGGGTCAGGTCCTCCAGAGTTTTCGAGGTTGCTGACCGCAGGAGACGCTGGGGCTTAGAATGAACAGGTATGAGGGTCGACAGGCTGGAAGGGCTGGAAGGGCTGGGGCCATGTCAGTTGGTGTCATCCTCTTGTTAGCAGCTGCACGGCAGGTCTTCTTTCTTCTTGTTCTTCTTATTGTTTCCGAATCGGAATCTGAGGGAGAAAGGTTCAGGCTGCCCCTAAATACTAAATTTAAGGGTGTTACAGATAGGGCGTGAACCAATGGGTCCCTGTCCTGGGGTGAGTACACCCCCTAACCTGCCACTCTCCAGTGGGAGGGGGCAAAAGCCTATCTCTGATTGGGTGGGGCTCCCCATTGTCAAAATGGGGAGAGCCCAAAGGTTCTAAAATGGAGCCACAAGTACTGAAATTACCACAAAGAGGTGGTAACATGGTGCAACTATTGAACAGAGAAGAGCTCAAATCAATCATCCTTTTGGACACTATAAGGAATGGGCTCAACAGGACTGAAGATTGGACGACCTTGTTATGAATGGCCCAATATTGAACTGTCCCCCACTGCTCCCCAGTCATAGAGCTGCATACTATTGGACGACTGAACCCCGACTGCCCTACTTTCTGAAATGGGCAGTATATGTAATTTCCCTTGTTTTAACTTGCCTCACTATCGAGTGGAATGACTGACATCATGTAATTGAAACCGGCACACTTGAAATGCACTTGTGTTCCACTCTGATACATAATGTTTAAAGAGTATTAACATGCTCCTAGTTAATTTGTCCTGCTATGCTCTAACTTTAAAATTGTTTTGCCTTGGTAAAATGTCACTGGCTCGTTTGAGCTTTTCGCTACAGTATTTTGACACGTAAATATTCAAGTGAATCAACATTGTCCAGCTATGCTCTAATTTCAAAATTGCTTTGCCTTGATAAATGTCACTGGCCCCTTTTGAGCCACCGGGACACCTTTTGTAATTTACACGTCTTTATTATTCATTCTCTTCACCACTTGTCTCATAAGCATGCCTTCCTACGCCTGGTCTATATCCGATAGTCTTTTCTAACTTTCTCTGAAAACCAAGATGGCGCCTGCACGCCCGTTATTTAAAGATTGCCCGTGCTCGACTCCAGTAGTTCCTGCCATCGCGTCTTGAACTCATGGCACACCTTTGCCTCGTACATTAAAGGTGAGAGTACCCTCCCATGTCAAACTGAGTGCCTAAATTTCTTTAATTAATCGCTGGCCAAGCCTTCACGGCTAATATGCATACCTTCTTTTTCCCCTGCAGCACTCGCCCGCCATTGCCAGCCCCCAGATCGCCGAGGCTTTATACCCAAGCCGTTTGGCCACGAGCAGGAGTTGCCTTTCACTTGATACTCCGCTCAATTTTCAATAAAGACAGGTATGCGGTGCTCCGGTTTTCCGTTTATTTGAAATTCAACCACCAACCTTGTCTAGTGCCTCCCTAGAGCTCTCCTATTCTTTCCACCCACAACGCACACAGACAGTGGACAGTGCTCCCATCCTTTTCAACTTCCCGCTGTACCCACCCCCCTGACACGGGTAAGCCTTCTACCTTCCTGTATTCCCCTGATGCCGGTTTCTGTTTAATTGCCTAGTACAGACCGTTTTTACCTATTCCTCTCCCCTCTTTAGTGTGACACCACTGCTCATAGGACTCATTGTCTCGTGGAGAAGCTTCTCCTCTGCTCTCTATGTTGCACTCATCGTCACTATAGCGGTACGCTTCAACCTCCGCCGCATTGCATGAATTATTTTTATTCTCACAGCACACACCGATCAGCGTACGGCGTATGGTCATTGAACTATTGGTTTCGCGATCACTCCTTCCCCTCGACGGACACTGCCACATGGCCGATTGTCTAAAAACATTGATGATCATTTAACAAGTAAACCACTCAGCACGTTCGGGTTCACTGCCTTTTATTACACTCCAGCATGGACCAACCTTACTCTGCCTGTCACCATCTCTAAGACTTTGTGTCACACTTTCGAGAGACTGCAGCTGACTTGCTTCACCGTCTTTCAGGTCACAGCTAGATTGACAGGACCTTGTGGTTTGTTCCCCTGTTCTTTATCCCAACAGGTACTCTTAATCATATCAGGCACTCCCAAATAATTAGTCCTGATGATGATCCCTTTATTTACGGAGCTTGGGATCGAAACATTGTTGACAATGCAAAGTAGTACCACATGTTTCAAAAGTGTTTAATTATTGTGGTTACTATTTGGTTTAGCTTGCTGTATTTTAAGGCTATTTGACAAGCTGCCACAGCTCCATTTTTTGTTGCCTGTAATTTGTTTTGTTTAACCCCTTATTGTATGTTTCATTGTTCCTTCCCTTGATATCGGGTGCAGGATTGCGTCCCGTTTTCGTGTATAACTTCCTGTTATTTCTTAAGACATTACGTTATTAAATCTCCTTGTCCGGCTGAACACAGGAAATGTATAGTTACCCATTCAGGTACATAGCCTATTCTTTCCTTTTAATTATTTCCGTAAGGACCATTGTTTATGAAAATACACAGGGATGTGTGCCATGCCAATTCTCTGTTTAGTTCTACACCAAGACGCTCAGCCTGCAAAGGCAGTGTGTGTGTGCCAGGGTACCGGGCCTCTAAGGGTGGCACAATAAGTGCTGCAGCCCTTAGGGGTCTTCTCTGGTCACAGTGCCCTGGGTACCTAGGGTGCCATTTAACAGGGGTTTACCTGTGGCCTGAGATGCCAATAGGGTTTAGGTTTCAATACAGTTTTAGGGAACTAACACAGGCCCTGGGTCCCTGATTGGCAGGAGCCCTGGGCACACTCAGTCGAAGTACATCAGCAATTCAGCAAAAAGTGGGAGCATACCATGCAAGAAAGATGGCACTTTCTCACACATGCCATGATAGTGGCATTAGATCTGCTATTCCAAGCAGGGAACATACATGGAAAGAATGGGGATCCACTTGACCTTAGACTTCGCCTGTCAACGTCACAGAGACATATCCATTGGGATAAGATAAAGGGGTCCCCAAATTCTATTTCCACCATTTATAAAATTATGGGGACCACTATGAAAGACTTGAGTGTCTGCATAGAGGTATTGAATCTAGAAACGAGGCATAAGAAAATGGCTGAGAATCATTCACTCTGTGTAGCCACACTGAGGGACCACTTTTATCATGAAGTAAGTTCTAGAGAGAATAAACAGGTCATTCCAACTTGGTATAATGGGCACTGTAGCAAAGCTAAATCTAGCTTAGTACTAGCAATAAAATCTAACGATAAAACCCAGATTTCTAGTACTAAAGTATAAGGATGCTATTAAACAGGTTAAAATAGATTGGGATATGGTGCGAATGGGAGTCTCTTTTACAGGCACTCAAATCCAAAGATCCTAGCGCATTTTTGAATATAGTCACCTTTGGTAACAGGGAAGGGAGAAACAATCTAGAGCTAAATATCGCGGCCGAAGTTTGGAATGTTCAATTTTACTCTCTCTATGATGTCCAGGATCGCCCAGAGGAAGAGATGAACAAACATGCAGTTCTGAAAAAATCAGACTAGGATGGTACAATGGATAAAGAAAACATTCTTATCCCTAGTCTCCCTAGAGGAAGCATGCATAGCCAGTTCTAAGAATTTACAGTTCTGGGAATTTATATCTCTCAGAAGTTTGGGGCCCCTACTTGCTAGCTATCTTTAATGCCATACTGGGTGGTATCTATTCCCATCCTTGAGATATGGGGAGCTGAAATAATCCCTGTGTTCAAGAAAGGGTCACCACTCCTAACTGAAAATTATAGGCCCATTAGTCTTATAGATATGATGCAGAAGGGTTATCCCATATCGGCTTCAAGAGTGAATAGAAGCCCATGATGCCCTCAGTATCCTACAAGCAGGCTTTAGAAACCGAACTTTCACCATTGATCAGGTATTCTGCATTCTACTCATCTACTGGAAAACAATGGTGGTTTATATCTGATCTTTGCAGATCTAAAATATCAGGTCTAAATTCGGGTTTGTCATGTCTAATATAGGGGTCCCCACTTACCTCTGTAACATTCTTAGGAAGTTGCATGAGAAGAAGTTTGCACAGGTCTGATGTGGGAAACTAGGAGAGCTCACTGAACCATTTCCAGTAACTGGAGTGTACAACAGAGCTGTGTATTGGCTTCTGCCCTCCTTTGTCTGTACATTAATGGGCGGGCTGATTGATTCCTTGAAATGGGGTCAGTGACAACGACGCTCCTAAGATCTGTTTGACCAAAATCCCAGCCCAGATGTTCACCCACGATACCCTCCTACTCTCAGATTCTCCCATGAGGATCCAAAAGTTACTCAATGGCTTCAATACATTTTGTATCTGTCAGGGCCTTAAGGTTAACATAGCTAAGACAAAATGTATGGTTTTTAATTCTGCACACTCCACCAGGACCAGCCCTGTGCAGAATGGAATTCCACTTGAGAGGGTCGCCATATTTGAGTACTTGGGGATCACTCTCAATAAGCAAATGGATTGCACCTTTCACATGGGAAACAGAGGTTGAATTTAGCACAGAACACATGTGGACTGGCTGAAGTTTACAAGTCATCTTCTTCAAAGCTTCTCAGCCACTTGTTGGAAATAGACAACACCCGATCTCTGAGAGCCATTACTTATGGGGCA